>NC_140086.1:18881422-20081422 GCF_964237585.1 Gallinula chloropus
CTGTGGTATCTCCTTCCCTTCCCTTCCCTTCCCTTTCCCTTCCCTTCCTTCCCTTCCCTTCCCTTCCCTTCCCTTCCTTCCCTTCCCTTCCCTTCCCTTCCCTTCCCTTCCCTTCCCTTCCCCTTCCCTTCCCTTCCCTTCCCTTCCCTTCCCTTCCCTTCCCTTCCTTCCTTCCCTTCGCTTCCTTCCCTTCTCTTCCCTTCTCTTCCCTTCTCTTCCCTTCCCTTCTCTTCCCTTCTCTTCCTTCTCTTCTCTTCTCTTCTCTTCTCTTCTCTTCTCTTCTCTTCTCTTCTCTTCTCTTCTCTTCTCTTCTCTTCTCTTCTCTTCTCTCTCTTCTCTTCTCTCTCTCTCTTCTCTTCTCTTCTCTTCTCTTCTCTTCTCTTCTCTTCTCTCTTCTCTTCTCTTCTCTTCCTCTTCTCTTCTCTTCTCTTCTCTTCCTCTTCTCTTCTCTTCTCTTCTCTTCTCTTCTCTTCTCTTCCCTTCTCTTCCCTTCTCTTCCCTTCTCTTCCCTTCTCTTCCCTTCTCTTCCTTCTTTCTCTTCTCTTCTCTTCTCTTCTCTTCTCTTCTCTTCTCTTCTCTTCTCTTCTCTTCTCTTCTCTTCTCTTTCTCTTCTTTCTCTTCTCTTTCTTCTCTTCTCTTCTCTCTCTTCTCTTCTCTCTTCTCTTCTCTTCTCTTCTCTTCTCTTCTCTCTCGTTCTTTACTTACTCCTTTTACAAGTCTGTTCCACCCTGAAGAATTATGAAGCAGCTGATGAGGGAAATGAAATTATTTTTATTGGGAGTTCTGTGTTAAGGCAATCTCTCCTTTCTAAGTGGGGCAAGAATCTGAAAGTATGACAAGTAGTTCACCAGCTCTTTTTACTACTCTGAAATCTTCCTTTTAAATTCTGTAGCAAAAGTACTTTAAAAACTTGTCTGCTCTAGTCTTGGAAATATTAGACTGATATTTCAACTAAGTAAATACCTATAGATTTTTAGTCCTAAATCATATCCTTTCAGTTAAAAAGACATGGATTATTTTTCTAATAACTCCTTCTTACTTATAAGAAAAGGCTATCTAAAGAAAGATTATCTAGAATTGGGACATTTTCTTCATCTATCAGTACCTAGAAAGTACCAAGGAGCCTATATTTGAGGAACATATAGGTGTTTTCTCAAAAAGCTTGTATTTTTTATTTCTTCAAGTAATATTGCTTAGATTTTTGGCTGGTGTTTTCTTTTTTTCTGTATGTGTTGTACGGTTTGTTTTGGTTGGGTTTATTTTTTTGAGGGGGTGTATTTTTCCATTTAAAATTATTTGTACTTCTGCTTTGTTGGTTAAATTACCTTCATGACATTCATCTGACTTTGGATACTTCAGAAATAAACAGCAGATAACAAAATATAAGAAAGAATTGGAATTAAATTTCAGTGGGAAAAAGCATGAAGAAAATTCAAGAGAATTTGTGCATTTGGTTTAGAAGATGTGCTTGTGAGAGTCATTTTTATTTTGTTTCTTGGAAGGAAAAAGAAATTAAACTTAGCAGTAAAACACACTTTACATTCTAAAAGAAAACACATGAAAACACTTCTTCCTCATCAGCTGTAGAATGGGTAATATATTTGAACAAGAAAGAATACAGACCAACTAAAGCAAACTGCTTATTTCATATCTATAAACATGCAAAATAATCAAAGCTTGTGGAAAAGGACTTTTTTAGAAGTTTGGCACAAGCACAAAAAATATCCGTTTGCGAAGTGACAGATGATAAATTGACTAAGGGTTTTACAGTTCAATAGATATTTTATTGTGCATCTGTTCTTTCTGATCTACTTTATTCTTTCTGAAACTGCAACACTGAAAGAGAAACCCTTGTTATTAGTTATCAAGTTGAATGCCAACTGCTCTTACAATTTAACCTCAAGGTTAGTGAGGGACTTAATATATCACTTATTTTGACTGGCTTCTTTGTATCATCTTCTGTTAATAGGACCCAAGAGATAGTCAAATAGGCATAATCATATCAACAAAATGTGCCGCATGCTGCACAAACATGCTACAAACTGATCACCCTTATGAATATATCCAGATGGGCTTCACGTCCATTGAACCATTTTTCAGTGATTCTCAGAAGTGTGATTTAAGGGGGAAAGTAACCCTCCCATAGAAAGTGAGCCTCCTGCTGCCTCCATGTACAGGTGTTTGACAAGTCAGAACTTTAATTGTTTTGGAGTTCTGCGGAAAGGTCCAGAAGTTTTAATGGAATGTATTAGAAAGGAAAGCTCAGTGGAGTAGAATCCAAGTAGATCACATGACAATTAATTCATTGATTCACAGAGGCATTATGATCATCGCTGATGACCTCCATCTTGGTCAGTGACAGGTCCCACCTGAGCCCACCTGGTATTTACTCTGTCAGGCCTAGGGTAAGCTTCTAGATGTTTCTTGCAGAAGCCCACCTGCAGCCCCCTCCCTCCTCCACCAGAACCCCACGATGCAAAACCAGAGGAGGTCATCTCCAGGTTCTGGTATGTCATCTTCAAGCTGGCATCAATGAAAATTTTAAAGTTATATTTTATAGTCATGAGAGATAAGATGACAAGATGAGTTTCATAGGTGAAGAGAAATAATTGAAACAAAGGAACTAACTGTTCCTCATGGGAAAAAAGAAGAATCATGCAGCAGGTCAATGAGCCTGTATTCTTAAGTAGAGCATACCATTAGATTTATCTTTTGCTATGTTTCTTTTCTCGCCTTAAAAGACAATAGCAAGTCATCTCTGGATGGTTGGTGGTGTTTCTGGATTCAGATAAATACTTCCCAGGTTGCAACTTGGCTACAACAGGTGAACTTGACACAAAAAATAAATGAATATTGGAAAATGCATAGCATTACTTTTATGAAGTCCACTATACCTTCCTGTTTAGAATTTATTTTTCTTCAGAATAAAATGTGACCTTGAAACATACTTTTACAGATTGTTATTTTACAAAATATTTGACTAACTTATTTTAATTATGAACTGTAAATATGCTTTTGATAGTGCTTCTAACAAGTGGATAATCAGTAGTAGTTCATTGGTGAAGACAATGGTTTCAGTTTTAATAAATTTAAGTTGATCGTTGACTCATAAAAGTGGATCTGTCCCTTTAGAACTAAATGCAAGATAATGAAATTGGAGATACTGCTATATTAGCTTGAGATTTCTTTCTTGTCTGTTCCTACTTAAACTGTCAAGTATCTCTTCTCTCAATTGCTGTTGTGAGGGCCTCACATTAGAAAGGTTCAAGATATAACTTAATATTCATAGGTAAGCTTCAGTTTTGAGAAAAAAAATAAGTTTAAACAGTAAAAATAAAACTTGTTATAACTGAATAAGTATTACACATGATTTATCAAAAGTATCTGGATGCAGAAAGGAATGGGTAATAGTTATTACCAAAACCACAAATCAAAATTGGAAGTATAATCACTGGAAACTTGGGGTGAAACAGTATTGCTGGAAACATTTTGTTGTTGTTTTGAGACCCTCCAGTGAACTGAAAAATCCATTATTTACTTAGCACTTCTCTTCAGCTTTGTTTTTTTGCACAGGTATTTTTATCAGCTGCTAAACAGAGATCACAGGAGGGCAGGAAGTTAGGATTCTTTGCAACTTGGACTTGTGGTAGCTTAAAATCAGCTACCACTACTTTAGGCTCAAGTTCTTGAAACAGTCTCACGTCTGAACAGCTGGAGAATTAAGAAGTCTGATAATCTCCCAAGCTAATTCCACTAGTTAAGGCTTTCCCACATATTTTTACTCTGTCTCCAACCAGAAAAGATATTGAGTGCTGACACATAATATTGACAAGAAACCAAAGCTGTATCCCATAATAGCATTTAAAACAAATTGCGTGCCTCTGTCTTGTTTCATATATCATTAGATCTTCTCTCAGGAGTCTACCAGGAAGGAAGGAAAGAAAAAAAAAATGTTATATACAATCCTAAGGCACAGATTTTCAGAGAAAAATAAATTAAGATGGTAAAAAGAGAAGTACAATGAGATTAAATTAGACAAACAGTGTTACACAGAGCTAGAAATCTCCAGTGTGGAAGTAAATACTGCAGGTAAAAGTACACAGAGGGAAAGGGTAGATATGATAAACTAGCAATTCTAAAGAAATATCAATAATGAAATAAGAGAATGCCTGGAACTATGCATACTGAATAATAATTTTGCTGTGGTTTGGGATAACAAAGCCTCCTTTTTTATCATTTTTTTAGTTAATTATGCTGAAGTGACTGCTAAATACTATGAAAGCAAAGCTTGTCCAAGTATAACTCACTTACTGATCACCCATTGTTGTGATACTGTCATGTCTTAATGCAAAATTCTTGATACAGAAAAAAAAAAAACAAACCCTCTTTCCAAATTAGGTGCAACTTATTTGTGGCTGCTTTTATCATCACTTTCTTTTTTTCCTTCCTGCTATTAAACTTTTATTTTCATCTTTTTCCTACAAGACATCTTTAACTTGATAGCATACTGGAAAAGAACAAGACAAAGCAGATATTATTTAGTTCATGCTGACATGTACCTATGGATGTGGGTATTTACTGTGCAAACAAACCACTGGTGATATGAAAATGATCTTTGGTGACCTTTTCTGGTAGTGCTTTCCCACCAAAGCATGTCTTCTCTTTGTACAAGCTGACACTTGTATTTTTCTCTTGAATTCAAGACATAATCTGATTCTCAGACAATATGTGCATCCATATTGTAGATAGATTTGGCAAGAAATAGACAGATACAAATTAAGCAACCTTCTGTTTCTCAAAAAACGCTCATGTTTCTCAACCGGGGAAGAGAAAATGTTTATGTCATTTGAGTGGAAGTACAGTTTTAGAAAAGAAATCTGACACTGCGTAAGGTTTATCAACTACACATATGTACGCTAATCTGCATCGTGATACACGTGTATGCCTCTGAATATGATATGTACTATAAAAAGCTCTAGTCTGTGAGAGATTGTAGTTTGTGGTTCTTCTGTGTCTAGTAACTGAGATGTACATTTCATACTTTGATCTCCTACTGAAATATGTAATTGATTCAGCCTATAAGCATCAGTGCATTTACTGGAACTCTATGTATGAAAAGAAAAATAGTTTCATCTTTCCAGAATAAGGGTGTACAGATGATTTTTCTCTCTGTCAGTACAGTTCATTGAAATTTTGAAGTCAGATCATTCTATCAGTCTATACAGGTTCACCAACGCTGGGTAAAATATTCTATTTGCCGGTGAATTTATAGACTGTCTTTGTGTTTCAATGCTAATGTTATCAACTCTAGACAAGACTAAACTACCATCAATATGGTACAAGATGCAATAATCACTCCTTCATTTTTCTTGATAAGTCTTAATCAGAATCAGGCTGAAATGGTTGTTAGACCTACTGATAAATCAAAAAGGCAAGACTTATAACTAGATTACTTTTTATTTCAAAGATGTTTAGAAAAATGTAAGCAAAGTGATTCCACTCATTCGTTTATAAACTCTTCTAACACAATTCAAGAAATTATAAATATGACATATTATATATAGGCTAGGGATAATTTTGTACTAGTGATAACTCTGTTAATGACAGTGATTACTTTATACTGAACATCTGAATTCTTGAAGAATCATCCACCCTTTACCAACTGCATATGACAACTGATAATCAGAAGAAAACAAAACAGATATAAAATGGAAAATTTTATTTTAAAATATGTGAATTATTCAAAGCCTTAAAAGTAACGGTTATTTATCAGCCAAAAATGGCTTTGTAGTGTGATGCAGTGGGTGGAAAGAAAGTCAGTCAGTGAAACTGTAACCTGAAGTAGGGCAGTACAGATGAGACAATTTTGCCATTTGTGGCAGCAGTTTCTAAAACAGAGATGAAACAATTGAGAAGTATGTTATGAATAATGGACCTCTACAGTCTGCCTCATGATAAAAGTCTAAGGAGCCTAAATTGGAGCCTAATGTTTTATTACTCTGCAGTGACATCACTAGATAGATTACTTTCTTGTTAATTCAGCACTCCAGCACGATTTTGTCGTTAGACTGAATTGCTCTTGGCAAGAAGTTTCAAATTCCACCTGGGGTATTTCACATGCACATCACAAATTATACTTTTTTTTTTTTTATCATACAACTCACTGTGGCTTTTTTTCTTTTTTTTTTTTTTTTTTGCCATTAATCAGTATGATCAATGAGAAGGCTAAATTTCTAATAAAAAAGTTTATACCATTATAATCAATTACACATGCAAATCATCAGCTTTTCACACAGTAGGAAGCTGGAATGTGTCAGTAAGTTTGGCAAAACTATAGTTTATGCACTTCTAATAGCCAAGAAC
The DNA here is from genome assembly GCF_964237585.1 of Gallinula chloropus. Classification (NCBI taxonomy): domain Eukaryota; kingdom Metazoa; phylum Chordata; class Aves; order Gruiformes; family Rallidae; genus Gallinula; species Gallinula chloropus. The sequence continues at coordinate 18,887,786 of NC_140086.1, forward strand.
CTTTTTATTTTTTAAAAAAAAACCCAAAACAAGTTCAAACACAACTAGACTACAAATTAAACACAAAGTTAAAAAAACTATTATTAGCCGCTGGATCATCTTACCCAGGACATGCTGCAGGATTAACATTGATAAACATTTAAAGCACAGGTCAGATATTGTACAAAAAGTAAGGGCATAATCCTGTGGCTAATCGATGCACATCTGTGACTGACTTGTGTCATATTATGTGTCAATATAAAAAAATATAATTTTCCTTTTGGCCTTCAAATTTGTCAATCTATTGAAAAGTGATTTACAAGACTGCCTGAAGTAAAAGTAGTCATCTAATTGACTAGAGTACTCTATAACGCTTCCAGAGCAATCAACAAGAGTTGTGATTTACACAGAAGGAATGTAAGAATGTTATGATAGAAGATCTGTTTTAAAGGAGGGAGACTGTGAGTACAGTATGAAGAGCATTAACTGTAATCTGTAGGAAGACAGTCTGAGTGGTAATTAATCAAGGGAATCTACCAGGGTCTTTCACACATTATCATCTTATTTTTTTCCATTTATAAAAGACAGTGAAAATATATATCAAGCCATACTACTCACAGTGATGTTAGCTATGAAACTAGCAAATAAAACTTTAGGAAAAGAGAAATACATATGAAAAATAATACTACATTTAACTCCTATACATTTTGCTTCATTTGTTGTACACCTACCTAGAAGACTGCCATGGAATGAACCAGGCAACACAGGTTCCACAGAAATCTAGTTGTGATTTGATCTTGGGTTAATTCATCCTTATTGACAGAAAACTATATGTGTTTTCCTTAAACATATTTCTGTTCCCTTTGGAAACTAGGAAAAAGGGAGGCACAGGGAGGTTATTAAAAGGCTGAACATTTGAACTTTTAATATTGAGAATACGGTTTGTGGAAACATTAGTCCATGTTACCAAATCTATTTATTTTTTTTTTTTCCTTTTACAGTTAGGCTCCATACATACACTTAATTTTCAGAAATTCTGAGTTCATGGAACCCCATTAACGCTATTGAAAGACAGTTTTAAAGCTAATAACTATTTAGAAATTGTTCAAGAACTTTGTATCTACCTACTCCATGAAATCAGTTTATTTAATAAGAATATAAGAATATAAAATTAACAGCGTTCAGCCATGTTTAAATCTTAGGAAACAAGCTATATTGCTTTTGCAATACACCAAATATATATAAACCAAATATTGCTATTGATTCAATGTGATTAGAATATTATTTCATATGCAATAGTATTTTATTAAAGTCATTCTAAAAGTGCACATTTTAATCTGCTTTACAAAGGTGTTTAACATTACTAGAAAAAACCAGTACATTTCTGCTAGTATTTTTATGTTGTGGACCTATGCTTTTCCAAAAAAGCAATTTTCTCTTTAGCAGAGTGCTTTTCCTTATTACAGTTTTATATCTGCAGTTCCTCTGGAAGGGAAAACAAACCTTGATTACATGGAAAAAGCTGTGGGTCAAAAGACAGCATCACCAACATGCTTAGCATGTAAATCTCAGCATTTCAGGAAAAGCTTTGTTAATTCTGGCAGCCAGTCACTAAAAGCAGAGCTGCACAATATTCAAGATAGCCATATGCCTTATTTTCTGAGAAGAGAACATAATGTCATAGGCTTTTTCTTTCCAACTGCGTTTGAATTTTTTGTTCCTCTTTAGTGGAAATGAATGTATTTGCAACATTACATTGGGCATCTCCTAATGCCAGATCTCATTCATAACAACATCCCAGGAGATCTGTCTCTTCCTTTGTTCTTTCTCTCCATAACCATTTTGCTAAATACCACCCTCATGAACTTTCCCTTTCTAGCAACATCTACGCTTTCTCCAAATCCTCTGGACGCTGTCCCATTTGTTTCTCTCCCAGCTGGAATTGGACTCATAAGTACTATAGCACATGTAGTTCTGACATCCAAAATATATCTCATTATGGCTCTTCTGTCTGTTTCTTTCCTCCTTCATTTCCCTGTCCTACAGTACAAAAATCTGGGAAGGTACCAGTTTGCACTGAAAAATTCAAGTGTTTTTTCTTCCATTTCACTCGTCTTACATATTCAAATATGTGTATATATATTTAATTATTAATACATTGAATGTACATATATGTATGTTTTGAGGAATCAATGGTGTTAAGCTGTACAATGTTATGAATAGCTTGGGCTGGATTTTACTGATTTTACCCTTATGTAGCCAACTACATCTGTGTGCAGTGACTACTAAGAGGTGAAAATCGCTACTTTTCTGACTTAATGAAGGTTTACATCCACTTTACTCTGATGTAAATAAATAAAAAATAGGACATCTGATGTGAAATCTAATGTACAGTTCAATAAGAAATAGAAGATGGTGACACACATAAAACCAAGACATGAAAACTGGGAGGAAGCCATATCCCAATGGCTAGGAAAGGTTGTACCACAAAAACCATCATGAAAACCACACAAAACTATTTCTGAATGACTGCATTTTTTGATCTATCATTTTATATTATTCTGCTCTTAAAATGTCACATTTTATTACTCTCTAACTTGCTTATTCGCTTAGACTGATGTGGAGTGCCCACAGGGCTCACCTGTGGCCTGAATAACAACAGATGTTAAGACGGAAATGTGAACACACACAGTGTTTGTCAATGGGACTCGCAAAACTCTTTGGGAGGGTGCTGTTTGAGGGGTACTGACCCAAAACTCTTTATGTTAAAGAAAATAATTAACATCAAAAAGTAGCCAGGGAATCACAGAGACTTTTGAATTAAAGGATTTAGCTTGAAAAGACATAAAGAAGCATTAATATTTTTAGCAGTGGGGAGACACCACGGAGTGGAAGCAGCAGTGCTTGCTGCTCCCCACAGACATTACAACCTCTCAAGTGTTGTGAAGGGTCTGCCCCAGGTGCAGGAGTGCCAAAATGAGGTGCTGGACAGAGAGACCTATACTCAAACTGTGGGAACCTGAACTCTTGGTGTGCTTTCTAACTGGTATGCAGATCAACAAGGTATTGAGAGATTGACAGGTTGGCCCAAACCAGGAGCACCAACTGAAGCAGTGTGGTGGTGAGGGAGAGTGCACACAGGAGAGTAGGTACATATATAACTTTGAATCATAGAATCACAGAATGGTTTGGTTTGGATGGGACCTTAAAGATCATCTACTTCCAACAGCCCTGTCATAGAGACCCCCGCCACTAGATGAGGTTGTACAAAGCCTCTTCCAACCCCACCTTGAACACTGACAGGGAGGGGGCAGCCACAGATTCACTGGGCAACCTATTCTAGTGCCTCATGACCCTCATAGAGAATATATTTTTCCTATTATCTAACCTAAATCTACCTTCTTTTAGGTTAAACTAATTACCCTTTGTCCAATCACTACACTCCCTGAAAAACTGTCTCCATCTTTCCTGTAGGTGCCCTTTCAGCACTAGGAGGCTGCTATAAGTTTACCCTGGTGACTTCTCATTTCCAGGCTGAACAACCCTAATTCTCTCAGCCTGTCTTTATCACAGAGGTCCTCCAGCCCTCTGATCATCTTCCTGGCACTCCTCTAGACTGGCTTAAACAGGTCCGTAACTTTCATGGTCTGGGGACCCCAGAGCTGGACACAGTATTCCAAATAGGGTCTCACTCACAAAAGCAGAGTACAGGAGTTGAATCACCTTCCCTGAACCGCTTGTCATGATGGTTTGGAGGCAGCTCAGGGCACTGTTGGCTTTCTGGGCTGCAAGCATGCATTGCTGGCTCATACTGAACTTTTCATCAACTGACAAACCCATGTCCTTCTCCTCAGGGTTGCTCTCAATCCATTCTCTGCCCAGCCTGTATTTGTGCTTGGGATTCCCAGACCCATGTGCAGGACCTTGCACATGACCTTATTGAACATCATGTGGTTTGCATGGGCCCACCCATCAAGTTTGTCAAGGTCCCTCTGCATGGCCATCCCTTCACTTCAGCATGTTGGCTGCACGATACAGCTTGGTGTCAGCAACAAGTTTTCTGAAGGCGCATACTGTCTTATTGTTTATGTCTCCTACAAAGGTGTTGAGTAGCTCTGGTCTCAATACTGATTCCTGAGGAATGCTACCTGTCAATGCTCTCTACATGGTCATTGAGACCACAATTATTTTAGTGTGACCATCCTGCCAATTCCTTATCCACGGAGTATTCCATCTGACAAATCCATGTCTCTTCAATTTAGAGGCAATGGTATAATGCAGGACAGTGTCAAATTCTTTGCACAAGTCCAGGTAGGTGATGTCAGTCACTCTTCCCTTACCCACCAGTGTTGTAACTGCATCATAGATGGCCACCAAATTTACTAGTCATGATTTTCCCTTAGAGAAGCCACGTTGGCCTACTGTCACCAACCACCTTCTTATTTTCCATGTGATTGAGAATAGTTTTCAAAAGGATCTGTGCCATGATCTTGCCAGGCACGGAGGTGAGACTGTGTGTGTGTGTTTGTGTGTGACATTTCAGACCTTAGTAAGTAATTTTGCTGTTGAATTGCAGATATTGATCTTAAGTCTATAGGTCACTGATTGATGATCAATTATGTGTCATTAGTAAATCAATAAGCCATTTAGTCTTGGTTTAGTTTAGACTGTCTTAAGGAAGCAATATTAAGAAAACAGTCCGGATAACTTAATCTGGCCAAGCAGATCATGTCAGACTTCCAGCCTGTTACGCACTCACCACCTTGTTACGGGTAAAAAGGGAAATGTTGTATATGTGAAGAAAAGAATCTGGTGTTAGCTCAACTGCTGATTTCATATGTTAATAAAGACATAATGAACACTTCAGTTCAGCTGTACTGATAATGCTCATAGTTTGCATTAATACAGAAATCTCTCAGTAATAGCTAATTTAGGATAAATCCTGGCATACTAAATTAGCTTTTTTAAATTAGGATACATTAACTGTTTTTTTTCAAAACAAGGTTGTTTTCAGTATGCAAATCAAACATGGATCAACTCCCAGAGGAGTGTGTTAATGCAGATACTCAGGTATTTGAATCATAAAAGTCAATGTGAAAACCTATAGACAAATGTTACTTTTCCATTTATAAATGGCCCAGTCAACACAGACTTTATTGTCTTTCCACAGTAACTGACAAACAGTGTAGGGAGCTGTGCAGTCCTACCCTATCAATGTGCAGGACAGAAAGTAATTTTGCTGTGTTGAATCCACACAAATGGATCTTACTTGAGTATTTTTTTTTTTTTTAAATTTAACTACTTTCCCTGCACAGCCCAATGTAGTATTGAAGGAAGTAGTTCACTCAGGATTAACTCAGGATAGTTACTTCTGAAACCTTCAATATTTATTAAATAGGCATAATGACTCCCTGCATTGTATCCTCCATTCAACTTTTAAAAAAACCCTGCTGCCTGCTAAGATGTTCTGGAAAAGACTGATCAGGCAGCTAATCAGCGTGTCTGATGTGATCCCCGAACCACCCTAGCAAAATTCAGCCTCCTCAGCAAAATTAAGATGTTTCTAAGTTTTACATATCAGGTCTTTCCTCCAAAAAGTAAAACAAAAGATTTTTTTGTTAAAAAGTTCTTACCCATTCTAAATATAGTTCTGCATAAAAATATTAAGCAATTGCTGACGTCCATAGAAATCACTTATATCTGGGCACAGTAATAGTGGCTAAGACATTCTTAATGCAAACCAACAAACAAAATAATCCAAGATCTTGGATTTTTGGAAACATTTTGGAAGATTGATTCAAGCTAAGAGAAGATGCTGTGGCAAACATATACATTGTGTCTTAAAACAGCAGTAAAACTCATTCTTCAGAAGACAGTATGCATAAAATATCTACCTGTACTGTTCTTACAGTGTTGTCCCAAAAGTGAGGTTGTTACTCCATGTGCAGTATGTCAATATACACACAGAGCAGAGGTATTGGATTTATTCCACGTCTGTGCAGAGATGGGTACGAAGTGGTAATTCCACAAAACTAGCACACTACACACAGAATTTGCAACCTATTGATCTTGTTACAGGATTAGAAAAAACAGCCTAAATTTACACTAATTGATTAGTTAATTACTACATCATCTACTATTGGTCAAGCATATTCAAATTAGCACCCATGCTCCTTGAAGGTGTGTGGGGGGGTGAATTGTATAGTCCTTTAACTGGGTGGATGGTTGTTATCGCCCTCTGCCATTTTCACATTTCCCCTAGTTTTTGTTGACTTCAACCTCTCTGGCAATACCCAGCTCTGGCACCTGCTGGACAAGATGTTTCCTCTTCATCAGCATTTCAGATCTTCTTCAAGGATACTTTTAAGCAAAGCAAGTATAATCATAAGCTAAACAACGTCTAAACACTAATCCAAATATATTTTTGTCCCTGTGAAGTGGAAAAATTCTACTTTATGGATATCAAGAGGATGAAAGCAAATTCACTTGCTTAAAATCCCAGCATGCCTTCACTAATTATGCTGTTTGGTAAATTAAATTATTTATCAATATATAGTTTAGCAATTATAGATTCTTCTGTCTGTTGGCTGTATCAGTCCCACTGAGGAGGAAATGTAAGACTCAAAAATATGTAAGAATACTTTATGTACTCTCTCAACCAGCTCTACCTGCCATCTAAAGAAACCATCAAGACAAGAAGCACTCCTCATTAATAAAACCTACCTTTGCTTAGAAAGAAATCCTAGTGGCTCTGATAGTCAATGGATACCATTTGTCAAATGCACCCATCTGGAAAAATCCTCATATTCATGCTAATACAATTTTGTTATTCTATTCTGTTACTCATCATACTGTAAGAAAGGAGTGTAATACAATTCTCCGTTGGTAATATAAGAAGAATAAATGTGAGCCAGTATCCAAACTTAAAATTAATTATGTCTTTCAAGCTTAGAAAAGTCAAATTAGCATCTTAACAGTAGTGGTAATTGCATGCTTTCTACTGAGCATAAGTTTATCACCTTTTCCACAATGTATAATGCAGTCAAACACAAAGTTCACTTATTTCCATGGTTCTTGGAAGGTAAATATGATCAAAAATTCAATTTTCAAGAAATCACTGTAGGTTCAACGATAATTACTCTTAAAGCTGGCTGAGAACTTCAAGGAAATTGCATAGCAAGATTGAGAGCAGCCTAGAGAAGAATGATTTGGAGGTGTTGATTGATGAAAAGTTTGTCATGAACTGGCAGTGCTTGTGTGCATCCCAGAAAGCCAACTGTATCCTGAATCCATCAAAAAAATCCAACATAACCACCATGTTCAGAGAAGTGATTCTGCCCCTGTATGCTGCTCTGGTGAGACCCCACTTGGAATACTATGTACAACTCTGGGGTCCCTAACATAACACATGGAGCTGAATCACAGAATCACAGAATCACAAAATCATAGGGGTTGGAAGAGACCTTGAGAGATCATCGGGTCCAACCCCCCTGCCAAAGCAGCTCCCTAGGACATATCACTCAGATCGGTGTCCAGACGGGTCTTGAATATCTCCAGTGAAGGAGACTCCACCACCTCCCTCGGCAGCCTGTCCCAGTGCTCTGTCACCCTCACTGTGAAAAAGTTCTTCTGCATGTTGGTGTGGAACTTCCTGTGCTCCAACTTGCAGCCATTGTCCCTTGTCCCATCTCCACAGACCACTGAAAAGGGGCTGGCTAATTCCCCCTGCGTTCCGTGTTTAAGATACTTACAGACATTAATTAAATCCCCCCTTAGTCTTCTCTTCTCAAGACTGAACAGCCCCAGCTTATTCAGCCTCTCCTCATAGGGGAGATGCTCCAGGCCATTAATCATCTTCGTAGCCCTTCTTGGGCTGTTGGACCATGTCCAGAGGAGGGCCATGAAGATGATCAGAGAGCTGGATCACCTCTCCAATGAAGACAGGCTGAGAGAGCTAAACTTGTTCAGCCTGGAGAAGAGAAGGCTCCAGGGTGACCTTTTTTTTAGTTTTCTACAAGGGCACCTACAGAAAGATGGAGAAGGACACCTTTCCAAGGCTTGTGGTATAGCACAAGGGGTAATGGGTTTAACCTAAAAGAAGGTAGATTTAGATTATATACACAGAAGTAATTATTCCCTGAGAGGGCGATGAGGCGTCCAGACGGGTCTTGAATATCTCCAGTGAAGGAGACTCCACCACCTTCCTGGGCAGCCTATTCCAGCGAGTCTGTGGATGCCCCCTCCCTGTCAATGTTCAAGACCAGGTTGGATGGGGATTTGTGCAACCTGGTCTACTGCCTGGTGTCTCTCCCCTTGACAGGGGCATGAGAACTTGATGAAGGACTTCTGAAAGGAGATCTGCCACACTAGAGGAAGGTCCAGCATGACATGGAAATCAATTAAATCTGGCCAGTGTGTAAGACTGAAGGTGTGTAGGAAAAAATGCTCTACCACTGCTCTCTTAAAGTCCACAGTGTTTTGAGAAGCACTGGGTTTTCCTATTGGGATTGGAAAAAAAGAAAATGCAGTGCAGATCTTCATCCTCATCCCTCTTACATTCCTACATAGTGTAAATGAGAACAGAGAATTTACCTAACTATACACCATGTAAGTAATGTTGCTTCACCTCAGGAAGTGCCTTCCCTTCAACCATCCTATAAAATAATTATATGTCTATAAGTATTATCCCAAATGCTATAATAAAACGCTATACCTCACACACACACCTGTTTCATTTCTGAGGATGAGTGAAATTGCTTATCACACCTGCCAAATTTAATGCTTAACACTTGCAGCATTAAAAATGGAAAAAATGCATGTGCATGTTGATATGGCTATGATTTGGTAATACAGTAAAGATTAAACAGAGTCCATCTGCTCTAAACTGTATCTGTGAGATGTAAATCCAGTCTGAAGACATTTTAGATTACCCCAGTATTGCTTTAGCCTGGAAGACACAAGTTGACAATGCAAGTGCACCATCATTTGTGTCCAGTTCAGTGTGTCCTAATAGCAGATGGGAAAGCCATTTGCAAAATCAGATTTAGATTGTTTGTTGCACTCACACTGTCCATTTCTTCTGATAATAAATCTTTAACCATAAAGCCTGTAAATTGGGATATCCAAGAACACAGTTTCCAATTGCATAAAAAGCTCATAAATTGCAAGTACTCCAAAATAATGGCCAAAGGATGGACTAATACGCAAAGAATGGCTGAAATGAAGTGGCTTTAACCATGTTTTTTAATGTAAGATTTTTTTCTGTCATACCACTGATTGTGAAGAAATATCACTGTAAACAGAGCTTTCAAAGACGAAGTACCTGAGGGAAAGTGCTGATTAATACTGCTGTTTAAACTGAGGTTAATTAATTGTGATAAAGATTAATTGGTCTATCCCCTTCTCTCTCTTTGAAAATAATTTTTGTGATGAGACCATGACACCTATTAATCCATATCAAAGACTTATAAATGTAGAAATGGCACAGGGGAGAGGGGGCAGCAGAGGAGGATTTCAAGAAAATAATTCTGATAAAAATGAATTAAACTAAAGTTAAATTTCACTTTATGATAATATGTTGATTTATCTGCCACTTTTAGAAGGAAGTCTGAGTGGCAGCATGACTAAGGGCCATGATAGTGCATATATTTGTCCAAGCTTTGGACTGGTTTATGGCAGCATTAAAAAGAGCCTTGCTGCTAACAGTTGTGCAATAATGACTCACTTTAAAAGAAACTGAAGGTACTTGCCATTTAAGGAAATCTTTAGGCATTTAACTGGAGGCCATTTGCCTAGACTCAGATGACTGAGAAAGGGTTGTCTGTTGTATTTTAGGTTTTTTCCCTTCTGTCCCCCAAGAGAAAAGCTCTTTGAAACATATCTATCTGGCAGACCTGTTAATAACACACCTAATAAAAATGAAGAATTGCAACATTAGTGCTGTAATTAAGTAGTGCAAGTATCTTGAACAAAGAAGACATCAAGAAGACAAAGAAAACTGTCAAGAACAGAAAGCTAAATTAAAAAAAAAAACCTAAACAAACCCCAAACAAAAAACAAAACCCCACACACCCAAATATTAAAATACTCTCCACCATATCTTAAATGGGGTTGTTCCCATATATATGTACTTGAAATCTGACCACCTATGGTATCTCCTATCATTAGAATGCAATGTCTGGAAAAAGTAGTGCAACTCTATGCATTTGAATTTTTGTACCAGGGAAATGGCATTTTTTTCTATAAATAGCAGTTATGGCTATATATTTTTCATATCTACTTAGAAAATCCTACAAAAGCCCAACAAAAATCCTTTTTGGAAAGAAAATACGAAAATGTCAAGTAGTTATTGTTTTGCATTTTAAAAATTCTAATCCATTACTTAATCTCATAAATAGTTGTCAAGAATCACTTGAACATGATTAACAATACACTGTGTATTTAATTTAGTATATAGTTTAGGGTTTTATTTATTTATAGTTTAAACCATTTGCTATTTCTCAAACTCTGATACTCACTGCTATGGGAAAGAAACAGTTTGGCATTTCAGGCTTGAGAAGACAGTGAACACCTTAATTGACAATTCACAAAGTTTTTTTCTTAGTGAAAAATACATAATTCTTTTTAGTGTGGGGTACACATTCTTGAGCATACACGTTAGCACTGGTATGTCTTTAATGTAGCACAAAGCAGCAAGGAAAATTCTGTCTAAAATGTTACAAGCAGGCAAGAAATTTTAGGAATTTATATTTTAAAAATATCACATTCCAAAATTATTATTTTAAATTGTTCTCTAAATTTTATTTTAAAAATAATATCATTTTAATCATAGGACCATAGAATCTTTATAGGTGGAAAAGACTTTTAAGATCATCAAATCCCACCATCAACCCAGTACTACCATATCTACCAAACCATGCCTGAATTGCCACATTGTCACATATTTTTAATACCTCCAGGTATGGTGATTCCACTACTTCCCTGGGAAGCCTGTTCCAATGTCTGACCACTCTTTCAGTGAAGAAATTTTTCCTCTTGAAGAAACTTGAGACCATTTCCTCCTGCCCTATTACTAGTCATTTGGGAGAATAGACCAACACCCACCGCACTAGAACCTCCTTTAAAGTCATAGAGAGCAAGAAGCTGTCCTCACAGCCTCCTCCTCTCCAAATTAAACAACCCCAGTTTTTTTAGTCGCTCCCCATTAGACTTGTGCTCTAGACTCTTCATCAGCTTTGCCCTTCTTCTTTTGCCCACACTCCAGTACCTCAATGTCCTCCTTGTAGTGAGAAACCCAAAACTGAACACAGTATTCCTGGTGCAATTTCAACAGAGCTGAGTGCAGGGAAAAAGTCACTTCCCTAGTTCTGCTGGCTACACTAGTTCTGATACAAGCCAGGATGCTGCTGGCCTCAGCCACCTGGGCACACTGCTGGGTCCTATTCAGGTGGCTATCAACCAACATCCCAGGTCATTTTCTGGCAAGAAGCTTTACAGCCACTCTTCCCAAAGCTTGTAGTGCTGAATGGGGTTGTTGTGACGCAAGTGCAGGACCCAGCCTTCTTGAACATCATACAGCTGGCCTTGACCCATTGATCCAGACTGTTCAGATCCTTCTTCAAAGCCTTCTTACCCTCAAGTGAACTGACATTTCTGTGTCTATCCCTTCATCCAGATAATTGATTAAGATATAAAACAAGACTGGCCCCAAGACTGAGCCCTAGAGAACACCACTTGTGACTGGCCACCAATTGTATTTAACTCCATTCACCACTAATCTTTGGGAGTGGCTTTCCAGCAATTTTTTTTATTTATTTTTTTTTTTTTACCCAGAGAACAGTGCACCTGTCTAAGCCATGGGACATCGGCTTCTCTAAGAGACTGCTGTGGGAAACAGTGTCAAAGGCTTTACTAAAATCCATGTACATAACATCCACAGTGTTTCCCTCATCCACTATTTGGATCATCTGGTCATAGAATCATAGAATGGTTAGGGTTGGAAGGGACCTTAAAGATCATCAAGCTCCAACCCCTCTGCTATAGGCAGGGACACCTCTCGCTAGACCAGGCTGCAAAAAGCCCCATCCAACCCAGCCCTTAACACCTCCAGCAAGGGGGCATCCACCAGCTACCTGGTCAACCTATTCCAGTGCCTCCCCATGCTTGTAGGGAAGAATTTTTTCCTAATATCCAACTTAAATCTACCCCCTTCCAATTTAAAACCATGCAACTCATCCTATCGCTACATGCCTTTCTAAAATGTCCCTCCCCAGCTTTCTTGTAGGTCTCCTTCAGGTACTGGAAGGTGACTATAAGATCTCCCTGGAGCCTTCTCTTCTGCAGGCGGAACAGCCCCAACTCTCATACTGGTCATAGAAGGAGATCAGGTTGGTCAAATAGGATCTGACTGCCTTTCACAAATCCATGCTGGCTGGGACTGCTCCCCTGCACATATGTTGGGCACACTCAAGATGAAACATTCCATAATCTTTCCCACTATCTAGGTCAGGCTAACAGGCTTGTAGTTCTCAGATTCTCCTTCCAACCCTTCTTGTATGTGTCCTGCTGGCAAGCCTCCAGTAATCTGGGACTTCTCTAGTTAACCAGGACTGTTAATGGAGTGTGGCTTGACAAGTTTGTGAGTTTCTTCAGTACTCTTGGGTGGAACCCATCCAGCCACATAGATTTGTGAGTGTACAGGTGGCACAGCAGGTTATTAACTGCTTCCTGATGGATTATAGGGGATTTATTCTGCTTTCTGTCCCTGTCTTCCTGTTCATGAAGCTGAATGTTCTGAGGACAACTCATCTGACTATTAGACTGAGGCAAAAAATGCATTTAGTACCTCAACCTTTTCCTCATCCTTGGTAACCATGTTCCCTTCTGCATCCAATAAAGGATAGAGATTCCCCATGGCTCTCTTTTTGGTGTTAAGTATTTTTAAAACAAGTTTTTCTTATCCCTTGCAACAGTGGCCAGACTAACTTCTAGCTGGGTATTTGCCTTACTAATTTTATCTCTGCATAAAGTAACAAAATCTCTGCATTCTTCTTGAGTTGCCTGTCCCTTCTTCCAAGAGTGGTAAACTCTCCTTTTTTTCCTGAGTCACAGTAAAAACTCCCTGTTCAGACAAGCCCATCATCCCCACTGGTTCATCTTACGGCACACAGGGACAGTCTTAAAGACATCTTTCTTGAAGAAAGCCCAGCCTTCCTGGACACTTTAGCCCTTCATGACTGTCTCCCAAGGGATTCTCTTAACCAGTGTGCTTAGCAGACCAAAGTCTGTCTTCTGGAAGTCCATGGTAGTGGTTTTGCTAGTAATATATTGTATTGAAATGTATGTTTATAAATTATATTTTCCAAGCAGATCAGTAATATGTTTGGAATTTTATTTTCATGTCCCCTGTGCAGCTGAGCAGCGTAGTGCTGGTGCTCAGTGAGGGCGAGTGGCTCCCTGAAGACTAGGCGTTTCGATCTCAGGTTTCTGGCAGTCAGAATACCCCCAGCCAGCAGCAGACAGCCATGGGCAATGGGACAGCCCCAGGCTTCAGTCACCTCCCTGAAGAAGGGAATGCACTGAGGCCAGGCCAGGATGTAGGCTCAATGGGGCTGTGGTAGGTTAGGGCTGGGCAGCAGGGAACTGGAGACTAGCCCTGCTAGCAGCATGGCTGGGACAGGGGCTAGTGGCCCTGGGGAACTGACATGAGTCCCAAGTCAGAGAATTCTGGGTCTGAGCAGTGACAGGGAGGCCAGGCAGTACCCTCAGGACCCAGTTAGGGAGTTCACAAAGCCATCAGGCAGCAATATTTTTTAATTTTTTTTTTTAAAGGAACTTTATTGCAAATGTAGTTATGAAGTAGAACTTTGAACCTTTCTTTAAGATCAAGGATATGCACATTTAAAGATAACAGATATTCTAGACAAATATTTGTCCAAGGACACAAAGAAACTTTGTACAAAAGTGGGACACAGATGTGCTGCCTGAGGCTGTGAGGCCCTTTTTACTTGTCAAAGTGAAAACATTTCCAAGTTCAGTATGCTCATATTTTTTGCACAGTCAGCAGATGAACAAGAGCAAAATATCAGGAACTCTTAGAAATATTCCTAATTCACACGCACAGGGTTTAATTAAGGAGAAATGTATAGAATGGCATTAAAATGCATACATATACATATTCCAAGTCTTATTTCTATTTTTAGTTGTCCCAAAGTGAAGAATAATCATTTCTCTTCACTAGATACATCATCTCGTATAACAAAATGGGTTTAAAGTGTTTGCTTAGTACCTGACACATAGAGATTCTCAAAACATTATGTAAGACCAATGTTTAAAAATATTAGGTTTGCATACCTCCCTGTGATAAGTAAACAGCACTCCCCTGTTCTCTTCTCTCTTAATGACATCAACTGAATGTTAGACCAAGAGTTCATGCAGTTAATCTAATCCACAGCCTATGATCTTTCCCTAATATCATATTACCATTATTATCAACTATTATTAAAAGAATTAGACACATTTCTTGAGTACTTTGCAAACATACAAATTTAATTACCAGAGAAGTTTTAAGAAACATTTCTTAACTCCATATCATGTTAATGCATCTCCTTGGTGGAAAGCCTAATTGCGTTTTAATCTCTTCATGATGGATTACACTTCTGGATGCTCAACAAGTGTTTTCTACTTCATGTCCAATTACTGAACTTCCAGACAAAAATGTATCAGTTAAATCTGTCCTGTACACTGCAACATAAGAATTTTTCCTTTATTATATTCACAGGAATACACTTAAACTCTTTGGGTTTTTTTTTGTGCACAGAGGAATACATATGCAATGTATTCACACACACACACATACACATACACACAAATCATAATAAATCATCTATGTTTTAATAGAGTTAAAGAATAAATAGTTCTTTAAAACCAGTTGAAATAATATAAACTGACACAATTATATTCCATGCACTTCTTTCAAATTGTAGTGGTTTTGCACTAAAAAAATGTAAGTATTTGAATGTGTTAAGGATAACATTTAAAATTCAATTTTTATTCTTTTAATCATCTTCATTTTGCATTTGGTAAGATGAATTACTGTCACTTAATTAATTCAAGTGCAGCAGCTGCAAAAACACTTGACTTTTCCAGAGAGCCCAAGTAAGTAATCCAGACAGATATACTACTTCAGAGAAAATAAAAAAAAACCCAAACAAAACCCTCTTCATATGTCATTTTGGTGAATCTTTTTCAATAGCAAAAATTACCCAAAAAAGGAAAACAGTTTTTCTTTAATGTAATTAAGTTCCAAAATTCAGTATACTACATATTTCTTCAATCTAATGGAGTTTATCTTTTAGTTTTTAAATAATAACCTGTTTCTTATAAATTGGAGAAAAGTCACATAAACTCCTAATTTATTCCCAAATGCTTGATTTCAGAGTGGAAAACAAAATGAATCATCTACAGTCTTGTTTACTGCAGCCATGCAGTTCCAATGGTGCAACTTATTTCCCCAAATTCTCTTCTCTGGCTACTGTTCACTAATTTTGAACACAATGTCCCTGCACTTTTTCCCTTTTCAGTTCCTCTGAAATGTTCTGCAATAAAACCAGTGTCTGTCTCAGGTTGGTATAAAATGGGAATAGAAATCTGTAGCCAAGATCATGGGCAAAAACGCTCTGTGTTCTATGAAAAGTCATAGAATTTTCAATCACTGAAAAATGGTTAAATTAATTGTTAACAATGTAGGACTATTAAAATTCCATAAATAACTTGGAAGGCAAGAACTTTTTTCTTATAATTTTGACGCGAAATGGTAAATTTTACAGTCTAACGGGAACGCCATTTACCTGACCGTGTAATTCATCACAGCTAAATTGCAAGGAAAGGGAATATCCTTCAGCTCTGCTTCCAGAGTGGGCAATTTGACTACAGGCCAACTGCAGAGAAAGCATAATCTCCTTATATCCTGATACCCTGGTATCTTGATGATATCCCTGCTGAGGGGTGCATCTGAGTACATCATGGGTCTTACTCTAAATGTGCAGTTAATTCCCTTTGAAAATTAATCTACATTAGACCAGGTAGGGAATGGATCTGTCTACTCCTAACCACCACTTGCATATAATCACTTCTAAGATAAACAGGCCCAGTATACATATATATACATATATATACATATATATACATATATATACATATATATACATACAAAGGTGCTTCCTTTCTTCATCCTCTTTTGCTTGAAGTAGCATAAGGAGTTTAATTAGACTTTTTTTTTTCTTTCTAACAATCATAAATGAAAAACTCAAATGTATAGTTTTATGGCTTTCAAAACATTTTTGGATCAAGATAATTTGTAGACACCCTTCCCTTGGATGAAACTTTTGTATAGTCTGGTGAACAGGCAACAGTAATATTTTTGTTCCAAACTGGTAGGGGAGATGGACAAAAAACCCAAAAAACCCACCCCAAAAACACCACATGCATGGCATTAACAGGTAGAGAGCTTCTGGCAATATCTTATTTCAAATGAAACATTTAAGCATCGAGATGACACAATTATCTGATCTGTGTTCAGGACAAAGCATCAAGCTGAGTAATGGTATTATGCCTACCTATATAGACACAAATGATATAATAAATTACATCCTGTCAGTCAAAGCATGAATACTTATGTTAAATCATCCCAAATAAATTACCAAATGGTATTTTACATATCCTATTCTAACTGGTCTTATTCTAAATGGTCACCTTAGAGTGCTGTATGGTGATGCTGAGTTAAGTGATTACTGTACGGTATTAAATGGTTAGTATTCTACTTGTTTACAAAGCAGTTTGTGATCCACTAGTACAAAATGTAAGACGCTACCAGATGCTGTCCTGGTTTCAGTTAAGATAGAGTTAATTTACTTCCAAATGGCTGGTATGGTGCTGTGTTTTGGAATTAGTATGAGAATAATGTTGATAGAGGGCTTCTTTCCTGGTAATTTTTTAATACCATTTAAGAGTTTAAGGATTTCCAGCCTAAAATGAACTGAGAAAATGAATGAATGCTAAGGAAATCTGGGAAGATTGGTTCAAATGAGGGGCAAAAACTGAGGAATCTGACCCCAGAATCCATTCACACATAATGTGTAGATTATGTATTTACATACATCATCTTTAAAGGTGTCTGTAAAACAGAAATTGGCTTGCTGGATAACATTAAAAAGCAAACACAACCTTTATCTCACCACACTTTGTCTGATAGATGGTTCACAGAATGAATGGTTATAGTGGAAAGTCATCTGTGAGAGTGAAGAAAACTGAGGTGAAGGATTCACACTCACCAGTACAAGGTCCATCTCCTTACCAAGAAGATTCTGTTACAGAAGTTAAAGACCTTGTTTTTAATGGTTGTATCCATGTCCTTAAATCCACCCAATCTAGTAAGGAGGGTCTGCCTCTGGGTTAGGACGGACTGAACAGTCATATCCACAGTTCCCTGGGACTACCACCCTCTTTGGCAAACTCAAGTCACTGAAGAAACCTCCACGTGGTGACTCTGCAGTCCTATGACATCAATGTTATTTTCTGCACTTTTTATTTCAAAATAAAAATAATAATAATGTGAGTTTGTGCTGTCATTAACTGGAGTGATGCCTTTTATGAATAGAAAAATAAGGGCATGAATTACATATTGTTCAACTCTTTGCAGTTTAAGAAAAACTTAAGACAAAAAGATTTCTGTGACAGTTGTAGATGTCTATACAGAGCACAATAAAATTGACACAGTACTATTGTGTCTGTGCTGTCTAATGGAAAGGTTCCTTTGAGTGAAGTATCTCCAGAAATAAAAACAAAACACAACAAACCAAAAAAACCAAAAAAAACAACCAGTTTGTTTGGGTTTTTTTCTGGATGGAAATATTTACTTGAAAAGAGCTTGAGAGGAAATAAAAATTTATGCAAAGTAGGCGATCAGAAGTCTAACAGCTAATAAGCTGAATAACTTCTCAGTCACATACATTTTGATATATCTAAACTGGAAAAAAAAAAAGACATGCTCTCTAAGCTAGTAGAGAAATAAAACAGTTTATAACTGACATTTTTCTGTTCTATGAAAGCAGTCTATACTTCTATAACCCAGTGAAAAAATATGGAATGAGTCTTAATCTTGATAAAAGTTTCTAAGATATGATGCCTTGCTTTCCTAATAAGGATAGCCAAAGCCAAGTGAACTGCTCTCATTTAAAAAAATTAAAACAACAAAAAAAATCAACATTTTCTAAATATGAAAGTAGTTTACATTACAATAAAAAATCCAGTATCAGAACACTAGAGCAGGCTCCCCAGTGAGGCTGTGGAGTCTCCTTCTGTGGAGATGTTAAAAATCTTTCTAGTGGTTATCATAGAATTGGAGAATGTATTGGATTGGAAGAGATCTTTAAAGGTCACCTAGTCCAACCCCCCCAACTGTGCAAACTGATCTGGATGATCCTGCTTTAGCATGTAGGTTAGACTAGATGATCTGCAGAGGTCTCTTCCTGCTCCTACCATTTTGTAGTGGTGTGCACTAATAATAATCATAAAATCACAAACCTGCTTATTCTTTTGCGTATGACTCTAGATATATAATCTTCTAAATGCACAAATAATTTTTTGTGTACAAATATATATTTAATTTTGAACCATGACTACTCCTTTTCACCTCAAAACTATGACTGGTCAAGGACCACTGGTATTAACTTTGTGAAAGACTGTTGTTTGACTATTTTAACAATTTTGTTTTTCTCTCACATGCTGAGATAATAATCCCTTATGAATCCACAATGTGTTCTCCCGACTTCCCTTCATGTTCTCCCCATCTTCATGATTTAGAGAAAATTCTCTGAGAACATCTTCTTCCACAGTGTTATCAGTAACAGAATTCTGAAACAAACTACTACTCTTATGTACTGAGTGGTGTCAGGCAGAAAAGCTACAAAAAGGGGGAAAAAAGGAATAATCCTGTCAATTCTGAATTTGTCTTTACAATATTTTATAGCTAACCTGATATAAAGAGAGATGTATACAAAATGGAACAGGCTTAAGAAGGAAATCTTATACTTTAAAAAGCAATATTTAAAGACTAGTATCACCACACTATTGCTCATTTAGAAGACATATGTAGTATACATCTTCTTCTTTTACACTGTCTAGTGGTGAAGGGGACATTTAACATACAGGTCATGCATTCCCTACAGTATGGTTGAGACTGAGCGAGAAGCAAGTGTCATAGCAAACTGACATCCCGTATGCACTCTACATACAGCTACAGCTGATCTGAAATGACATAGAATTGGAAGCCTTTTCATATAGCTCTCTATCATTACTGAGTAATGTTTCAGACAAAAAGAATTCTGTGGCAATGTCCAAATATTTAAAAAATGTAACTATTTGTATTGTAATATCAGGAAAATTTAGATGATCAACCATATTTTTTTTTTGCTTTACTGATATCCTAAAGCCCCATAACCATCATGCTGACAGCTATCTTAATCCTAACACTATTTTGAAGGAAGTTAGCTGTAGCAGTGTTTTCACCACTACTGGTTCTCAGGTCTCAATTTCATTTTTCTCTTTGATGATGTTTTGATCTTTTCTGCTTTTTCATTGCAGAGGGAAGCAAAATTGGTATATTCCTATGGAGATGCAGTGACAGCACTGGACAGTACTGAATTGCTCTTGAATATGTTTCTCTTGAGGCACTCAGTGTCTCTCCCGTATCTCAGAAAGATAAAAATGCTTGGCCTGATAGCAAACAGATTCACTCTGTATCTGAAGTATCAAACCAACTGTGAGTTTTACCACCTGGGGTGGGGACTTGGAGGCAGTTTCACTCAAGAACTATCAGCTTTTGATTGATGAGCATAATTTCTTTTGTATTATTATTATTATTATTGTTCTTATTGTTGTCATTACTGTTGCTGTCCTTTACTGTCCTATTCAACTTTCTTTATCTCACCCTACAAAATTTACATATTTTTAATTCTTTTTTATTCTTTCCCCTATCCCATTGGAGGGAGGGAAGTGAATGAAAAGCTATATGGTTGATGCTGGGTTAAGTCATGGCAAGTATTCAGGATTGACTCTTGTTGTTTTTTTCTTTAACCATCCTTTTTGAAAATTCAGAGATTTACTTGAATTTTGCCTTTTTCTAACACCCATACAACTATTTCTCTTTCTCATGACTGTGCATACCAAGTTGAGTAAATCATACTCAGTTCCTCCTTTGACACAGGAAAAGAAGCAGCAAAAAGCAGGAATATGAATTCTCAGTATTTTGCCAGATATTGATCAAGTGACTTAATCGTCAGGGGGAAAAAAAAAACCAAACAAAAAAAACCAAACCCAAAACCAAAAAGATTTAAATCTGGGGGACTAAGTTTAAAATTCCTAGTTTAGGGGGAAACTGTACATGGTAAAGAAACAAATTCTGATTTAGAGTAATGTTGTATTCAAGTGCATGTAGTGCACATCTGGACAGTGTTCTGAGCAATTTTCCGTTATTCTGTAAAGATTATTCAGTCACAGATAGGATCTTGCAACTTCAGATTACCAAAAATGACAGCTTTGCATTCCTAGAAAAGAGAATAAAGTTGACACTTGATGGATATTATACATTCAAAACTTGAAAAAAAATATTAGTCTTTCAAAAAGTATTCTACTTAGCTATTTTTCCTGGGATAAATAGCTGCTTTTTAAAGTACAGAATTAAAACTTGGAATTTTCAAACAATTTTTTTTTTTTAATTAGGATGATGGCATATCCTCAAATTGGTTTTTGAGTAAGGAAAGTACATTGACTACTTTTATCCAAGTGAAAGAGGAGTATATAGGACTGTCAGAGACTTTTGCATTGCTTGCACATAATACATTCCCCTCACTATTCTACACTGTCACTTAACATTTTGAAATACCAAGGTCTTAAAACCTACACAAGAAAGTGAATTACTGCTGCTACCCAATTAATAAATAGACATTCAGATTTTCTCCCATTCTGTAATCTTTATAATGTGTTGATCAAATCTTGCTTGAAAATCGGGTCTGGATGAAAAAAAACCACACACAACCCACAGCCCAAAACATAACAGCATATCACCGCCACCAATAACCAAAAAAACCCACCCAAACACACGAAACATTGAGATGATCTTTAATTAGGACAAACAACATCATTTAATAAATGGTTTACCTACAATGGCAGTACAGTGAAATATCACTGTCCTCATGAGATTCGACATAGGTCAGTTAGGACTGAAAAGACAGCAATGATATGAGTGAAATAACCATAAAAACTACTCCTACTATTACATTCTTTTCAGCATCTATATGCAATTTTTACTACTCCTTAAAAAAAACAAAACCAAAATACCTCCTCTCAAGACCCCCCCATACGCCAGGAAATCTATAAGAAATAGTGGTTTAGCAGATATGAAGTCCAAACTGAGATTTTTTCTGCCCAAGTGTCATATTTTGCTTATTGCTTATCACTTTACAAGCCAAAGGTCATTACAAAGGAGCCCACTGGAAACATGGAACACTATAAGTGATTTCTATATAGAATTCGGTAGCAATAAAGGACTGCATATGAGTTCCAAAAGGACAAAAGTCAATGTACCTTCTCTATGATGTTCCAGCAGGAAATAGAAAGGTGGCATTCAGATAAACGAAGAACATACTGTTTTTATTACTATTGCTATTTTTATTGCTATTGCTATCACTATTATTAATTATCCTGGTCTGTTTATAAAGAAACTTATGTTACCAGTAGAAGCAATACTGTACAAACGACAATAGATTTTAGATTCCTCCTTGATTCTTATAGAAATTGCCTAAGTGTGCTATGTAACCTCATTTTGACTTATAATTTACAAAACTGGTTTCTAACATAGTACAATGGAATATACATTTAATCAAGTGAAACACTTGCATTGAAATAATTACACAGCAAATGTCTATTGAGCACACAAGTTATTTTAGTTATGGAGCAAAGAAAAAAATGTTCTGTCATTTATCTGCCTAATAATACATAGATATAGAAAATACTGATATTTAATTATCTAGTTTGAAACTGGTTAATTCACAGTATTTGTATGTAACTGCAGAGAACAAGCTGAAAGTTATTTTAAAATAACATGGCTTGTTTCCTAATAATAACCTAAACTCAGGAAAGTAATTCATACATCAAAAATGGGCATCTGCCAGAGGATAAATTAGCCTTCAAGTGGGAAACCGTTTTTTAGACACGTTATGAAACACAGATGCAGAAAGACAGCTCATCAAAATCAGAGAGAGTGGAACAGAAAGATAAGAATCTATATTGTTATTTGACCATAAATTACTTATAAAAGATACTATATAATAAAGCTGAAGTTCTAATCAGGACTGGTAATTATCTTAACTGTAAAAAGCTAAGATTATCTTTCTTTTTTTTTCACTGTCCTTCCCCATATCACTAGCACCTAACCAAAGTAATCAGCTCTTTTAATGCATTTTTGCTCCTTAAGAAAACAGTCATTTTTCCTGGTTTAAATGCATCTATGAGCTACTGATAAAAAATTATTATTTTTTTATATAATTACAATACTTTTTCCACAAGCTCCTAATTTTTCCATAAACTCTCAACAACAGTCATTTTAGATCACATTTTACTTACACATCTTACATAGTTGAACTTCAGTTGTGACAGTAACAAGGTTTGTGCTCCAGTCATCAAAGAAGAAAATATTTATTAGTCTTAAAAGAGTATACAATTTCCTGAGCTTATTAAAGCATTGTACCTTTAACCATTTTTATTTTTTTCCCCACAACCCTTGGAGGAAATAGAAATATCCAAACCCAAAGAATCAGTTCATATTCATTTTAGGAGTTAAAATGAAAAAATGTATGGGATTATGTTAAAAGATTTAACTGGAATTCAGAATGTAATCCTAGCTTTATGAAGCCATCCGTAAATTTCCTACATGACAGAACAAGGCACTTCTCTATGTCCCAATTCCAGTCACCATCCTTTGCCAATTTTAGGTCATTCATGAAAAAACGTGCCCAGTACAGTAGACAAAATGGTACTTTCCAAAACACTGTTGTAAATCCAGTACAAATTCTTCTGATTCTAAGATCAGAAACCAACTAAATGACAGGGGAAGTTCACCTACCCGGAGCAAAATGGAGGGAATAGAAACAGAAATTGAGCACCACCTAACATTACGGTCTTTTTGACCTAATTATTGGAAATTGGTATATCATTCATTCCTAATTTAATTCCTTTAAACTGAAACAGCTTCATTCTGAACACCTTTATAATGATTTATAGGAAGCAATATAAATTTTGCAGGCAGAGGAGAAAACTCATATAGAATCATAGAGTGGCATAGGTTGGAAGGGACCCCAAGGATCATAGAGTTCTAACCACCCTACCACAGGCAGGGCCACCAACCTCCAGGCCTGGAGCTACACAAGGTTGCCCAGGGCCCCATCCAACCTGGCCTTGAACGCCTCTTATACTTATTCAACACTGGAATCTAACCATCAAAATCTTTTTATCTGCAAATAGGGCAACATGCCTTTCATGGGATGCCGAAAATCTCAGTGGTGAGGCACTGGAACAAGCTGCACAGAGAAGTTGTGGACTGCACGTCACTAGAAGTGTTCAAAGCCAGGTTGGATGGGGTTTGGGGCAACCTTGTATAGTGGAGGGTGTCCCTACCCATGGCAGGGGGATAAGAACTAGATGATCTTTGGTGTACCTTTCAACCCTAACCTTTCTATGATTATATGTTCGATCTATGATTCTATGAATATAAGCAAAAAATTACTAAATAAAATAGTAGATTAAAAAAATGCTGGTGAAGAAAGGAAAAACAGGGGAAAAATATCAGTACAAAATTCTGCAGCCTGTTACTAGCAATGGCAATACTGTACATAATGGGCTGCAGGCCATAAGACTGCACTATGTCAGGAGTTGCATCAGAAAAGAAAGCCTCTTTTTTCTGCTTTTAAAAGAAAGCAGGATCATCACTTTATTTTGCAGAGGAACTGGTCCTGACTGTGTGTTTTGACATGATCCTAGACAACCCTGTAGACAGAAATATATCAGGGGAGTTTGGAAAAGGATCAAATAGTTCCTAAATCCTGACTAGACTTAATGTAAGTTATATTCTGAGCCACCCAGTGCTGTCAAGACATAGTGTCAGTGCTCAAAAATCTTCACAGTAGTAAGAAAGTCTACAGATTGTAGGTTCCCCTCAAGGGATGAAAAACACCTTGGCACAGGCAACATTGAAGTCCAGGGTTTGGGGTTTTTTTTTTAAATTTCATTTGTGGACACTATTGAAAATATTGCACAATCCCTACTGCAAGTCTATCTGAACTGAGGTAAGAGAAGTGCAACAAAGCAATGAAGAAAAGAATTACAAATGAACACCACTTAAAATGAAATAATAAAAACTACATATAACACATATTGTACACTCTTTAAAACATTCATAACAGTAATTATGTCAGCTGTGTGTCCTTCCTTTCATCTAAAAGTGCAGCAAGGAGTTCTCTTGTGAACATCCTTTCTGTTGCACAGTAAAGAAATTATGACTAGGTTTGTTTTCTTATGAGAAACCTATAATAGCTCAAATGACCAAAATGAGATCTACACAATGTGCTGCGAATCTCTTAGAGGCTCATTTGATGCTGTACATTTTTGAGTTCCCAGCATCTAAAGGCATGTAATATTACCTATACCATTCTCACTGTCTTCATAGGGTGAGTTCTAATAAGAGCATTTTAAATTACAGTTTGCAGAGTGCTTGTACTTTTCTCACTGTGATCTTCATGGAACAGAAAATCCTGTGGCATTACATGTTGACAAACAGATTTACACAAATATTTAGATCATTATCTATGTTCTATATTTTCTTTTACACTTTCTTCAAAGAATTGTGACTTATAGAGGATATTGTTAAAAAACACCACAGTTAAATTTTCTCTAAAACCGATTTATTAGTTTCTAATTAAAAATGAAAAATATATAAAGCAGCTGCAGCCTTTAAATTTATATTCTTTTGAGATTCTCACCACATACATATTTAATGTTTAGGTATATTGAGGTTTAACCTGGCCAGCAGATAAAACAGCCACGCAGCTCACTCCTTCCCCCTGTGGGATGGCGGAGAGTTGAATATAAGAAGAAGACAAATAAAAAGTAACTGTGGGTTGAGATAAAGACAGCTTAATAAGAAAGAAAAGGAAGATAATGATTATGATGATGACGATGATGATGATAGTAATAGAATAAACAAAATATGTGATGCAGAGCACAATTTCTCATCATCTGAAAACAATGGTCAGCCAGTTCCTGAGCCAAGATCCCACCTCCCAGCTAGGATCCCTAGTTATATATGGAGAATGACATTATATGGTATTGAATATCACTTTGGTCATTTTCAGTCAATTGGCCCAGCTGTGCCCTTCCCAATTTCTTGTGCATCCCCATCTTACTTGCTGACCAGGGCAGTGTGAGATGCAGAAAATGCATTAAATCTGTGTAAGCACAGCTCAGCAATAACAAAACTATCCCTCTATTATCAACATCGGTTTCAGCACAAATCCAAAATACAGTTCCATACTAGATACTATGAAGAAAATTAACTTTATCCCAGCCAAAACAAGCACAAAATAAAAAGATAATCAAAGAGATTTTGGACAGACAAATAAGGTTTCATTTAATTGCTTATGAATCAGTGTAGAAGAATCTTCTGCACTGAAATTCGGGGAAATCATTACACTGGAAATTGAGAAGACTAAGCTCTATTTTTTTCTAAAAACGTAGGTACTCTGAACTGTGAGTATAAGTCATTAAATCATTTCTTAGTATCATCACCCTTTACCTAATTAATTCATGACACAATTTTTCTCCAGTTGGCAGATTTTATGCTTTGGAGTCATCATGCTTTTGTTAGTTTTGTTGTAAAGATCTATGAAGTTCTTCCAATTCAATGGGAAAAACGCAAACTGGATCACTTCAGTATGCATCACAGGGATTTTAAATGATCTCAGGGTAGAAGCTTGTAGAGCAAGATTTGGCATGAAATAACACGCAACAAAAAATATATCTTTGTGCCTCTCTCCTGTGCATGATGTGTATATTCATGAAATGCAGTTGGAGGAAAAAGGCCAGCAAACTCCAGTATATTTTATTTACTCTTACAACTTATTAGTTAAACAGATTTTATGAATATTAACATAGAATCACAGAATTGCATTATCAGCATTACCATCCAGCCTCCAGAAATACTTCTACACTGGGGAAATTAACTAATGTTATTCATATTACTTTGACCAAGGCCAAATCTATTTTATTACCCACAAGGACTTGTTGATATGATGCCATCCTTTTCCCGCCTCTCTACCATCATGGACACAGGAATATATCATCAATAAAATAAAACAGAAAAAGTATAAAATATATTAGTACGTGGATTTTTCCTGATGTTAAACCACTTAGTTTTCACAGGACCAGCACTATTTTTGTGACTGCACTTCAATCAGAAACATTCCTAGAATACAATTCTTCTGTTCTTACTGTAGCCTTACGTTTGACCTCACTATTTTGTGAGCAAAGCCATTGATACTTAAAACTCAGAAAGCAACGACTGAGGTAAGAAACTGAGGAGCTCAGAAAAGCTAACAGGCTAAAAAGTATAGCAAAGCACTTAGTTGGTGAACATGCATCCAAAAATAAAATAAATCAAACTAAAAAATGTGAGAGTTTTTGGCAGTCACTGAGACATTGAATGTATAAATGAATGTCCCAGCCTAATGTAAAATAGAACTTTGATTCAAAAAAGATTAACAGATTCAACAAAAAATCTGATTGGACCAAAATCTCAAGGTTAAATAAGAATATAGATTTGGGTAGCTATTTGCCTTGATCAGGATAGTTACAGTGATTAATGAACGCTCAAATAAAGAAAACCAACGACAACAGGCGTTAACAGTTTTTCAGGGAATTATCAGCATCCTCACATAGATTACAGAAATGTCACTCTGGGAAATGAAACAGATGACTCTTTGAAAGACCAACCATATTTGTAGTTTGACTTGATTTGTTGAAAACAATGTACAGATTCTTCTTCAAAATTTTTCAATAAGAATACAGTTTTGTAGTTGGGTTGATGTACTTAAATTCAACTGCCCTACAGAGGAACGAGAGACTAAAGGAAGATTGTAAAGAAAACCAAAAGTAGGACGGAATTTGAGTAAGTGGTTGTGTGACAGTAAAAAGAAGTTAGGAATAAATGCTCAGCTGTCAAGCATTGGAAGTAACTAGAAATGTTCCACAGGGCATTATGTAGCTCAGCATAGTTATGAATCATCTAAACAGTGTATGTTCATTAGGTTGGGTGAGGACCAAAGCCAGCTATGAAGAACTTCAACACGACCTATGGCACTTAGTCACTGGTTGTAGGTGAAATTCAAGATACGGGAGGAGGGGAGGGCGGAATAAACACTCCTTGTCCACATGTAAAAATTAAATGGCCTGTCTACTATCACTAAGAATCATAGAATCATAGAATCATAGGGGTTGGAAGGGACCTCGAGAGATCATCGGGTCCAACCCCCCTGCCAAAGCAGGCTCCCTAGCTGATATTACAGAATGACAGAATCACAGAATCACAAGGTTGGAAGAGACCTTTGAAGATCACTGAGTCCAACCATTCCCATCCTATGCTAAACCAGATCCCTAAGTACCTCATCTACCCTTGTTTTAAACACATCCAGGGAAGGTGACTCAACCACCTCCCTGGGCAGCCTGTTCCAGGCCCTGACAACTCTTGCAGTAAAAAATATTTTTCTAATATCCAATCTAAATCTGCACTGGCACAGCTTCTTGCCATTTCCCTTGTTCTATCACCTGTCACCTGGCTGAAGAGACCATCTCCCACCTCTACAACCTCCCTTCAGGTAGTTGTAGGTGATGATAAGGTCTCCCCTCAGCCTCCTCTTCTCCAGGCTAAACATCCCCAGCTCCCTCAGCCACTCCTCATATAGGATTTGCCCTCCAGCCCCTTCACCAGCCTTGTTGCCCTTCTCTGCACTTGCTCAAGGACCTCAATGTCCTTTTTATGGTGAGGAGCCCAGAACTGGACACAGTACTCAATGTGTGGCCTCACCAATGCCGAGTACAGGGGCACAATTACCTCCCCAGACCTACTGGCCACACTGTTTCTGATACAAACCAAGATGTCATTGGCCTTCTTGGCCGCCCAGACACACTGATGACTCTCATTCAGCCTGCAGTCGAGCAACAACCCCAGGTCTTTCTCTTCCTGAAAGCTCTCCAGCCAACCTCCTCCAAGCCTGTAGTCTTGCATGGGGTCGTTATGTCCCATGTGCAGCACTCTACACTTGGCCATGTTAAACTTCAGCCCATTGGTCTCAGCTCATTGGTCCAGTCTGTTCAGATCCCTCTGAAGAGCCTCCCTACCGTCAGGCAGATCAACACTTCCTCCTAGTTTAGTGTCATCTGCAAACTTACTGAGGGAGCATTCAATCCCTTCATCGAGGTCATTGAACAAGACCGGACTCAGGACTGAGCCCTGGGGGACGTCCCTCGTGACCGGCCTCCAGCTGGGTTTGGTTCCATTCACCACCACCCTTTGGGCCCGGCCATCCAGCCAATTTTTAACCCAGCAGAGGGTCCACCTGTCTAGACCAGTGGCAGCCAGTTTCTCAATCAGAATGATGTGAGAAACCGTGTCAAAGGCTTTACTGAAGTCCAGGTAGACCACATCCACAGCCTTCCCCTTGTCCATTAAGTGGGTCACCTTGTCATAGAAGGCGATCAGGTTAGTTTGACAGGATCTACCTTTTGTAAACCCATGTTGACTAGGCCTGATCCCCTGGCCATCACGCATGTGCTGCATGATAGCTCCCAAGATGACCCTCTCCATGATCTTCCCTGGGACTGAGGTCAGGCTGACAGGCCTGTAGTTCCCCAGATCCTCCTTCCGGCCATTCTTATATATGGGGGTAACATCTGCCAGCCTCCAGTTCAGTGGAACTTCCCCAGTCTGCCAGGATTTCTGGTAGATGACGGAAAGGGGTTTGGCTAGCACATCTGCCAGCTCTCTCAGCACCCTCAGGTGAATCCCATCAGGTCCCATTGACTTGTTAGTGTCTAACTGGCCAAGTAGGTCACTAATCATTTCCTCCTTAACCATGGGAATTTTGCTATTCTTCCCCTCTCTGTCAGCCAGATCCTGAGGATGAGTACTCAGGGAATAACCATCTTTACTATTACAGACTGAGGCTAAAGAAGGAATTAAGGACCTCAGCCTTGTCCTTATCCCTTGTCACTAATGTTCCCTCAGTATCCAATAAGGGCTGGAGATTCTCCTTGACCATCCTCTTACTGTTAATGTACTTATAGAAGGACTTTTTATTATCTTTTACAGAACTGGCCAGTTTGAGTTCCAGTTCAGCTTTAGCCCGTCTTTCTCCCTACATGACCTCAGCCCAAGACACCTGTCGTCCTCACTGTGAAAACTTCTTCCACATGTTGGTGCAGAACTTCCTATGCTCTAACTTGCAGCCATTGCCCCTTGTCCTGTCTCCACATACCACTGAAAAGGGACTGGCCATTTCCCCCTGCATCCCATTGTCGTGGTTTTACCCCAACTGAGAGCCGAGATCCAGGCAGCTGCCTGCCCTTTAAAGGAAAAGAGGAGGGGGAGAAGAGGGGGGTGGGGGTGGGGTGTGACGCAGGGAAGGGAAAAGGAAGGGGCAAATAACAACCCCAAAACCAAGAAACCAAAAGCCCAAGGGTTGGGATAAGGATAGTTTACTAAAATAGCAGAAAGATAAAATATAACAATGCTAACAGGACTTTAGAGAAAAAAAATATATGAAGCTGTTGATACACAAGGCAGTTTCTCACCGAACTCACAACTCAGGCCGTGCCACCCAGAGCCGTCCCGGAACCCGACCGTCCCCCAAAAACCGCGCGTCCCGGAGCTGCCGTTCTCCTCCTCCCATCAGCCCCCCGTTATACTGAGAGTGATGTAATTGGCATGGAATACTCTCTTTGGCCAGTTTTGGTCACCTGTCCTGGCTTCGTCCCCTCCTTTCTCATTAATAGAGAAATATGAAGAGCTGAGAAAGTCCTTGACTGCTTGACAGCAACTAAAAACATCAGGGTGTTATCAGCACTGCTTTCATTTTAACTCTCAAACACAGCATTCCATCCACTGCTACAAATGAAGTTAACTCCATCCTGACTGAAAGCAGGACACCCATATTTAAGATATTTATAAACATTAATAAGGTCCCCTCTTAGTCTTCTCTAGGCTGAACAGTCCCAGCTCATTCAGCCTTTCCTCACAGGGGAGATGCTCCAGGCCCTTAACCATCTTTGTAGCCCTTCTCTGGACTCTCCCCAGGAGATCCCTGTCTTTTTTATACCAGGGAGCCCAGAATTGGACACAATACTCCAGGTGGGGACTGACTAGGGCAGAGTAGAGGGGGAGGATCACCTCCTTCGACCTGCTGGCCACACTCCTCTTGATGCACTGCAGGATCCCATTGGCTCTCTTAGCCACCGAGGCACACTGCTGGCTCATGGCCAACCTGCTATCAGCCAGGAGCCTCAGGTCCTTCTCCACAGAGCTTTTCTCCAGCAGGTCATCCCCCAGCCTGTTCTGATACAAACGGTTATTCTTATCATAGGAGTGCAAATAACATACTTGTATTTATAATCACTGCACAAGAAATTGAAGTTAAAGAGGACTTTTCACCAAATTCATTATTTTTATGCTAGGTACTGCATAGATATGCTCAGTTAAAAGCACTATGCATGTATGATATAAATTGATCAAAACTGAATTGAAGTCAAGAAAGACTGCCTTACTATCACATAAATAGTTGTTGACATTATAATTATTTGAGAACAAGGCAATGTGAACAACTCACGAGCAGAAACTGAAATTAACTTAGGAAGAAAAATATTAAATGGTATTTGATTAACTTGAAATTGCATTGATTTAGGCTTAGTAAAAGAAAGAGACAAATGGTATACTTCTGCTGACAAAAGTAGAATTAAACTATCATCAAAAAAAATCATAAAGGTGCTCAGTCTCATAAATATGTGTCAGTCAATGAACATTTGAGATAGTGCTGAATCTTCTTAATCATTTGTCAAAAAACTGTCAGCCTCTGAGCCAACTAGTACTTAAAGCCATCATATGGGAGTGCATAGAAATACAAGAAAAAGCTTTTGAAGAAGTAAAGATGTTTATTTCAAATGCTACATTAATAAAATATTAAAACCCAAAGGCTTAAAAAGTGACATGTTGTAGACCAGTCAGGGAGCCAAATTAATGCAGATAGAATGTCTAAAAGCACTTATGAGCTGTGATTTCTTAGTTAACGAATGAGAAAGAACTAGCACTAGACCTTTACAAAACTGTAAAATCTTTTACAAGATCTGTTAGGACAAAAAAGCAGTATGGTGTCATGTCTTCTCAACTTTGCTTGCAGTTTAAATTTCTGAAAGCATTATTTTTAACAGAGAGTGTGGAACTGTGGCTCACCTCCATGCACATGAGACTGGGTGTACCACAATTAGGATCTCCTGCGAAGTTTAGCCAGATCCCATCACAATCCAAGAATTGTCCAACAGATTTTCAGTCACATTACTCACATCCAGTTAGTGTCTCCCCAAAATCCTGTGTTAAGGATGAAATGCTCTGCTGCATTTTACTCATCTCCTTTCCTCTTATGGGCTTCATCACCCCTCTTCTTTCAAAGTTGTTGCACAATTTTCCACCCAACACATTCTGGGCTCCATACAAAAGGAGAAGAACACAAATGTTGTCACCAGTCAAAAACCTGACAGGACTAAATTTCTGTTCAATAATCTCTGGAGCAAAAATAAACTGGGCAAGCATTATTCTACAACAGATTTGTCAAGAATATGGATAAAATCAGTGAAAAAAAAGTGTAACGAATATAACAAGGCATGATGGGGTAATAACAATTATAGCAGGTAGTAAATGTTAAATTTTACAAGTGATCAAATGAAATACAAACAAAAAAAAAGGAAGAAAATAAAGGGGAAGTGGTGACATTTAAGTGTTAACGTAGAGTGTCCCCAATATCAGGCACAGGTTGGAAGATGCAGAGACAGGGAGGTCAGAAAGGACAGGAAACAGAATAGATGTGGAGATGCCACCCCTTCACCACTGCAAATCACCTCGCGGATCTGAAGTATTTTATTTCATAGATTCCTGGTGAATCAGAAGCAAATTAGCTACAAAGACTAGGTCAGGTCAAATAATAATAAAGAAGTAAAGCATTTCTTGAAACACCTCATGATGCACAGTATGGTGGAGTGCTAAATTCACACATAAAAAGTGAAAGTGGCACAGGGGCAGCGCAAATATCAAGCAGGAAGGAACAAAGAAAAACTGATCCCCATCTCTTTGGACCTCAACTGCTCATGATAGTCATAACTCAACAGAGCCTGAATCCCAGTCACTCACCCTAAAAACCTCTTTGCTTCTTTCCTATCTCAAAAGAATCCTATTTTCCAGTTCAGGTTTTCATGAGCATCTGTGGTTTTTTTCATATTCTTATGAAAATGTGATGAAGATATGCTGTGATATCTCTTATAATCTCTGTTCATTAAAACTCAGGGAAAAAGATTATTCAGATTAACAGAGTCATAGAGCTGACATATTTATGGTGACTGTGTCTTGTTGCCACATCTCCATGCATTTCTTGTGGCACTCATCAAAGATACAGAATTGTCAATGAATCCCAGCAGGTAGGGTTGGAGGTGACAGCATGAAGGAAAGTGAGAAGTTTTTGAAATTACGTCGGCTGTACTGACTGGAATGGTACAGTGAATGCTTAGCTGCCCATAAACCGATTGCTGAGTATTGCATCCACAGTTTACTATTCCATCTTCAGCAGACTGTCTCACTTGTTTGATTCCAACTTCATCCAAATTCTAAATAAGAGTTTATTTCAGTTATGTATGCATATATACAAGTTCACTTATACCCGCAAGTATGGTATCCATTCTTAGATGTCATCCTAACTGTGCTGTACTCAGACTTTGGAAGATATGTTTGCTTTACCATTTTGTCATAAGAGAGAAAACAAGCTCCTTTCCCAGGTTTACTATGTAATTGCAAAGTCATCAAGTCATTAATCAGCATTATGAAAATACTCAAGCATGTTTAATCAGGATCCATGTATCTTCAATGTAAAGTTGACTTCTTAATATAGCTGACAGGATTAGACAGCTGATGTTACTAAGGTTATCCTTTATTTACTATTCAGAACAGCAAGGACTGTGGAGCAATGTAATGACCCGGAAAACAAGTTCAACAGAATATAGACCTTTGTCCTTAAATATGTAAAGAACAGATGGATATCTTAGCAGGAAGTGTGATTTATAGTAGGTAGAATAATTTTGGGTGGGTATTCTAGCTCATTGTTCATTTGCAACATCCAGATGTAAAGGATGCAAAGACTATTAAAAAGTAATTAGATCTACCACAAGCTTTATTTGAACAATATGATTTATTATTCTCAGACTTGATCCTTGAATGAGGTTTCCTTCGTTCTGTAATACAGACTATGATAATTCAGAGAGTTCTGTTCAATTCCTACAGTCTGCACATGTTTACTTGGGTGTATTGTACATCATACTTAGGTGTATATTGTACACAATAATATAAACTCATAAAGCCTATAAGAGGCACGTACCAATGAAAACAGGAGGTGGATTAATTTAGTATCTCAAAAATTCCAAGTTAAATTATCCATTGACAAGGCTGTTTTTCAGGGAAATCACTCATGTCAGGGACTTAAATTCTGAAACTAAGCCATAACTGTCCATATGCAATGGATCCAGGTTGTCTGTAACCATATTTCACTTTCTGCCTGAAATTGTCATTCCTGGTAATTGCCCCAAGGAACTTTCCTGGAACAACTCTACACCATCTCCTCAGACGAGAGAGGGTTGCCTAGTAGTGTTCTAAACAGAGAAAGAAACACACAAAACTGATGGGGCAGCCTGGTATAAAATGACAGGAGGCATCCACACTTCACAAGATTGGATTTCCGTACTCTTAAAAGTTTGAGTTCATCTGTATCCAAGTTTGCCTGGTTGCCCAATGTTTCCCTTCCCATCCGGAGTTTGTACAACTACCTTGAATCAGAGCTAAATGTAGATCACATTAGCCTTAAATAAGCGATGAGGAAAGCTGGCAATTCTGGCTTTGAACTTGACCTCAGGTCCACTCCTAGACTGTGTTCCTAATGGAGTTAATCCAAAAATTCATTTTGGAAAAAAATGTTCCAATCTCTGAACACTAATGCAGTGTTGCAGTTTTCCATGGCTGGATTCTGGCTGCCACTGGTCTAGACAGGTGGACCCTCTGCTGGGTCAAAAATTGGCTGGATGGCCGGGCCCAAAGGGTGGTGGTGAATGGAACCAAACCCAGCTGGAGGCTGGTCACGAGTGGCATCCCCCAGGGCTCAGTCCTGGGTCCGGTCCTGTTCAACATCTTTATCAATGACCTCGATGAAGGGATTGAATGCTCCCTCAGTAAGTTTGCAGATGACACTAAACTAGGAGGAAATTTTGATCTGCCTGACGGTAGGGAGGCTCTTCAGAGGGATCTGAACAGACTGGACCGATGGGCTGAGAACAATAGGATTAAGTTTAACATGGCCAAGTGTAGAGTGCTGCACATGGGACATAACGACCCCATGCAAGACTACAGGCTTGGGGGAGGTTGGCTGGAGAGCTTTCAGGAAGAGAAAGACCTGGGGTTGTTGCTTGACAGCAGGCTTAATATGATCCAGCAGTGTGCCTGGGCGGCCAAGAAGGCCAATGGCATCTTGGTTTGTATCAGAAACAGTGTGGCCAGTAGGTCTGGGGAGGTAATTGTGCCCCTGTACTCGGCATTGGTGAGGCCACACCTTGAGTACTGTGTCCAGTTCTGGGCTCCCCACCATAAAATGGACATTGAGGTCTTTGAGCAAGTGCAGAGACGGGCAACGAGGCTGGTGAAGGGGATGGAGGGCAAATCATATGAGGAACGGCTGAGGGAGCTGGGGCTGTTTAGCCTGGAGAAGAGGAGGCTGAGGGGAGACCTTATCACCACCTACAACTACCTGAAGGGAGGTTGTAGAGAGGTGGGAGGTGGTCTCTTCAGCCAGGTGACAGGAGATAGGACAAGGGGAAATGGCATGAAGCTGTGCCAGGGCAGGTTTAGATTGGATATTAGAAAAAATATTTTTTACTGCAAGAGTTGTCAGGGCCTGGAACAGGCTGCCCAGGGAGGTGGTTGAGTCACCTTCCCTGGATGTGTTTAAAACAAGGGTAGATGAGGTACTTAGGGATCTGGTTTAGCACAGGATGGGAATGGTCGGACTCGATGATCTTCAAGGTCTCTTCCAACCTTGTGATTCTGTGATTCTCGTGAAGAAAGGGGTGCTGCAGGGGGGGGCTCCTGCAAGAAACATCCAGAAGCTCTCTGCAGCACCCAGAGAGTAAATATCAGCTGATTATAGGCTAGAGTCGTTGTTGATCAAGGCTAAGCCAATTGGTGATAGTCACAGCACCTCTGGGAATCACATTTAGGAGAAAAAAAAAAAAAAAAAAACCACAAGAGAAGGGAGTGAGAAGATGTAAGGAGCTGTGCAGACACCGAGGCTGGTGAAGGGGAGAAGGAGGCGTCCCAGGTGCCAAAGAGAAAGATGCCCCTGAAGCCCATGGAGAAAGCCATAGTGGAGGGGTTGTCCCCCATGGCCCATGGAAAAGGCCGAGACCCCACCTGCAGCCTGTGGAGAGGCCACACACTGGAGCAGACGGAGACATACAGGAGATGCTGTGCCCCGCGTTGGAGCAAGCCTCTGCCAGCACTTGCAGCCAGTGGAGAGAGACACAGAGATCAGCAAGGGAGAGATCCGCACTGGAGCAGGTTTGCTGGTGGAAGGCTTGTGACCCTGTGGAGGACTCCAACTGAAAGACTGAAAGACATTGTCATTTATGACTCCCTGCCATAGCAGTGACCCATGCTGGGGCAGCTGGTGAAGAGCTGAAGCCCTGTGGGAAAGGAGTCAGTTCGTGAAGGACTGTCTCCTGTGGGTGGGACCCCACACTAGAGCAGGGGGAGGGTGTGTGGAATGAATGCCCCCCTGGCCAAGAAGGAAACCAACTTGTGAGGAACTGACCAAAACCCCCATTCTCCCAGTCCCTGCCACTCCCCATGCCACAATGCAGGGGGAAGAAGGGAGCAAAATCATGACTAAAGTGAAGTCCTCTAAGAAGGGAGGGTTGGGGCGAAGTGCTTTAAGATCTGGTTGCACTTCTCATTATCCGACTGGTGTCACTGGGTGTGCAGTGCAGTGTAATAAATTAGAGAGTTTTCTTTCCTTTATTCTGTGCTGAGTCTGTTTTGCCCATGACACTAACTGTGGAATGATCTCTTCCTGTCCTTATCTCGACTCCTAAGCCTCTCAATATCTATTTTCTCCCCTGTCCAGCTGAAAAGGGGAGTGATAGACCAACTTTGGTGGGCATTTGGCCTCCAGCTAGGCCTAAATCACCACATCCAAATAGAATTATTTAGCAAAAACTTCTTTTTTTAATTTCTTAGTCAAGATTTGGTTAATCCAAAAGCGAGAATAACATACACTAGGCCAGAGGTTGGGATAAAATGCTGAAACAGTTTATTCATGAATATTCATGTAACAGATTTGGAAACACAGTTATTTCTTTGGCATGTTCTACCTTAATGCTAAACAAGTTGCAAAATGTATCTTTAAACAGATAAGGACAGAAAAAGTAATTTCTAAGAAATATCCACAAATATCAAGGATGAGTCACTCTGCGAATTTTAAGGAGAAAAATAAAGCGTAATAACTGAGGAGAAAGGAATGATTTACCAACTGTTTAAAATTATATGTCTCCTCTCTATTCCACACCAAGAGAGTTTAAGCATTGAAAATTAGTAAATTTGAGTGAAGTTAGCAACTTTTAGCAGAGATATAAATTGATGTGGCAGAAATACATAAGCTACAATTAAACTATTTCATTTAACTACTCACAACACAGTAGCCAAAGTCATCAGAAGCTGCTAAATCAATTTGGGCAGCTAGTACATACTGTGCTTTCTACTGCTATAGATACAATAATCACAGCACCACCCATACACAAGTCCTTTTGACTGCAGGGTAAGAACATTATTAGTTACAACCCACACACAAACACTCATCAGCTTATTAGAGACAACTGAGTTCTGATTATACTATATATATAAAGACAAAAAAAATTGCAGTTATTGATTAGCTAACAGAATAATTCTTTTTTAGAGGAACATTGAACATGAAGAGCAATAGTTTTCAAATGTACCTAAACCATACTTCTGTATATTCTGAAAGCTAGGAAGCATGACAAAATTAGTGGTTAATAAGTTCTTCAGTCTGCCTGCAAGCGCTGACATCTTTGAGCACAGTAAGGACCGTTGAAAAGTCAGCAGATTTGCCTAAGGTTCACTGAGAAAATTACAATGGAGAAAACAGACTGTGGTTGTGCTTTAATATCTTAGAAACTTTCAAACTAAGGTCCTAGAATAGAATATTTAAAAAAAAAATAAAATCATAAACATTTAATGACTGTATTGGAACATTAAAAAAATTCTGATAGAATTTGTGCTTTATTCTAACACTGGTATTATTTCAAAAGGTTTTTGCAATAGTCTACACTTGGCAGAAACTCTGCATAATTTTCTTTTTGTACTTGCATATAATTTCAAATTTTGGCACCAAATCAAATTTTGGGAGGCCATAATTTCTTTTCCACTGGATCTGATAGGTTAGTGATATTCTATTAGACAGCAATATAAAATCAAAGCAACAGTTGGGAAATTAGAGAGACACTTGTCAAAGGCTGTTAGTCTAGGGAAAACAGTGCAGCCAACGAATTCAAAAACTGCTGCTTAAAATTACAATCTCCAATTCACACATAGCATTATATATCAATGACCTAAATGAACATCTACCTGACTTACTGAACACAGTAATGACAGCTGAGCACTTGAGAACTTATGTTGGAGTTAGTGGGAGTGGTATATAATGACTGGTTCTCAAAATCCTGAATAGGTTTCTCGTTGGGTACCTAAATGCAGAGATAAGTATCTAATTTTAAGCCTCAGGGTATGATGGACAGTTAAATATGTTTCTGCTTGAAAATGACACTTTGTATATCAAGAATAATCCACAAAACTGAGATGTATAAAAGAAAAAAAATTGATCATGTCAAATATATCAATACTTCGATTTGCTTTAGGGACTAGAGTCCTCACATGAACAGTATTCTGCACATGATGAAGTGATGCCTTGCCAACAGACACCAGATGGTTGTTAAATGACAGATGAGGGTCTACATTTTATAGAGTCAACAAAACAGGATGTAGCATATTTAAAACTAGTAATCTCTATGCATGTTTCAGAGACTAAGACCATACAGACGAGTATAAAAAGTTCAAAACCTTTCAAGGTTTACTTCGCCTCAACATTTTCCTGGTTGAAACAGTAACTTTGCAATTTACATTCAAGTGGTAAACACTAATAATGTTCATTATTATTAATAATAATTATTATTATTTTAATAATTAATTTAAATATTAATATTGATAGTAATAATAATAGCAATAACAACAACAACAATAATAATAATAATTAAAAATAAAAATATTTACCATCATTGTCTCTCTGTGATGAGAGAGAAAACAGAAAACTGTGGTCTGACTAGGAAAGGTCCGTTATTTATAGTGGATATTTTTCTGTCAATAAATGATGAAAAAAAGATCCTACTGACTTACATAAGAATTCTATTTGATATTACAAGA
The DNA here is from genome assembly GCF_964237585.1 of Gallinula chloropus. Taxonomy (NCBI): domain Eukaryota; kingdom Metazoa; phylum Chordata; class Aves; order Gruiformes; family Rallidae; genus Gallinula; species Gallinula chloropus. The sequence goes on from NC_140086.1 coordinate 18,926,712, forward strand.
GATGATGACTGATTGGCATTTTCATGTATCTTGTGATTAGAATAAGGCCTGACAGAGAGTTACAGTCCAAGAGGGCCTAGACCTACAGCACAGGGTTACTCTGATCTGATGCTTCATAACCTGTTAGTAAAAGATAAATCAGAAAAAAAAAAAAAAAAATTGACAAAGTAGATATTGCTTTCAGGTATTTGCTGAGAGAAAGTGTAAAAATCAGTCTTCAATTTTATTTGCAAGTAATGTTTTATCTAATAGTGTTGCTTTAGTCACAGGGGATACTATCTAGGAAAATACATACCTTTATTTCTGCAAGAAGAAAATTCTGGTATGTGTTGCAAGTTCTTTTATAGAAATACAAACCCAATAAGGAGACAAAGGTCAAGGAAGGATTTTCCCACTACAGAAAATTATTACTGTTTGGGTTATTTTCTTCCTCTTTCTCATCAATAAATGACTATAAAACCCTTTTCATTTCTCAGGATTCGGAATATCATTTTGTGTTCCATCTACTGTTGAAATCTTTCTTTATCTGAAAATGAGATAGCATAATTTCTTTTTTTCTAGTTAAAATCTTCAGCTCTGCACTGGGGTTTAAAATAGCAACTGAGGCTACCCAGAACAAGTTGAATATCTGTGCATATAGACCAGTTTCTGATACTCCACAAATTAATATATGTGTCCTACTTCAATGGAAGATCAAAAAGGCTCCGAAAGATGACCTTGATCAGAGAAAGCATATAAGTAATTAATTATTTCTGCTAGAAATCTGCTAAGTGAAGACAACTTTGTATTGACTAGCAAGATTGCACAGAATATAAAAAACAGGCATTGGTTTTGACAATAGAACCTGTGGAACCACCCAGATCTCTTTTATCTCCAGATACACTAAAAGTCCATGTTACTTTAACTGACTGATTTTGTGTAGTTTAGAAACTGGAGTATGCAAGATTGTTTCATGTGTACATAGTTATTCAAACTGACAGGGTTTTATACATTAATATGAATATTTGAATATGTTAACGGCATGAAACTGGGACAGAGGAGGTTAAGGCTGGATATTAGGAAGAGGTTCTTTACTGAGAGGGTGGTCAGGCATTGGAACAGGCTCCCCAGAGAATTGGTCACAGGACCGAGCTTGATTGAGCTCAAGAAGCCACTGGACGATGCACTCAGCCACATGGTGTGACTTGGCTGGTCCTGTGTGGAGCCAGGAGACCAGGGTCAGAATGTGACAATGCCCTTATTCCTTTGAGTGTAGGATGTGCTCTCTGCACTTCAAGTGAAGCCACTCGAGCAGACCAAGCCTGTAGGCTATGAGTTGCTTGTACAGCACTGTGTCAATAATCTGGAACAAACCAAATTATGGTCTCGGGGAGAGCTGTAAGAGACTGAAAGCTTAAATCTGTACTCTAGATTTCTAGGTCACTTTGTCTGTCCTTTGTCAATCACAGTTGTCATCACACACTGGGGAGCAGGTAGTGTCCTTGATGCATGCAGGCAGTTTGGGAGCAGCAGGTATGTAAGGGGTTGGCCTAAATGCTGATGCACTGTTTTGTAAGTGTAAAGCTGAGTCACATATGGCAAGGCCCAAGAGGAGACCCTATTTGGTGTGAATATCACAGCTGTAGGTCAGGATCAGTCTACTTCTTGCAGGCATTATAAACACACACCAGCTGAAACTGGTGCTGCACCATTTCCTTTTGTCTATATGCTGCAAAGCTTGTTATTAATGCAGAGCACTAACACTTTATTTTTCTGTAAACACACACATACCAGATCTAACTTTCATTATTGGAGAAAGCACGGATCAGGAAGAAATTAAATCAAGTAAGCTCAGTGCAGAAAAATGTAGGAGAGTTCTGCTGGGCATGATAACAGGATTTGGGGGATAGATATATATTGCACTTTGGTAACAACTGGAAAACTTTGGATCATCCTAATGGTCTTCAGGGTGAATACAAAAATCATGCAGAGTCCCCCCTAGAATATCCCACCACAGCAGTGTGGAGAATACTCCACTATCATCTGAAATGCATGCTCGGCATAACCGCAGTGAAGGAACCCACACATCTGTTTGTTTTTGAAGCTCTACTTGATAACATAAGTTGCATATACCTGACTTGGTAAATGATCAGACTTCTATTTTCTTGCAGTAAGGCAACAAAAATGTTGGTTTATTTAAAAGGTTCAGTGTTTCTGAAATCAGTGTAATCTATAAGGGTATCCAGCTCTTTGATAAATAAGGCAGAAGCATTTAAATACATATTTAATTTAATATTTTTTAAACTATGTTCTTGTGATGCTAACATAAGCTTCCTAATTTACTGCTTTTAAATGCAGAGTTTGGTTGAAAGGCAAAATTATACTTTTAATTAACTTTTAACTTGACATCTAAAAAGCTTTGTTGTGACTTTGAAAATCTGCATATTTGGAAATACATCACTCACTGATATTGGCTGAGATCAAGAAACGTGACAAAACCACATTTAAAGGACATGAAGGTTGCACAGTCCTGCACTCAGAAAAGTGAAAAGGCCTTCACCTCAGTTCAAAGCTGAATACATATAATCATAGACTTTATCCCTCTGTACTCCACTTGAACATTCCCTCCACCTCCAGCTGCATGGCCTGAGCAAAGCAGGGTGCTGGGAACACAGATGCCATCTCCATGCTCACAGCTTATGTGTAATGTTGCACACCAGGCAGATGCAGCAGTTCAGAAGAAATCTGATATCCTGAAGCAAGAATAAAGCACACCAAGGATAAATGAGCTACCTATTTTAGTGTTTAGTATTATTTATTTAAATGAGCTAACCTACATTCAGATAAATTAACTACATCACTGATTTTTTTTAATATCTATTACCTGTTCAGAAATCATTGCATTTTTCATCAGCAAATATTTTTCCTCTTATAAACAACATTCCTCTGAAACACACCCACACATGAACACATCTATTAAAAGCATGAGCCTGAAGAATCCCTCAAAAATCTTATAAAGTTTCTTTTACAGGGGAATACATGCCCCAGCCTCAATCTGATAGAACCGCTTTTGTTGAAATTATGAAAATAAAAGTAAACTTATGATCAGGAGACTACATATATCAGAAATTCTGGTATGAAGTGCAGCAGAGTTCCAATCAGCTGAGGAAATGTCTTAGGATGGAAGGTGTCAGCAACTTCTACCAGCTCTTATCATAAACATAATTAAGTAGTGTTGCAGCTCTTGAAATGTTAGCGTTTGCAAAGTGCAAAGGTGTATGTTTGCAAGTAAAAACCCTGATAGTCATCTTCCAACTAACACTGCTATCGGGTAGTCACAGCATGAAATTGTAAATGGATTATTTTAAGGTAGCACTCAAGGGCTGGTAGGCACATCACAGATAACATAGAAATAAAAATATTTCCTGTTTTGACAGCAATTTTTTCACGATACACCCTGTAATTTTCACATGTCTCAGTCTGAGCACTAACTTGAGGAAAACAGAGGAAGGTTCTGCTACAATAAAAGTTTCATTTGTTCATGGTCAGTATTAGTTCATTCTTGATGATGTGAAGGAAAATTTCAGAAAAGAAATATAGGCTGAACATTACACCGCATAAACCATGGTGTTCTGACAGGTAAATGTGACAAATAACTAGTTTCTGGAAACTGAGATAGATAATCAACTCCTCCTCCCCCCCCCCCTTTTTTTTTTTTATTTTGTCACATAAGGAGATGTTTTGTGACCAGGTCAGTGTTTAAACTGTTAAGGCTCTTTTTCCTTATTATTTTGTTTCTATTTCCTTTTCCTCTTTTTCTTTTTCTTTTTTCTTTTACTTTTTTCTTTCTTTTTCTTCTTCTTCTTTTTCTGTCTCTCTTTTTTTTTTTGTTTCTTTGTTTTCCTGGTTTTCTTTTTTGTTTTTTACTTCTATACAGCTTATTCTTAACTAAAACTCCAGTCCCTAGACACAAAATGGTTGCATTTGTCTCCTAAATTGTTTTTTATCAGAACTGATTCTTGTAAAGACTTTTTTCCCTCAAAAAAAGCCCTGTATACAATTTCTGGGGTCTATTCCATTAAAATAGATTTACTACTCTATGTAGGGTAAGATTTTTGTAAACATCAAAATCTTTTGAAGGTTTAGATTGTCAGTCCACCTTTCAAAATTGTTCCAACAAATAACTCTATTATTATTTGAAAAATTAGAGGGTTTATATTGGTGTGGGTTTCTTTGTTTGTTTGTGATGATCATCAAGATGATTTCTTCATCAGTTGTCCAATTACAATAGTTAGTCTTGTGGTGGCAGCTCACAGGTCTATACCTCAGATTCAACAGCTGCAGCAGAAATCTCACTTGCATGCAAATATAAAGCTCTATCAGTGCTTTACATGGGCTACCTAGCAAACATCTACACAAGAGTAACTGTAGCAAATGCTCTTTCATCCAAAGAAATTCCAGAAAACAGCATGCCCAGTCACCAAGCATGCAGGCAAACATGCAGCAAACACTGATTATACTGTATGGAGTTGCTAAAATGGATAAGTAGTAGTTACGTGCCTTTCCTATATACGCATTTTATTTCAGATAAATTTTAAAGACTTCATATCAAACTGCATGTAAAGGTTCTCAGCAGTTTCATTGTCCTTGAGCAACACATAACTAGCTTCAGCTAACTGCTTTGACCTTGAAACAGCACTGTCTGTAAAATACAGTAAATGACATTTGTGCTTACTTTGGTGAACTTGCATCACAAAAAGTAAAAAAAAAAATAAAATAGTGCTACAAGTAAGCATTTGTAGGGTTGACTTCATGTGTGTGCTTCACATGCACTTAATGGATCACACTGTTCTAAAAAACTGTTTCAAAACATGAAATATATTAAAAAAAAAGTTAAATTCCAGTTGTAAGGAAAAGAATTTAAATCACAGAAGAAATGAGAATACTAATGCACTCCCTACGTAAAGAAGGTATATAGGAAAACACAACCTTATATAATAGTGTTAAAATATTCGGTGGTATTTCTTCAGAGCTTTATTTAATATATGTCACTTATATTTTGTTAATTAGGGTACTGTCAAATAATTTATCTTGGCATAATCTAACTATCACAGACCGTTCTCAAAAAAATTAGATGAAAATATGAAGTTCCTTGAGTATCTCATTGAATTCTATCAGCTCTAAATGCCTAAAATAAAAAGACGGCAGCATACATCTAATAAAAGCAACATATTAATAAATTAATAGACAAGAAAAACATACACATAGGATTCATTACTCTTATCAACGTCTGAAACACTGATGTACTATAAATATTTTCTGAAGTTAGTCACCAAAGGAAGGTACTTAAAATTGCACCTGTCATAATATTAATTATCAACTCAATCACAAGAGTTTTTAATTAAATTTCTCTCTAATTATACCAGATAATTCCTCTAGTTGCATATGATTTGTTCTGCTGTTAACAAAATCTTCCAGCTGACTTGAAATGAACAAGACACACAAATGACTTGAAGAATTCTTAAAACTTTTCCAGAAAGAAATTCTGCACTAAGATTTAAAGAGCTTATTATAAAAATGAACTCTTTATTATTATGAAAAATGTCTACTATTAATTGTGCTATCAGAAATACACGCAAACAATAAAAATTTTTACCAACATAATATAGAAGTATTTACAATTTTTTCTTGTCAGAAAGTAAATACATTCTAGTATAATTCTGTTCTGAAGAACAGAATATATGGCAAAATAGTTGTTAGAGAAGGATTCAGTGCATGTCACAGACTTCTAAAGTACTTTCTGGAAGAAAGAAGATTTTACTGGAATATGTACCTCCTCTTCAATCTCTCTGCTGGTATTTTTGTAAGCAAAGTCTGAACCCAGAGACAATGATCTATGACTTTTTAGCTTTTCCTAGCTAGATAATGGTTTAAATGTCATCCTTACAGACTCTGGTGATATTTCTTGTTTTGATATTTCTCATTTTAAGCCTGCTTTGACTCTACTGTTTCTTAAAGAGTCTTGCAGAGAATCCTTTCCTACTAATTTACAGAATAATACAAACTAATTATCTAGTAAATTCCAAATCACATGCTAAACTTTTACTCTCTTGCTGTTCCACTGTCAGATTGATTTTATTGACAATCCTAGGGAATTAACAGAAATAACATTATTTTGATGATCAATAGAGTTAGAGGGAAAGAAACAGATCTGCAGAATTCTATTGCTTTGATGGAGGTTGCAGGTGTTCAGATATCAGTTCAGAACTGAGCACAAAAGACTAATTCAGTGTTCAGAAGACTGTAAGGAAGACCTCTGAGACCAGTTTCTGTAATTATCTTACCCTACTTTTGTTACAATGTGAACTGCAAAGGTACCAGTTGGAAAATTCCTCTAAAAAATAAAAATAAATTATAAAGGCACTTTCTAAATAATTGACAGAGGGATCGAAAGCAGCACATGCAAGCTTTTAAAAAGAGATATGAACTGGATTCAAACTGCAAGTTTAAAACAAGGATGTCTGTAGTAATCAAACTAACCATAGACTCAAGGTAAATCAGCCTTTGCAGTCCAAAGTCTTGACTGTCTGATCTAGCTTAAGCACTGAAAAATATAAGCTGATAGCACTTTCTTGAAGGTTTTAGTATTTTAAGACCATTGATCATGGTTTTTTTTCTATATGTTGACTCAGGAAGTTCAGAATTTGCTTGTTTTTTCAGTTATTTGTGGAATTTTTTTCATGGGAGAGGAGGAAGAGTTCTGCCCAGAAGTTTGTCTTTCTGTGGAGCTTCAGATTTCATTGTTTTTTGTGTACTAGAAAAAAAATTAATACACTGCTTTCCTGCACAGTCAAATACAAGCAGAATATTGTCCTTACAATATCCTACTTCTGAGTGCTACAACAACTTTGTCATTTTCCTATGCTATGATAAAAGCAATTAATGCAAAGTTGTCTGACAGGAAACTGCCAAAACTGTTTCTGAATAGAAAAGAAAATAGCTTTGTTATTTGTAGAATAATCTTGCACATTAACAGGATGTCACCTTCTGCTTCTGTTGTCTTGATAATAACTATTTTCTTTTTCTTCTTCTATTTCTTAAACATTATATTTTTCTGGACGACCTTCATTGTTTTTTTTTTTTCCTGACTTCTTCTTTTAATGATAAAATTCATTAATGACTCCCACATAAATTAAAAAATCCAGTTCCATTCTAAGTTTTTGAAAGTAATATACAGGCAATTTTCCATGGAAATTTTTACATGAAGTTTGGAAGAATAAAAATATTATTTCTTCCCTTTCCTTCCACCTCATTTCTTACTACTTTTAAAATTAATGCTGAAGAAATTTAGAAAGAAAAGTTCTGTAGGGCAAATGAATGAAAAAAATAGGAAACATAACTTTTAAAGTTTTATTTTAGGCTTGAGGTGGTCAGGATGGACTAGTCAACCATGATATTAACTAAAAAAAATAGAATTCTATGTGCATTTCTTAAATTTTTATAGCCTAGACGGATAGGTGAATTATGAGATGAAACTTTATTATAATTTATTCATTCTAATGATATCATGTTGCTCAGTTCATAATATTCCTCCAATAAAATGTTGAACCCCCCTCACATTTTCTCTGGAATTCATAAATATTTTTAATACTTAGGCTATGCAATTTCAGTCTCTTTCTAAAAACAACAGCAAGAACAAGCAGCCAAAACAAAAGCAGAATAAACACATAAAGGAACAACTAACACGTTTCTTCTTCCAAAAAGAAGCGTTAAATCCATGACAAGTTACTATCTTCATAGTGTTAGTCAAGTCATCCAATGGCCAGGTAAAAGTTTTTACAATGTTTGATATTATTATTAATGCAGGATATCACAAGTCATTCAGACAGACTATCAAAAATATTAATTTTATTGAAGAGCAAAGGCTTGCTTATAGATAGAAATTGATAAACATTTCTTGTTCTAAATAGATCAACTAGTTGGATGGTTTGTTTTTCAGAATTTTTTCTACTTTTACCCTACAATATTTTTAAAGAAATAGCACAAAATGCTTGCTATAAAATGGATGAGACTTAAAAAATATTGTGTGTGTTATGAAAAATGTGATTGATAGTCTGCTGAAAGGAAACTGCTAATGTAAGTGGGTACGTTCTCATGCAATCTTTTCATTGTTCACAATGCCACAAAAATAGTTTGGCTAAGTAAACTTTTAAGGTATGAGATATAAGAGTGTATTTTTTGGCACTGTGGGACTCAAAGAATTATAGAACGGTCTGGGTTGGAAGGGACCCTAAGGATCATACAGTTCCAACACCCCTGCCACAGGCAACCCATTCCAGCACTTTACCACTCTGTAAAGAACTTCCTTCCTTTGGCTTCAATCCATTCCCCCTTGTCCTGCCATTATCTACCCTTTTAAAAAGTGGATTCCCCTCCTGTTCGTATGCTCCCTTCAGGTACTGGAAGGCTGCAATGAGGTCCCCCCGCAGTTCTCTCTTCTCCAGACTGAGCTAGCCCAACTCTCTCAGCCTCTCTTCGTAGGGCAGGTGCTCCAGCCCTCTAATCATCTTTGTGACCCTCCTCTGAAACCTCCCCAACAGTTCTACATCTTTCTTGTACTGGGGCCCTCAGATCTGGACACAGTACTCCAGATGGGGCCTCATGAGGGCAGAGTAGAGAGGGACAATCCCCTTGCTGTCCCTGCTGGCCACCCCTCTTCTGATGGAGCCCAGGATACTATTGTCCTTCTGAGCTACAAGAGCACACTGATGGTTCATCCACCAGAACCCCCATATCCTTCTCAGCAGGGCTACTCTCAAGGAGCTCTTCTCCCAGTCTGTATCTATGTCTGGGATTCTTCCGTCCCAAGTGCAACACCTGACACTTGGCAGTGTTGAACCTCATTAGGTTTACCTGGGCCCATCTTTCCAGCCTGTCAAGATACCTCTGGGTGGCTTCCTTTTTTTTCAATTGTGTCAACCACTCTACTCAGCTTAGTGTCTTCTGCAAACTTGCTGAGGGTGCACTCAATTCCATCATCAATGTCATTGATAAAGATGTTAAAGAGCACTAGTCCCAAGACAGACCCCTGGGGGACACCACTTGTCACCGGCCTCCACCTGGACATAGACCCATTGTCCACCACCCTTTGGCTACGGTCTCTCAACCATTTTCTTATTCACTAGATGGTCCACCCATCAAATCCACGTCTCCAATTTAGAGATACGGATGTGGTGGGTGACTGTGTCAAAGGCCTTGCACAAGTCCAGGTAGATGACATTGGTTGCCTTCCTTTTATCCATCGATGTTGTCACTCCATCATAGAAGGTCACTGGATTGGTGGGGCATGACCTTCACTTGGTGAAGCCATGATGGCTGTCTCTGAGAACATGTTCATCCCTTGTGCTTTAATATGTCATCCAGGAGGATCTGTTCCATGATCTGCCCAGGCACAGAGGTGAGACTCACTATCCTGCAGTTCCCTGGGTCCTCCTTGCTCTCTTTCTTATAAGTGGGAGTGATGTGACTCTTTTTCCAGTCCCTGGGACCTCTCCTGACAGCCATGACTTTTCAAATATGATGGAGAATGGCTTATCAACCACATCAGCCAGAAGAAGAGCATATAAAGAAATAGGTTAGTAGTCTGAGAAGGGGAACACATTCCTTACTTCAGTAGTGGACACTAAAACTGCATGACTATCATATCAATATACAGTGATATGAAAATATTTGTCCTAGAAATTAAAAGATTTTTACTCTTAAAGAAAATCTCCTGTAAATCTGCAGCAGAATTGAGATTGTACTTTGTGTGCTGGATTTGGACTCCAAGACCAAGCAGATCCTTTCCATTCTTGTATTTTAATTCTTGTAATTAGTCATTGGAAAGCAACTGAGACTAATAGGCAATACAGTTAAGTGAAGCCACCTCTCCCTCATGTTTTCTGGTAAATTCAATGATGCTTTACTACCATTTTTAAAAGCAAAGGAGTTGTTGGTTTGTTTTGTTGTTATTTTTTTTACAAAATGTGTTCCAAATTTTAAATAAAAATTCTACCAACAGTTACTTGTATGACACAGAAACCACAAAACATGCATTTGCTATTTTCTTCTTGTATGCTCATAATATATTGTCTTGTTTTTCTCAATGCAAAACATCATGCCAGAGTTTTCAAAATCAGAACAATGAACTAGCCTATTTCTCTCTCCCCCTTCTTTTCTTATTTTAGATCAGTTAAGGAACTTAAGGTGACTGTAGAATCCTGCTGACCTTGAGTCAGAAGCATCTGTAAGCATATGCTGCTGATGTAACAAGTAATTGAAGATGTGTTTAAGAGTAAGAATTTGTACTTCTTGCTTATGTCAAGCTATATTATAGACCTGAAAGCAAAAGAGCTGTAGTAGAGCAATATTGTCAGCACTCACGTTTCAGGACACTGGATTTAATCTTTGCTGTACAGGGGTCTTGGCCAGCAAGAGTCACAAAACAAGCTGCACATAAATGAATGGGGAATTGATTTAACAAAAATACAGGTTTTGAGGGAATTCATTTTAGAGTTTGTTTATTTAGGCTTTGGTTCTCAATTTTGGCCATTATCAGAGTTTCCAGCTGCACAAAATGTTTATTTGATCTGCTCATCTGGTCTCTACAAAATAGAAATGTAATCAAATTACAGAACTGCACTATTTTAATGTAACCTGTCAACTCCTTCATGATGTCTACTTAGCCAATGCTAATTTACATAACCAGCTACACAAGAGTCTGGTCCCAATACAAGTTGCTAAGAGGTATTCATTTTTCAAAAATTATTAACTTGACGTTATGCTGGTTTTGGCCAGGATAATTTTCTTCATACCAGGTACTGAAAACAGTTTGATAATATTGAGATGTTTTTATTATTGTTGAGAAGTGTTTACAGATTCAATGCTTTTTCTAACTTTCACCTCACCCCATCAGTGAGTAGGGCACAAGAAGTTGAGAGGAGACAAAGGCAAGACAGCTGACACCAACTGACCAAAGTTCCATACTATGTGATGTCATACTCAGCGTATAAAGCTCATGGAACGGGAAGGAGCAGGGGTACTCATTGAAAGTGATGGCATTTGTCTTGCCAAATCGCTATTACACATGATGGAGCTCTCCTTCTCTGGAGGTGGATGAACACCTGTCTGCCCATGGGAAGTGGGGTGATTAATTTTTTTTTGTTGTGCTCTACTTTTGCGCGCAGCTTTTGCTTTACCTATTAAAATGTCTTTATTTCAACACACAAGTTGAAATAGTGACATCACAGTCAGTCAGGTGGCTCATTCACACCCAATCCTACATATCCATACTCACCAAGAAACATTTTTGTATAGGGTTTCTGACAGAATCAGTTACCTCTGTTGCATACTTTGTCCATCCCCTTTAACAATATGGAACATTTCCATGTGTCCCTGTGCATCCCTTTCACCTCCTCCTTCTAAAAAAGGGCTAATTGTTGGTTTTGGAAATAAAACAAAAGTCAGCAATTAAGTTAAGGATAGAATCAACACTCAGACTGTGCAACAACCAGCAATTTTTTTCATCGGTCTGGAGGTCAGCACTTCAGACTTGGAGTAATTAGTTCTGTAGAGGCATCTCTAAAAGAGAGGCACCACTGGGTCTTTGAAAAGCCGAGTATGCTCCAAAAGCACAGCTTCACTGAAGCCAGCCCACTTCATGCATCCATCCTCCTGAAAAGCAATCACTCTGATCATGTGTTTTATCCAGGCACAACATGTATTTTCAAAATCATATTTTGAGCTTTAGCTAATGCTTTAAAAGAAGGGCTAATGAGCATTTATTTTTACTAGATCTAAATACTATTTAGAAGATTAAAATATTACTGTAGTGTGGGAATATCTACTAGTCCAGTCCTGCCTCTTTACCCCACAACTGGAAGAGCTAAACCATCTTGTAGTGGAGTGGTCTCATATCAAAACACAATCAGGTGGCTGCCTCCACAAATTCCTCTAGAATATTTCTAGATTATTGCTAGGCTAAATTTGATCTCTCATGATCTAACTCCTCTAAATCTAAATATTCTATGTATAGATGACATCTAGTAAGAATGTTTCCACCTGGGTAAAGGTCACAGTAGAAATTCTTTTTAGACATAGCAATGATACATTTATTCAGTCAAAGTAACTGCAGAGAAAGCCCTTACCTTCCATCCTGCTTTTTAGTTTAACAGTTTTCTGTGCCTCTCTTTCTTTAATTAAATCCTCACAATCATCTTAAGAGTCTTCAAAAGGACATATTGTTCCTGTATCTTCTGTATAATGGCTCTGCTTCTTTTGGCATTCACTTCTTTCTGCAATCAATTCTCTAGTTTGTCAGAGGTGTGCCAAACTGGACCCACAGAGCTGACTCTCTTTTTGCTGTCTAGACCTGCACTGACACTACAACCCTGCAGTTGACAGGACCATTCCTAGGACAGGAATGATCTCTGCAAAGGTTCCCATGACATCACAGACAGCAGCAGTGAAGGCAAAGCACACAGACATCTTGTCTCTGCTGACCAGTCCCTGTCCTTTGCAGAAATGTATGGTACTTAAGCAACAAATTGTGAACAAAGAAAGGTGTAATTATACCATTCATCATGAATGCAAATCTTTTCCTCTCCCCCTCCCCCCAAATGGTTCAGTATCTATAACACAAAATCTGTGAAACTTTGGAAAATTAGTATGAAAATACCTCATAAATCTGGGAAATAAATTCCATTAGCAGATGAAGAGACACAGAAATCACATGTTTTGATTTATTTCAGCAAAGGTGAGTGTTTAGAAGGAAGAAAATACACTACTTCACATTTAGTAATTGCATTTTAAGAAATCCTTTGGTTTTGCCTATTGTAGGGAAAAAATGCATGACACAGACAGAGAAGGTGGTACACGATGATTGTGCTATATGAAAAGACACCCCATTTAATACTGAATATTAACTGCAAAGTCATTCTTTCTTCTGTCTGTGCATGTGCATGGATGTGTGTGTGCGTATATACATATAAAACCAATGTCCTTTTAAGAAAAAGTAAACACACTGCATATTCAGCTCTTGAAATAATTTCCAAGTGTAGATGCATGTATTCTTATACTCACGTATGTATGTATTAAGGACAGGATGCGTATTTCCCATGCTAGACTACTTAAATGTTTATACAGCAGTTAAATACTAGTACTGCTGTATATTTAATACAGCCCTGGGATTTTTATAAATAGCTAAGCATATGAATTCCACCTGTAACTGGACACTTTATAATAGTTTCATAAGGCTCCATAGGTTTGAATTATTATTTGAGTGATTGCATATTTTAACTACTTTCATTTAATAAAATCTAAGAAGAGACATCCTGTCTGCAACTTTGAAATGCTGGGAAAGATTCATGTTCAGCTGTTTCACAGCATATTATGGTCCCACTCATTATGGAAACAAGATTCTTCTGCATAATTCTCGCAAAAAATATTTTCATTGAAAGTGATAATTAAGATAAAATATATTTGAAAAAGTCAGACATTTCTTGGACTAAGCAACAGAAGAAACAATATGCCTATACTCTTAAATTTATGGTAATTTAAGATGATAATTTCTGGGCCATTTTATTTCCATGCTGTCTCAGAAACTACTGCAATCTTTAAGATGAGACATGTTGCTGTATAGTTGAAGAGCCAGAGTTAATTTTCATACAGGTACATTAGAAGCTGGTATATGATTCTGAATATCTAAGAAACTATTTCTAGTGTTAGATCCAAATGTTATTATGAAAAATATTCTTATGTATACCATTTTTTCCTAATAATGTCTATGAATATGGCAAAAGCATTAAAATACTATTTTATTACCGTAGAGTAGGTCAAATTAAAATACCAGCTATGCGAGCTGCCCCTAAATATCACAAGTTCACCAAATGAGAACCTGAGAGCTGAAAATTCAGGAACTGTCTTGCTGGTGGCAGCACATAGTACTTGACACTTTGGGGAGAAATGTCACTGACTATCATGTTCTTGGATAACTGTGTTATGAATTAAAAAGCTCCTAGAGCTATGTAATTAACTGGTCCTGGATCTTCTTTCTTCCTTTCTTGTTTTGTGCTTTGTTTGTTTAAGGTATGCTCTATCCACACAGCATTTAAGTCACCTGCACATCGTTACTTGCTAAAACTTATGTATTTGTCATATGGACAAATGTAGTTGTATTTATAACTTTTGTATGTGTATATCTGTTTCTGAAGAATTTTCTCTATTTCTCTCTCTACTGTTACAAAAGAAAAAAAAAAGGAATATCTAAGTGGTTCACAAAAAAAGTCAACAATAAGGAATTTTTCAATACAGTAAAACATTTAAATGAATTCATGGTGTGATTTCATGTAAGAGAGACATTATGTTGAATTGTATTCTTTATATGCTTTGTCTTTTACCACCTCTGATGGATTTTTTCCTTTTACTGTGCCATATAAATTCCAAAATACTTCCAAACTCAAAAAGTCCTTTGAGTTCAACGGTATTCCCAAACAACATATATATATATATATATATAAATCCAAATATTTAACAAATATATATATTTTTCCTGCTTTCTCTGAGAAAATCAGGAACGCAATATTACAACATGAATACCTTCTAGGGTCTCTCTGTTTCTTATTCAAAAAGAGTATTTCTATGTACACAAAAACAGATGTACAAAATAAAGGAACGGTAAAGGTAAAGGTATAGTGCTGCCCAGAGCCCTGAGCCTGAATAGGTTTTAGGGATTATTTTTAAACTGCCTCTTGATGTTTTATGCTGCATAAAGGGTCACTTAACCTTTTTCTCCCAATACAAATTCTTTCACTTATCTTCTTCCTCCCCCCATACCTCCCTCAGCTTCATACTACCTAATAGTATTACAGGCTTTTTTAGGGAAGGTATCAGATCTAAAATAAGGTAAGAAAGGATGTAGAGAAAGCCCTGACCAGCTACATTAGAAGTTTCAAGCATACTTATATGCCTGAGTCACAGAGAAATGAAACAAAATTAGATAATTACTTGAGAGGGGGAAAAAGGTGTTTTTCATTGTAGACAGCTGAGAAAGCAAGTAATAATTCTTCCCTCACCATTCCACTCCATCTTGTGAGGAGAAAAATTTGTAGAGAGGCAGCAAGCATATTGTGTATATTATCTGAGACACAGGTCATGAAAAGTGGTTGGTGAAGTCCCAAAATATGTCATAGAAGTGCACACAAACACACTGAACACAGTACACGATTTCTTCAAATAGCTCCAAGGCCAAAGAATAGCTTGGGTGGATTTTAATGCTGTTTTCAATGCAGCTCACCTGCTGCAGTATTGCCAATTCCTTGCAAACACAATTTATTCTAGTGTTAAAAATAAAAAGGCAGTTTGTGAACAATTTTATGTTTGTTTGAAGTAAAAGAAAAGTTTCTTGCCAGTTTTAACTTGCTGGGAGTTTAACTAAACTTGATCCAATTCTGTTTGACATTACTGTACAACTTGATAAATTTTAAATTCAAATACAAGTCTAAACAGAGGATTTGCCTTTCTTTTGTTGCAGTTTCTGTTTCTGAGGAAAGGTTTCTCTAGTTAGCCATTTCCCTTTTGAAAATACTAGCTTGGATCAGATATGAAATCAGCAAATATTTTGATTTTAATATAGGAAGCACTATGGAATTGGGAAGACAGAATTGCAATTAGAATGTTTGTTTGCATTATACATTCTCTTTGGAAGCATATACATAGCTTTTTAGAAATGCCTTCATGCATTGCTTTTCAATCAGTATTATTTAATACTAATACATATCAATTTTTTGTGTGCTATATATTGAATATTGTTAATTATATTAATATATTTGGAGGCTTTTTAGTAAGGTTGATATCTTTTTCAAGGCCCTTCTAATATCTTATTCTTTCAGAGCCAGAAGAGAAACACAATTCTAATCACTACAGTACAAACTAGCAATTTTAAATTATTTTAAATGAATTAATGCCATTTGTTAATTTTATAAATCCATCTATTGTAGACCAGTTCACATTGATTGAGATTTTGTCTGTACCTCAAAAACCTTTGAAAAAATCCAGGAAAAAAAAGAATGGATTATAATGTATAACACAGGTTTAACTAACTGAAGTCCATTTTATCCAACTTACATTTATTTAGTAGGTTCTTTTAAATTTTTTAATCAGTATACAATGTTTTTAATAATCAGTGTTAAAAAATAATTATTAAGTAGCTTGGAAAATGAGGATAAATTTCTTGACACTATGATGGCACTGAGAACTACTTCTTGTCCATTTCTCAGAGAAAAGTTCTTTACAACAGCTGTGCCCTCATCATTCCAGACCCACCTTATCTTCTGGTACTAATACAAAATAAGTCTTTCCATAGAAGTAAGGTTCAGTAATTATAAGTACTCTTAAGTGATCAGCCCTCTAGGTGTTCGGAGAACTTATCAAACTTTAAACTGTGAAAATTTTAGTTGCTGGCCACCTAATTTGTGGAAACCAAAATAGGAAGACTGAGAGATGAACCTGCCATGAACAGATTTGTCACCTGATGTGGCTTTGGTACATAAACCATCATGAAGTCCAAAGTTGTGCTTAGACTACAAGACAAGGAATGCCAAACTCCAGGAAAACAAGCCCAATTGAAATAACCCATATTTTGGAATGCAGATAGCTTAGGTAATACCAGTGTAATAAAAGCAACATAACATAAAGAAAGATCTCAGGTTCCTATAGGAAAAGAAGTAGGATAGAAAAGAGAAGCCATAATGTAATGTTTTTTACTGAAAGCTTCACATTTCTCTTCCAGGTATGAAATGCTGTAGGTTATGTTGTGGTGATGCAAGGTAGAGGTGGGGTTTGCTGTGGGGTTTCTGTTTGGTTGGGATTTTTTGTTGTTGTTGGGGAGTTTTGTTGGTTTTGGTTTGTGTTTTTCTTTTGTAAACTCTGGAAATAATAGAGCAATAGAGACATCTACTGGCATTATCATAATATTGAAAATTAATAGGTCTCTTGGGAAAACACTATTTATCTATATATTAAACATTCTATTATATGTTCTGATATTAAAAGATGCCATGAATCTAGAAAAAAAGTGATAGTTCACTCCATATTAAATTCAGAATGTTGAGATATGAAATGTCTTCTTCAAAAAACCATTTTTTGTACATGATGTATTCAATTTAAGATTTCTTAAAGAAGTCAAACTTTATAGTAAAAGTACATATAATAATTTTATTTTTTCATGCATAATTAAAACAGCAGGGGACCAAATATGTATTGACTACAATGTGGAATAAACTCATTAGAGTTTATAAATCCTAGACTCTCTTAGATACCTAATTCAAGTCTCCATTGTCTCAAGGTTTTTTGTTTCGCTTTTCATAATAGTAGTAAAACCTTGTACCTGCCTTTTATGCATAAAAAAAATAACATTCTTAAGTAATTACCACCTGCTTCTATTTTTCTGATGTAGTTACTGACAGTTCTTGAGAGAAGGTGCTCAGTTTTCAGAAGTGCAAAGATGTGGATGGATTCAATGATGAATGATCCTGAAAAAAATGTTACAGCTTTCCAAAGCAACTGGTGACTTTAGTTTAACAGACACAAGGTCTATTTGATCATTGTTCTCCATTTTTTGTTTTTTTCCAAGGTCAAGAACAAAAAAAATTTTCTTTGTGATACTTGACTACCTGGCTGTTATTTAATTAAAACCACAAACTGATTATGTACTAATTATGATTCAGAACATTTCCCAGAGGGACTAGAGGTAAAAATCTGATGTAATATGGTGTGACAGTTGGCTGCTATTCCTTTCTTATTATTGACATCCGTTCTCAAGATGGTCTGTGCCATGGCTTGTTTTATCTGGAAAAAAATAACCAACAAAAACCAGCACTAGGAAAAACTGAACAAAAAAGTAATAACCTCAAATTTTCCAGTGTTCCAGTCCTTCCAGTCCTTCAAAAGAGAAAGCTGGTTTTCACACAAATTATTTCAATATATTCTAAGAGGAAAGACTTGAAGGAGCTTTTTAAATCCTCATAATGAGTTCTGATTGTGCATAGAATCAATTCTATATAAAAGAGTTTTATAGTTATATTTTTTATATTTTAATTGTTTTGTGCACTATACTTGTATTTATATGTTTGCTTTGGTTAAAGTTGTATTGTAAACAAATGCTCTTCTGTATTACAATAGATGCATTTCAGTGTAATTAAATAATTCCAAAAGTGACATAGAGTATAAGTAAATACTGAGTTTGACTTCATGCTATCTCAAGAAAAGCATGTCATTAACATTAACCCTATTGCTAATGGCAAGAAAGTTGTACTTTAACCTAAGAGTTCATACAACCAATTGAATACTATTTCAGAATGAAATTAATTTCTTCCAGAAATGCCTTTTTTCACCATTTGTCATCATAAATGAAGTAAAAGCCTCTCTAGCTCAACTGTACAGATAGGTCCTGTTCATTATCTTCAAGTAATAACGTGAAATGTTTCTTCTAACAAATGGGCTAACAGCAAAGTAATTGATACTAGCATTTGGAGAATGTTCTTTCAGATTTCACTCATAGTTTGGCAATGGATATTGACAATGAAATGAACAGTCAAAAATATTGTCTTTCAAGGAGTAAAAAAGGTTGAAAACCGCATGTGGAAGAAATGAGTCTATTGAACAGATCTTGTAGTAAGAATCCAATTAATCACTTGTTTACTACCACTACAGAGTGGTAGCAAATCTGAATTTCATAGAGAATCCATTCATAACTCTCAGACACTGAATAAAGGCATTATTTGTGTTCAAGTTCTCAACTTCCTAAACATTTCCTTAATTCCTTTTTCAGTCCTGAGGAAAAACACAGTCACTTTATGAAGCCACAACTCCTGTCAAGGCAATAGGGCTATAGTAAGCATATAAACCCTACTTTTGTATTTTGAATTACACACTCCCTAAATTCTTGAGTCTTTTTTAAAATATTTATCCTTAAGTCTTGCCTATCTTCTCCAGAACAGAAGACCTGATGAACTATATATGTTATGTAAATTTGTATGATAAGCTGATATAGCATATGTCCTATATTATCCACAAACAGATTTGGCTTTCTGAAGGTCTTTTCTCAAAATAATTTTAACACATGGTGGAGGTGTATTTGACTATAAGTAATTTTTACTCTTGGGTCATACTGACATATTGGAACACTTCTGCTATGAAGACAGACTGAGAGACCAAGAGTTGTTCAGCTTGGAAAAGAGAAGGCTCTGGGCAGACATTCTAGTAGCCTTCCAGTACATAAAGGGGGTCCATAGGAAATCTGTGGAGGGTCTGTGTATAAGGGCAAGGAGCTATAGGACAATGGGTAATGGGTTTAAACTGAGAAAGGGCAGATTTATATTAGATATGGGGAAGCAGTTCTTCCCTGTGTTGGAGGCAAGGTCCTGGCACAGGTTGCCCAGAGAAGCTGTGGAGCTGTGGACACCCCTCCCTAACAGTGTTCAAGGTCAGGTGTCCTAGCCCATGGCAGGAGGGGTTGGAACTAGATGGATCTTTGAGGTCCCTGCCAAATCAAATGATTTTATGATAACGATTGATTCTATGATTCAGGTGACCACAACTTCCTGTTTGGTTCAGACTGCTTTGATAGCTAAAAATTTCCTTTTAAGTTCTGCACCT
Organism: Gallinula chloropus; assembly: GCF_964237585.1. Taxonomy (NCBI): domain Eukaryota; kingdom Metazoa; phylum Chordata; class Aves; order Gruiformes; family Rallidae; genus Gallinula; species Gallinula chloropus. The sequence continues at coordinate 18,946,383 of NC_140086.1, forward strand.
TTGTCCTCCAAAAATAAACTGTAACTACTACAGTTTCCAAGGCTTTGGAGAACACTGTAGCTCTTATTAAGGTCAAAGTATAAAAGCCCTTGATTTCTTACCATATTCTTTTCTCTTTTATATATCACAGAGGCATAGGAATTTGAAAGGAGATGCTAACAGTCAGTGAATGTTGTGTTTCAAATAGTGTGTGTAGAATGTCTTCCAGAACAACTGGACACACTGTATGTTGTTGCTTTAGAGGCCAGACATTTTATTTTATTACATTTCATTTTTTTGGTTCAATAAAAAGGTGTTAGGAAGGCATATTTTTGCTGCTGAAAGTTGATCATAACATTCTTACAGCTTTTCTTTAAGCATAAGGTCAGGTGTTGAGCAATTACTGTCAACACTTACTTCTAAATTAACATTTTCTCACTGAGAAACTCTCCCTTTAGGCACTGACGTTTCAAGTCTGTGTAATAGATATTAAAGAAAATAAGCTGTGTGTTACAAAGATCATTATTTCAAAGCCACTGATATTAATAACAAGAAACTAACATTTATTTAACTTCCTTAATCTAAATTAAGTAGCTATTTATCTCTCAGCTTTCTTTACATTTGTCTCTACGTGTACGAATAAAGTCAAAGAATTGCACAGAACCGAGCAGAAGCACCTGAAGCCTGGAGCATTTGATGATGCAGGTAATGATGACTATTAAAAATAAAGACACAGCTGTCACTTGAGGGATGGCCTGAATTTTTGAGACTTGCACTATGGAGTTCACATAGCTTCACAAACTTACCATATGGTTACCTCTTGGGGCATGTCTGCACCAATTGGTTTTTATAAAACTGAGATGCATTGAAGCAAAAGCTGCAGTGTAACTGCCCTGATGCAATTGCATCTGAGATAACTGCCAAAGCATGCTACTTCTTAAATTATTATTTCTACATGAGGGAAATTTATCTCAAAGCATTTGCTCAACCATGGTAGGTATATCTGCTATGTTTTTTTAACTGCTGTCTTGTCCTATCTACTGGGATTGTTCCTGCTGCAGCAAAGGAACAATTCTGCAATTACACTACTGTTGATGATGGAAATTGTATTCCTATTCTTGGATCATGCCACCGGCATCACAATTCATAAATGAGAAGAAGACATCTTTATAAAGTTCCAGGACTCAGTTCTACCAGTCAAGAAGTATTCACAACATTTTCAGGAAGTGTGCTTTTTATAACAACATGAAAGAAAAAGGTGTAAACTTTTTTTTCTTTTTTTTTTTTTTTTATTTTATTTGGGATTCTATTACCATGTATGCTGCAGCCTTGCACTTAGTATCTGGGTAACAGATAGACCTGCCTAATATACAGACAAGAAACTGTAGGATGACAGTGCAGTGGCAGTGTACCTTTGGGAGACTGAAGATGGTTATTTAGTGAGCAGCAACTCAGCATCAAGGATTATTGCTCAGTACAGTAACTGTGAGAAGAAAACTGAAATCTGGGAGACAGAAACGAAAAAGTGTGACTATCCAATGAGTAGCTTGCCTGTATGTGATAGCTCCAGGGGGAATATTACCTTCTATGTTTTTTACTCCACCCAAGAGTGAATATTTTTGACTATAGGAAGGTTCCTTATGTACGCTTTACCTGTTTTTTGGGGGGTTTAGTTTTGGTTTTTTTGTTGGTTGGTTTTTTGCTTTCTTTTTGGGGTGGAGGTGTTTTAATTTAGACAATGGTATATCAACAACTTTTTCAGGGACATCAGTAGATTTTCAGAATTTGTTTCCTGGGCCTTTATCATCACCACACAATGGTATCCTCAGTGATTAGTGCATACTCTCTTCAGGTCTTTATAGGCTCACTGGCCATTCTAGGCACAAACTATATATGTCTCTTGTGAAAACACATACTACAAACTTCATGTTTTTTCAGCATTCAAAGCTTCACATGAGAAAACCAAAATCCATAACTCTGAAGTTTAAAGATCATAAGCCTTTATGAATGCATGCTTATATAGGCTTAGATAGATCTTATGTCTATGTGAAAGGACTTATATATGTCATATGCAGCATCCTTGGAGCATAGGCTTTCATTCAGAAAAATTAAAGGAGAACCTCTTCAACTTTTAATGGCAAAATATAATAAGAGGCAAATTGTAATTAAAAAAATAATCTAATTGTTTGTAATTTACCAATAAAACATTAACACAAAGGGTCAGTGCTCTAGAAATTCTAGAATGGCAGGTACATTGTTTGCATGAGAGGATCCAGAGGCACTTCCATGTTTGTTCTAAAGAGAAAACAGGTTCTTTTTCTATTTCCAGTTAGATTTCTGTAAGGAAAAAAAAAAAAAAGAGAGTGGAGAAGAAAAAAAAAAAGCAGCTAGAATTGAAACTCCCAAAATACACTGAAGTTAAATATACGGGCTATCTGTGTAGGGTTTCATAAGTTAGAGGGTCTGAAAGACACTTGATTCCCCTTGTTAACTGTTTTCTCTGTCAGACAGGACTTTGGAGACCAATATCTGATTCCATTCTGTTGGGATCACATGAATGATATAGGATGAATTGAAATGAGGAGAGACAAATGGTGAATAAATACTTTGAAGCATACATTCCAGAGATAGTTGTTTTTTGTAACACTGTTCCCCACATTTGTGTTTTAATCTGCCAGTTAGGATCTGTCCAATTAAAATGAGGTCCTGTTTTGTCAGGTGAAGAGTTAAGATTGAATCCCATTCTCAGTGTTAGAATGCATGTCCTCTCTCCATGAGATGAAAAAACAAAGGTGTCTCCAGAGGTTTATTTTGACTAGTGGGACATAAACATCAATGTAGAAGCTACTGAAAGACAGCTCCACGCTGTAATAAAAGAAATTTTGGTAGCATTTTCTAAATCTGAAATTCCATTTTACATTCCCCATCTTCTCTGTTATAGATTCTTTCATGTCATGACATGCCTTTTGCAATGAAATAGAAAAATGTATGAAGGGTAGCAATAAGCGCAATATGTAGACTGTGCTTTTGGATTTCCTGCCTGTTTGTACTGAGGTTAGAGTTCCTGTTCGATTCATTGCAAGGCTGCAAAGAACATTGATAAGATATTTATGGATACCAACCTTGAAGATGTATTGTTTTATTTAATTCATAGCTTTTTATTTTCAAAGACACAATGTTTTAGTGGGGAATCATATAAAATTTTCACTGACCTCTTGCATTAATGCTTATTGCTATCAGAATTTATAATGTACTTTGTTGAACAGCTATGCTAAAGAGTCTGTTTTGTTACTGTTTCCTTCATCCAGACTTCTATGCATTTCTTTATATCAGTCTTGCTTCTATCCTCAGACTGCTAAGATCGAAATAATAAAACTGAACTTTGATTTTGATAAAAGAAATGAGGAAGTTCACCACAAAGATCAAATAAGGACAGCAATATGTTCAGATATGTTCTGGATGTATCCTGATATTTGGTGGGACTGATAACTTTACTCAGGCATAAAACATTCTTGCAAGCATAATGTCAGAAGCCTACAGTGACAAAACAATTCAATTTTAAGTGGAAAGCATCTTTTGAGACCAGTTTAATGTTACAGAAAATTTATTCTGTGATCTGCTACTGAACCTGAAGCAGAAAATGCTCTAGAGAGACCTTATTGCAGCCTTCCAGTACCTAAAAGGGCTTACAGGAAAGATGGAAAAGATCTGTTTATCAGATACTGTAGTGATAGGAAAAGGGGCACTAAGTTTAACCTAAAAGACAGCAGATTTAGATTAGACATAAGGAAGAAATTTTTTACTATGAGGTGGTGAGGCACTGGAGCAGGTTGCCCAGAGACGTTGTGGATGCCCCCTCCCTGGAAGTGTTCAAGGGCAGGTTGGATGGGGCTTTGGGCAACCTGGTCTAGTAGAGGGTGTCCCTGCCTATGGCATGTAGTTAGAACTAGATGATCTTTGAGGTCACTTCCAACCCAAAGCATTCTATGGTTCTAAATTACAGGGTGGTTTGCTAACTTTGATTGTCACCCGTGCAACTATCTGAAGGCCATGCCATCTGATGAATTAGGTTGACCAATTTATACAAAAATAAATTAAAACTATATAAAAAATGTTAACACTGGTGTTCTGTTGGATTAAGAAACTTAGAATGAAAGAATATCCTGAGTTGGAAGGGACCCATGAGTCCAACTCCTCACTTTGTGGCTCACCCATGAGTTGCTCTTGTTTGATGCAATGCCAGACATACAGGCAGGATGTGCATTCTACTTAGAATGAAGAGTAGTTTACATCTTCTGACTAGTAATATCAGCTCTCCACAAAAGCCCCCTGGTTCATATTTGGATTTAGGACAAAAAATTAGGGTAGGGTAGGATAGGATAGCATAGGACAGGACATTTCAGTTGGGAGGGACAGACTATGACCATATAGTCCAACTGCCTGAACACTTCAGCGCAGACCAAAAGTTGAACCATATTGTTAAGGGCATTGTCCAAATGTCTCTGAAACACTGGCTTTGGACATTGTCCACCTCTCTAGGAAGCCTGTTCCAGTGTTTGACCAGCCTTCTCATAAAGAAATGCTTTCTAATGTCCAATCTGAACCTCCGCTGCTGCAGCTTTGAACCATTCCCTGGTGGGGAATGTCCCAAATGGACATCAAATTATGTAATTCATAATAAAAATATTTAGTAAATTATTAATATATCATCTTTTGTAACAAGGGAGGCAGTTAGACATTTCATATAAAAATCGGTTTCATCACAGTTTTATGGAAGATTAATGAATAATTGCAATTTATGACACATCTGGTTCTGATACAAGTATTTTACTTGATTATATTTTTTAATACTTGATTTGTTATTTGTGATGTTATATGTAACATCATATCATAAACACACAGGAGGTATGGTCTGCACAGAGTCCCCTGTTCAGGAGACAAAGAAGATCTTGGGAAAAATGCCACCTTACAATTGAACATGCATGTTGCACGTTGAACTGCTTTGCACATAAAGAGGAAACTTGACTGGGACTTTCTTTATTCAGTAATCCAAGTTTTCTGTACTTCCTGCAGGTTTGCAGTATATTTAGTAGCAAATGGATGCATAGAAAACAGGGGTATCCGCATGGAGCCATTACCTGAATTTAGTTCATGGCGGTGGTGGAACCAGGTCTAAAGACCAGCACAAGTTTCCTGAGTGGTTTTGAGACACCCAGATTAAAACAAGCAGCATGGCTACTGTGGAGACAAAGTAGCATGTGGATCCAGTGTCGGGATCATGCTAATAAAGCTGCAGTAATTTTGAGCTGAACACATCTTGCATCTTGTTAGTCTGGAGCAGGGGTAGAGCAGCTTGGATCTGTTTGTGTACACAAGTTCAAAACTTCTGTGCTTGTGTTTTCCACTATGCTCAACAGGGTTGTGATTACTGAAATCAGAGATGCTGTAAGAACTGTAACCCTACTTCTCAATACAAAGGGTTAATATTTCCACTGCACTTATGATGAAATGAAAGACACTGTAAATGACAATGCTCAGCACCTCTGAGAATTAGATCAAAACCACAGGTTTTTAACCTGAGACTGAAGATTAGATGAAACTGATGTGATTTAAACTAATTGAAGATTTTATTGATAGATTTTCCAACCATGCTTGAAAGTGTAGGTTACAGATTTGCCTCTTGGCTTGAGGTCTTAGACAGTAGTTTCCTATCAGCTAAACCTCCTGTTTCTCTAAACAATTTCTAAGTGATGCTTGATGTAGTACTTGGTATTTTTTGTTGGAGATGCAGGATTAAATTTAGAAAGAGCTAGATAAATGGAAAATGTAGGTTGCTGTAAAACACGGTTTTCTCAGTTTTTCTTGCTCTAAAAAGAATACAGTTACAGGATTGATTTAGAATTAATTTGGTGAATAGTTATCTATCGTGTAAAACATTTTCTCACCCCCAAGTTACACATTGTGGGAATTTTGCAGAAGCCTATCAATTATCTGATTTACCAGAAGAACCCACAGTTCTCTGAGTGTGAATTTTGTCAGTGAAGATAGCTGAGATATTTTCCCTAATTAGACTATGTACTTTGTTTTACATCTGTACTGTATTAAGTTCAAGAGCATTCACCTTAAATTGAAAATAGTAATTCTGAACCTTTGCTTTCTATTGTCATTAGTGTAGAGCTGAGTTTTGCAGATTTTACAGTGTTTTCACAAATGCATCAATGAGCATGGTCCTATTTAAACTTGGATAAACATCCTCTATGTCCGGCATCATAGAATGTCCTGATTCTCTTGACATACCATCTGTATGAGATGACACAGCATGCGTATGAAAATAGAAGTGTACTAAGCAAAATCAGTAAGAAGTGTCTAATTGCAATCAGCTCTGGCTTTATGACAGCATAATTATTCAATTAAAGGAAAAAAAAAGGACATGTACTTAACAAGCACTTAGTCTGGCAACTAAGTAGTTGGTAGTCTCTTGTTACTCAGCACTGAGAGAGGAAGCTCTATGCTTTTCACAACTGGGAAATATTTCTGTTACTTTAGCTAAGTATTTTCTATGATAATTTATATAGTCTTGTGGAAAAATTATGAGGCGTATGGTATTTAACAGAAAATGGGCATCTTTTCAGAGGTCATAGGATACTAATTAAAGTGCTGCAAAGACCAAGCAATCAACTAAAATCAAAGACAATGGTTTGGAACATTGGAACAAAGTATCTGTGACCCTTGTGCAGAGATCTAAGAGAAAAAAGTGCACTGAAAACCTCTGAGGAATAATTCCACATGCCTACTTAGATTACTACTGTGTTGTTAAGGCCCTGCTTGAAGGTCCTCCAGAAAAGCCTTCTGTACAAGTAGTTCTTTCTTCATGGAGAAGATCTGCCTGTCAGAAGTGATTGCAAAATCCTGCCATAGTGCAACAATGGCCAACTCTATTTTTATTCTGCCTGTACCTGCTTAGGAAGCTGCAGCAATTTTTTTTTCCATGTTCAGAGGGTTTGCAAGGCAAGGTTTTGATACTAGGGGGTGGCTATGGCCTTGGCTACAGAGGTGGCTTTTGCAAGAAGCTACTAGAAGCTCCAAGACAAACCTGCCATTGGCCAAGGCCCAGCCAATCAGTGATGGTGGTAGAGCCTCTGTGACACCATATAAAAAAGAGTGGGGAGGAGGAACTAACTAGGATCGGCTTTTGCAGACAGATAGAGGAGTGACAAGATGTGAAACTTTGCAGACACCAAGATCAGCAAAGAAGGAGGCAGGGGGGAGGCACTATGGACACCGGAACAGAGAATCCCCTACAGCTTGTGGAGATCACGGTGAAACAGGCTGTCTCCCTGAAGCCCATGTAGGATCATGTTAGAGCAGATATCCACCTGCAGCCCATGGATTCCTCGCATGAGGCGGAAGGAGAGGCAGAGGCAGCACCTGATGGACTGATAAACATACCCAGTCCCCATCCCCCTGTGCCTCTGCAGAGGAGGAGGTAGAGAGATCAGGAATAAAAGTGAACCCAAGAAGAAGGGAGGTATGGGGGAAGCTGTTTTACAATTCAGTTTTATTTCTCAGTGCTCTAGGTCTGTTTTTGCTTGGGTAATACAGAAGGTTAATTTTTTTTCTGAGTCTGGTTTGTCTATGATCATAATTAACGAGTGATCTTTCCCTGTCCTTATCTTCACCCATGAGTCTTTCATTATACTTTTCTCTCCCCTGTCCAGCTGAAGGGGGAGAGTAATAGAAATAGGCTTTGGTGGACACCTGGCCTCCACCCAGGTTAAACCACCACAATCCGTATAGCTCCAGCTCTTGAACCATTACAGAGTGGAAAACTGTGGCATGAGGTCTTTAGTGAGCAGACTGCTTGTCAGAAACAAAACATGAGAAGGGGAAGAACTCTCCCTACACACATTTCTTCTGATTTTGGATGGCTATTTTTTTGTGTGTGTCTGTTATAACCTTCACACAAATTAAAAATATTATGTTTAATATCTGAATTTTGAATTCATTGGACAATGTGGCATTGATTAGCACGACTTTAGGAGCATGTTCTCACCCATATATTTGCATAATGTTTATATGTTCCAAAATTCCTGTTCAGTAAGAGAATAAAAGAAAGATAATTAAGCTGGACATATAAACACAAACTCTTTGCTAAGACAATGTACCCTATCGCTGCATGAACAGGGTTAGAAAAAATATGTTTCAAATAATCTCCACTGAGAAAATTCTGTTTATGGTAGCAAAAGTATTATTTTATATAAGAAAATTGTCTGAAGTTTACACCAAGCATTAACTGTTTCTGCTAAGACAAACCAAGTGAACAAGAACAATCTTTGTCTAATTTTTCTTAGTGCATGTCTCTCGCCTTATGATTTGTGTTTCTGTTTTCATAGATTTAATGGTATTAAATTGAAAAATAGTGTTCACATCATAATAAGAGTTCATCTCTCTTTAAATTTATGCTGTGGGATTTTGTGCCACTATATGAAGCCTACCAAGAACTCAGTGAGCAGTAACATTTAACCTTTAAAATAAATTATCAATGAATTGCATTAATATTAAAAATGCCTTTTATGCGCAAGGAAGGTACTCGGAATTCAGATTTTAGAAAGCATTGGAAGAAAAAAGAAAATTAGAAACTGATCTATGACCATGTAAATTAAGTAAAAAGAGAAAAAGCCTGGTAATACTGAACATGTATAATTTTTTTCCATTAAAACAATATGCCAATATACTATATGAAATAAAATTAGAATTTTTTTAAAAACAACTTTCAATGTAGATTGTTTAAAATAAAGAATTGATTTAAAACATTTTTGTTTATGAAGCATATCCATGGAGTAAGTTTTAGAGGCATCAGTTTCTCATTTATTTTCCCTTGAATAGCCTGTGCTTTGAAAACAAAAATGTTCTGTTTCCACTCTAGGCAATATTAGCTTTTGTAAACCAACATGAAGTTCTACTCTACTGTTCTGTAATGAGCTCAGTGCAGCTGAAATTCTACATCTCCTTGAGTCTCAGTGAGGTCAGTGGAACTCCGGGTCAATGAAATGACCCAGTAGCACAAACGATATTTCAAAATAATTCCCAAAGAATCATCCTTAAAGAGACATTCAGATATACTTAACTTTAATTATTACTTCAACAGGATAAAGAATATTTGTAAGTTTAAATGACTATGCATCAGGTCCAAGAAAGTAAACAGAGCATCTGTAAGAACCTCTGCTTTTGCAATTTTTGAAATTAAGCCACAAATACTTTCTTGAAGTAAGAAAATATATGTTCAATACCTCTCCAATGTTCTGCTTCAGATTTAGGCAGAACACACAGACTGTAAGAACACATAGTTACTTAATGTTTAATTAAGATTAACATTATTAACAATAGTATAAAGTCCTAGAAACCTAATTTGGATGCCCATTTTAAACACCATCCCCTCCCCAAACTGAAACCCAAACCCCTAGTAGTTGAAAATGCTTAGGCTTAGAATTAAGATGATCAGATAAAGGATATGATTACTACTGGCTTACGTTTGAGGTTGGTTTGAAGGAGCAATTATTTTGTATTTATATTCAGCCATTTCTGTAGCAACTGAGAATATAAAACATAAATGTATTACAGAACTCTACTACAGAGTATGACAACATTTGTAATACTGTGTTTCCTTAACTACATTTCTCCCTTCTGAAGTTAGTTGCTGTGAATCTATTGCCTCATCTTTGAGTAGCAGCTTCTTTTGGAAAAGAGAGAAACTGTACCCATCTCTAGTACGAAAGTTTAAGTATGTGTTTATTCTAAAATTGAATTTTTCGTTATTCCATTTGCATCATTGCATTCTAACTTTGGGTTAAAAAAAAGTGTTGTGCATACCTTTGTTTTTAAAGATGATGTTTACATGAGAGCTTTCACTGTGAGCCAAAACTGAAATATACTCAATGAGCTGTGGAGATATCAGATCTATTGTCTATAGTTGCAGTCACTGCTTATCAAAGCAGTGAAGTCAGTAAGAGCAATGTTTTAACAAATTTAGTTTTGTTCAGTAATTAACAAATAAGGTAATCAGTTCAATAGCAACTATTATTCCTGTGTCTATCAAAATTTGGTATTTGCGACCATGGAGCTATCTACTGAGAACAGTTTAGGCCTGGAACATAGGGTTTGGGTGTTTGAGCTCAGCACCCAGAATAATGTGTCTCTGATGTAAAGAAATCAGATAAATATAGATAAACAAAAAGAGATTGGAGAATTTAAACCACTACATACATGAGGGCACACATGTATTTGTCTCTTCTAGAGTGTGATACTGGAGCTACGCAAAGACCAGTTGAAACTTTTGTCCTCTAGGCTTATCATACACTGACACTTATGCCAATAAAACTTCATTCATAAACTTGGAGTTACTCCTAATTTATATTTGTGCTAGTAAAAAAAGAATCAGACCCATTGATTTTGTGACAAACTGCTAATGGTTCTTTAAAGGTGTCCTGCTTTTAAATGAATGTAAGGGTTGATTGCTTCCATACTGCATACTCACTGCTTCCTTCTGTCCTTGACCTTTATCTGAGAGACACAATTTCTGGATGACTTGGTAAGAGACTTTTCAAGAGAACCTGCACCTGGTATTCTGCAATTTCCTTTTGATTTATATTTCAAAGGGAAAAAAATAAAAAGAATAGAACAAAGGGGTATAATGACACTGGTTATCATTTATGTATATAAGTATGTTCAGTGGTTTCATTACATGCACACATAAAAATAACAAAAATGAACGAAAAGTGGTTAATTAGTTCAGTTAAAACTTTTTTTTTATTTGATGCATCAATTTTCCCTGAAGAATGCCTTTGACATTGCACTGATTTCTGAAAAAAAAAAAACCCTAATCAAAAACTGTAATTTTTTTCTGGTTCTGTCTAATTTGCACAAATACATGGGATATGTGATCAGTATAAGTAGGGGGACATTATTTTAAAGGATAACTATTGGTTTTATTATCAAGTAATTTTAAGAGTCATAATCTCACCCCCAATATTGGAGTTTATATTATACAGAGTGCTATGACGATAAGCACATTCTCAGGAGATTCACAAGAAATATCAGCAAGTGAATATTACACATGCAATGAAAAAAATCTCTTTGATACAGAAAGGAAGGACTTGTCAGCCTGTGACACTATGCAAGTAATTCGTCACTCATCTACAAGTCTGTCTATCTTTCTCAAATGTTTCTGAGCACTTAACTCCCTTGTACCTAGGCTAAGCTACTTGCTCCTCTATTGAGGAGCAGCTTCAGTTTTTGGGAATGAAATAACATTAATATTGCAGTCTAGCTTTCGAAATTTGCCTCTAAAAGACAGCAGAAAATGTTCCTTCGCATAACTGTATGTTTCCAACACCTTTCCATTCTTTCATTACATTTCAGTTATATTTTATTTTTAACTTTCTTCTGTTGAGTATTCTACCTTTCTCCTAAACACTATGCCCCTTTGTATACTTAAATATACAATCTGTTGTTGCTGCTTTTTGAAGAATTGCCAATGGTTTTATTTGCTTACAAAAGCATAGTTTTGCATTGTCAATATGCTATGCTATGAATTTTTATCAGGAATTAATGTATAAAATAATTAAAGCTTAGGCCCATTACCCAAGGAAAGTATCAAGCCTTTTAAGTATAATTGCTCCATAGCATTTTACCAAATAACATTTGAAATACCTCATTTACAGTGGAAAAAGATATAATTATCTTTAAACATGTTAACTTGAATGTATTACATATAATATATATTGACTCGGTCAGTATAATGCAAGAAATGCTTTACACACCTATTTATTAGTAAGTACCACTGCTGAATTACTAACAAGAGTGCAAAATTTAAAGAAATGAAGTAAATAACAGCAAATATAATAGGCAATGTGAACAGAACAAAAAATCAAAGCTTACCCTTATATGCTGTGATAGAGACAAAACAGTCATCAGAAATAAAACAGTAACACTAAATCTCTATCTGTAATTTAAGCTGTATATGCTGCAAATCACATTTGTCCTTGAGTATCCTAAAGAGATGGAATAGTGGAATCATTAAAAAGTAGTAATGATCCTGAGGTGAACACTTCAGATTAACAAATCTAAGAACATAAACTTTGCCCTAGTGAAGATGTTAAGACAAGTGTTACAGTAATGGAGGGGTGGAGAAGTACAGGCATGTCTGGCTTGCCTATGGATTTTTATGATGTTTCAGTCTGTTTAGAAATGACTGCAACACAGTGTGGTAAATGCCATGCATTAATCATATAATTTTAACAATTCTTTTGGTCTGACAGAACTGCTCTGCTATACTACGTCATGAAAATTGACACTGAACTTTCTTTTTTCAAGTACTGTCCAGATAGTTTAAAATTAGATATTTTTGCTGTTGTTGTTAATTTAATGGCTTATTACATGCAAATTTTCCTTCTTACTTCCAGGTACTTCTCCTTTTCCTGTACATGGTTTTTCAAACCCTTTTTGTGGTCTAGTATCTGAAATCAGTCTCAGCTTTTAGCTTTTCTCACACCTGCTCTTACATTTCAAGTACTTTACCCATTCAGCATAAAACATTACTCTCACTTCATAAATTTAATATCTTCTGCTCTATAAGTTGTCTAATCTCTCTTCTTCAATTAAACTTTACATATATGGCTGACCAGAACTGATTACTGGAGTTCCCACCTACCCTATATGCTAACTGTTCTAGTCTGAATTCTTCCTTTCATCCTTCACTAAAAAAAATATAATGACCAAATCTTAAAGTCTTTCTTCAGCCATCTTCTCTAAACTTGCAAATATATTCTTAATGTTTTTGCTAAAAAGCTGATGCTAATAACAGCAAGACCAATCCGTTGTATTTTTTTCCTGTTTTTATATTTGAAGACCCTTTATACCTGTGGCTGAAACGAAGGATAAATTTCAGATGTTGTGTAAGATTATTCTATATGAAAGTCTCATCAGAAAGATTCTGGAAGTTAGCTAGTTACTGAATTTCTTCTGTTGTGCCCATAAAGCAAATCTTGAATATGCATTATTTTACAAAACCCAGCACCATACTCCTTATGTATGTTGTGCATGTTTGTGTATATGGGACAGGGATAAATTCTGGAAGAGCTTTTTTAAAGACAGAGGAAGAGTGCTTCTTTTGTCTCACATAGGCCACAGTTAGTTACTATTATCCTATGACTCTAAGATAGGTTGGTAGAGCTGTGCGTATCTTTTTCCCCCTGTATTACATACAGGAATATCCTTCAGATATAGATAAAGTGGTAGAGGGATATGTACATTTTCTCCTATATGATATGATCAAAACAAAAAATACTAAAAGTATATTGGCTGTGTTAGTCCATTGTAGATCCAAATACACATTCTCTGGAGTACTCAGACAAGGTGATTTCCAGTCACTTATGTGGGGAAAAGTTGCAACAGATCTACAAGACTGGTTTTACCATAGTCACCCTATCAAGAAAAAATGTGGCCAGAAAATGAAGGGTTAATATAACTGCTAAGGTATGTGATAAAAATCCCATTTTCAACACACACAAAGGACGCAAGTGGCAACAAAGGCGAGCAACAAAGAAATGTTGATAGGAAAACCTGACAACTCCAAGGCCATAACAGAGAGTGATCAGCAGGTGAAAGACAGATCACAGATACACACACTCACAGAGGAACATAGAAGCAGAGGGCACCTGGGGAGTCCCAGTGCCTCAGTCAGACACTGGAGCCAGGGCTGTCCCATGGGCTGGATGAGACCTAGCACAATGGCAATCTTTATGTGATGCCACGAAAGAGCATTCTGTCATCTGCCTGTCCATGGGATGTAGTGGATGAATTCAAACTTTGCTTTACTTGTATGTGTGTCTTTTTCTACCTATTAAACTGTCTTTATCTCAACCCACTTTTACCCTTCCAATTTTCTCTCCCATCACACTGTGGGGAGACTGAGCAAGTGGCTGCATGGAGCTTAGTTGCTGGCTGGGGTTAAACCACAACAGCAGGCTTGAGTGCAGCAGCTGAAGTGTATAAGAGATCAAAACACCTCTTGTGTGTCTGTGGTGTCAGCTGCTAGAGCAAATCTGGGTACAAAAGTGAGGATGTGATGTCTAGTTGAGATCAAGTGAGTAGGTAACCTGGGATAGGAGCTAGGGGTGTTCATGTGTCTCTTTGAGTGAAGCACCTGGACAAGAGGGACCAGACCAGCTGCCAGGGAGACAATGGAGTCTGTGGGTCAACTAAGAGACCTGTTTGCATGTGTTTGAAAATTGTAAACTCCCTAAAAACACTGCAACAGTATGTTCTTTAAATGCTATCCCTTTTTCTTGACAACTGGTGAGAGATATAATCTTCTGTCAAACTAAACCGCAAGAACATGTTTCCATATTCCTCTGGGCAGATCTTAAGTTTGGAAGCCCACAACTAGAAATTCCCTAAAGATGTGTTTAGCACAGCTACTTGGGAGCAGAAGATTTAGAATACATGAAGCTTTAAGGCAATCTGAGTTTCAGAGTATTATAAACTGCAGGGAAAAAGATGCAGCAGCTTTATCTGATACAAGCAGAATTTTCAATGAGGAAAAACATCCTAGAAATGTCAATTAATGATAAGTCTTGCTTTCAGTGTCAAAGATTTATCACACCCTAAGTGAATCGTTGGTATAAATTTGGTTCTCTATATTCCAGATGAGTATTTTAATCATCAAGATATGATCTCAAGCTCTCTAGAGTAAAATTCATGCTTAACTATTTTATAGACATTGCAGTAGACAGAAGAAACTGAAACAAAGGTCACCTATGTAATGTGGTGGCTAGGGCAGAGTAAGAAGATGAAGCTTACCCAGACACAATAATAGTAATAATAATAATAAATACTTTATTAGTTTTGTGTTGATTATGGCTTTATTTTATAAAAAAAAAATAGGTTCTCATAATTTGCAATAACAGGATATCTAATTTTTTTAAGACTTCTTTTCTTTTTGAAGATGATACTTTTACACAATATAGAAGTACTGTAAATGAGAATTGGAAGTTTCTTTATTAAAAAGTTAGAAAGGAACTGTGTCCAGTTAAATAACTACAAAATTGTTTCAGGAGGTAGGCACTATATTCAATTCCATCTAGATCAACATTAGTTATAATTTCATTTGTAACAGATATTAAATAAGTAGCTGTTAACATGGATTTTCATAGTTCACATTTAAAGATTAATGGATGATAATACTTTTGATAAATTTGCAAGCTGTGCAAGCATCCTTAGTTCTCATTACCCTAATATTTAGAGGAAACAGTATCGAATACTCTCATTATAATATATATAAAGGAGGGGAAGCTTAATTTTTCTCTTGATTAATTTAATTTCATATTTGAAAATAACTTCTTTCCCTCATTACATGGTAGTCTCTTACTTCTAAAATTTTAATTTCCAACACATATAGATCCCCTGTTAATTTGTAGTCATTATCTATTTTTTATATAAAGTACACCAAATCATGTGGGTTGACATAGTAAATAGATGTCAACTAACACAACTTTAAGAAGGACATTTTTAGGAAGGAAGGTTGCGTGGTTCATTTTTTCAATAACAAAATCCCTGTGTGTTTTGGCGATTTTTTTTAAACAAGGTCCTCTGATGTTATGATTTCACTCTATATAGTGTCTGCAAAGCACTGAACCCTTGCAAATTATATTAATGGCATCAAAAAAGGGGGAAAGAAAAGAGGGATACTTCTTATTTCCTGAATATGGCTACAGCAAGTTTAAGATTGTTTACCAGTAGTGCAAAAATATGTATACTATATTTCTACTATATTAGCTCACACTAAGTTTGATTCCATGGCTCATTCTTTTGTTTACTTTCTGAATTCCATTTATTCCTCCATGTTGTCTAAATAAATAGTTTCATTATTCAGTTTACACTGCACAGGTGAAAAAGTGTATTCACTGAGTCTGAGGAGAGATTTGAATTCATTCCTAATTGACACAATGCTTAAAAAGTTTCAAAGTGAGTTACTTTATACAATGAATACTTTATGTTTTGTAAAGTCTAGCAAATAGAACCTGAGTATAACTAAACAAATAGTCTTAACCTTTAATCATGCAGGCTGTATCTACAGCCAGTTGCATAATGTGTACCTCTACATGTGTGCATTTGGAATGAACCTGTTGTAAGCTGAACAATTAGTTCTTTTATTGGATAAGAAATGGCCAACTGGCCCAAAGTTGTTATATTCAAGTTTGTTTCAAGTTTATGTCTTCTCCTATCACACAATGTATAAGTAGCAGCTTAAAGTGATTCAGTCCAAGGTAAGAAAGAGGTATTTCCATTATTGGTAAAGTAATGCAGAAGGGAAATAATCTAGCACTGGGAATTTCTTTCCTTCAAAGTTGTTTGCTATCATTATAAGCAAACAAACAAACTATATATATAAATGTTGCATAATTTGGTTTCTAAATTGTGGAAGACTGTGGCAGTTTAGACCTGGCTGGAGGCCAGACACCCAAAGTTGCTCTGTCACTCCACTTTTCAGCTGGATAGGGGAGAAAATATATATTGAGAAGTTTAGGAGTCGAGATAAGGACAGGAAGAGATCATTCCACAGTTAGTGTCAGGGGCAAAACAGACTCAGCACAGAATAAAGAAAGAAAACTCTCTAATTTAATACCCTACACTGCACACCCAGTGAAACCAGAAACAGGTAATAAGAAGTGTGACCAGATCCTAAAGCACCTCCCCCCACCCCTCCTTTCTTAGCAGACTTCACTTTAGTCATGATTTTGCTCCTTTCTTCCCCCCCCCGCATTGTGGCACAGGGAGGTGCAGGGACTGGGGGAATGGGGGCTTCAGTCAGTTTCTCATGAGGTGTTTTCCTTCTTGGCCAAGGGAGTGGAGGCATTCCTCACACCCTTCCCCTGCTCCAGTGTGGTGTCCCACACATGGAAGACAGTCCCCCACAAATTTCTCCAAGTAAGTCCTTTCCCACAGGGCTCCAGCTCTTCACCATCTGCTTTAGCATGGGTTACTGCTATGGGGTGCAGTCATAAATCATAGAATGTCTCTCAGTCTCTTGAGCCCAGACTATTCTAGCCTGGTACTCCACAGGGTCACAAGTCCTCCCCCAGCAAACCTGCTCTGGTATGGATCCGTCTCTGTCTTGCTCATCTCCCTAAATCTCCACGGGTTGCAAGTGCTGGCAGAGGCTTGCTCCAATGTGGGTCACAGCATCTTCTGTAGGTCTCCACCTGCTCCAGTGTGGGGCCTCTCCACGGGCTGCAGGTGGGGTCACACCCACTCCACCATGGTCTTCTCCATGGGCTGCAGGGACATCTTTCTCTCTGGCACCTGGGGCGCCTCATCCCCCTCCCTTCACTGATCTTAGTGTCTGCACAGTTCCTTACATCTCACTCCCTTCTCTAGTGGAAAAAAACAACTGCTTTGGGGGGGGGGGGGAGTGTCCTCCTAAATGGTATTTCTAAAGGCGTTATGACCATCACTGATGGGCTCAGCCTTGGTCAACAACTCCGGCCTTGAGTTGGCTGGTGTTCACTCTGTTGGGCCTGCAGAGAGCTTCTAGCTGCTTCTTGTAGAAGCCACCTGTGCATCTCCCCACTTCTCCACCAGAAACCAGCCATACAAAACTACGACAAGGACCTATTTTTTGACTGTTTCATCTGTATAATGATTGTCCTATGTACAATGTTTTGGACACATTAGTAGTATAATCATTTAGGTTGGAATAGATCTTCACGATCACCAAGACCAACCATAAACCTAAGACTGCCAAGTCAATTCCTAAACCATATCCCTAAGCACCACATCTATGCGTCTTTTAAATATATCTAGGGATGGTGACTCAACCACCTTCCCATTGAAAGATTGTTTCAATGCTCACAACACTCTTGGTGAAGAAATTTTCCTCATATCCAAACTAAACCTTCCCTGGAACAGTTTGACAGCATTTCCTCTTGTTCTATCTCTTGTTACTTGGGAGAAGAGACTAACACGCCTTTCAGGTTGTAGGGAAAGACGAGGTCTCCCCTCAGCCTTCTCTTCTCCAGACTAAACAGCTCCAGTTCCCTCAGCTGTTTCTCATAAGACTTGTACTCCTGACTTAATTCATCTGCAAAGATACAATGATTTCACTAAGTATGTATAGAGTGAGAACATGACCTGGGGTGCCTCCTACTTAAATTCATCCTATCTTGATATATATTTTTTCTCTGATTTGCAAACTCTTTCATTTGCACTAAAGAGCAATACTAGCAATAAATCAGCACTGGGTCTAAAATATTTTACTAACCACTTAATCAAAACAAAGATTATATGGGTTTCTACAATCTCCAGACTTTGGTTCAAGGATGAGATAGTGAATGAGTTCTATTTTGGTAGAAAAGAAATCTTGTAACGACTCCTGTATTGACAGAATTTGGGATAAGAATACCCAGGAAACAGCTATAGGTTAATATGGGTCCCATTTAAAATAATGAAGTTAATGGAAAAAAATAAAAGGTAAGATATAGTAAAAGACAAAATAAACTATAATATCTCTGAAGGATAGAAACTTTCTACAGTTACCCAACACTATGAAGAGTCATTGATAAAAGTATAAATTTCACATTTAAATAGAATTTTCTTCTTCCTCAAAAATCAGACCTGAAGTAAACTAACTTCTGCAATTGCAAAGCTAATCAAGGATAGTCTATAAGGTGTACTTATAACTTTCTTCCTGTCATTAATCAACCTCCACATATTTATGGTTATAAAATCTTTATGCTATATGTCATCAGGTATCATCTACTTCAATTTAAATTCCATTTGCTTTAGATTTACTTGACATTTTGTTCCATAAATTTACTGTACTCTGAATGAAAGTCTAGACTTAATTTTCTTTTCTTTCTTAATTTTCTTTTTTTTTTCTTAATACTTCATAAATCCTGAGGATTTAGTCATATTTTTTCTAAACAACCTTATCAAAAAGACCAGGTCACTCTTGAAACCTTTTTAGCCTTCTTTTGCAACAAAAGCAGGTTAGGAAAGAAAGTCTATTTTAATACAAGCAATTTATCTTTCTGTTGCTGAGTTGGAGGACAGGAAATAATTTTCTTTTTTTCCTGTTTATTTTTAAATTAAGGATAGCAAAAAACGTGCATGGAAAAAGAAGTCTCTAGATTTCAGAGTAAATTTTTAATAGCTAAAGAGACTATTACATGCAAATATTGGATTTTATGCAATAGAATTTTGTAATTCCCAGGCCTCAATTTCTAGCTTTGTGTTGTTTGCAGAATTTAAATTAATATATCCCAGAAAGCTATATTTCAATATATTTCTATGCAAATAAATGTGTAAATAAAATGTTTAATGGATTGTGCTGGGGCTGTGTGGCACGGTTTTGGTAGAGGCAAGGCAACAGTAGTGGCTTCTGTGAGAAGACGCCAGAAACTACCCTTATGACCACCACAACCAATATCAACCGACCTCAAGACAGACCTGATGCTGGCCAAGGCCAAGCCCATCAGCAATGGTGGTACCGCCACTCGGATAATATAGTTAAGACAGGGAAAAAACCTACACAACGCAAAGAACAATTGCAGCCAGAGAGAGGAGTGAGAATATGTGAGAGAAACAACCCTGCCAACACCAAGGTCAATGAAGGAGGAGGTGCTCCAGGCTTCAGAGCAGAGATTTCCCAGCAGGCTCCTGAAACTCATTGAGGATCATGGTAGAGCACATATCCACCTGCAGTCTGAGGAGGATCCCATGCCAAAGCAAGCAGAGAAACCTGACAGAGGCTGTGATGCCATAGGAAGCCAACACTGGATCATGTTCCTGGCAAGACCTGTGATCCCATGGAGAGAGAAGCTCATGCTGGAGCAGGTTTAGTGGCAGGACTTGCAACCCTATGTGAGGTACCCACACCGGAGCAGTTAGTCAAGAACTGTAGCCCATGGGAAGGATTAATGTTGGAGAAATTTGTAGAGGACTGTCTCATGTGGGAAGGACCCCATGCTAGAGTAGGAGCAGAGTGTGAGGAGGAAGGAGCAGCAAAGACCAGTCACCCTCCCGTTCCCTTTTCCCCTGTGTTGCTTAGGGGAAGGAGGTAGAGAACTTGGGAGTAAAGTAGAGCTGTGGAATAAGGGAGAAGGAAGATTTGAGAAGCTTCATTTTAAGATTTGGGTTCATCTCTCATTAGTCTATTCTGATTTGATTTGATATAAATTAATTTCTCCCTATAGAGTCTATTGTTCCCATGTAATTGCTGTGTGATCTTCCTGCCCTTATCTCAACCACAAACTTTCTGTGGTATTTTTTAATCCCCATGTCCAGCTGAGGTACTTGGAATCCAGCCATGGCCAACCCACCATGTTTGTATTTTGTTCAATTCTTAGTTTCAACTTTTTCCCTCTATAGGATAAGATACTGTATCAACGCCACGGAAAAGACCTTTAAGATCATCAGATTCAACCGTTTCCATCCTATGCTAAACCATATCCCTAAGTACCTCATCTACCCTTTTTTTAAACACAGCCGGAGAAGGTGACTCAACCACCTCCCTGGGCAGCCTGTTCCAGGCCCTGACAACTCTTCCTGTAAATTTATTTTTCCTAACATCTAATCTGAACCTGCCCTGGTGCAGCTTAAGGCCATATCCCCTTGTTCTATCTCCAGGTCACCTGGCTGAAGAAACCAACACCCACCTCTCTACAATCTCCTTTCAGGTAATTGTAGGTGGTGATAAGGTCTCCCCTCAGCCTCCTCTTCTCCAAGCTGAACATTCCCAGCTCACTCAGCCATTCCTCATATGATTTTCCCTCCAGCCCCTTTACCAGCCTGGTTGCCCTTCTCTGGACTCACTCAAGGACCTCGATGTCTGTCTTGCACTGAGGAGCCCGGAACTGGACACATTACTTGAGGTGTGGCCTCACCAATGCTGAGTACAGGGGCACAATCACCTCCCTAGACCTACTTGACACGCTTTTTTGATACAAGACAGAATGCCTTTGGCCTTCCTGGCCACCTGGGATTATCTCCCAGGGGAATCACATATATTTAATATTTGAAATTAAAATGAAATCTTTTAATAAAAATGTGCATGTTCACCATCTCTGAAAGTTTCTGTACCTGTTTAATGCCCAGAGAAGCTGTGGCTGCCCCCTCCCTGTGACTGTTCAGGACCAGGTTGGATGGGGCTTTGGGTAACCTGGTCTAGCAGAGGGTGTCCCTGGTGATGAGAGAGGAGTTGGAAGTAGATGATCTTTAATGTCTTTTCCAACCCAAACCTTTCTGCTTCTCACACCATGCTCAGAGCCAGGTATTAATTTCCTGGCTTTTCTCATTCCATCCCTCCCCATTCCCTGTTGTAGGAATGATGAAGGAAAACACTACCTGTGATCCAGATCCTTGAACTGTGTGTTCCAGGGCACGTAAATCCTTTTTAATGGTCCTCAATTTTCTTTTATGGATTTCATCACTACTTACTTGGAAAATTAAAAGTGGATAATAATTCATGGGCCTGACCAAGATTGGAAGTAGTTTTGTTAAATACCTAACTGAGGCTCCCTTAAGGCAGCAGACTTCCCTAGGGGTCTGGCCTACAGATCAGGCCCTCAGTTCCCTCCAGAAGGGAGTCCCCTAAGACAATGACCCATCTTTTCTTCTTAACAGAGACTGTTTTGATGGTCTGCTTAGGGGATCTTGTCCTAGGGAATGCTACCTCAAGAACAGTTACCCTATCAACCATCTCATTATCTGTCTGGTCCCCTTCTAGTAGGGCCTTATATCTATTACTCAGGTGAACTAGGGGAGACAGGACAGGCATGGAAAGCACTCTCCTACTGCCCTTGACACATACCTGCTTCCATTCATCCCTTTCATTTAGTCTATCCTGCCTGGGGGAGGGTACAGGGTCACTCTGATCCTGCATGCCACCTTCTGGGTGCTCACATTCCTGTTACTGGGAGGACAGAGCCTGGCTCCACCAATCTATCTGCATCTCAGCCTCCCTAATTCTCATGAGTCTACCTACTAGGTAGGGCTAAAGCCTGCTTAGAAATTAAGCTGGCAAGGGACATAAAAGATAATAAAAAGAGTTTTTTCAGGTATGTGAATAGTAAAAGGATAACCAGGGATAATGTAGGTCCCTTGTTAAATGAGGCGGGTATCTTGGTAACGGGAGATGATGAGAAGGTGGAGATACTGAATGCCTTCTTTGCCTCGGTCTTTACTCCGAAGGCTTCTCGGGACCCACAGATACCAGACGAAAGTAGCAGTGGTTGGGGAATGAACGGCTCACCTCTAGTTGAGGTAGGGGTAGTCCAGGAGCGACTCAAAGGATTGGATGCACACAGATCCATGGGTCCAGATGGGATACACCCACGTGTGCTGAGAGAACTGGCAGAGGTGATTGCGGAGCCACTCTCTATCATCTTCAATAGGTCCTGGACTACAGGAGAAGTGCCTGAAGATTGGAGAATAGCCAATGTGACTCCAGTCTTTAAAAAAGGCAAGAAGGAGGATCCCAGTAACTACAGGCCAGTCAGCCTCACTTCTGTCCCTGGAAAGGTGATGGAACAGTTTGTTTTGGATGCCATCTCCAAACAACTGGAAGAGAAGAAGGTTATGAGGAGTAGTCAGCATGGATTCACCAAGGGGAAATCGTGCTCGACCAATCTCATAGCCTTCTATGATGTCATCACCAACTGGGTGGACGGAGGGAGAGCAGTGGATGTCGTCTACCTTGACTTTAGCAAAGCTTTCGATACTGTCTCCCACGACATCCTGATAGAGAAGCTGAGGGAACAAGGGTTAGATGAGTGGACAGTGAGGTGGGTCGAGAACTGGCTGTCGGACCGGGCTCAGAGGGTCGTGATCAGTGGAGTAGAATCTGAATGGAGGCCTGTGACTAGCGGTGTTCCCCAGGGCTCGGTGTTGGGTCCAGTCCTGTTTAATATCTTCATTGACGATCTTGATGAGGGTATAGCATCCACCCTCAGCAAGTACGCCGATGATACAAAGCTGGGAGGATTGGCTGACACGCAGGAACACTGCGCTGCCATCCAGCGAGACCTTGACAGGCTGGAGAGCTGGGCTGGGAGAAACCAGATGAGGTTCAACAAGAGCAAGTGTAAAGTCTTGCACCTGGGGAGGAACAACCGACTGTATCAGTACAGGCTGGGGGATGACCTGCTGGAAAGGAGCTCTGTGGAGAAGGATCTGGGGGTCCTGGTTGATGACAGGTTGGCTATGAGCCAGCAGTGCGCACTGGTGGCGAAGAGAGCCAATGGGATCCTGGGATGCATCAGGAAGAGTATGTCCAGCAGGTCGAAGGAAGTGATCCTCCCCCTCTACTCTGCGTTGGTCAGGCCCCACCTGGAGTACTGTGTCCAGTTCTGGGCTCCATGGTATGAAAAAGACAGGGATCTCCTGGAGAGAGTCCAGAGAAGGGCCACGAAGATGATTAGGGGCCTGGAACATCTCCCATATGAGGAAAGGCTGAGTAAGCTGGGTCTGTTCAGCCTGGAGAAAAGAAGGCTTAGGGGAGACCTAATTAGTGTTTATAAATATCTTAGACTTGGGACGCAGGGGGATTTGGCCAGCCCCTTTTCAGTGGTCTGTGGGGACAGGACTAGGGGCAATGGCTGTAAGCTGGAGCATAGGAAGTTCCGCACCAACATGCGGAAGAACTTTTTCACAGTGAGGGTGACGGAGCAGTGGAATAGGCTGCCCAGGGAGGTGGTTGAGTCTCCTTCTCTGGAGATATTCAAGTCTCGTCTGGATGCCTATCTGTGTAATATGAGATAGCGAGCCTGCTTTGGCAGGGGGGTTGGACCCGATGATCTCTTGAGGTCCCTTCCAACCCCTAGGATTCTGTGATTCTGTGATTCTGTGATACTTTGTGTTTGAGCACATCCACCTCATCCTGCAGGTATGCCTCTCAGCTGAGGAGATCTCTTATTTGCTCAAACAGCACACAGCCCTCATCAGAGCTGCCTCCTGCTGCAAGCATGCTGTGACATTCCCTGCACCCTGAGATCTGCACAGCTACATGCTTCTGCACGTGTTTGAACTAGAATCCTACTTCCATATTGGAAGGTGTTGGGGTCATGGACCTGCAACGAGTAGATACCATCACTCAGTTTCTTACCAGAGATTAGTGACCCTCACCAGCCAAACTCACCTGTCAGCCAGCTGAGCTCACTTCCTTCCTCTGCACGGCTGGTGGGCTGTCTGCTCTGAGCTCTCCTACTTGCCTACCTGCATCATGTGGGTGGGCAACGACTAGTCACTGGACCCCTTTTAAAGCTAGGAGGAGATGGGGGTGGGATCATGTGACGTCATGGGGAGGGGAAACTTGGGAGATCTCGGCAACCCCTCTGTACAGTCCGGTCTCTGGCTCAGCCTCTGGGCTTATCTCAGTGATTGCAGTTGCTGCTGTTTGTCGCCTCTCTGACTGATATCATTTATATATTTGCACATGCATATAACAAGCACTTCTTCAACACTATATCCTTCAATCATTTCATAATTGTAGACCTTAAGAATACAGATTTTTTTTGTAATCTTTTTTAAAAATTCTACTTTTACTTCTCATGGAAAATTACTATTATTTGAAATTCGGTAACTTACTTCAAATTTCAAACTGTCAGAATTTGAAAGATATGACACAGTGACATTTATGAGCAAAAAAGATTTACATGCCTCATCAGATTTTTTTTCTCATAAGAAAAATCTCTTGGGCTTAGATAATATAAACACCCCTAGAATAGATTGAATTAATAACATTAATTAATAGACGTCTGCTCTTTGTGCAAGTTTATATATTTATTTTCCTTTGGTTGAATCTAAATCACAATATTATTGAGGCCCATGTTTTATTCTGTTCTTGCAACATACATTAGTTCCACAGTGCCTACCTGTTTATGGTTGCATATTATGCATATATAAGTTCCGTATATGGACACATCAGCTGGAAGATGCTTTGAGAAATCTCAGCATGGAGAGGCATCTGATTTTCTCTAAATTATATTAATATTTTCCATACAGATGGAATACACTGGTGGATTCGAAGAGAGATAAAATCTCTGCCACGTGATCAGTAGGCAACACTGAACCTGACCATTTTTATGAGTACCATCTCCCATTTAACAACAATTGTACATACATATGCTTTACTAAAAATGAGAGAGAAGAAAAGCTGGTTTTGAGAGATTATCTCCCTCCAAGTCTACCTTAAGAAAGTTGGGAAAACCAAGCTTCATTAAAGGCCTTCAATTTGCACTCCAAAATCATGCCTGAAGAGCCCATTCCCAAACCACTTTTTTTTTGAAAAATTCCAAGGATAGATCAAGTACAGTGTTTGTTGCAGATAAAATATTCATATAAAAAATCTAGTTTCCCTGGCAATTTTGGGAAAGTCAGCACCTAAAGACAATACTGAATTGTAAAATTATAACATTTCCAATGGTTTTGAGTAAAATATCCAATCACAGACCCCCAGGGGTCTCTCTTGAGACCAGTGCTCTTTAACATCTTGATCAATGACATCGATGATAGAATTGAGTGCACCCTCAGCAAGTTTGCAGATGACACCAAGCTGAGTGGTGTGGTTGACACCCCAGAAGGAAAGGAAGCCATCCAGAGGGATCTTGACAGGCTGGAAAGATGGGCCTGGTGGAACCTAATGAGGTTCAATACTGCCAAGTGTAAGGTGTTGCACTTGGGACGGAAGAATCCCAGACACAGATACAGACTGGGAGAAGAGCTCCTTGAGAGTAGCCCTGCTGAGAAGGGCTTGGCGATTCTGGTAGATGAGAAACTTAACATGAGCCAGCAGTGTGCTCGTAAGGCCAATGGTATCCTGGGCTCCATCAGAAGAGGGGTGGCCAGCAGGGACAGGGAGGGGATTGTCCCTCTCTACTCTGCCCTTGTGAGGCCCCATCTGGAGTACTGTGTCCAGATCTGGGGCCCCCAATACAAGAAGGATGTGGAACTGTTGGAGAGGGTTCAGAGGAGGGTCACGAAGATGATTAGAGCACTGAAGCACCTCCCCTATGAATTGAGGCTGAGAGGGCTGGGCTTGTTCAGTCTGGAGAAGAGAAGGCTGTGGGGTGACCTCATTGCAGCCTTCCAGTACCTGAAGGGAGCATACAAACAGGAGGGGATTCAACTTTTTATAAGGATAGAGAATGGCAGGACTAGGGGGAATGGATTAAAACTAAAGGAAGGAAGGTTTAGATTAGATATTAGGGGGAAGTTTTTTGCAGAAAAAGTGGTGAGGTGCTGGAACAGGCTGCCTGGAGAGGTGGTGGATGCCCTATCCCTGGAAGTGTTCAAGGCCAAATTGGATGGGGCCTTGGGCAACCTTGTGTAGATCCAGACCTGGAGGTTGGTGTCCCTGCCTGTGGCAGGGGAGTTGGAGTTCTATTATCCTTGGGGTCCCTTCCAATCCATGCCATTCTATGATTCAATAGTTCTATGATTCTTTGATTCTATACTCCTAGCATTTACTTTACCATCACTTTTGGATCAGAGTCTTCTTTTGGCCTATGTAGCAGACATGTAGCAGCAGTGTTCAACTTGTGCTTGAACATGGTCTCCAGGTTTGCAATATGTACACTGCACTCAGATCTAAGATCATTGTACTAAACCGAGTTCTGGATGAGTGCATTGAAATTTTCTGCAGCTCTTCTTTATACTTCACTGCATGCTGCAGAGGTACCGTTCAAATTAGGTACATTGAATGAGTCCTAAAATCAGTTACAGAAGTAATGGCAGGAAAAGGAAAGGTGAAGACAAATTTGTCAACTCCATTTTTCAACTGACTGATAACACAGACTTGTTATGTCTTTGTGTGTTTCTAGTATTAAAAAAAAAGTAAATAAGTCTCCCTTCAGACAATGGAATAATTAGGTAAATAAAAGTGTTCCCTAGGGCACCATAAGGCAAGTCAGATCTCTGTCTGTGCTGCAGCAGTTTATCTAAAAACAGTGTAGCAGTAATTATGAATTTTCAAAACTATCAATTTCTATTTAATGCCAATAAAGAAATGTGCACATGCAAAGCCATACATTTTTTCACAGGAAATTAAACCAATAGATAAACCTTTTGTCTATTTCTCAGATGGGTAAAAATATTTAAAAAATATCTTTCAGGTTTTCAAAAACATTATTAATTACAGAACACAACTTGTATTACTACTGTTTTTAGTTCTCTCTAACTAATTCAAGAGAACATAATTCTCTCCTCCCATTTGAGAAAGAGTCGATAGCTTGCTACATTACAGGAATGAAAATGAATATAAATAAGCTGCTAAAAAATGAATTCACACTGTTAAGTTTCACCTAGGATTATGACCTAGCACTACAAAAGAAGTAATGCATGACTTGGTTTGCAATTATTGTAAAATATATTAGTGACTCACATGCTTTCAGTTATAAGACAAGAAGAATATATCATTATATAAACACGTGTACTCATAAGCATGATACCAAGAATTTGGAGTCAAAGGACAGAAATGTCCCTTCTTACTAAAAAAATGTAATCCTTGAATGAATTATAAGTTTCACATACACTGACTTGAGGTTTAGATGTTTCAAGACAGCTGTGTATTAAACCACAATAACAGAACTAATTACAATAACTTTAATAACAAATGACATTTGATCACCTATAAAATAAATCTGATGTAATTTGATGCCAGTATAAAACCAGCAGAGAAAAATAAAAGCTAGAATAAAATCTGCAGAAAATGTAAACTGTCTCAATCTTTGTTTATCATAAGACTTATTAGCAAGAAAAGAGGTCTTCTGTTGTACATTAATAATTGCTGAATGAATTGAGGACAATACATCCTCACTTAGATACCTAAGGAAGGAGTTCGTTCTTAACTAGTCTTAGTACAGCTCTTGATACAAGCTCTTTCAGAGTTTCCAGAGCCACCTCTGTGAAGAAAATTTAAGCTTTTCTTATGAGTTACCCAACAGAGAAAATTACCTATAGCAGAGTAACCTTCTGTTTTGGCCTTGAAATATTATGTATTGTATTAGGCTTACATGGTGAGGCTTTTTCAGCAAATGGGACTGCAGGTGTGGGAGTGAGAAGATACCAGGAACTGCTCCTATCTTGGATACAGTGAGTTCCCACCAGAAAGAATGGACACACCACAGGACACAGTTAAGTTCGTCCCTCCACAATCCCCTCTTCATACCAAAGCACATTTTGGGCAGAAGCTGTTGTCCATGGAGAAGAATAAAGGAAAGTACAGGTTTTCTGGTAGGATCTGTGGTTCATGGGGCAGGAGAGTGGGGGGGCATTGGAGCAACCTGTTCCTGTACCACATGGAAAAGGACTCATGGTATAGCAATCCTTGAAGAACTGCAGTCTGTGAAGGCAATTAGTGTTGGACAAGTTCATGAAGGGCTGTGTCTAGTAGGAGGGACTCCATGTTACAGCAGAGGAACACCATGAGGAAGAAGGCCTAGAGATGAACTGTTGTGAACTGACTGCAACCATCATTCCTGATTGTCCCTGCACTGCTCAAGAGAGGAGGTAGAAATCTTGGGAATGAAAGAGTGAAGTTAAGCCTGGGGAAATCAGCTGACACAAAGGTAGTTTTTTAGTTTTGCTGTTGTTCTTACTTTTCTATTCTATTTTTAATTAGCAGTACATGAAATTACTATGAGTCAAGTCTGTTTTGCCTTTTCTCAGCCCATGAGCTTTTTTGTCTTATTTTCTTCCCTGTCCTGCTGAGAAGGGGGAGTAAGAGAACAGCTTGGTAGGCTCCTGGCAGCCATCCAAGGTCAACCAATCACACATATGTAAAATAAGCGATAAGAGTAATTTCTTTGATACTGTTAGCAAAATAATATGAAATCATTCAGCATTAATCTTCTGAGTCTGTAGTTTTGTTGGCAGAACCTTTAATAAGTGGTAACAAAGTTAAACAAAAGCTCTCGTTATCTACATAATCATTTTAACAATATCAACCCAGCAGAACACTAAGTTAAATTCATTATTTTTGTGTTTTACCAGACCACAAGCTTCAGTACTAAGCTTGATTGAGAACACCAGTCAGACTTGCTCTGACATCTTAATTATTTTGTGCTAATGATATGGTGTTCAGAAACAGCTATTTGTTTTTAGGGTTTGGTGTTTTTTTAGAACAAAGATGTTCTGTTCTACAGATAAGAAATAATTATTTCCATAACAGATCACCTTCAGTTATCCGGCTTCTGTTTTGAAAAATCCCTCCCCCTCTCAGCTGTTTAGATTATTTTCCTAAAACTTTAGAGGTAACTAAACTTCTCTAGTTTGTGCTGTACAACTATGGAAACAAAGATCAGCTAAACAGAAAATAACTTGTCAAAGACTCTAGTTGCATAAAACAGTTTATGACAAAGACAGAAGAGGGGACTGCAATGAGACAGTGAGATAATATTTATCTGCACAATAGACAGTAGTCTGAGTACATAGATCTCCTTACCTTTGTCAAGATCTCTTTTAAAGTGCCCCACAGGAAAGTCTTAAGGAGAAATTTACAGGAATACAATGGTACACCTTGGTAGATGTTACCAGAAATAAAGGAAAAAAGGTATTTTGTCTCAGAAGTGACAACATCTAGGCTACAGGTTTTGTGTCTTGGGCTGTTTTATTCTGAGATTAACAGGGTAGATAAGTGTCCAAGGTTGTTACAGCTTTTCAAAGGAAAAGCAAGCTCTTTGTGCTGGATATTACAAGCAAATAGTAATTGTCCAGCTTGGAATAGTTCAAGAGCACTTCTTACAACAAATCCTTGTTTTTTTATAAAACCACAGCAGTGAAACACTCTAGGCTACCAAGTCCCTCCTGGACAGCAGTTTATAGATAACTAAATTATGAAAAAAAGAGAAAATATTTAAATTATTAAAATTTCATAATTACTTTAAAAAACATGTAAATACCCACTGAGTTAAAATCTTCCTGGCCTATGCAATCTGTCAGTACTATAATATCCAAGGTTACATGATGAAGCACATGCAAAATTCCAAAAGTAAGCATCTTACAAATACATATAAGGTCATCAACTGTTACTGATATATAAAATTTTTAAAATATTTTTTATACTGAGTTCATTAGTCTTGTGATGGTTTGGCATTAACACTATCTTTTAATTTGCTGATTTACTTCTATAAATCTAAAAAAAATTTGTAGCTCATAAAAATAACTGATTTACTATGATATACTATACAAGGTTAAATATAAGAGAATGATATTCCTATTTAAATACAATAAATATATTTATGTAATATATCAATTCCCTGTGTTGTGGGGAAAAAAAAAAAGGAAAGATTTAGTTTCAAGTGTGATTGAGGTCAATTTATATTATGTGAGATCTTATAATTTCCAGGGAGCTGAGGCTCCCTGCAACTTAGGCAATGTTCTATATTATTTGGAAGTTTTAGGACTATCTTATCTACAAGCAAAACAGTAAGATAGAATAATAGAATCATAGAATGGTTTGTGTTGGAAGGGATCTTAAAGATCATTTAGGTCCAACCCCCCTGACACTAGACACTAGACTGTCATGTCTATTGAGCTGTTAACAGGTGGTTAGGAAAATAACTCTTTGCTGTTTAGTTTATTTCACACCTCTAGTCACCTATTTCTTTGAATAATTCTATAGAATAATGCTACTAACCCCTTTTAAGTACACACAGACAGACAAAACTGCAAAATTAAAAATAAGGGTGATTTACATATACTTACACAGTCTGTTTGATTTAACTTCATTTCATAGTCTTTTATAGTGTTATACTTTTCTTTTTGATCTTCACCAGTATTTGACTACACATTTTCCAAAAGCTATGATTATAACATGCTAGGCTTTTTTTAAGTAATAATAGTTTAGGAACTATCCTTGTGCATATATAGAATTGCATTATTGTTGAAAAATACAGGATTTCTGTGTTTTTACAAAATGTACACTTTTTTCTTTTATTTTTTTTAATCAATTCACCAGTCTTTCAATATCATTACACTCTTTCAGATCTTTTTGTTTTAGCTCTCCTGAGTAACACTGTACCATCAAATTTCAGTACTCTCTAACCAATTTGTTTTCTTGAAAGATTTAAGTAAACTAAATAATGAGAATTTCAGTGGAAACAGATGTACTTGTTTGTATTCAAACTGTTTGGTTTATTTCTTCTAAACATAAAAAACCTTTCTTTTTACTTATAAAACAATTTATCACCACTTCTGAGGTAGCAAACTTTCCTATCAACACTGGTTTGTTTGTACTAGCACATGTGTGTAAGGAAGCAATCTAGCCTATAATTTTCCTTCTGGCTCCACAGGAAGAATTCTAATGAAATTTTCATGGCAACAACAATGTAAGCAGCTTATGTGAAGTAGCTCGTGCTTCCAAAAATGGAGACAGCTCTGAAGTTATTAACAATTAAGGAATTTAATCTTGGATGGTTTGGTGGTGTTGTGATCTGGTAAGAGACTGTTCTAGAACAGCAGGAATCATCATGCAGCCATAAAGAGATTTACTTTCAATGCATATATCTTGTTTACATACTCAAGCTCATTGAATCCCATTCTGTTTGAAAATCCTCTAATTCCGTATGATGGCAATACTGTCATTTATACAAAGCAAAGAATATTGCAATAACATTAAGTATTCTCAATACAGAATAAATATGATATTTTCTTCAAAAATTTGGACATGTATATGAAGAAATTTTCTGAGCTATACTGGAAGTGATATCTATCATTCCCATTCCATAGTTCATACAAGAGTGATTGCCACTACATCAGGAACCTGTGACCAGGTTTAGCCCCTATCCCCAATGACTGGGGGCTGCAGGGGGTAGCCTCTCTGAGAAGAGACCAGAGATTGCCCCAGATCAGACATAGCTTGTTTTCAGCTGATTCCAAAGGACCCACCACAGGCCATAGATGAGCCCATCTACCTGATAAGCATATGTAAGAAAAGGTAAAAAGCACTGTACAGCAGTTTTCAGAGGAGTGAGAACATGTGAGAGTAATAGCCTTGCTATTATCATGGTCAGAGGAGGGGGAGGACATGCTGCAGGTCCCAGAACAGGGATTCCCGCACAACCTGTGGAGAAGACCATGTGAGAACAGATATCCATACTGCAGTTGGTGAAGAACCCCACATAGGAGTAAGTGGATATTTAATGAAGGGACTGCAGCCCAGCTCCCTTTGGCACCCAATAATTTCACACAACGCACATTCTGAAAAAAACATTGGTTTTATTTTTTTATAAAAATTGCTTTGTTTGCATAAACTATTGGAGAATTGTGTGGTATGAATGTTCATCCCAGATTATTTTCTATGTATTGGATGTTTAGTGGTGCAAAAATAAGTCAGGTCATGTTCAGATCATGTTATGTGCTGCTCCTTCTTTACACCTCTCTAGCAGCAGTAATCAAAGATGTTATGGCCCAAGAATGTAGGTTTTGACAGTAAGGAAATTACAGCTACTGGTATCTTCAGTTCTAAGCATTCAGCTCCATAAATGCAATAGTTGTATTGGGAACTGGTCACAAATTTGGATGAAGATATTTTGCTTAAACAAGTGTAAGTTTCTTACATTATCCTGCAGAAATGCAAAGAAAACAATAAGGGAAACCTATAGACCTTTTTTATTTTTTTTCAAAATAATTTTTCATACTAAAATCAATTACATTATATATTAAAACTCTGAAGTTAGAAAGAAAAATTTAAAAATGCCCAGCCTCAGTGGGAATCCTTTTCTGGTTTTTTCCAGGAAAAGAAAAATAACATTTCCATCTGACCATCAATGCTTTTTTTAAAAAAGAGGAAATTATCTTAGAATCCCAGTATATCCTGAGTTTGGAGGGACCCATAAGGATCATCAAGTCCAACTCCTGGCTCCACACAGGGCCAGCCAAGTCAGAAGACATGACTGATTGCATTGTTCAGATGCTTCTAGAACTCAGACAAGCTCAGTGCTGTGACGACTTCCCTGGGGAGCCTGTTCCCATGCCCAGGTACCCTCTCAGGAAAGAACCTCTTCCTAATATCCAACCAAAACCTCCCCTGTCACAGCTTCATGCCATTCCTTTGGGTTCTGTCACTGGTCACCAAAGAGAGGATATTGGAGCCTGCCCCTTCACTCCCCCTTGTCTTGAAGCCATAGACTGCGATGAGGTCTTCCTTCAGCCTCTTCTTCTCCAGGATGTACAAACCAAGGGACTTCAGCCTTCCCTTATAAGACTTCCCCTCCAGACTCTTCCCCACCCTCACTGCACTCATCTGGACACTCTCCAATATTTTTATGTCCCTCTTGTACTGTGGCACCCAAAACTGCACACAGTACTTCAGCCGAGGCTGCACCAGCACAGTGTAGAGCAGGACAATCACCTCCCTGGACTGACTGCCAATGCCATGCTTGATGTACCTGAGGATATGGGTGGCCCTCCTGGCTGCCTGGGTACACTGCTAGCTCATGTTTAACTTGCTGTCATTCAAGACCCCTAAATCCCTCTCAGCATGGCTGGCCTCCAGCATCTTATCCCCCAGTCTGTATATGTGGCCAGGGTTGCCCCTTCCCAGGTGCAGAATCTGGCACTTGCCCTTGTTAAACTTCATACAGTTGGTGAAAAAAGGTTACACAATTGCCTAAATTGGAAAAAAAAAAATAGCAATCTATTTACAATACCCAGTTTTACTAAAGTATTTTTTAGCTCTGCTGACTGACATCAAAACCAAGAAAGAAATTGACTTTTTAATGGAATTTACTGGAAGTAAGTTAAAGTGTGGTCATACATATATAAATGTGTGTGTGTGTGTGTGTGTGTGTGTGTGTGTGTGTGTGTGTGTGTATGCGAGACAGGAGAGACACAAGCGGTTAAATAACTTGCATATATAGCAATCTCATTTCAAGTTTGGGCACTGTATAACGTGAATGACTTTCAACACCTTAAATAATTGCTTCATAATGTAGAAGGTACTAAAGTAAACAAGAAGAGAAATTATTTTCAGCATTTTCTAAATAACTCAGAAGAAATTAGATTAAGAAGTGATGATAGCTATGTCACTAATTATAATGGCAGTAATTAAGTTATACGTCCTTAGAATAGTTGGCTTAGTCTTATTTAATGATAAACAAACAGCTTATGTTTGGCTCAGAAGACAGAGAACTCAGTTTTCAATAAAGTAATGAAGAAATTTAAGCAGTGGTCTGTTCAGGTAAAAAGGTTTCAGCAGTCATGGATTATCAGGCTGAACACACAAACCCAGGAATATCTTTAATATTTGCCACTTTTCTTGTTTCCTAATAGCTATTTTTCAGGCCAAATAAAACACTGACAGAGCAGATGACTTAAATGACTTCCAATTTAGAATTGGATAAAGATTACTTGAGCTTTTCATCAATCAAAACCAAAAGTTCGCATCAGCTCTATTTGCCCTGAGGTAATTTTTCACCTGTCTCTAAACAGATTGTGTTTCATGTTCTTCCAAAATATATCTTGTTCAGTCACAAACAGTCATTTTCAGTTCCAAATGTTATCATTCTATTCCATTAAGAAACACCTTAAAAATATTTTCTTGGAGAATATTAATAGTCATCTGAGGATTAATTTTCATTAACACTCCCTCCCCCCCAAAAAAAAGAAAAAAAGACCCACTCTTTTTCTTTTTTTAAAAAAGAAATTAGCAAATATTTTTGCTCCCATCTCTATCCAATACAAGAACAAAAAGCTGTGTTCTATGCCCTTCCTTCCTTCCTTCCTTCCTTCCTTCCTTCCTTCCTTCCTTCCTTCCTTCCTTCCTTCCTTCCTTCCTTCCTTCCTTCCTTCCTTCCTTCCTTCCTTCCTTCCTTCCTTCCTTCCTTCCTTCCTTCCTTCCTTCCTTCCTTCCTTCCTTCCTTCCTTCCTTCCTTCCTTCCTTCCTTCCTTCCTTCCCTCCTTCCTTCCCTCCTTCCTTCCCTCCTTCCTTCCCTCCTTCCTTCCCTCCTTCCTTCCCTCCTTCCTTCCCTCCTTCCTTCCCTCCTTCCTTCCCTCCTTCCTTCCTTCCTTCCTTCCTTCCTTCCTTCCTTCCTTCCTTCCTTCCTTCCTTCCTTCCTTCCTTCCTTCCTTCCTTCCTTCCTTCCTTCCTTCCTTCCTTCCTTCCTTCCTTCCTTCCTTCCTTCCTCCCCTTCTCTCCTTCTTGCTTTGCTCGGGATGTGACCATCTTTACATTTTAGAGAAGTATCACTACATGTACATCTGTCTAAATTGTGTAAAGCTTTTCCAGACCTGTATTAATAATTTGCTTGCATATTTTAAAAATACAATTGGAGTGAAAAAATAACTCTTCCTTAGGATCCCAATCGAATATCTTGAGCCATGCTTATTACAGGGAGCCTTCTTTTCAATTCCATAACAAAACAAATTATCCACAGGCACCAAAGCTTGTCCTACCAGATGACCTGGGAAGCAACCTGACCATGCAAACTGGATAAGAGCAACATGCTACAATACTGCGTCTGTCCCATAGCATAGACACAGCCAACACATGCAACAAAAGAGAGAAGAGGATCTAGTCTAATGAGTTTCTATTTATTGTATCTCAGCTTTTTCTGTCTCTCTGAGCATATAGTTATATAATGGTCTTAAACTTTTTGCTTCTATTCTCAAAGGATCTAAACCATTTCATGATGGTAACATAATTTTATATCATTTAGGAACTGACTTTTCTCTTTCTGCCTTTTCAAAGCCATCATTCTTTTTTCCAATGTAAGAATCTGTATTTTCTATAAAGAAGAATGATTCCTGGTGAAATTTGTGATTCCCTTTAGGAGTGGGGAGATGCTATTGCAAAATCTTTGAAAAAATTGAACACATTCAGATCTAAGAATGCTGTAATTTCTTGCAAGCCATTGTGTCAGACAACAAGACAAAGAAATTTCATTATATTTCACAAAGAATAACAGAACACATTTACAATTTTTTTGTATAGTGTTGCAGCAATTATACAAATGTGGTCCATTTCAATAACCAAAAGAGGATAAACATCTGCATTTGAAAGAAATGTTGTTGTGTTTTATTATATTTAGTCTTGATGTGAAAATACAGCCTGTCCATGGCATAGCCATATATATATAGATATAAAAACTACTGAAATAACTGCAATTATGACCACTGTAAAGCAATAGCATCCAATGACAGTGTTTATAAAAATTTGCACAACAGCAAAAAGAAAATGGAATATCTTCTAATTTCTAGTTTTCTCTTTGAATTACATAGTGTAAATCACAGTGTCCTGGGTTTAGCAGAACTAATCCACTGGATTAAAAATTCATGTAAGAAAGGATAAAGATCCCATCAGTAAGATGGGTTCCTTAGCCTTGCTCTGTGGTCATCTAGGCAAAGTGGCTTTTTCCCAGGTGGCAACTTAGACATAGAACTTACACATATACCCACCTCTGTATCCCTAGAAAGGTATCCTTCCTGTCTCTTCCCATGCCTCAATACTGCTGCTTGCTGACACTTTCTGACCCTGAGGTCAGAGGGGAAAGAAAAGAATGAGAAAGAAGGCTACTCTGGCTGCCCAAGAAGGTGTTGCCCCAGACTTGAGAGCTACAGACAAAAGCAGTCCAGGAGGCACCCTCTGCTCTTGCTGTTCAACCCTTCCTTTTTGACAGGCATGTGTGTCACTTAGAAAAAAAAAATTAAAATAAAATAAAAATAGAAGAGATATTCTGTAAAATCTCAAAGATACAGTAAACTGGTCCTAGAACCATGGTCTTAATACACCACATTTCTGTTATTACAGTGCTTCTGGTAAATAAGTGGGTATGTACAGACTTGAAACTGGTGTGAATTCATCAATTCATCAAGAGGATGGTTTCAGGAAGTCCTATATTCTTTTCTGATACACTTTTTGGAGAAGTTTGGGATTTGGTTTGTTCTGTGTTACTAAGTTTTTAGGCAAACTTCTGAATGTATGGACATCCTGCTATCTCTCATCTGGAATCTGAGAAAGAACACAGTAAGCTACTTCAACGGCTTTGTTTTTTCTTTTATATTATTCCATATATGAAACTATTTGAAGGACAAGAAATAGGAAAACTAAACTTGTAAACTATGTTTCCTACTTCATGCATAATTATACCTTTCACTTTTTTCATATTTTATGGAAGAAACTCAGAATATGTAAGCAGGAATATCTATTTCTAGTTACCCCTTTTTGGATATTTTCTATACTACTTGGGCATCATAGTGTGCCATTATCTCAATGAGATATTACTTGTGTTACTTTCTTAATTTGGGAAATAGTAGACTAAATTGTTTTAGTCTGTCTATTTTAGATATTCAAGTACAGGATATGTGGGGTATTGCACACATATTTGTCATCTCTGTGTTTGGATATGTTCCAAATTGGGGTTGAATATAGCTTCTGCTTTTGATTTATATGCTTTCCTGTATGAAAGTTGAGCTGTATATATGGGGACAGAATTAGGTCCACTGGGTTATTATTATTCATTGAAGAAAATGCATAAAATTTGCTGGCTTGTAGTCTTTCTAATTTAAAACCAGTGACAAGTGGAAGGTAAGAACCATTTATAGAAAACTTTAAGCATATTCTTCTGAACAAGAAGCTTAGTTTTACTTCTCTGACACTATTTAAAGGGCAAAGTGAGAACATATTGAAAAAAATAATGTATCTTCATTCCATCATATAAACAGAATGACCTTTTCCTGAAATTTGAAGTAATCTGTTTTTCATTAAGTATTTCAAATTGTAAGGTTTTCATCACGTGATTTAGCAGTGGGAATAGAAATTTTACTACTGGACAGGTATATAAGATAGCTATACTTAAAATCTAAAGTCAAAAAGCTAAAATAACCTGCTGAAAGGTTAGATTTATTTGAAGCATGTCATAAGAGATCATGTGCTGAGATCACGTCAGCTTAGTTCTGCAAAAGAAATTCTCTTACTTTGCATACCTTGGGAACTAGGGGAATGCTTTTTTAATTCTTCCTATGTTACTGGTGAGATCTCTATATTTGACAACATACAATACAATACAATTACAAAAGAAATAATGACATTACAGTTTTCATCTGTGATGGAAAAAACTAAGTATAATGGTCTGCATGGTCAGGTTTCTTCTGCAGAAGAAGAAATAAACAAAATGTAGCTGGCAACTAAGTGGAAAAATATGTTTTAGTCATAGGTCTAATCAAATTAAAAAGCCCTCCCACAGATTTGAATAAAGGAAAAGTGTATCTGCCCTTTATACATAGCAAAGTCCAGAAATGACTGAACAGTGACAATGAAATCTCACAACATCACATGAATGACCAGATTCCAATGTGATGGCAATGTGAATGCACTCCAGGCAATCCTAGCATCTCAAGCCACTTACAAATAAATAAATATTGAGAATGCAAGTGATTAGAAACCCCTATAAAGAGAAAAAAGGAAATATGTAATAACTCAAGACAGGTTAAGGCTAAAAATAGCACAGTACGATTTACAGAAACCACTTCCAGTCATTAAAATAAAGATGAAAAGGATAAAGTTCCTACAGCCTTTTTCCATCCCACAAAGAAGAAGAAGAAAATAACTCGCTAGGAAAATTCAGTGTAAGATGTCTGACTTAATTTCTGATACATCTGGGAAGATCTCACAGTCAGACAGACTATATTCCACATCACAGTTTAATTTTTAACTAATGAGAAGAGAAACACTGATATATTTGTGTCTAGGGAGAAAACATAATCAAATCTGTTCTCTTTAAGTATAGAGATCTCATAAGTGTTATAAGCATGTTGTCCAATATTTCCTAGATTTGATACAGAAAAGGCATTTGTCTCCAATACTCCATGAAAGAAAATACCCGCAACAAGCATCTGTAAATTACTGTTACGACAGTAGGAAATAAATTACTGATAAACCAAGAATGCAAATATCCTACTGCTAAATTAATTTATGGAACATTTTTATTAACTGTGTTTCTAAAGACACCACATGGAATTATCATCACATACAGTCATTAAGACCATTAATTTATATCCTAATAAAGAAACAGGTTTTTGCAGTCAAAAACAATAAGACAAATAAGAAAATCCCTCCCAGTACAGAAGATTTCATTAATCAAGAAAAGACAAAAATTAATATAATTACTATTAAATTGATTTGACGTATATTTAAAGATGGTAGTTATCAGGGTTTAGGTACAGCATTTTTTTTGTGCCTAATCTTACTTTTTTCAAGTGTGTTGTATGAATGGTAAGTTTTACATATAATTTTGTAAGTACGAAGCATTAGATTGTTAACCTTGGTTTTGAAAAGAAATCTGAAAAGTTAACCAACATTAAAACTGTAACAAAAAGATGGTGATGATTGATGTCCGTACATATTGGGCTTGTATGGGTATTGAACAGATTCCTTTGGGAGGAAAACTTGTTATTCTGCTCTGAGAGTGGAGTGTAAACATAATTAAACATAGACAAAACCCTTCTCAAAGGAAGGTAAAGCTCTTTAGATATCTGAGAGACATTTTTTAGCTGTGGTTGTAATCACTTCTAAAGAGACTAATAAGAGCATTTTTATGCTGTGTCTTCCAGTAAATAAATAAATAAATGATGGGGAGAAAAACATGCATTAGAGTATATTTTAGAGTATATTCGAGTTTAAGGACCATCTCAATATGGAAACAAAGCTACCTACTTCTGTATTTAGATTTCTTTTTCTTTTTTTTTTTTTTTTTTTTTTTACTTAGCAGCAGTAACTTTGGAGAACTAGAGAATATTGCTTTTTAGGGCTGGATTAAACTAAGAGGCTTAGTTACCACAGTTCTAGTACTTAGTATAAATATTCAATAAGATTTCCTGTGCATTCTCTCCTTCCCCGCAATTCTAATTTTATCATTCCATTTCCTCAGTAGAAAGGAAAATTAACAACATACAGAAATTAATAATCTCCTAAAACTGAGTAAAACCTCCCATCCAAAACCAAAACCATTCACATCCTCTTCAGTGCGACTTTGCCAACTCCTTCATGGTTATGTCTAATAGACCTTCAATTTAACAGGCAATAAAAGCAAGATTAGAAGAGCAAGAAAACATTTTTCACATAGATAGCTTGAGTATGAAGGTAAAAGTATGAAATGGAACTGAAGACTGAATAGCCTCCTCTTCATTTGCCAAAAAGTAAGTCTTCTTTCTACTCTCCTCACTGGAAGACAGGAGATATTTCCAGGTACTGCAGTGTCTTGGTTGTGCACCACATATTAGACAGATAGGGGCAGCCTCACATTCACAAGCCCTGGTCCTCATGGAGGACTTTAGCACCCTGATATCTGTTGGAGGGACAACACAAGCGGGCACTAGAAGTCCAGAAAGTTCCTGGAATGCATTGATGGCAACTTTTTCCTCGAAGTGACAAAAAAGCCAATGAGGAGAGGTGTCATGCTGAACATTGTTCTCACCAACAAGGAGGTGTTAATAGGGGATTTGAAGCTCAAGAGCAGCCTTGGCTACTGTGGCCATGAAATGATGGGTCTTAAGATCCTCAAGGGCAGCAAGGAGAGTGAACAGCAGACACTACTCTGGACTTCATGAGAGCAGACTTTGGCATTTTCAGGGACCTATTTGGTAGAGTACCATAGGAACAAAGCCTGGAGCCCAAGAAAGATGACTAGCAATCAAGGATCACTTCCTCCAAGCTCAACAGGGATTCATCCTGAGAAAGAAGCCAGGCAAAATTACCAAGAAGCCTGCATGGATGAACAAGAAACTCCTGATCAAACTCAACCACATAATGAAGTCTATGGAGAATGGAGGCAATGGCAGGTAACCTGGGAGGAATCCAGAGAAACTGAGCAGGCAGGGATCAGGTTAGGAACGCTTAAGTTGTAATAGAATAGATGTGTTCAGGGATGTCAGGAACAGCAAGAAAAGTTTCTGTACATATGTCAGTGATAAATGAAACGTGGAAAAATGCGGACCTCTCCAAAATGAAATGTGAGACCTGGTTAACTGGGATATGGGGAAAGCTGAATTAATTTTTTGCCTCAATCTTTTCCAGCAAAGGATCTAGCTACACTGCCCAGGTCAGAGAAGGCAAAGGCAGGGACTGGAAGAATGAGGAAACACCTACTGTAGGAGAAGATCAGTTTCAAAAATACCTAAGAAAACTCAATCACAGAATCACAAAACATTAGGAGTTGGAAAAGATCTCAAAAGTCCAACACCCCTGACAGAGCAAGATCACCTAGACTAAATTGCACAGGAACACATCCCCCCTTTTGTCTTTCTTACCCCCTTCCCCTGCTTTTTCGTAGTGGGCCAAATAGAGTAACTCTAACCTTGACTGTTTTGAGTCTTAATTCTGTTCTCCGAGAATTGGGAAGAACTGATCATGATAAAACACCTGGACGTTACTGAGGGGTTAAGCCCAGCTGCCCCCAGCCACCCAGAGTGATCTGAGGTTCCGTTGGAATGCAAGGGGATTTAACCTCTGCAAATTAAATCTTGTCTAGGTTGTGGATCGTGACACTTTGTCAACTACTTTCAACATATATTTTCTAATTTAATAATTTACCTTTAATTTTGAATATCTAATTTCTTCAGATGTACTCTTCAGTGGACTCTCTTACATCTCACTCTTGTACATATACAAGACAACAGATGATAAATCATT
This sequence comes from Gallinula chloropus, assembly GCF_964237585.1. Classification (NCBI taxonomy): domain Eukaryota; kingdom Metazoa; phylum Chordata; class Aves; order Gruiformes; family Rallidae; genus Gallinula; species Gallinula chloropus. The sequence continues at coordinate 18,988,042 of NC_140086.1, forward strand.
CAATTATAGAAAGGTTTGGGTTGGAAAAGACATTAATGATCATCTACTTCCAACTCCTTTCTCTGACACCCTCTGTTAGACCAGGTTGCCCCCATCCAGCCTGGTCTTGAACACTTCCAGGTATGGGGCAACCACAGTTTCTCTGGGCAATAAACAGGTACATAATCATTCAGAGATAGTGAACATGCTCATTTTTATGAAAAGATTTCAAATTAATTTCAAATATTTGATGATAGAGGTCTTTTCCAACTTTGTAATTCTGTGATTAAATATAATTGTTAGTGAAACATATAGGTTGTTGGGGGTTTTTAATGCACCAGACACATTTTTTTAATACACCAGACACATTTTTTTTCTACATCTGACTGCTGGCCTGAAATGTCCAATATAGATTGTGGAAGTAAGAAGAATTTATTCTAGACTTTTGCATTGCTTCATGATATAGGATGGCAAGTCTTTATAATACTTTCCCTTGTTCCCCCCCACCCCATTTTATGCACATTCAAAATTCATTCTCATATCATAGCTTGAAACTTTGAAAGGTGTCAAAAGTTTCACTAAAATATTTCAACTTTAAGGCTTTCTGTTTAGACTGAAATAATCTGTATAATCCATTGTATACTGAATGAAATAGCAAAGTACAGAAAATAATATAACCAATGGTTTTCGCTTATGTCCTCAAAGTTTTGTGCCCAGTGCATAAAGAGCTAAGTGTAATGACAACAGATTTGCTATTAACCCTCAATACTTTTAGGTCTGTTTCACTTTGCTTAACCACGATGAAGGTGTTATAAATATTGGGCCACATTTAAAATGTTTGGTTTTTTCCTCTTTAAAAACATCTCTCAGCATGCTACTTACACTAAAATACAATGAATTTAATAATGCCTGTTTGTTTTAATGTATTTTAAAAAGTATTTTCTATTTCAGAAAATATAAACATAGTTAAGATCTTTCCATTATATTCTATGGCTATATATTCTATATATCTGTGGCTGAAAGACTAGGGCAGTGACAAAATAGAGGCCAAAGAGTCTTTTAAGGAAGGAAAAAAATCCCCAAACGTAAATGAAAAAGGGTAGAGATGTTTATGCTTAGTGCATAAACTATAGTATCAGATGAGCAGTACTAAAACCCATGATACGATTTTTTTTTTCCTGTCAGAAGCTTTTCTCTATCTGAAGCAAACAGGCTGCACCAATTGAATGGCTGCTTTCCATCTTGAGAAAGATTTTTTCTTCAAGTGAATTGCATTTTAATGGCTTTAATCTTTTTCTTTGTGTCCTTCTACCAGTTTTAGCAGTCTTTCCAGGATTGTATTACAAGGAGCTCTAGTTGTTTCAGATACAATAGCAAAAGAGAGAACGGTTTTCTCTTGAAGCTTTTATTGTGTCCTGACAGATGCTGAAGAGAAAGAAATTCTCCAGAGCTTTAAACAACTTTGTTACAATGACTAGTTCTGTTCTGACTATATATTCAGGCAAACAGAAGATGAAAAAAAAGACAAAAAAACATGCTTCCAAACCCTTAACATCAGACTTGCAGAAAGCTTTCAATTGAAAGACTTAAATCTTAAAATCATTATTGTGTCTTACCCTTTTCCACGTGGCTTTCCACGTGGATATCTTACACATGGCATCAGAAACAGCAATACAGATCCAAATCTAAGACTAAACTGCTAATCTCCTTACTTCTAAAAAAGTTTAATTTGGCAAGAGTCAGGGACATCACAAGAAGGTATGTTTAATGCCATAGCAACACACACAGCAGAGTTAGAGCTCTGGATAAGTGCTATTGTAGAATACTAAGAAACAAGACATTACTCATGAAATCTACTCTGGTAGTTTCAAAAGACTTAAAATACAATAATTGTATACGTATATGTATATTAGTTACATATATTTGCATGTATACATTTCATTTGTCTATAACATGTATAAGATTATCCTCAGTATTCTCCATAAAGCAGTAAACCACTATAAATTTCACAGTTAAAATATTTTTGCACCATAATAAAAGTTGGCAAAAAATTGAACAGTTCATGCCTGTTCTTCACCAAATACAGAGCTGTTGGACCAAGTCCAGAGGAAGGCCACAAAGATGATCATAGGGCTGGAGCAATTCCCCTATGAGGACAGGCTGAGAGAGTAGTTGTTCAGCCTGGAGGAGAGAAGGGCATGGGGAGACCTTCTAGTAGCCTTCTAGTATCTAAAGGAGGCCTACTAGAAAGTTAGAGAGGGTCTGTGTACAAGGGCAAGGAGCTATAGCATGATGGGTAAAGGGTTTAAACTAAAAAAAGGGCAGATTTACATTAGGTATTAGGAAGAAATTCTTCCCTGTGAGGGAGGTGAGGCCCTGGGAAAGGCTGTCCAGAGAAGCTGTGGATGCCTCTTCCCTGGCAGCGTCCAAGGCCAGGTTGGATGGGACTTTGGGCAACCTGTTCTAGTGGAAGGTGTCCCTGCCCGTGGCAGGGGGCTTGAACCTAGATGATCTTTAAGGTGCCTTCCAATCCAAATGATTCAAAGATTCTATGAAATATAAATATTTTATCATGCTGTGAAGACTAATTTGTGTAAAATATTTATTAACTAACAAAACCCAACAATAATAAATTAATAAACTAATTAAGTAATATAATAATTAAAATATATGTGTTAAGAAATACAGGAAGGCACAAAGTATATATAACTGATACATTTTTTTGTCTTACGTATAGAATATAATATGCAAACAATTTTTGAAGCTGTTATTGAGCTGACAATAGCAGGGATATGAGACATTATGATCACATGAAAAAAAGTTTTACAGGAAGAAATGTCTTATACATTTTTAAAAGTTCTTTTCTCTTAACTGATATGTAAGCTATATGATTTCAAAGTAGGTAGTTATAGTATACCAGATTTAATTTGTCTACCTTTTAATGGCAGCTATAGAAAAAGTCACAAATACGGTCATTCTTAGGACCTCTTCAAACATATAAAGAATTCTAGTGAAAGATATATTTGCATGGTTTTTTTTTTTCTGTAAATTAGGCTTGCTTCTTTATCACACAGCAGAAAACAGTAACTCTGATGTAACATGCAATATAAACATTGAGGATTGTAGATCATGGCAATAACTGCACAGAATGAGTGACATCAGGTTAAGCCAATAAGTAGGGACTGCATGATGGACACGTTGTGGTCAAATGCCCCTTGAGAAATAGGAACCTTGGAAAAGTCCCAGAAGCATCATAGCTCCTAAACCTAGACGAGAAAGTAAGGTTGATCATTTTTTTTTCATTAGACAACCACTTTCCCACTCTTAGGAATTTTCATTGATAATTCAATTAAGTTTATTTGATTCACAAATATAGCCATAGCTTCAGCGTTTACACGCTCTCTGCTAAAAATAAAATAAAATAAACAAATAAATAAAATAACACCGTGGAAATGTTCCTGTCTTCAAAAAAAAAGACTCAACATTTTGAATAAACTCTTGGTATCTAACACAACTTCTTAATATTCTGGAGAAAGCAGACGTTTTTTAAAAAATATAGCTTTGCACCAGTTGCAATTTGTGAAATTTGTTGCAATTGATTTATCATATCTTTCCCAGCAATGTCAACATTGGTAGTTAAAATGAAGTCTGTAGGCAGACCTCTGTTGAGGTGTTGTTGAACCCTGATCATTCACAAGAGAAATAAGGAATTTTTAAGAGTTCTCATTGCTGATACTTACAGTGTTGGGGAGTTCTGTTAGTTCATCTATAACTGCTGCAGATGCGTGTTCTCTGCACAGAAGTGTTCATTGGCTAGAGTAGCTTCTACTACAGAAGTCTTGCCTTCCAACTCTTCGAATTACTTATGTTTATCTAAAAGAGAGTAAATACATGTAATCAAGAGTGAAGGTGAAAATATTGGAGAAGAGAGGCTATTAATTAAGAAAGTAATTTTTTAGGATGTTGATACAGTGAAAGTATGAAAAATTCTAAAAGAGAAAAGGTCATTAAGACACCCTATCTTTTGTCTTTCAAACATTTCTCAATTTGTCAGTTTAATCTGTAAAACTATTTTCAACTGTCTCATTTGACCCTCAGAATTATTTCTTTTAAAAATTACTAATACTTTCATACTATCATAAGTAAAAATAGCTAAAAATCAACAGATTACTGGCATAGAATTTTACTTTCTTCATGTAAGAGATTTCTGATAAGAATTTGTAGATGGGTAAGAGGTAGATATGAAGAACCTCTGTCTCTCTCACCGGTGACGAGTCATGCTTTTAAGAAGACCTGAAGAGCTGGAATTTAAAAAGAGAGCATGAGAAAAGGGGAAAGGGGTTAACAGTACTATCAGTTCAAACACAAGAAATACTAAACTCTATAAAAAGAAACACTGATGTCCTAAAAGTGCATGACTAGCCAAAGGGAAAAATTCAAGCTGTATCAGAATGTGTCTTATATTCTGTATATTCTTTGAGTGGTCTGAGAGAGGAACAAATAAAATGAGAGAGGAAGAAAAGAGTTCTTTTTTGTACTTGTTTGCTGACAGCTGTAGTAGCAGACATAAAGAAGACTTTGTCCTAGAGAGACTTAACTAGACTTCACTAACATAAATATAAACAATTGTAAATTAATATTGCAAGTCCCAACTCACTCTATTTCTTTAATGCATAAAGAATTATTTAAAATACCAGATCTTGAAAATCATGGAAATTCAAAAGTGGTTTTATAACTACATTCTAGCACAGTCTTTTATGTTTACCATTTGCCCAGTGGCTCTTGTAATGCATCAGTACATCAAAGCAAGTGTTTGTCTTAAAGGCAGATTTTTTAGATAAACAAGAAAAAAACCCCACAAACCTAGATCCAATGTCCAGTATTGTGCTAGTAACAAGAGCACCATCTACTTGGCAGAGCTAGATTAATGATTTTTCATTGCTCAAAATCTAAATGATTTTTCTGTATTTTAATAATTAGGATATCACTTGCATTTGGTTTGACTGACCTCTTATATAGGGGTGATTTCTTGCCTTCACAAAAGAAATTTCACTTTGACTGTGGCTAAATTTGCTTTATTATGTTTCTGCATAAGCTGAGAAAGCTTTTGACCAATTTGATCAGACCATATCAAGTTTTTGGAAGTGTTACTGGCATCAGAAGTGTCTCTAAAGTCTACAATAAACAATAAGACACGTGGAGCATAAGTATTTTGTAGGAAAGATGTGCTGTGTAATAGACCCTGCAGAAGTGCTTTCCTTCCTACACACAAACTGGGGAAATGGAACACTATTGCTACTTCCTTCCCCCCTAGGTTTTCTACCAAAAAGAAGCTAGAACTGGTAGATGATAGTGGCATCCAAGCTGTCTCCAGGTATCTGAGATTTGTACAAGCATCTGCACAGAGCCATTTAGACATTTATGTCATTTCCCTCAAACTTTTCATTATAGTCTCTTCCTTATTGTGAATGAGAATGGCTCAAGGCATCCTGTAAGGCCTACCATAGCACACAGCTTCAGAATCAGATCAAATAAAAATGGAAAAGGAAGCACACACATTGCAATATTTCTGTTGATACATGTCATGGTTGGGACACATCCCTGTAATCGAGGCTACAGCATAGTCAGAGAAGCATGATTGGATTTATTTGAGCACTAACCCCAGGGTATAGTCTGTAACAGTTGTGTTGTCTGCTACTCTACTACAGCATATACCTGTGCAACCATCCAGGTGGCACATGCTTTGTTGCAATTAATTTTGTTATGAATTGTAGTGAATATTGTAATGGAAGCTAATGAATTTCACATTTCATAGATAAATTTACTGTGCTAGAATGAAATATCACTGAGTGTAAGTAGCTGAGGTGGTATCCTGGGTTTGTCTAGGATAGGGTTAATTTTCACCAGAAGCTGGGATGGGACACAGTCAGGACAGGTGACACAAACTAAACAAAGAGGGCATTCCATACCATATGACATCATACTTAGTATAAAAGTGGCTGATCTGGGAGGAGCAGCATAACTCCAAGAAATGCAGATTAAGGGTGGTCCAGCTCCATAATGTATCTGAGATATATGGTCTGAGTTGTGTGGTTTGGTGAGAAGCTGCATTGTGTATCACCAGTTTTGTATAGTCTGTTCTAAGTCCTGTTGTTATTTCCCTCTCCCTTTGTTGTCCCAGTAAACTTTCCTTACCCCAAACCACAAAGTTTGCCTTTGTCTCCCCATTCTCCTCCCCATCCTGCCAAGGGGTGGGGTGTGAGCAAGTGACCCTGTCATGCTCAGCCGACAGCTGGGACTGAACCACAAAAGAGGATTTTGTGCAGTAAAACCAATTCAGATGAAAATATTTTATCTTCGAACTTCCAAACATGTCCTCTACTTATTAGTCTCAAATTACAGCATGAGATTCCTCCTGCCTGACTGTCTGTTGCAATAGTGCAGTACAATTAGCATCTCTACTGTCAGGCTCTGAAAAATTGATTATAGTCTTGACAGAGAACCATGGAAAATTTTAACTTTCCTGTTGTTGATGTGGGACATTTTGTTCTCAGGGACAGCATGTTTTAAAAACAGTCACTGCACCTAGAAATGCACTTCCTAACTGTACTATAAAGATAGATCAATTAGATGTAAAATTATTATCTCAGAAGTATATGGTTTTATACAGAAATAGTTTTCAGTAATTCAAGTATTATACTACAATAATTTACTTCTAATCAACTCCTTGAGCAGATTTTCAGATACATATTTATAAACAAGAAATTGTAAAACTTAAAACCAAAAAATTCAGGCAGTCATTATAAGCCATATAGTTTATCTGGTAATGAGATTATACATTTAAATGAGTGCAAGGAAGGTTTTAATGTTTCTTATGAAGAAGGGAGTAAATAACTAAGGGAAGGAAGATTAGAGATAATGTAAAGAAAATAATTTTAGATTGTATGATGTGAAGGACTATTAAAACAGACTGGAAACAATTGGGTTGTTTCCCAATATTAAGATTGGTGTGATGTATTAATACAGGTTTTGAAATCCACAGCTAGTGTACTATATCACAGAAGCACAGAATGTTAGGGGTTGGAAGGAACCTTGAAAGATCATCTGGTCCAACCCATCTGCCAGAGCAGAATCATAAGAAAAGTAGACAAGTCTGTAAATCTGCCAGATTACATTTACTGAAAAAGAAATGCAGAGTCACAGTAGCTATTATATCATGTTGATCACTTTGTTTCTGCAGAGTATTTAGACATTCTAATAAGAGGTCCTCAAGTTATAACGTATCACTATAAATAATGTATTTTTAGACCTTTCTACGTAAAATGTACAAAACTCTTGCCTGGTGACATTTAGGAAATGGCTTTCAGTTGTGCCAGAGTATGTTTATATTTTATATTAGGAAAAATTTCAAAACAGTTGTCAAGTGTTGGAACAAGCTACTCAGAGAAGTGGTTGAGTAACCATCCTTGGAGTTATGTAAAAGACTTGTGGACATGGCACTTGAGGACATGGTTTAATGATGGAGTTGGCAGGTTTTAGGTTAAAAGTTGGAATTGATGATATAAAGGTCTTTTCCAACTGAAACGATTCTATGAATTTACCTGGAAGTAAGAGATATTTCCATAATATCACAGATAATACTATTTTTCTAGAGCTCTCTTGTGAAGATTGATGGTATCTGCTGTGCTGCAAGTCTGTTAGAGACAAATGTTGATAACTCTGACATGGTGCTTCCTGAGAAAAAGAGGTAGCTGTGGTCCAAGACACTGTGATCTGCATTGGAGCAAGCCTCTGTCGGCACTTGGAGCCCATGGAGAGAGACAGAGATACAGAAATGAGTGAGAGAGAGAGATCTACACCAGAGCAGGTTTGCTGGAGTAGGGAAGGGGCTTGTCACTTCATGGAGGACCAGGCTGGAGCATTCTGGGCCTGAGAAGACTGAGGAATTCTATGTTTCATGACTGCACCCCATAGAAGTGACCCACGCTGAGGAAGCTGGTGAAGAGCTGAAGCCCCGTGGGAAAGGACTCACTTGGAGAAGTTTCTGGAGAACTGTCTCCTGTGGGTGGGACCCCACGCTGGAGCAGGGGAAGGGTGTGAGGAACGCCTCCAGCCCCAACCCCCTCCCCCTGCTAAGAAGGAAAACACCTGTGAGGAACTGACCAAAACCCCCATTCCCTTCCCCTCCCCGTGCCACAATGAGTGGGGTAGAAGGGAGCGAAATCATGACTAAAGTGAAGTCTGCTAAGAAGAGAGGGGTGAGGGGAGGTGCTTTAAGATCTGGTGCAGTTATTATTACCCAACTCTGGTTTCACTGGGTGTGTAGTGCAGAGTATTAAATTAGAGAGTTTTCCTTCCTTTATTCTGTGTTGAGTCTCTTTTGCCCATGACACTAATTGTTGAATGATCTCGATTCCCAAGCCTTTCAATATATATTTTCTCCCCTGTCCACCTGGAAAAAAAAGTGATAGAGTGACTTGTGGACATCTAACCTCCAGCCAGGCTCAAACCACATTTTTTAAATCATAGCAGCTGATATTAAAAGAGAATATTTAGTTTCATTAGTTTCCAAATTTGTTTCCGGAACCTCAGAACTTATTTGTACATTTCTGAAAGAACTACCTAACACTGAAAACGGGACTGTTTAAATAATTATCTCAGATTATATTAGAGTTGGAAAAAGTGCTCAATAAGTAACTGCAAAATTTTTAAAATTTCAAAATTTTTACCACTCAAGTTGGAAGAAAACTGTGGTAACTAAACCTGCCTCAGATACACAGCCTTGGACAGATCAAATTAAAATCTCTGCTCTGAAAAATATTTCTTTATTGAAAGAAACTCTAAGTAGGAGGAAATGTCTGTCAGAATAGCTGGTATGGTGAAGGCAATGAGGCAGGGTATTGAATAGTAGCTTGGGTGTTAAAATAGATTCTTGACCCTGGTTTTACTAATATTACGTTATCCTATAGTAAGCACTATATTTCTGGCCAAATTAGCTATATTAAGGGGAAATTTTAGTCCAAAGACTGTCTGAGAAGCACCCATGAAAATGAAAATGTGGAAAATTCAGTGTATTCTAACAAATAAATTCTAGGAAAGCAACGAAACATGTGAGGACTGTTTGGATTACAATACTTTTACATGTTTACACTTGAAGGAAAGCTTAGTCAAAAGTCTAAAAGATGGGCCACAATAATAAAAAAAAATCTAAAGAGAAAATGGGAGTCTTCCTCAGCTTCATGAACCATAGACCTGAATAAACAAGAAAAATAATTAGAGTTTTAGGTTATTTCTGTCCTTCCTTTCACGGGTCCAGAATATCATCTTGGTTTTTATTATTGTCTGATTGAATGTAACAAGTAGTATGATATGTGTAAATTGATACAATGACTGCAACTGTTAATACTGTGGATAAGTATGTTATGTTTCTACACTAGAATTTCTTTAAGTATGAAGATGTGAGCTATGAAATTTCAATACTGTTATTCAACTGGAGTGCTGTAGTTCAGCAATTTTAGCCTGCAGATAGAAAATAATTTGAACTATATATAAAAAAATGGAAAACTATTAAAAAAATGGAGAACTGATGGAATTATTTTTTTCCCAGAGTTGTTACTGAAAACATATAACATTCTTGACTTGTATCTGTACAGCTGAAGCTACAAATTTTAAAACCAGCTTTCCTAAAGCAAGTAGGTAAGTATGGCATTGGCTAATACTCAAGATTGCCTGTTTTCTGTCACAGAAATTTCCATTCTATCGTCAAAGCTTTATGTTGGAATAAAATTTATTGAACAGGATGAATCACGCAACACATAGACACAGAGGGCATATTAAAAAATATCTATTGGAGTAATACTATGCTTGCGTTTGCACTTCATTTTTAGGCACTGGAAAATTCTTTTGCAGACATAAAGTGTTTCATTCCACACTACTGCATAAAATAAGTGAGAACATTAAGATCACTTCAGGAAAAGCAACAGCAAAAAAAAGTGTAGAAATAAGATAGGTCTTTGCTGCATGAACAAACATTTACAGTCTGGAAAGTCAATGAGTTACTGTTTCATGAAGTTCTCAAGGGACTTGCATGCAATATCCTGAACTTCTTCAAAAAGGAGTTTCATATGTTGAAAAGGCTGGGAAGACAGCTCTCTACTATTAATTTCCTGAAATCTCAAAATTTCCTCTAAAGGATATTACCTGAAGAATTTTAATTTATTTTATTTTAGTTTCTTCATGCATATTTCTTTATTATATATTTCTTCATACATGCATAGTCTTCTTGTAATATGTTTAGAAGATAGCATGCACAGAAGTACACTACAGGTTTCATGTTTCTTCAGAACAGGAGAGTAACGGGTGAATTCTGAAAGTATAAGGAATGATTGCAACTTCTTTAATAAAAATAACAGAAGCTTTCAACCATCAGTTGTTGAGGTACATGGTTTAGTATAATGGGTTAGAAGTTGTCATCTGCTGATAGGTCACAATGCCTTTTCAGTTGCCAATATATTTTAAAGCTTTTATGTGCTGTAACATCTTATTCAGAGTTGTCAAAACAACGTTAATGTCTGAACATGGCTTAGGTGAGATAGTCTCTTGCTCTCATCTTTTGTCATGAGCCATATACTCTGTCACAGATAAAAAAATGTTGAAAAACTAAGCCACAGAAAACTCAGACAGGTGATTGATAATTTGAAAGTGCCTCACTACTACCAACATAAAGGGAATTCCTCCAGGCTGAACATTTCTCAGTATACTTTTACTGCCATGGTCTAAAAAGCAAAATTTCTAAGTAAAAGAATCCTAAAGCTCTTTTGCTGATACAGCTAAGCTGCGCTTCCAAACAAGAAGCCAAAAGAATAGAACAAATATTTAGTACTCTTGTCATCATTACCCTCTCTCCCCTGGCTTTTGACAACTTTTTCTTAGAAGTTTTCATAGCTGGATTGGGTTCAACTTTCACTGAGGACATTTGTCTAATCATCTTTCAGACATGTTTTGTATCTGTGGCCCTCACAGCATCCTGTAGAAAAGAGTTCTAGATCTCTGAATCCTTCGCTTTCACAAGACCATTCTTCTGATGTGCTAAGACTTTTCTCTTTGTCTTTTTTTTTTTTGGTTTTTTTTTTTTTGGTGACCTGTATTTGAAAAAGCACTAGATGTGTAGAAAAATCTGGAAGAAATTACACTGTTATGGTGTAATTCAGCAGACAGGTAAAAAAATCAAACAGCCATTCTGTCACTCCCCCTCCCACTAGGATGGGGGAGAGAATTGCAAATGAAAAGAAACAAACTTCATAGGTTGAGATAAAGACAATCTAATAGGATAAAAAAAGCCCCACAAACAGTGGTTTTGCTCAGTATCTATAGATGTCCCCTATATTCTTTAATTTTCTCCTTTCTAAACACAGGTGTACATACATAAAAACATTTTTCAAACTTCTGTCTGTATATGGTTTCTGCTGAAGTGCAGGGACAGTCTATTTTATTTTCCTCTATATTAAATTCCTGCAACGCAAGAAAACAGTATTTCCATTTCTAGTATCTTGAATCTATTTCGTTCAAGTCCATTTTCCCAGTTTACTTACAAATTTAAAAATCCGATTAAAAATCTTGCCATGAAAGAGAGAGTTTCCCCCCCTTTTTTTCCAAAATATTGATTCCTTGAATAGCAAATTTCTATTCAAGAGTTAATTCATGGTCAGCAAGAGGAAGGTTTACTAGGGTGATGAAGATCCTAAGGGTTAAGGCAGATGTGTGAAGATCAAGCTTTCAGTAGTTTTTCATTCTGTTGAAGTCTCTACCCTCCAATAAGTAACTGAAGTACTTCACTACTTCCTATTTGTTATATTTGGCATTTTTTTTATGGATGCTAGTGATACTACAGATGTAAAACCAAGAATTTGGTGATTTTTTACATTTCTGGTTGCATTCTAATATCTGTTGGTAGATAGTTAAAGATGTCTAGTGAAACTAGATGTTTTGTAGGTTGTGTATGCATTGTACTATTTGTATTTCACTGTACATTCCTCCACCTTATTATTTTATCAGAAAACCAAATGTGTAAAGTTCCCCTATCATAATGAGTAAAATATTTATAAGAGAAATTCAGAATTAATATTATATATATGTGCATGTATATAAAACTATTGCAAATTACATTTTGCATCAATCAAAACTAATAGAAATAATGAAGCTAGATATATTTTAATTCTTCCATATATATACATGTATGTGTGTGTATATATATAAGTATACATGGAAGAATGTGTGGTGGGTGTATGTTTGTGGGGGTGTGTGTGTATGTGTAAAAAAACATTTAATTGCAGTAGGGTTAAATAATCTGTTGTAAAGCAGTTTCCATTGATTTTTTTCCAATGAAGTTCTAATCCATTAACTTATTATGGACTTTCTTGAGAGGAACAATAAGATCAGTTGCTAAAGCATGATTAAAACATAAGGAGGAATGATGAATTTTGAATGAATACATAGTTCAGGATGTTTATGTCCTTTTTCAAAGTTAATGAATGAAAATCAATCCAGGTTCCATTGTTGAGCAGCTATTTTCCACCCCCAAGAGAGCTGTAAATACTGTAGTCAATAATAGTACAAGAACCAATAACATTTTAAAGTGTTAAATCAGACAAGTAGATTTTCAATTTAGCCCCAAAGCTAGAGAGTGATATTTTACCTCTGAAAGTAAAAACTCCCTTCCAGACCTAGAAATCTCTAGAGCCAAGGAAAGAGATGAGGATTCAAGACTAAAAGGTCAAGACAGTGGATGCTGACAATCTAACAGCTGGATTGGGTTTCTCAGCTGGCTAATAAAGCTTGAAATTAAATAGCATTTGGGTTTTTGTTTTGTTTTGTTTTATTTGCGAGGCTAAGTTGACTCTTCAAATGAAAAGTATAAAATAAAAAGGCATAAAGTTAAATATGAACTATTCTGTTTTCCAATTAAGTGGAACTGAAAAAAACATCTAGGCGCTTTTAATAGGCTATGAGAATATAACCGGTTTTAAAAAAGAAATGACAGAACATGTGGATCCAGAAAAATCCAATATTCCAGTGAAATATTGTATCAACACTTCATATGGAAACCAAGAAAGGGAATCATTCAGCTTTCAGTCTTCCAAATAAATCTAAGTGATTTTCCCAGGCTCCCACAACTAATTTTATAAATTTCTGCTGCTGTCCATCTGCTTGGCTGTCTTTCTTTCTAATCCTGTGTACATCACAGCTGTTTCTCCTGTGAACCAGCCAAAAAGACTGCAAAATTGGTGAGCAAAGCAGTCTTCTTACCCTACCAACAGGCAGAGATCCCAGAAAGCACACAGTTGTGTACCCAGGCTGTCAGGGCACCAGCTTGACCAGGTTTGCAGGGCGATCAGGTATTTAGCTAGATACATTTCACTGTGTGCCTGATGAATTTTAAGATTTCCTTAGCAACTGGCTCTGTTGGCTCCTGGACTGTAGATTTGACTAAGCATCTCCCAAGCTTTCCAGTTGGCTAGAGCAACTCACTTCCCATGTAGCTGGCATACCTGATTGCAAGGATCATTGGACCATTGACATCCCCCAAAAGGTAGAAACAGAAGTTTTCCTGGAAGCAACTAAACTCTAGTAGCATCTCTAGGAACTGCTGTCTGGTGATTGAATGCTCCCCTTGCTGTCTCACAGAGCTCACTTACCTAACTTGCTGGTTTGCAGAAAACTAGTAAGAAAGTAATTCATTAAAAGGCAATGGGGGAAAATCTGGAAACTCAGTGCAATCTTGTATGGTTTCAGTTCTGCTAAATAAAACTCAACACTTTTTATTTTTTGAAGCAGGTTGTACTCATTTGTAAATGGTAGCAATTTTATGCAGGTTGGATATTTTTTTCCTTGGGCAGCTCATACCACCATGAAGTTATGAATGTCTTATTTAAAAAAATAAGAAAATTCCAAATTATTTTTGGCAATACAAATTATATAATTAGCTGCTTGCACTGATGAGTTACTTATTTTTCGGTAGATTCACTTACTGCTAATTCTGTTCTGTTTTGCCAGTCATTCTAGGAGTATGGATTAAGACATTCTAGAAGTGTGGATTAAAACAAACTTCCTTATCCTCACATTTGTATTTTCTTTCACCCTCTTTTAGACAAAATTGGAGTCTTACTTTATCAGCCTTAAGCATGGTTTAGGGTCACTACTGTCCGTTACTACTCTGTGGTTGCTGATTCTTTTCCACTCTCCCACAGAGACAGCAAAAAGTGCTGGGTATTCCCATTTTATGGCCAGAGCCCTTAGAAGCATTAACCATAATACTGTTCAGCCTGTGCAGCCTGAAGTCTTAACTTTAAGTGCCTGTGTAGCTATTTTTTTTCATCTGTGTGAACTCAGGTTCATTTGTCTGAACTCAAGTTGCCTGCAATTCTAACCTGTCTTTTTATCTGCTATACTTGGTACTCTAACTGACTACTAGGAGAGACACCAAACTGCTTTATCTAACCATCACTAATCACAAGGTGATTCTCTAAGGCCAAATGGATACTTCTGGGGAATGTAAGCATTTGCTCAAGTGTTCTGATAAACTCAGGGCCTCTTTTAATCTATTGATTATAAAAAGAGTCTGGATGACTACAGATAGTATTTGCTGAGATGAGTACTACACTGAATGATGTGTCCCAGAGCTCATAGACAACAAGTGCAAAGTGCATCTTATTGCTTGTAAATTACAGTTCTAATTATTAATATACTGTCCCAATTACCGTCCCAATTATTCAACCATCTTTTCACTTTGTCTCTGTATTGTTTCCTGTCTCTCTGTTCTCTTACTACTCCTTCTTTTTTCCTACTTCTTCAACGAAGTGTACATATTTAAAGAGACAATGACTTCCTTAGGGTCTTTTGGCAAACCCTAGAGTCGTTAGGTAAACACTTTCAATGATTATTAGAACATGGTAAGGCTATTATTCTTTTAACTTTTAATAGTATGCATTCCCCTAATTAGTTTCCCAGGATACAATAAGTTTTGGTTGTTCCAAATGCTCACTTGTTTAATTAATTGACTGCTTCACTTACATGTAATAATGGTCACAGACAGAAGCTCTGATAATCCTCATGCTTCAGAGCTGTGAATATATCTGGTATATAGCTTTTTTTTTTTTGTGAAAAATTATGCCCTAAAAGAACATATATAGCTTTACTTCAAAAATCTAGGTGGCAAAGTCTGCTTTGAAACAAATCTTTCAGATCAAATCACTGTAATAAAGACCCCTAATTCTATTTTTATCTATCACTCAAACATATGCAATTTTTTTTTTTACTTAATAATTTGTGCAAATGGGATGTCTTCAAGATTCCTGGTGCTGACTTAAAAATTATTGGAGTGGTGTGAGAACATTGAACACCCAGTTGGACAAGTAATGCGCTTCCCTACTTTCTGTGTAGGATGGATATTTTGGGTCAGAGTCTCTGCTGAAGTGAAGAGGTAGAAAAAAATATATGTACATCAGCCATGATGTGTTCAATATCACCATGCATGCACAACGTGAGATTTGAGACACTGTTGAGACACTGTTGGGACCAGTGTTTTGGAAGCCTGCTGTTAAGCATGCCCCAAGACAGTGATGTCTGCAGCCAAGGAACATGGTGGTCATTCCTCATGTGCAGGTGTAAGAGAACAGTTCTTCACCTGCATGTAACTGCTGGCATTTCTCTGGTAACTCTGGGTCTATCTTCCCTGGGACAGATGCCCGGTATGGCAGCAGGTACATACGTGCATGCTAACTAATGCTGCTCCAATACCAGTTTGCATTGGTGGTGAAACATTGAACGGGTTTCACAGAGAGGTGGTAGACGCCCCATCTCTGGAAAAATTCAAGCTCTGGTTGGACAGGTCTCTGAGCAATGTCCCTGCTCATTGAAGGAGGGTTGTACTAGATGACCTTTAAAAGTCCCTTCCAATTCAAACTATTCTTTAATTCTGTGATTTCTTAAAAACATCAAAAAACCCAGTTTGTTTATCTGTCTGAAATACAAATTCCGAGGAGATAAAGGTGGGAGAATTAAGATCTGTTTACAGAACAAGTAATATCTCCTGTGGAAACAAAAGTTTCCACATTTGGAAAACAATTCTTGAAAAATAAAAGATTTTTTTTAAATACAAAACACAAAAATAACAGAAAAACTTAGCAAATATGCATTACAATGTCAATATATTAAAATAGATTTTCACTTAAAACACATATATAGGTATTAACACACCTCCCCAGACAGCCTGTTTTTTGGGAGTTTTGATGTTGTTTGCTTTTGGTTTTGTTTTGGGCTTCTTTTTTTTTTTTTTCTTTCAAATCATAATAAAATTCATACACTCATCAGTTTATTCAATAATATTTTAGGATGAAAATAATTTTAAATTTATAAAAGACAACAATGTTATTCAAATGAACCAAAGACTTGTTTTACCTTCGATATTCCTGAATGAGTGGACAGATTCACTCTAGGCAATTAACTATATATATCTATAAAATTACTTGCAATGTGATAAACAATTTATTTTTTTCCCAATTAAGCTCTTTGTAGAAGGAAAGAAGGTTAATACAGGGAAAGATTATCAAGTGAGTAATTTTATTCACATAGTAATACAGTCTGAAAATTGAAACATTAAACCCGGTCCTGGATGAAGATTGATAGTCTAGTCCTTCAAGATTCTATTTTAAATAACAAACTATACTTTTATTTTAGAAATTCAAAAAAATTCTGGTAAGATTATGGATGATGCAAGTGTGGGGAAGCTTGGAAAAAACTTTTTATAAAATGGTTAACAAAAAATGACACGGAGTTTGTTGTTTGGGGTTTTTTTAAACTCATTTTATACTCAAATGTCAAGACTTCAAGTGTCATAATTTAAGGCAGATAGCACAGATAACTCTTAAGTACATTTAGTTGCCGGTATAAATATATGCAAGGCAATATGGTATTGAAGAAATTGTGAGATGACAGCATTTCAAATAAAAATTGAAGAATCAGGAAGATTTAAGCTACATTAATTTCATTTCAGGATGATAAAGTTGTAAATATCAATAATCATACAGCCAATGAATTAGCAGGGACTCAACCAGTATAAGTAGTCCTACTGTTTGTATGTCATTCATAATCCAGAATGTAATGTAATTTACACCTATACTAGCTAAAATATCTACTTTTTCTACCCACACACCCCGCCTCACCGTGCCCCCCAGCAACATGTGAAGGATTTTTATTATTCAGGGCAATGTTATTTAAATTATAACAGACCTGTGTAGCACTGGCATGTATAGTAGATTCATGTTACTAAAACCATGGGTCTGGATGTTGTGGATCATCTTTTAATCACAGCACTGCTTGTTTAGGGGAATTCCACAGTAGAAGCTCTCATAAGCACACATCAGTGAAACTCAACTAGTTTAATCTTTTATCTGAGCAGAAATATTTTTTTCTAATCTTGAGAAACCTCTCTTAAATGCAAAGCACTATCCAATAAACAGCTACTTCTTAAGCTCTGCGGATACTGACTGTCACTGCCCTCTGTTCAGAGACAAGCTACTTCTTATGCTCTGGCTTGCAACCATTGCCCCTTGTCTGATTGCTGTCCGTGACTGAGAAGAGCCTGGCTCCATCCTCCTGATTCTCACCCTTTACATATTTATAAACATTATAAATATGGTCACCCACAGTAAGGTCACCCCTCAGTCTCCTCTTCTCCAGGCTAAAGAGACCCAGCTCCCTCTGCCTTTCCCTCATAAGGAAGGTGTTCTACTCCCTTAATCACCTCCGTGGCCCTGCACTCAACTCTTTCACAGAGTTCGAGTTCTATGTCCTTCTTGAACTGAGGGGCTCAGCACTGGACACAATATTCCAGGTGCAGTCTCACCAGGGCAGAGTAGGGGGGGAGAAGGATCTTTCTTGACTGAGTAACCATATCTCTTCTAATACATCCCAGGATGCCATTTGCCTTCTTAGTCAGAAGGGCACATTGTTGGCTCATGGTCATCCTGCTGTCCACCAGGACCCCAGGTCGCTGTCACCTATGCTGCTCTCCAACAGGCCAGTTCCAAATCTATACAGATGCCTGGGGTTGTTCTTCCCTAGATGCAAGACCATACACTTGTTCTTGTTAAATCTCATTACATTTCTCCCTGCCCAGCTCTCCAGCATTTGCAAGTCTTGCTGAATGGCAGCACAACCCTCTGGTGTGTCAGCCACCCCTCCCAGTTTGGTGTCATCAGCAAACTTGCTGACTGTACACTATTCCCTCATCCAGGTCACTGATGAATGTATTGAATAGTACTGGTCCCAGTACCAACCCCTGAGGCCTGAGGCCTCCAGCTAGACTGTTCCATTGATCAAAACTCGCTGGCTTCATCCCTTCCACTAGATTTGACAGTGTCAAATGTTTTCCTGAGGTCAAGGTAGACCATATACACTGCCCTACTATCACCTATCCTTCTCGTTATATCTTCATAAAGGCTTTTTTAGTCAAACATGACTTTCCCTTAGTAAAACCATGTTGACTGCTCCTAACATGATATGCCTAGAGACAGGGAAAGATCCCCCCCATTCCCTGCCCATCCTGGTGTTGTGATGGGGAGGGAAGAAGGGCGTAAAATAATGAATAAAGTCTGCTAAGGGGTGGGGGCAGGTGCTTTAAGATCTGGTCTCACTTCTCATTATGCAACTTTGGTGTCACTGGATGTGCAGTGTAGTGTCATAAATTGGAGTTTTCTTTCCTTTCTTCTGTGTTGAGTCTGTTTTGGCTGTGAAACTACTTCTGGAATGATCTTTCCCTGTCCTTATCTTGACTTCTAAGCCTCTCAATATATATTTTCTCCCATGTCCAGCTGAAAAGGGGAGTGATAGAGTGACTTTGTTCAGCATCTGGCCTCCAGCCAGGGTCAAACAACCACATTTTCTCATACTTTGAAAGAGCAGATAAATTACTACAGGATATCAAATAAGAATGGAAATGAGGGAAAATATATCTCTGAAGACCTATGAATTATTTTTAATTCTTGAAAGGGACACAATCAGTAACTATGAATATTCATTATGGAGCTGAGAAATTGATTCTATTATTTGTTTTTATACACTTTGTAAAACTAAGTTCAGAAGGGAAAGACAGATATGGTTGGGCAATGTAGCAGTGTCTCTCTGCCTTTCATTTCCCAAGTGCTGGCAGTGACAGTATTTAGGAAATGAGATATTCCTCAGTCTATAAAAACAAATATGAAAGACCTTTTTTCCTGGTGTAATTAACTTACAATGTTTTGTTAAAGTCAATAGAACTGTGCATATTTATGTTATTAAAGATTTGGCCCTTAATAATTTGCTTTAAGATGTTGTGTGTTAAGAGGGCTTAAATTCTTTCTAATTGTGACATATTCTGTATAAAATACTGCAATTTACATAATCTTAAAAGTATTTTTATTCCCCTTTTGCAATCACTTGCATCTTATTCTTGAACAGCACTTATCAGTTTAATGAAAATTGATAGCAAACAAGTCTTTGAATTTTATTTTTTTTTAAAAATGGTGAAGAAAAAAGTATCATAAAAGTTGTGTTTTAGTCTGGCAAGATGCTGGAAGGGTGAAAGAGACTAATGCTTTTTATTCCTACAAGTTACATGAGCTGTTACTACGAGAATGGTTTCTTGTTTGTGTAGCAAAACTGCCATGGGAAACTATCTTAAGTATTTTGCTTACCCAAAAGTACAAGAGCTTCCTGAACCTTTTTTAACTTTACAGGTCTGATGGGAGAAGAGCACTTTCAGAATGTTATTTTCCACCTGTGTTCTCTAGCTTTTAGTATTTTAGTCCAAATCCCAGTGTGCTGTCATTGTTGAAGTGCCAATGTGCCTCTCTCATTTTAAGAGCTTTCTGTTCAGTATGACTTTCACTATATAGCTCTCCTCACTCTTAGATGTTATTCACAGCAATAAAGGTAATTTATGTGACTCCTATGTTTAATGATGAACATGTATTATTAATTCATGAACTGTAAAACTAGGCTGGAACCTCATAAACATGAAACTGAGAAGACTGTTAGCAACAAATATTTACATTGAACATTAGGTGATTCATAACAACCATGCATATAGAATTTGATGTGCATTTCTTCCTGGAGTTAAATCATCACAGAACATAATTAAGAATAGTTAGAAACACCACCACCATAGTTTCAAAAAGTTTCCAAATATTCTTGGCTTATGAGGAGAATATATTTTGACTATAAATGTTCCAGGTTTTTGATTATTCAGCTAGTAAAACAGTTCCACAGCACACAAAAGTATAAAAACATTTTTCAGTTTTCAAGCTATCTCATGTGCCTCTGTAGAAAAATCTAGAAACTAATTTGTTGAGAGAAGCAATGTAAAGAGCGGTATAATTTTCAGAAGAAAAACAAAGTTTTTCATTAAACCTTTGTGTTCCCACTGCAAAGGTTTGTTTGCTTGTTTGTTTTCCTCGTTTCTTTGAATGCAGACTGCACATTAATGCTCTTAACTTTGACGGTGATAAATTTGCAGATGTTTTCAAAATGTGAGCAGTGCACTGTAGCAAGTATATAGGCTTGCCAATACAATATATGAAAACAGGAGATGGGGGAAAAGAAAGTAATCAACAGAGAATTCATGTTCTTGGTTTATTGCGTGAAGTGGGAGCCCTTTCTAGAAAAAATCAGGTTTGTGTTAAAGTTTCATGTTTCTCTCCCCTACCAGAAGGGAAATTAAAAAGCTTTGGAAATGCTGTCTTTTGAACAATGGTAAAGTGCCTTTAGAGTTTAGTCCCCACAGGTAAGTAATGGGGTTTTGAGCCTTCTGTTCCAATTTTTATAAAGGTAGTGAAATTGTGTGATCAAGAGCAAAACTAATCTTTGATAACATAATATAGAGGAAGTAGGAAATTCTGGCATGGTATCAGATAAATATTTACTCTGTGAATATATGTAAATCAGAGGAATCACTATTTGTTAAGTCTCGGCCCTGGACATGCTTAATCAGCCAGAATTTTCTATTAATGAATTTTGAATAGTTGTGACAAAACTAATTACTTTAAAGATGGGCAAAGGATTTTGGCAGGAAAAGAGGTGACATTTTATGATGGTAAATAATATCTCTTTCCTGCGATGTTCAACAGTGCTATATGTGCAGTGCATATCAAAAGGCAATGGGTTGTGCAGTAAGTTCATCAAATAAGAATTGAAATGTAAGAGGTTTTCACTGTTCTGAGGTCTTCTACTCTTCACAACAAATTTAGGACTGATCTCATGATCTCAGGTTTGTTGAGAGCAAAGATGTACTAAGAATAAAGCACTGATCAGGATTTTTTTGCAAGGCTATTGCAGACTGTCTGTCTTAGCTGTACCTCACACTTGAGTCCACATACCTCAAGGTTCTTGCTTTTAAATATATATAAATCCAATTAATATCATTGCTATATAACTGCATTCCTGAGGATTCAAAAAGCATTTGGATTGAGCTTCATGGAATTGTTTTCCTTCATGATTTTGTTCACCATCTATACTTGAAGTAGATCAGCCTTTCCTTTATATTTTCTATTTGTATTTCAGATGTTTTTTGAGGGATAACCACTTAGAAAAAGGTTGCAGAATTTGTGTAGAATCAGAATTTATTATAATCTCACTTGACATTTCCAAGCTATGGCATATGAAACATTAAATAATAGCTATGATAATAATTGTTATTATCCAAAGCCACAGCAGGATTTTGTACAAGAACTCAGAAGTACCCTGTTCCCTGCTTTGTATTTAAGCTGTTAGAACATGTCATTTTCTCTTTTGTAATGATAGTGGGCATATAGCAATTTTCATGTTAGGAACCTAAAACATTTTAGAACTCTATACCGTATATAATTGATATGAGATAATGTAATGCTCTTGGGATGGAAAAACAAGGAAACTGTCTAGGCTAGGGATTATGTTTCAAGCGAACCAAATCCAAGAACTGTAACTGGTCTTGACAACACACCAGTGTTTTGGCTACTGTTGATCTGTACTCACAGAGCATCAGGGTTGTCTTTCCAAACCTCCCCTCCCCAACAAAGGCCAGTAGATAAGGGGTGGGCAAGAGGATGAGAAGGGACAAAGCTGAGACAGCTGAAATGAACTGACGAAAGGGATGTTCTATATTCCATACCGTATGATGTCATGCTCAGCAATATAAGCTGAGGTAAAGGGAAAGAGGGGAAAAATTGCTATATAGATATTTCTCTTCTGAAGAAACCACTGGATGTATTGAGGTCCTACTTCACAGGAAGTGGCTAGACATGGCCTGCTGATGGAAACTAGATACCAAATCTTTTTGCTTTGCTTCATTTCACTTTCCCATGTGGCGTTTGCTTTATTTTATTTAACTTCCTGCATCTTGATCCATGAGTTTTTCATCTTATTTTCTGCTCTGTACTGCTGAGGAGGAGTGAGAGAGCACTTAACAGCCAGCCAAGGTAAGTTTAGCACACCAACTGAAAAAACCCCACAACAACACAACCCACAAACAAAAAAAGCTTTCAATGACTGAATGCATATAAAAACATCTTGAAATGATGAAATTAATTTTGACAAATCATGCAGTCTAATGCAGAATCAATACAACATATATTTATGTCAACATTCATTTGTTAAATGCCTTCTTAAAAATTTACACTGAAAGAGCTTTTGCAGTTCAACTATAAGAATGTTGGTGAAAATCAATTAGGTGTTGGGTCAATGTCGCATTTTAACCCCAGGTGTTAACTGAATACCGCCCAGTCATTTGCTCACTGCTCCCCTGTTAAAGGTGATGGAGAGGAGAAAGACGATTATAACGATACCACCACTCCTCCTCCTCCTCCTTATAATAATAATAATAATAATAATAATAATAATAATAATAATAATAATAATAATAATAATAATAATAATAATTACAAGAAATACACAAATTCAATTGCATGGATCATGCAGGGAATATCCCTTTGGCCAGTCTGGGTTAGCTGTCCTGGCTGTCCTCTCCCAGCTGTTTCTGTACCTGTCAGGGGGTGGGAAACTGAAAAGGCCTTGAGTTAGTGTAGGCTCTACGGCTACATAGCAACAGCTAAAAACATCAGTGTGTTATGACACAGTCCCCCATTCACATCCTTATCTCTAAACTGGAGACATGTGAATTTGATGGGTGGGCCATTCAGTGGATAAGAAACTGGTTAACAGACCATAGCCAAAGGGTGGTGGTCAGTGGGTCTATGTCCAGGTGGAGGCCGGTGTCCCCAAGGGGTCTGTCTTGGGACCAGTGCTCTTTAACATCTTTATCAATGATATCGATGATGGAATTGAGTGCACCCTCAGCAAGTTTGCGGATGACACCAAGCTGAGTGGTGTGGTCGACAGAATAGAAGGGAAGGAAGCCATCCAGAGGGATCTTGACAGGCTGGAATGATGGGCCCGGGGGAACCTAATGAGGTTCAACACTGCCAAGTGTAAGGTCTTGCAACTGAGCTGGAAGAATCCCAGACATAGATACAGACTGGGAGAAGAGCTCCTTGAGAGTAGCCCTACAGAGAAGGGCTTGGGGATTCTGGTGGATGAGAAGCTTGACATGAGCCAGCAGTGTGCTCTTGCAGCTCGCAAGGCCAATGGTATCCTGGGCTCCATCAGAAGAGGAGTGGCCAGCAGGGACAGGGAGGTGATTGTCTGTCTCTACTCTGCCCTGGTGAGGCCCCATCTGGAGTACTGTGTCCAGATCTGGGGCCCCCAACACAAGAAAGATGTGGAACTGTTGGAGAGGGTTCAGAGGACGGGCCACAAAAATGATTAGAGGGCTGGAGCACCTGGCCTACGAAGAGAGGCTGAGAGAGCTGGGCTTGTTCAGCCTGGAGAAGAGAAGGCTGCGGGGGGACCTCATTGCAGCCTTCCAGTACCTGAAGGGAGCTTATAAGCAGGAGGGGATTCAACTTTTTATAAGGATAGAGAATGGCAGGACTAGGGGGAATGGATTAGAACTAAAGGAGGGAAGGTTTAGATTAGATATTAGGGGGAAGTTTTTTACAGAAAGAGTGGTGAGGTGCTGGAACAGGTTGCCCAGAGAGGTGGTGGATTCCCCGTCCCTGGAGGTGTTCAAGGCCAGGTTGGATGGAGCCCTGGACAACCTTGTGTAGATCCAGGCCTGATGTTTGTGACCCTGCCTGTGGCAGGGGGGTTGAAGCTCTATGATCCTTGGGGTCTCTTCCAACCCATGCCATTCTATGTTTCTCTGATTCTATGATTATCAACTTTATTCTCACATGAAAACCAAAATGCAGCACTAAAGCAAGACTTTCATATCATCATAAAAGAAGATGCCTTGAAAGGAAAATAAAGAGCTCTTTTTTAAAGTTTAAGAAAGGTGAACTTGCTTTGGCTGTGTGTGCATTTTTCTGAATGAGAGGGAGTTTCATTTTTATGTTCTTTATATATCTGTGTATATATATATTTTTATAGAAAATGTGTATTGTTTACATTTATATATATAAAATAGTTTCTGGGGAAATATAATTATATATAAATATTAAATCCTTAGCAACAGAAAATATTAAACAGTAATTAATTAGACTGCTACTACCTACAATAAAATATTAAATAGATTTGAAATAAGGTTTTCTGTTTTGATGCACATTATGAATGATGCACATATTCGTTACTAGTAGTAAAAAGGTCATCTTAAAGAATTAAAACACTGGAACTTTTAAAAAGGTTTCATAAAACAACCATTTAAAAATTCAGTACATGAAAATTTTTTTGCATAATTTGTAATGTATACATACATTTAAAGTTAGAAAAAGTGATTGAATTAGTTACTTCACATCTGGCTGCTCCAGGGGTATAAAACCACTCTGTTTGAAACCTTTTAAATTGAGTGTTATAATCTCATTGTGGGCCTGCACTATATCTTCTGATTATGTTTATTTTGTGTCTGATCACGTGAGATGTAAGTCCATAATTTTTTTTTACTTTTTTTTTACCTTTATTTTTTTTAGGTACAAATAAGAAGTATCTAATATTGTGGGATCTGGCTGGGTTATCTAAGCATACTGTAATGGATATCAATGTAGATTAATAATTTCTTTTAAGTCTCATGAGATATTATCTTTGCTTCAAAGAGACAGAAGGCCGTAAATGGTTATCATTAGGTCAATGTGCTTTCATCATTTCCCGAAAACTTAACTAATTTATCCTTCTTCATTTATTTTTTGCGGTGTAAAAGATATCAGTTAGCATTGCAATCCTATGGCATTACTCCATGAAACATTCAGTACACACCCTTCACAAAATGCATTGCACAAAATATAGTGAAGTGCAACAGAGCTTGAGCACTCTTACTGCAAAGAAGCAAATGATTGAATATAGTGACAAAGACCCTACTTACTTCAATGACATAGGATTAGGCTACTAGTGAATTTTGCATGTTGCATTTTTATACATTGTATTGAATCTTAGTAAGAATTGAATTTTTGAAGGCCAAAAAATACTGAGAAAAAACCTTTTTTAAGATTTAAGTAAAACAATAAGCTATCTGGTGCCAAAACTTAACAGTCATCTGTGCAGTTCACCACCAATAACAAAAAAAAACAAAGACCTTTTGGGAGCTGGAGATATGTACAAACCACATAAAATTCCCATGTTTATCAGCTTCTTAGTACGTTTAAGTGGAAGCAGTGTCCTGTCAGATACAATGTAACACTAATACTATGTGACAAATTGTAATTCAGTGCAACATGATTTGATGTGCTAATAAAATACAACTTGTAAATGCGTATTACCAATGGCAAACTAAGTCCTGTCAAAACTAATGAAAATTAAAATATTTGCTTGTCACAGATGAGTAGAACTTATTTATATGCTATTCCTTTCTGACATGTAAACATCGTGGTACTGATAAAGTACAGCTAAAAAATACTCAGTCTAAAGAAGTGGAATTTAGAGGAAGATCAAAGCAGCTTGTAGAAAAATGGAATATATTATGGAGAAGTGAAGGATGAAAATGTTGCACTTTGCTGTCTGAGGTAAGGTACAACAACCTATACATCTGCAGTGGGATGCTACTGAGTTTCTCATATCATGCCTGAATACTGTACTCAAAATCACTGTTGTCAAAGGAGATTCAGCTGAAATAAAATGTTGATTAACAGACATGGCGACATTTTTCCCATAAGTGCTACCTGTAGCAGTTCTACATCTGGTTAGCATTTGCGAATATTTTGGGTATTTTTCAAGTTTATCTCCAGTTGAAGATGACTAATGTGGTAACTATAGAGTATTTCTGGAAGCTAAGCCCTGGGGTTTCTTGAGAGCATAGACTTTAGCTGGTAATCAATCTGACCAGGCTTCCAGAGGGAGACGTATAGGAAATGGTTTCTGAATATTGTGTTCTTGGGAACATCAGGATGTGTAACACCAAAGGTGACTGCCAGAAGAGTCTGCACACTTCCCAAAGTTTAATTCTTTGGTACTCTTTTCTAACTTCCCCTAAAGCTTCATCAATATACACCTACACGTATCCTTGCACATACTTAAGATTATGTTCCAGTTAGTATTGCTTTTATAACTGCTTCACAGCAGTCTTCTTGTTTTAATTCTAGCTTTTGTAGCAGGTGTGATTTCTTATGTGAATATTTTACATTTGTTATGTCTAAAGAAACTATTGAAGATTAAAAATCATATTAATGATCACAATCCATTATCTACACACATGCAAACTCTCAAATACACACATATTTTAAGGACCCTTGTAATCATAACCACTTTGCAGATCAACAAGCTTTCTTAACTTCCAAGGAAGTTGTGATGGAAATACGCTTGACTGCAGAGTAATAATAACAACAACAAAAGAACAACAGAAAACCCCAACAACACCACAATAACAACAACAATAATATATTTAAAACCCACATGCAGAATCAATACCTCACTATTGCAGGTTCCATGGATTCAATGGAGAAATGTACTACTGCAGTTTAGAAGTACGATTACACTTACCACAACCACAAGAGAGTCACAAAATTCACTGCTGCCAACACAACAGAGAGTATTACAACCTGCAGCAGAGTCACGTTATTCAATTAGCTAAATCATAGATAAAGGTCCAAAATGCTTATGCCTGATGAATGAAGGCAAGATATATCTTTGGGTGTTTTTTTTTGTTTGTTTGTTTGTATTTTGTTTGGGTTCTTTGTTCATTTGTTTTTAAATCTCTTAAAAGCTGATAAAAATGGTGTGGCTAGATGTGGGTGGTTTTGTTTGTTAGTTGTCTTTGTGTTTGGTTTTGGTTTGATTTTTTTATTTAGGATTCTTCATTATTTTCTTTTTGTCATAAATGTTGGCCCACAGGAACAATTTACAATCTTCCATTCACTTCAAGCAGTCCAGTCTTTGTCTTCTACTTCCCTGATGTACAAGTAGGGTCACAAAACTAATTTCACAAAATGCCTTTTTAAGCACAAACAGTACGTATGTTTGGATTACATTCTCAAGTCATTGTCATTGTCTGGTGGATACTTCTGGAGCAAAGGTTTCTGATAGAACTTTAAATCCCTATATTTAATGATTAAAAAGTTTGGGTTTTTTCTATTAAAAAAGGGTATTATTTACCCTGTACTCTTGTTTAATGTAGTTATTCAAATTTAATGATTAAATGAGTGTACAGAGGATCAGAAGCTAACTCAGTCCTGTGTCACTGTAGTGAACAGAAGTTTGAACTGAATTGAAGGGTAAGGGAGGAGAATCAGATTCATTAAAGGCCAGAAGAGCAATTCCTGATGAGGAAAACTTTGGAAGGCTTGTCTAAGTAATCTGAAAGCAATTTATATTCAAATTAATGTTTAATTAGTTATTACACATGACACTAAATCTTCCTGGTTTTTTCCTTCACCTACACCTAGCCATTACTGCCTCCAAATATAAAGGTGAACACCACAAACAGTCCTGAGTCTAACCAGTCAGAGGACAAGGCTGTTTCAGAGGGTTCATCCTATGAATGGGAACCGATTTTTCATAATTTTGTCATTTAATCAGGATGAGCCACCAGAAAATCAAGACAAGGTGAACATGGAAATGTATGAAATTTGTTGATGTGCTATAGGACCGTGTGTAATCAAGGTTTTATTCATACTGCAATGCTTTATATTTCAATATCAGAATTACAATGGAAGAACTGTATTAATGTTCATGGTCAGGGCTACAAAGATGATTGTGGGACATGAACATCACTTTTATGAGGAAAGACTGAGGAAGCTAGGTATGTTTAGTTTGGAGAAGAAAATACGGAGAGGGGATCCTATCAACTCTTACAAATATTGAAAGAGGGCATGTCTAGAGGATGGGGATAAACTCTTCGGTCATGCCCAGTGACAGGACAAGGGGTAATGGGCACAAAGTGGAACACAGGAAGGTCTTTGTTAATATAAGGAATAACTTCTTTATTCTTGAGGATGACAGAGTACTGGAACAGGCTGACCAGAGAGGCTGTGGATTCTCCTTCTCTGGAGACATTCAAAACCTGCCTGGACACAATCCTGTTCCACCTGCTATAGGTGATCCTACTTTTTTCCCCTCCAACCCCTACTTACAGTTCCGTCATCAATGTTCACTTCAGTATAACAGCAGATACTGTAAGAAACTTGAGAAAATGCATCTTTCATTAAATGACATTTAAATGTATATATTAAATTCCACTATTAAATAGAAAAAATATTTTCAATTCACATCATAACTGATTCTTATAATTTCTTAATATACAAATGTCTCAGATGTATGTCCTAGCAAGGTAAGATTTAGAGTGTAGAAAAGATCTTAGAACCAAGTAATGAACAAATATATATTGAGATTTACAATTTAAACCCTAATAGAAAATTAACTGTTATGAAGTTAATAACAGATCTGGAAAAAATATTTCCCATTTTCCTGATTAAAAATTTCAGGTGTGGTACTTAAGAAAGCCAACATGAGTTTCAGATAAGCAGTTGTTGGTTTTTTTTAAATAATCTCCTCAGTGAATTAAAAAAGCTTTTTTTTTAATTTTACAGTGGACATCTTATTACCTGTACATTTACAATTAGAAAGAAAATAGCCTTTATATACACTACATGAAAATTCATTCCTATTAATTGGTTGAGAAACAAGCAGTTGTGATTTTATGAGGATGTAATCCCTAAATCTGTTGAATTGTGTTTTCTTTTATTGTATGAGATTGATTTGTTGCACACAAAATGAAGAGATATCTCTTCCCTGAATTGCTATTATATTGAGATTGAACTAGTTATTTACCATCACCATTTACTGCAGAGCGTAGCATCTCAATACCCAACATTTCTAATTCTGTTACATTATCTTTTCATAAGTACTTTATTTTATAATTGCTTAGTTAACTCTGGTAAGGAGGAAAATTGAGACATCTATAAAAATAAGTGGAAGCACTTTTTTTTGTGATAAGTAGAGAAGTAAAATATACTGAAATAGAACTATGGGGAGTATTTCAACCATAATTAAGCTCTTCTTGCAACATAGCTATAGAGGACAGAAAATAAAACTAAAATCTAATTAGCAAGAAAGAATATTATGTAATAGGATGAAGAGGGGGAAATGAGACTATTTAACATTTATTTCAGTTTTGTCTTAAATGTCTGGCACAGGAACCTGGGCCTTAGTGCAAGATTTCTATAATTGATGTGGAGAGTATTTTGAATATAAACTTTAATATACATATTACAATATGAAGAGGAATGTTCTCTTCAAAAACAAAATAAATGTCAGATTCATGTTTTCCAATTTGTCTATAGGCTTTTTCTCATCTATATCTCTTGTGAAAAACGTTCATTTGTTAATTTCCCTCTATTCTTTACAAACAGTATTTAATACTTCCATTTTTCATTTGGGGTTCCACAGATAGGCTTGATTTGCCACTTCTGCCATGGAATTCCAATGTGACATGGCACAAGACAACTGGAAGGAATCACCTAAAAGTTTTGCTTTCCAACTTTTTTTTTTTTTTGGAGGAAAATCGGGATCCCTGTTCTAGTGTAGTGCATGGGAGTCAGAAACTAGGAAGCAGTGTCCTTGTTATCCTCACTTCACTGATAGCTAGGAAACCAAGGCACTGCTTAGAGGGGGAACCAGCTTTTATGCAAATAAAATTGGTAGAAATCCTTGTTTCTTTCAAATGTAGATTGCCTACTTCAGCTTCTAGACTAACACTTAAATGGATGAAGTCTTTCGTATTTCAATGGCCTTCCAATCCCCAGTTGACTTTCTGTTTGGTTCTTAGTATGTTCATTGCAATTAATCGCCAACCACACACATGATTCAGGAAGGGTAGGCCACTGTATGTCCTTTATACAGTGTTACAGATGAGATCACTCTCAGATACTAGTAGAATAGTATATCAGGAAAGACTTCTAATATTTGAAAACTAAAAATAGAAAATAATGATCTTTTAATGGCTTTTATAAATGTTAAAATAAAAAGGCTTCAGAATGCAAAAAATCTCCAGGCATTATAAAACAAAGAACTTACATTTGTGGAAAAAGAGCTAAAAATGAAAAAGGCTTGGATTTCTTCTTTGACAGGATCTTTTATTTTTATTTAGTTTCTTTAATATAGAAAAGTTTCTAGGCACAGGGGCCATAACAAGATTCACTAAAGATCTTGCATTTAAATAGCTTAGCATAACATAGTGGTGGTTTAAAACTATAGGTTCAGTCATTTGCCATTTATCTTCAACTGCCTTGAAGGTGTAATACTGTTTATATACACCATCATCTTTCATTCTAAGAAGTATCAAAGAAAATTAAGTATACATGTGACTAGCCAGTGTCAATAGCATGTAAAGTTTAATTACTTCACCCTGAATTACATCTATGTCAAGTTCAATAAATGGTGCCATCTGAAAAATTGTTTTCATAATGGATTTCAAACAGTTGACTGATTTTTTAATAGTAGTTGATGGTTTGAAATTTCAAAGTCCAATGAGAAAACATTGTCTTTTAATGAGGTAAATTACAGCAACATTGCTAAATTAAGTAGTGGTTTATTTTTCTTTGAGTGATATTATGCAACAAAACTTTGAGAAGAGCCTTAGAACAATTAGACATACACCTAGTCATCTTAAACTAAGAAAACCATGAAATAAAGGCAGTCTACTCTAAGTGTCATATTAGGATAAAACAGCTATCTAACTGTTGACTGATTTCAGGAGACAGATACTTAAATAATGCTTAAACTTGCCCATCTTTAGAAGCATTTTGAAGAAGAGCTTTTGGAAGAACTTGGAGAAAAAGATGATCAAATTATTTTGCTAGGGAATATAATTCTATGGAAAAAACTATAAATTCGTACATGAACTATGAATGTGACTTAAAAATTATTATTCTTGTCATGCTCTTTAGCAAACAGATTAAACTCACAGATGCTACACAGAATTTATTTTTTGCAATTCAATGTTTTCTACTTGAATGAAATGTGAATTTTTCAACTTTATTGTTAAAGAATTAAGGAAAAGAAGGAAAAGCTGTCTAGTATTAAAACCAAATGAAAAGGAAGGGTGTTGAGCCAACTTCATTTTATTGTTTACTGTAAATAAAATCCTTAAACCATCAGTAAAAAAGATGAAATATTTTAAAATTCTCCTTAGCTTATAATAAGCAATATGAATTTGTGAACACCTGGAAAGCACTTATTTTGCTTTAAATTCAACTCAAATCTAGCTTTTTTTTTTTACTTTCCATATATATTTTCACTTTTTCTACTAACTGTAAATTAGACAAAATTTATTTTTCATAGCTGAGTAGTACAAAAATGTCTTGTTTCATATGTCACTGCCATCATCCAAACTGTGAAGATATTTTCAATTTAAATTAGACTAATACAGCTCTACAGCTAGAGGTCAAAAATATGTAAATATATAAATATGTATAATGAAAAGAAATCTAATAGAAAGGAAAATCCAAGATACCTTCCCAGTATTCAGTCTGAAACAATTATGCCCAGGAGGAAAAGTATAAGAAATATTTTAAAATTTATTTTTTATATACTTACATTAAAAAAATAATACATTCTGTATCATGATTACTTTATATTTCTTCCAATGTGTTGTAAATTCTTTGTAACTTCTATGAAATAGAAAAAATATTGAAAGAAATAAATCATACACATAATTTAATATCAAAATATCAGCTACAGTAAAGTCTTGTGGCCAAATTTGTGTGAATAATTAATAGTCACACATAACACAGACACTAACACCTTTGTCATCTGACTTGCTAATCTCATGTTTTGGGTTTGCTTGGTGGGGTTCTGCTGGAGAAGTGGGAGCTGCAGGAGGGGGCTTCTGCAAGAAACATCTAGAAGCTCTCTGGAGGCCAAACAGAGTAAATACCACCTGGGCTCAAGGCCAGAGTCTTTGTTGACCAAGGCCAAGCCCATTGGTGATTGTCACAGTGGATCTGGGAATCACATTTAGGAAGAAAATAATGCAAGTGGCAGCTTTTTCCCATCAGAGAAGGGAGTGAAAAGACATAAGAAACTCTGCAGACACAAAGATCAGTGAAGAAGGGAGGGGAGGAGGAAGTGCTCTATGTGCCTAAGAGAAAGATGGCCCTGCAGCCTGTGGAGAAGACCATGGTGGAGTGGATGTCCCCCCTACAGACCCTGGAAGATGACAGGGAACAAAGACCCCACCTTCAGCACATGAAGAGGCCCCACCCTTGAGCAGGTGGAGACATATGGAAGACACTGTGACTCATGTTGCAGCAATCCCCTGACAGGACCTGCAGCCTATGGAGAGAGAGACCTGTGCTGGAGTAGGTTTGCAGTGGGGAGACTTGTGACTAGTGGGACACCAGGCTGGAGCTGACTTCTTCCTTTCAACCAGCTCTCAATCCACCTCACTACTTGACCTTCCAGACCACATTTCCTCAGTATGGCCACCAGGATGCTGTGGGAGATGGTGTCAAATGCTTTACTGAGGTCAAGGTAGACCATATACACTGCCCTACCATCACCTATCGTCCTGGTTATATCCTCATAAAAGGCTTTTAGACTAGGCAAACTTGACTTTCCCTTGGTAAAAACATGTTGACTGCTCTTATCCTTGATGTGCCTAGAGACAGCACCAAGGATAAGTCTTTCCATCACCTTTCCAGAGACATGAAGAGAAACCTTCCTATCTGTGTACAGCCCTTGATTTATTATTGATTATTATTTGTTCAGTTAGGCAGTGATGTAGTTGCAACAAGAAGTCCAAGAGCAATCAAGAGACTTCAGGCCCCTGGGACAAGTGGGTAAGGGACAACTGGGTAAGCACAAGTATTTTTCTTTATACTTCCAGTTGCGGGGAATGATGAGGGAAGGAACAGGAAGTGTCAGCAGATCAAAATCTGGCTTTGAGCCTGATGTCACAGGCAGGATTTGGAGATTTTTTGACCATGGATAGGTTTACATTCCATGCTTGCATGAAACAGATGGGATACACCTATCTCAAAGCAGGAAAAGGATCTTTGTACAGGAGTTAGTAGAGCTCACGGAAAGAGCTTTAAACTAGATTTGAAAGGGGAGAGGAATAAAGCCAGGCTCATTAGAGATATGTCTGGAGCAGCACACCAATGTTTGAGAGTGTGGTAGCAAGGTCCTTTGGTCTGCCGTCTTAGTGGAGGAAGGGGTTGAAGATCCATGTAGCAGCAAAGAGACAAGGGTTATTGATGTGTTAGAAATCACAGAAGCTTGTCTTCTTCAAGAAGGAAATTTTAGGCATTGGAGCAGGCTGTCCCCATGTGCCAAAAGATGAGCCAACAGGAAAGAACACCATCCTGGATGAGCAGAAATATTAGGCTGGAACTCAGGAAAATAAGAAAGAATAGGGCAACTCAAGTGGACTACAAAAATGTCATGAGGTTATGCAGAGAGAAAATTAGAAGAGCCAAAGCCCAACCAGAACATAACCTGGCTACTGCTCTAAAAGATATATTTGTTTCTACAAACACATTAGCAACAGAAGGAGGGCTATGGACAATGAACGGGGAACTTCTGACTGAATTCGGATGCAGAAAGAAAGTAAATGGAGAATGAAAGTAAGGACAGGTCATCTGGAAGGACCACAGAGACTTTGTTTTTGTGTGCTAGGTTTGAGATCAGAAAAACAGAGTTAATGGGGGAGTTGACACTCACAAGAGGTGTCGGTGGAAGGAAGACAAGTTTCTAGAAATTTGTTGGTAACAGGACAGATAAGGGAACTGTGTCCCCACTGATCCATGGGGAGAGGACTTGATGATGATGGACATCAGGAAAGCTGAGGTACTCAATGGACTTTTTTTTATTAAAACTTTGTCCCTAGGTCTCACAGGCCCCTGAGCCTAAATTCAGTCTTCATGGAAGTGAAAATGAAGGCAAAATAGGGATCATTTAATGCATCTGGATCCACACAAGCCCAAAACACCAGATAGTTTGTAATTGCAGGTGACTACAGACCTTGCTGATGTCTTTGCAAAGCCACACTTTATCATTGTCAAAAGGCCATGGCAAGGAGATAGGTTCCCAATGCTCGGGAAAAGGAAAACAACACATGCATCTTCAAAAAAACACAAGTACAGTGTGATGAAATTGCAGTCCAAGCAGTTTCATCTAATTTTCTGAGAAAATTAGGCAGTGAACCTCCCTGGAATTAAGGTCCAAGCAATCTAATGAAGGATATGAACAGCCAGCACCAAGCTAAAGAGTTACATGTAGAATTTCACTAAAATTTGAAGCATTTTAGAGGTGTTTTAAAATAATTTGCAAAAATTTTTATTTATCAGTCCCTCAGATTTGAATAAATGATAAAGTGCATAACAAAGTAAACCTATTAAACAAATTAATAGCACATTGGCACCGACTCTGGTTCTCCCCAGCTCAAGGTTTCTTTCAACTTTTCTAATTTGTGGTTAAATTTTAGTCTTTCATCTTATACTGAATGTGGCTTCTTCAGAAAACTCAAATTCATCTACCAAGCATAGGCTTTCAGATGAAAAATATTTTGCATTTGGATTAATAAAATTAAAACTCTTTTGCAAACCCAGTTTTCTTTATAGATTTCTTGCCCAATTAAATCCCAATAGAGCTAGAAACTTTGTTCTTTTGTCTCATATATTTTTAGTTAAAAAGAAAGGACAAATGTTGCCTGAATTGAATTAAATGCTGTTCTGGCATAAAACAGTCTCCTGATTATTTTGCAATCAGTCAGCTTGTCTAGATTTCCAGACAGTTCTTTGCCTCTGATACAGACATATATAACATGATGTATTTGTATATAACACATCATTGCTTGGCTATGCACTTGATAGTCATATTATAAAAAAATAAAATTATTTCAGTTTTATTTCACAGCACTAAAGAAATTACTTTCAAATTTTATACACAACAAACAATTAAAAAATGTTTATACAAGTACATGAAACTGATGGTCCTGTAAAATTCACAAAGTTGATGGCAATTAAGTCTATTTAGATTGATGAATTTATTATTGAGAGTATTTAAACCGTCAGTGCTTATTTCAGTTTAGCAAGGTTCAATTAAACAAAATAGCAAATATTTACTATTTTTAAAGAGGGAGAATCAGACAATCCTGTTACAGTGTAAATTGAAAGACTGATACATCTGTTGAATTTCATTCAGTTCCTTATTAAAATCCCCTGTACTATAGCTAGCCTGTTATACAGGAAAAACATCAAAGCAATAACTCATTAGACAGAATCTCTTCAGGTAGTCTCAAAATCAATCAGCAGGGAAATCCAAAATTCTATTTCTATATTTTTTAGGGAAAAAAAAGTGTTAATTATTGATCTCCTTCTTTATATTGTTTGACATACTATTTCTTATGCACTTAGAAACTACAGCAAGCAGCTTCCTGAAGCCAATGACAGGGCGATTCTTTGGCAGAGAGTTCAAGGGAATGAAGCAGAGATAAGTTTTATTACTCTTGTTTGAGGAAGCACAAGGAACTCCAGCATGCATAGCGTCTGCTCAGAAGGACTGCTTGCACAGCAGGTATTGCCTTTCTTAGGTCTGGGAACCTGGGACTGGGAATGTGTATGAGGACAGCTGTCTCACTCTACTTGTCATATATTGTGTAAATCAGCTCTGAATAACCTGATTGCACATGGACAGGTTCAGATGAGGGGACTAGTTCACACGTTATAGGGCAGTGAGAACTGCCATATAGGGCAGTAAGATGCACAGCATTGTTTTATAGAACAACATTGTCCCAATAGGATAGTGTTATGTACAATTTACTCCCCCAAAATGTGAATACCTGCTTAACCATCATACATAAAGATATCAATCTTCTTAAAACTGTATTTTTTCTTCCTCTTCCCTCCCCTTCCCTCAATATCCCTTCCCTACCTTTCCCTTTTTTTTCCTAGTCAAATCACGATCCCTTTAATTCACCCATAATGTTAATACATTCTATAATTTTGTTATGAGTTAGTTCTGCTAAACTAAACTCTTAGACAGATCATGAACACTCCACAATGAGCCCTCATTTATTAATGAAATTTACTGGCTCAAGGAACTTGTAGCTTTAATAACTGTCTGTTACTTTTTCCCTCTAATTTTAAAATGTTGGAGTCTCAAACTCTCTCTGAAAAAAAAAAAAAGTATTAATGTAGGAAAGCATAATTTATATATGATTAGTATTTCTTGATCCATTTAAATGTTTTCTTTTTAGGACCAAAAGACTCAGTCAAAACATTTTGATGTCATTCTGTTTGCTTTAAGCAGACTGTTCGGAGATATCTGAGCTCATGCCAGACTGGATTTTCCACTGCTGGTGCATACACAATGCTAGCTATGAAAAACGCCACCTGGACTCTCTTTGGCTCATGAACTGATTTAGTGATTTAGTGAAAGGTCTGGGAGCTCCATGTCTCAGCTATGCTAAGCAACATGTCATTGCAAAATTGTTCATTACTGTTACTGGTCTGTAATTTTCACAGTGTGTGCAATTTTTAATTACAGAGGAATAGCTGCAGCCTTGCTTGTTTTATGTAGCTGGTTCCATGGCAAAAACCTAAGACCTTTATTCTTTATAGTAACTTATGATGAGAAAGCATATGAATCTGACTCTGATGATTTAATGTTTGACCAAAACATTAACCAATCTTCTTGTAATGAATGCATCTATTTTTCTAAGACCAGTTTACATAATATATGAAATTTAGAATAATCCAAAATTATTAATCTTGCATCACTGTGAACAGCAAAACCTTATTTTTATCACTGGTAGCAGTTTCCAATGTGGGTTATGTTGTCCTCTTGTAAGTGATAAGGATAGGATAATGATCTGCCCTTATTTCTAGGCACATAATTTGTTTACATATTTTCTTGCACCTATACTGAGAAAAGCTAAATAGTTAGTGAAATCTCTACATAAAATGCCAAACAACATTTTTATTTAGTAGACAATGCTTCCAGTATAGTACATCCTAAGGAACCAAGTTGTGCACAAAAGATTGCATAGCTTGAAAGGAATAAAAGAAAGAAAAAAGAAACTAAAATTCTCTCATTTATCCTTGTCCTGAAAATACAAGTAATTGCACACCTGAAGTAGATATGAAAATTACTTCATGTGAGCAACAGCAGGTGCAA
Source organism: Gallinula chloropus (assembly GCF_964237585.1). Classification (NCBI taxonomy): domain Eukaryota; kingdom Metazoa; phylum Chordata; class Aves; order Gruiformes; family Rallidae; genus Gallinula; species Gallinula chloropus. The sequence continues at coordinate 19,025,686 of NC_140086.1, forward strand.
TCTCTAGTAAAAGCTTGAAGGAGGAACAAAATTCCTCAACAAAGTTTGGCAATGAAAATGTAAATTGCAAATACTTGCCACGTGTGTTTGTTAGCATGTTTTTTCTAGAAGTTAGATAATATTTAGTGACATGATAAACCAGCTGCTTCTGAAAGAGTTGGAAAGTTTATAGGAGGGGATGACACGAGCAGCCTGTTAGCACAGCACACTGGCTGCTAGAGGGTTTGCTGTGCTATAATACTGCTCTAGACCAGCAGTGAATCTAAAAAGAGAAGTGACTTTCATTCAACGTTGGGCTAATGACTGGGTAAGAGCTTCAACCCCACCCATAAAACTCCAACAAAAACCCCAAACAAACAAAAAAACCAAAACAAAACCACAGAGAATTCCCTTAAGTTCCTCATGTTTCAACATGAGATTATTTTGAAGACTGAAGAACTTCAGAACAGTTTTGTGAGTTCTCACTTAACTAAATTTCCTGGGTTATCCCTGCTGAAAAAGTTTTCATTAATAATGTAATTAACAACATGCTCTGTGTACCGCTTATCAGCTACCAGCAACTGGTATTTTTGCCATAACATCACAATACTTGTTCTCGTGGTGATTTTTTTGTTTTTTTCTTTAGAAACAGTGTTCACTGTTCTTGAAATATAAAACAATATATTTGAAAAAAGTATATGTAGTTTATTTGAGAGGAGTGTGGTGGGCACTATCCTGTGTAGTAAATCTTCCAGTGCCTAAAGCTGATCCAAAGATCCTGAAAGCAGACAAAACCCAACAACCTCCACTCCAAAAAAACCAACCAACCAAAAAAAAAACCCAAATAAAACAACAACCCTAGCAAGTGCATCTTTCTTCTAACTTCCTTGTAGAGCTTTTCACACATGAAGAAACATCTCATCTATAATTACACTGAAATAGAAGGATGCTACACTTTGAGAGCATCTGCATTGATTCTTACTGATTTATTTAGAGTTTCTCCCAGATCCCCTGGAAAACAAGTATACTAATGCCAGTCATTCAGTTCTTGATTGTCTTGATGTCCTTTTAATATTGACATACCTAAGTTTACTTAATATTCCATAAGACTTTGCCATGTGATCAAATGCTCTGATGTTAATGGGAGCACCTATACCTGGAAGTTAAATATAAGGAAGGTTTACAGTACAATAAACATTCAGATTACCCGGAGTTTTGATAGACAACCAGAATAGATGCTATTCTGGACTATACCGCCTCAAAATAAGTCTTTAATCAGTCTGTTTAGGTTTAGAGACCAATTAATCCATATTTAGCTAAACAGATAAATTCATACTGGTTTAGACATAAAGATTCAATCTTGATAAAAGAGATCATTTGCTTAAATGTTTCCTGAAGTTGGTAAAAATAAAAAGATACACACACACAGAGATACAAGAGTTTGACAATAGATCTGGACATTATTTTCCATTAACTAAGTTGACAAATCCTTCAAATGATGCTGTAGTCTGGGAAAAAAAATGGCAGGATAATGCGTTTCAAATATTTTTCTTTAAAATGTTGAGAAAAATGTCAAGGAACTGTTTCAAAACATCAGTAAACATAAAAGTCTCGCAAAAGGAAGGACATATACTTTAGAAATACCTTTACTTTTATATGACAGCTGTTTTAGTAAAAACAATTTTATTCTATAACAGATCACAAAATTCTGTAAAATGGCTGACCAAGAATAACAACAATACATAATATTTATTTTGTTTTCAGAATATCTTCTTTAGCAGAGCCTTTTTTAAGCTTAACCTTAATTTCTCTTTAGGAACCAACACTGATAATAATTGGTGTAAAACACAATTCTAGGAAAGTATTTAAAAATCAGAGCTTTAGTTATGCATACTGAAAGAGGTCAGAAATGCTTCTGTATGTTATTCTATAACAAAATTTAGTGAACTGAACAAAAGATTTGGGATTGATTTGGTTTTTACTGCAAACAGAGTTTGGAAACATTTATATTATGCTGTAGATTTTTCCTGGTTACTCTCCTATGACATGTTGTTGCAATTAATAGGAAATTCATTCAACTGCTTAAGATAAAGCAAAGCCTAACAGTTTTTTTTTTTTTTTTAAAAGAATGTTTTAGAAAGAGTTGTTGGTAACTTGTATTCAAGTCAAGATGGAAAGGTTGGGCACAAGGGGTGAGCATGCAAGCAGTGGAACTGCTTTGTCAGGCCAGACCACAGACTGGAAAGCAGACGAGAATAAGTATTTTGGTATGCTGGGATCTTTTATTATCACACTTATCGTGGAGTGAGATATCTAGTAACTACACAGCCTGGCTGACTCACTTCTGCACTTTCGGTCGGACTTACCTTTCCCTAAATTTGTCTTTTGCATGAATATTGTGCTTTTCTGTCATTTACTGACAGTGTGCCTGTGCCTTTCCTGATGGAGGAGCTGGCAGGTAGTTGCAGATTCTGAAAGCTCCTCAGTTCTGAGAGGCAAAAGCTACAAAAGTAAAAAAGTTAGTTGACAGAAATAACATGAAACATTTTACATGAAATAAAAAAATGTCAGTGGCACTAAGAAGATTTGCAAGGTGCCTGACTGTTAGTGTAGGAATACTTTAGGTTTCCTTCTCTTTGGACGTGGATTCCTGAGTTCCAGGTTTGGTGCCCTCCTCCTCCTCAGCAATCTGCAGCCAGGCACTGCCTGGGAGAATGCTGCTGACAAAGGCCAGGACAGTGCCAATTTGTAGTTGAGCAAATGGTAACAATAACAGTGCATCAGCATGCTTCCTTACTCTTTAGTTTACTGTTGTATTTATTTCCTAGTTGCCTTCTGTAAGGAAAAGCAATATGGAGATACATTCAGGAGCACAAACTTACTGGAAAAAGCCCCAAACATATGGAATACCTAGTCTGGATGTGACAGAGTTGTAATTGGTGTTAATACAAATGTATTTTGATTAATAAACTCTATTTATTAAATAATACATAATGGTTTAGACAGCGTGCTGCACTGATCTGTGCAAGTCCTAGTTCTGGGTTGCTCTCAGCCAAAAAATGCGTGATATTTCTATGGTCTCCCCTAGCATTCAGATTCACTAACATATGGAAAATTGCATATCTTATTTTTCCCCCTTCCAATGGTTTTATGGAAATTATGGAAAACCCAGTGGTTTTGATCGGAAAGAATTAAGCTCCAGGTACCAATGCAATGTGAAAATTATTTAGTGAGCGTTCTAACACTTCCATATATTAGTAACACATTAAGGATTATGTAATACAAACAAAATATAGCCATGCAGATAAGACTAGATAACTGAAGAATCTAGGGCAACTCTCTCATCTTTATGCTGTTTGTTGTAATCCAGGTCATACTGATATTGATTTACTGCTAGCAAATGATTTGGTAATTACTACAAAGTAAAGTTGCTTTATCACATTTTCTGCATCCATCTCAATTACATACAACCCTTCAATAGTTGCTGACTCATTTAGAAGTCTGAGCAGCAAGAAAAGAACTGAAAAGATAGTAATATAGATTTTGCTTCTTATCTTGAAGAGTCAAACTAAACTGGGGTTCATAAAAGTTTCACAGTATAGGTAACTTCCTTTATTATCATCTAAATGGGCGTTTCAAGTATTTGTGTATCTGCCATTTCACAGTGGCAAAATTTTACAGTTGTATACAATAAGGAAAATAAATTGCATCAAACATAATACTCTCTAAAGTCATCTGAATAGGTCAATAATTAAGTTTCAGTACAACTGTGAAGGGTGCTGTTTTCTTCAATATTTACTTAATAAACTGTAGTAGTCTGAGTCTTTGAAACACATCCAAGTATGGGTAGAGAAATCAGCGATACATCCAAAAACATACTTCCATTCATTACATTGGGAACAAAGGAACACCAACATTGAAAACATTGTGCTCTCAAAGAATTTTCCATGGTAACATGTAACTTCCAACTGTGTATATAGTGTGACATCCATATATAAAAATCCAATAAAGAACTGTGAGAGCAGCCCTATTTAGGTCACCAAAGGAATGAGAAATTAATCAAACGAAATAATTTTGTGGTGGTGTTTGCTCAGCAGTAAAACAACACAAATACACATCCACATGGTCCACTAAAACTTAACTCATTTGGATACTTGTGATCAAAGGCTTTGAATAATTACAAAGAAATGTCAAGGTTGCAACATTCTGGCTAGAATGAATCAAAGAGGGAAAAATAAGAAACAAGGGAAAAGAAACTAAAAGGAGTAAGAAGCCCCCAAACAAAACTACATCCCCAAAATTGCTTTTCCCAGGTGGGGTGGGGGGGTGGGGGGTGGGGGGTGTGGAAACAAACCACCAAAAAGCTGTTGAATTTTTTTTTTTTCCCTCAGAAAAGGCATTTTCCAAACTATAAAACAAAACAGTCCCACTATTTATTCTTTCAGACTTTGTGTGACTGCCACAGTGCAATGGTGGCACCTATTGGTCTATGATATATATGAAAATGACACTCTGCAAAGGGCATTTTCTAAATTAATACAGTCCACTTTGTGTTTCTGCATGCTGAGAGCAGCACTAGAATGACAATTCCTGCATTGAAGTGACAGCATGATTCATAGTAATAGCTCTGAAATTAGTAATCAGGATTCTTCCCACATGTTGTGACTGTATTCTTGAACTGAAGCAACTGCTACGGAGCTGATCTTTTAACAGGTAGTGGGTCTATCAGTTCCCTCCAGAATAACTGGATAGGTGCCCCCTTCTGTGCATGAGTCATTTTCCCTGATGTTTCCTGAGAAGAGAGAATAAATAAGAGGAACATACATGCAAGAATAGGTAATGGCAGTCCAGTGTGAGTCGAGCTGTGCAAAATGGGGTTTGCTGTTTCTTAACCTGTCAGAAAGAAGACTATACAGAAAATGCTGAGGTGGTATGGGGGAAAGGCAGCCACAGAGGACAGGCATAGATTCATAGCTGTCCCTGAACTCACTGACCTGAATTGGGGTGCTAAGCAAGCACATCAGTGAGCTGTAGTTCTTTCAGCAAAAAAGGGGAAAAGAACTGTCCTGCTTCCTCCAACATTTTCTCTCTGTCTTTTCTTATTAGGATGAAGAGATTCCCAGAAAAAGACAGCGAGCAAATTAGTTTGTCTTCGCTACAAGCAATAAGTAATAAATGTTTAGGAGTATCAGTGATTGAAAATAAAAAGCCAGATTATCCTTTGAAGAAATAATGAAACTCAACATTGGCCTTTGCCGCATTCCCCCCTTTCCCCTTCCCTCCTCTCTTTCTTCCTTTCTCCCTTCCCCCTTTCCCCTCTTCTGAACTACTTTAATTAAAAAATAGGATATGCAAACAACAAGTGATAAATGTGCTCCCTGGTATAAAAAAAACAGGGATCTCCTAGAGACAGTCCAGAGGAGGGCTACAAAGACGATTAAAGGTCTAGAGCATCTCCCCCTCGAGGAAAGGCTGAGTGAGCTGGGGCTGTTCATCTTTGAGAAAAGAAGGCTAAGAGGGGATCTTATTAATATTTACAAATATCTGAAGTATGGGAAGCAGGGGGAAATGGCCAGCCCCTTTTCAGTAGTCTGTGGAGACAGAACAAGGGGCAATGGCCTTAAGTTGGAGGATAAGAAGTTCTACACCAATAGGTGGAAGAATTTTTTCTCAGTAAGGGTGACAGAGCACTGGAACAGGCTGCACAAGAGGGTTGAGGAGTCTCCATGTCTGGAGATAGTCAAGACCTGTCTGGATGCCTACCTGTGTGATCTGTCCTAGAGAGCCTGCTTTGGCACGGGGGTTGGACTCGATGATCTCTGTAGGTTCCTTCCAACCTCTACAATTCTGTGATTCTGTGATTTTGTTTGAGAACATCAGTTTCTGACAATATAAAAAACCAGGTTCTTCTTTAAAGAAATAACGAATCTCAAAATTGGCCTTTCCTATTTCCCCTCCCTTCCCCTTCTCTCTCCTTCCTTTTCCCCTTTCCCCCTTTCTCCCTTTCCTTCTTTCCTCTTTTCTCTTGAATTACCTTAACAAAAAAATAACAAGTGCTTCAGCTTTTCCATACGTACAAAATAAACTGACTCTGGGCTATTTTTTATTACTATATTTAATTTTTGTATCTGTTTTAGGTTTAAAGACCATAGACTAGTCAACATTTCTAGCAAGGTGAGACCATTATAACTTAGTACTACCTCGGGTAATAACAGCATTCATATTTAATTCAGAAAAGGAACTTAGTTAAAGACATGAATACTGTACAGGCCAAATAACGAGCAGCATAATATATAAAATGCTTTCAAGTGAGAATCTTTTTAGATACACCACATTAGAAGATCAGAGGGAACATAAAGGGACAAAATAAAAGCTTGCAAAGTTATATAAAAGAATAAAGGAGATGATTAAAAACATATGTCCTTCAGAAAGTGGAAGTCATGCTCAAATAATGTATGAAAGAACAAGAATTCTGACAAGTTAACAATAAAACTGTAAAAAGGGAGGCTAGAAGATATGTAGGAGGAATGTGAAAGCTACAAATGAAGTATTTTTCATAGCTTTGTAAGGAATATGTGGGAGAAGCTGAGGACTAGTTGGTTATTGGTCAAAAGGATCATTCAAGGAAATAGGTGAAAGAAACACTGAAATAGTTCTTCAGTTTGGTGTTTAATACAAATAAATCAAAGGTAATCTATTTCTGAACACTTTTTTTGTAGTATCAGCTTAAGGCATTGTCTCTTACTGAAACTAAGGATAGAAAATAATGTATATTTTAAAAATATAAACCACCTGAATGTTTGTTCTCATTTAATAGAGATTGTGGATGACAAGGATGGATGATCATGCATGCAAATGAAAATTTAAAAAATTGGTCTGGATAAGAAGTAGGAAACTGTAGGAAAGGAATTCTGACTTTTAATAGAATAATCAGAAATATATGTAATAAACAGAGATGGAAGATACATAGATTAGTATCTTAGGGTCTATAAATCTTTAGAATACAGATAAAGATTTTATCGAAAAAGTCAGCTTCAAAATCTATCTCAGACCTTTAAGCCATTCAATTAGAATGTAAATAAGGAATTAAGATATTTAAGTATATTTTTATTCCAAGAAACAGAAAAAAAATGAGATGCATTAAAGAAGATAATTACATAGAGATAAAATGGAACTTCTATGTTAGTGGCAGAATAATGTATGGAACACACCAATAAAGAGTGAATGATAAGTTTACTGGAAAACAGGGAGATTATCAATGGAATCTAATTGGAATTTGGTTTGTGACCTATTCATTATGTATACTCTTAAACACATAATCTGGAAAAAAGAGTGAGTAGTAAGGTGAAAAGGTTTCTGACAGTATAACTTATCGACAGTTGTTAAAAATCTGACAACAAAGGTAGTTTCAAGAAGTCATGCAAGACCTTCGACACTGTCCAACATGACATCCTTGTCTCTAAATTAGAGACATGGATTCAACAGATGGACCGATTGGTGGATAAGGAACTGGTGGGATGTCACACTCAAAGAGTTGTGGTCAATGATTCAATATCCACAAGGAGGTGTGTGCCAAGTGGTGTTCCTCAGTGGTCAGTACTGGGACCAGCACTGTTCAACATCTTTGTCAGTGACATGGAAAGTGGACTCAAGTGCACCCTCAGCAAATTTGCTGATGACACCAACCTGTGTGGTGAGGTCAACATGCTGGAGGGCAGGGATGCCATCCAGAGGGACCTTGACAGGCTAGAGAGATGGACTCATGCGAACTTCATGAAGTTTAACAAGGCCAAGTGCAAGGTGCTGCATGTGGGTTGGCACAGTTCCAAGCAGAACTACAGGCTGGGTAAAGAATGGATTGAGAGCAGCCCTGGGGAGAAGGAGTTGGGGGTGCTGATCAATGACAAGTTCCACATGAGCTGGTAGTGTGCACTAGCAGCTCAGAAGGCCTACCATGTCCTAGGCTGCATCAAGATCAGTATGGCCACCAGATTGAGGGAGGTGATTCTGCCCCACTATTCTGCTCTCATAAGACCCCATCTGGAGTACTGTGACCAGGTCTGGGAATCCCCAGTACAAGAAAGCTGTTGGAGTGAGTCCAGAGGAGGGCCATAAAGATGATCAAGGGGCTGGAGCACCTCTCCTATGAAGACAGGCTGTGAGAGATCGGCTTTTTCAGCCTGGAGAAGAGAAGGCTCCAGGGTGACTTAATTGTGGTGTACCAATACTTAAAGGGGTCCTACAGAAAAATAGGAGAGGGGCAGTTCACCAGGGAGTGCAGGAACAGGACAAGGGACAATGGCTTTAAGCTGAAAGAGGGTAGGTTTAAATTAGACATTAGGAAGAAATTCTTTACTATGAGGGTTGTGAGGCACTGGCACAGGGTACCCAGAGAGGTTGTGGAAGCCCCATCTCTGGAGTTGTTTAAGGCCAGGTTGGATATGGCTTTGGGCAACCTGATATAGTGAAGGGTGTCCCTGCTCATAGCAGGGGGTTGGAAACAGATGATCTTTGAAGTCCCTTCCAACCCAAAGCATTCTGTGATTCTATGATTCTAAGATGTTATGATTTTGAATGGCAATTGTCAAATACAAGATGAACTTTAGCACTGACATATTAAGACTAATGTTTGTAAAATCAAATTAAAAATAAAAAGATTTTTACCTCTTCAACAGTAGGATGAATTTAGATATTACCACTTGGAACAGAGCTATTGAAAGTTCCTACAAAATATTATTTTTTTACATTATTGCCTAAAAAGCAGGCGGAATTTCAGAGTTATGTAGGATATAGAATAGAACATATGCCACTGGCTACTTGATGGTACATTCTCGTAGCATGCTGCATTCATACTTTTTGGACATGTATATTTGCTGTACATACCGCTCAAGCTTTTGTACTTTTGAGTCCACAGTTTTTGTCAGTCCTGAAAAGTATAAGTTGGAAAATGCTTTTTCAGAAAGGTGCTTCAGCCAAAATGGTGATATAGGTAAATACTCATTTGATTCACCATTGGTTTATCATGCATTTGAATATCTTCCAGAAGTTTAAAATTCTCATTTCCTTTGGGTGTTTAGCATTTGAAGAGATCACTTGGTTCACCAGGTTGTCTGTCTCTGAAGGCAGCTATGACAAATCATTCCCTTCATGAAAGGAACTGCAATGAAATAAAACTTAATTTCAAGGGAGGTTTTCTTTAAATCTGCTACTTCTTGGGAGACTGTTTCCAAGCATCAGTCCCTGCAGTTTAAGCATTTAATATTCATAAGCTAAGCCAGCTGTAAGAAAAATCCATTGCTACATATGAAGTAGTGTCCTTCCCCAATGAAAAGTATCCCATGCAGTGCTTAATTTAAAAACAAAAACAAGAAACAACAAAGGACTAAGTGTGTTTCACTTACTGTGTATTCATCTTTTACTTCAAAGAGCAAAAGAAATTCAGGATGAGAAAAACAATCTCACAATATACACTATTATCTAGGGGATATATTTTATTGGATACTCAAGAAGCGGGACCCAATGTCAGCTATGTTCAAACAAAGGATTCCCTTCTGTCATATGAACTGGCATTAATATGTGGTGGGTTTATTAACTTTTAGTCAGTTTTAAGAAATTGTAATATCTTTCCCTTATGGAACATAAGAAACTGCTTTTTGTTCATTAAATTTCACATGGACTGGCATGTTTAACAGAATTTGTATGCTAAATAACTAATTAGTTTATGAAATATCACAGTAATAGAGTTTTGGTTCAATTGATATTCATACTAACTTAATTTATTAAAAGATATAATGCCATAAAGTAGAAAACATCTAAGTTTTATTATAAAGTATGACTTCGCTTTGATGTTACTAAATATAGGTATGCAACAACATCAAGATGTAACATGCTCCACATTTACTTTGTGGGTTTTTTTACTTCTGTAGTCCTCTTAACATGAGGAACATGTCTCTCCTAAGTAATGATCACCTTAATATAAGAATTAAATCCGACACGTAAATAAAAAATGTGTGGCATGGCTATCACATTCTTTTGTTCACTTATTCTCTGATAGATTTAAATACTAGTAACTAATTTTGGGGCATACTTACATTATTGTAAATGGATAATTTTTGTCTTTTGTTGAAACTCTATTTCTCAGCCACATTAAGTAATATTACTTTTTATATTTTTTTAGCCTCTGTTTTAGAAATGTGTCTAAATCATATAGCATTGCTGACAACATAGGAAAAGACTAGAAAATATAAGGAATAGAAATACTTCAAACATGGTCTTGGTTTTGTTGCATAAGGTAATATACTAATATATGGATTCAAACAGAGACTAGATTAGTCATGCAATAGAAATTTGTTAACAGTCATTAAATGCATGTATAAAAGATCAGGTTGGGTTGGAGTTAGTTTTCTTCATACAAGACCACATGTTGTGGTATTTTTGATTTGTGACTAAAAAGGTGTTGAGAGCAAGCCAGTGTTTTGACTATTGCTGATCAGTACCTGTATCATGTTGAAGCCTTCTCTTTCTTCCACTCCACATACCACCTTTGTGATTAGGCTGAAGGTGAACAAGAAGTTGGGAGGGAATGCAACAAGGATGACAGACCTGAACTAACAAAAGAGTTACCATATTGATTACATTCAATTAGATTAGATATTTATTATATTGCCATATAATGCCATTCTCAGTGCTAAAAAATGAGAGGAGGTTTTCTTTGGAGATATAGCCATGACGCAGAGACTCTCTGGGCAGTGGTCTACATTTGGAAAGTGATTGAATTTACAGTTTTGGGGCGTTTTGGTTGGTGGTGTTTTGGTTTTTGGTTGGTTTGTTGGGGTTTTTTTGTTGATTGGTTGGTTTTGGTTTGCTTTTTCTTTTGTCCTTTATGTATTAAACTCCTTTTATCTCAAACAACAGCTTGTCTTACTTTTATTCTTCCTATCGCCTCCCCCTGCCATTTAACAGGGAAAGCCACAGAAACCACATATAAATCACAACATTTCTGAGGCAGATGACTGGGAGAGTACTGGTGGCAAGTACTATTGCAAGCTTGCCCTGCTCGTCCTCCAGGTATCTCCTTTTGTCAAGAGTCAGAAAAAGCATATAGAATTTGTTCGATGCTGAATTCATCAAGTATGGATTCTTTCAGGTTTGCATTTAAGATAGTGCTTAAGTAAACGTGGGAAAAATATCATACACAAACAAAAGAATAGAAGATTGCAGAGTACAGAAAATGTATCAGATGTCTCATCATTTTAGCAGTCTTTGCATATGAATTTATTAGCCTCCTGTTTGAAATAACCATTATTCTTCAGATTTTGTAATTACAACTTAGAATTTCAGTTTCTCTTTCCTTCTTTACCCCAAAACCAATATTGCTGTTTGACTTCAACTTCTCAAACAATATTTCTTCAGAGGCTGCTGACCCATACTCATGATGTATCTTACAAGAGCACCCACACTAAAGAATTGTATATTAAAATATTTTTTGTATTTCCCACAAGAACTAACAATTTCAAAATTAAAAAAAAGTGCAAGTACTTCTAAAAAGATGTTTGCTAAGAGTAATATTTACTGTTGCATGTGTTCCTTTCCAAATAAAATGTCTGCCGCAGAAGTTACAGATAATTTCAAAAATTAAAATGGAATAGTTTCCATTTAAAAAAAAAATTAATCTCAAACATTTTTTGTATAAACAGGAATAGTCAGAGAATACAATTTACACTCTACAGAACATTTTAAAATCAGAGAAAAGAAGTCAATAGTCCTCAATATTGACTGAAACAGGATATAAGCTTCAGAAATTATGTTGTGGGATAAAACATTTCTATTGTGAAAGTTTTAATATTTTTAAATAACCAAAGAAATACGGATGGAACAATTTTCAACAAAGGTAGTTCAGAAATTCCAAGGCCTATTGTGTAACAGAAACACTTCTTCCTTGTTGACTGTTAAACAAAAATAGATTAATTATATTACTGTACTTTCATTTAATTTATCATTCCAAGAAGTCACAGGAATATATTAATTTCATATTTTACTACTAATGAAAAATATTATTTTAACATTGTAAAAACCATTTATAATAGTAATTACATTCACAGCTTCTCCAGCTTGTCAAAAGTAAGACATTTAACAGACACTAATGATTTCGCTTTGTGTGGACAGTTTTTCTTTAAGCATTCCTCAACACATTGTTTCAATATTCTCATCTACCCCATATATGCATTTCCATTATTTATTTATTACCATTCAGTATATTTTGAATCCCATTCTATTGATAAACCAACTTTGCTATCTATTTTGCAGTATCACTATGTTTAAAATATTGTTGGCTACTGAATATTTATTGTAGTTGAATACAGTCTCACTGCAAAACAATCTTATAATAAACTTCGGAATTAATACTTAATTGTTATCTTCTCAACACACATTTCAAATGAGCAGGCTAATTGCTTCTGTTAGTCAAAAACATAAAACTTTTTTTTTTGTTTCAGATGTGAGTAGCATCTATTTCTGTTCAAGGTCATTCATTCGTTTCTTCTATAAGAGACTAATAAGACTTGGGTAAGTAATTAAAAAAATATTTGGATTACACTTGTGCAGCCATTAGTAACCATTATGCTGAAAGCCTTCATATAAGCCACACATGAAAATATTTCTATAGTCCAAATCTATTAATGAAACCAAATTCACATATACAGAGGAACTACTATGTCTTTACAGCTATTTCCACAATAAATTAAATTAACATACTGAACATCAAGATAAAAATTATCAAGACTAAGTTATATGGTGGAGCCACCATCCCTGGAGGTATTTAAAAGAACATTAAATGTGGTGTTTAAGCACATAGTTAAGTGGTGGCTGGCAGGTTAGGATGATGGTGGAACTTGACGATCTAAAGGGTCTCTTCCAACCATGATTCTACAATTCTGTATGTTATGGACGATTTTACCTAAAAACCTTACTTTATTTTATTGGAATTATTTCGCTATCCAAACATTGGTGTGAAATAGTCACATTTTGACTCCTGAAAAAGAACTGTTACTATTTTCAGAAAGCTCTTCGACAATTCCAACATTCATACAAGATTATTAGTGCAGTTTTTGAATAAAAATGATCTGAATATATTTGTGGTTTTCTGCTTTACAAATGACTCCATTACAATCAAATTATAATTCCTACAGACACGCTTTCCTTTGTCTTTTATGTTGAACTTCTGTACAAAATAACTAGTCTCCTTATCAGAAATGACTCTACCATGGATCCATAATGATGCAGGCCACCAGCTAGACAAACATTAGATTAGATTTAATTCCTTAATTCTCTTTATAATACATATACATATATATTTTTAATTCTCAATTTTCATCCTCTATGGAGTTTTTGACCACTGAATTTTGAATTTTGCAGTTTATTTTTGCACTGGCAACTTTTTTCTATTATGATTAAATTTCTATTTACTAACATTTCAAATACAGAAATATTTCCCCTGCACCAGGAGATGACATGTTAGGTTCAACTTGTTGCAGAAAACAACAAGGATTTCTAAAGTGTTACCTGAATATTTATTTCTAAAAGTATTATCATTATAAATAGTTATTGTTCTCTGTGTAAAAATGTAACACCTCTCATGCTATTAAATTACCCTTGTGAACTTTAGGTCCTTCCTTTCCTGAGTCAAGTTATACTAGTGAAAGGAAAGTAATTCCAAATGCAATGTACTATTAATACTATTAATTCTTTTCCGTAACACAAGAATATCTCTAAGATTGGTTTTTATAACTATGTTTGAACAGACCTTAACTGCCCCCCCCGAAATTCTTCCAAAACCATGCACTTTTAACATGTATCTCCAGAATCTAAAGATTAGAAGGAAAATTGAACTTGTTAAACCTAATATTCACAGATTGACTAAGACATGAATTTGAATAATTTTATCTTTCTACCTTATTATTTCTTTTAACTGCTATTCCATATTATCTTGAGTCAGTTTTTTTTAGATAAGAGTTAGGCCCAGCTCCACACTCATTACTCTGCTATTACTCAAAGAATATACCATCCCCCCCTCCCCCCAAAAAACAAAAAAACAACAAAAAACCAGACCAAAAACATTAGTTCACTTCTTGTGATTCCCCTTAAAAATAAACTTGATACTCTAAACTCTAATCATTACCTTTTGTTAAACCTTTCTAAAACAAAATATTAATTGAAATTTATATGAGAATTGCTGTTAACTTGTTAAGCAGAAGAATAATGTTATATTGGTTGGGCAGTGTATATAGTCTACCCTGACTCAGGAAAGCATTTGACACTGTCTCCCACAGCATTCTTGTGGCTAAACTGAGGAAGTGTGGTCTGGAAAGTCAAGTAGTCAGCTGGATTGAGACCTGGTGGAAGTGAAGAAACCAGCGAGTTTTGATCAATAGGACAGAGTCTAGCTGGAGGCCTGTATCTAGTGAAGTCCCTCAGGGGTTGGTACTGGGACCAGTACTATTCAATATATTCATCAGTGACCTAGATGAGGGAATAGAGTGTACAGTCAGCAAGTTTGCTGATGACACCAAACTGGGAGGGGTGGCTGACACACCAGAGGGCTGTGCTGCCATTCAGCAAGACTTGCAAATGCTGGAGAGCTGGGCAGGGAGAAATTTAATGAGATTTAGCAAGAACAAGTGTATGGTCTTGCATCTAGGGAAGAGCAACCCCAGGCACCAGTATAGGTTGGGGACTGGCCTGTTGGAGAGCAGCATAGGTGAAAGGGACCTGGGTTCCTGGTAGGCAGCAGGATGACAATGGCATCCTGGGGTATTTTAGAAGGGCTGTGGTTAGTAGGTCAAGAGAGGTCCTTCTCCCTCTCTACTCTGCCCTGGTGAAACTGCACCTGGAATTTTGTGTCCAGTTCCTTGAAAGAGTCCAGTGCAGGGCCACCAAGATGATTAAGGGAGTGGAACACCTTCCTTATAAAGACAGGCTGAGGGAGCTGGGTCTCTTTAGCTTGGAGAAGAGGAGACTGAGGGGTGACCTCACTGAGGGTGACGTTATTGGTAAAGTTTATAAATATCCAAAGAGCAAGAGTCAAGAGGATGGATCCAGGCTCCTTTCAGTGATGGCCAGCAATAGGACAAGGGGCAATGGGTGCAAACTGGAGCATAGGAAGTTCCATGTGAATATAAGGAGGAACTTTTTCAGGGTGAGGGTGATGAAGCACTGGAACAGACTTCCCAGAGAGGTTGTGGAGTCTCCTTCTCTGGGGACATTCACAACCCGTCTGGATGCACTCCTGTGTGATTTAATCTAGGTGATCCTGCTCTGGCAGGGGGCGTTGGACTAGATGATCTTTCAAGGTCCCTTACAACTCCTAATATTATGTGATTCTGTGATATATGTACAAATACTTTGCCCTCTAATGCAACCTACTCATTGTACCTCCTTGATGAAATATAGCTATGACTTACCAGAGTAAGACAATGCTTTGTACCATTTTAATAGCAGTGTAAATTGTGAAAAATACACTTTGGTTTGGACAGAGAACACAATCATCTTTTTAGTAATAAGGAAATGTTAACATTTCCAATGAACAGAAAAGATCAATATGATATTTATTTTAACAGTTTTATCTGTGTGAAGTTACTTGCCCCAGTTCTGTGTCTTCTGCTCCCTGAACTTTGATGCCTGTTCAATATTGACTTCCAGGGAAAAACATCACTCACTGGACAATGATCACTGCCAGGAACACTTGTGTAGAAATTTCACAGGTAATGTACCTCTTTATATGATGGTTATCATTTTGACTGACCCATAGAGGTCACAAGCCAGAATAACATGTGACAGAGTATTACTACACTCTCAAGGATACTTTCACAAGGTCTGTTGGTTGGTTTTGGGTTTCTTTTCTGAGATAGGGCCTGGTATTTGGTTATTGATTTATTTAAGCAGATGATTTACTTAAGTCATGAAGATTCAGCTTCCTTTATGAATCTTCCTACTCCACAGTCACCACAGCAGCACCATTAACAGTTTATAGCCTCTTGGACTTAACATTGATTCAGCCAAAATTATGTTGGCTGTATACTGAAGCAGGAAACTTTTCCTCCTAATGATCTCATTAGATTGTGATGAATAATCTCCCTGGGGAGGTCATCAAAGCCATGTCATCAGCATTATTTAAACCTTCTACCCCTCTTAATCATTTTTATTATAGCATTGTCTACAAAACCAAGCTAAGACTGGAAATCCCATTGTACTGGGTGCATGGTTAAGTGCAGTCCTTGCCCTGAAGAGCTTAACATCTAATTAGATTAGACAGCTGTGACAGCAATGTTCAAAATGTCACAAACATTTTTAAAGCTTGCCACAGGTTTCCCACCAATACCACCGCAGGCTTGAAATGTAAAAAATGAAAAATAGCAGGACCAGATTTTCAAAGAAGTCTGAGGCTTGCACACAAAATAAGAAATAAGTGCCTAAAGTGGGGTAAATTAGAGTCTAGAAGTTAATATTCACAATTCTCATCCTACCCTTTCTGACTTGTTCCTCTATTTTAATCTCCAGGAGAAACTTGCTTTCTTGACATTCAGCAAATGATACTTTGTCTAATTCATTCATTTAAAAAGACTGCCATGTTTAAGCAGTTCTATAAATTAGACACAAACCTGATGAGAGCATAAATGATTTTGCTGTAGTTCTGTTGAAATGCAACCTAAATCCTTACACATAAAAAACATCCATATGCACTGGTGCCCTATGGCATAAGCATTATTAAATAAACAAATGATGTTGCAACACTGGCAACATTTTTTAGTGGTTTATATATCTAGGCAGATTTAACCCATGGCTCACTGGAGAGGAAGGAACATCCAGCTACCCAGATCTGAAACCTGTTATTTAAATACAATGTAAGGTTCATCTCAAAGGGCATATCAGTACCAAATCACAATACACTCACGTAGTTAAAGTGTAATCACTTAAACCAACCTCAATGCTGTGGTTCCCAACTTTCTTTCAGGAAAGACACTGTGACTATTATTTATCAGGTATGTTTTTTCCTCCTTGTTGTCCTTTCCCCAAAAAGAGAAATTCTGTGTGCAGTAATGTAATATGGTTTAGTTGCATTACATAAATGTGAGAAACAGTGTGAGAAAGAGATGGGGGGAAGAGAGAGTGACAGAGAACACACTTTCTGTAGCTCTCCAGAGATAGACTAGTGTGAAAGCATATATGAATATGCAAGCGTGTGACTTTCTTGCTTGAAAAAATGAGAAAACCTAATTGAAGTTTACACACCTGTGTGTTATACATAATTTACTTGTAACCCATAAAATGTACATATTACAATTTATCCACCATTTTAACTGTGTCACTTAATATGTGAGTTTATTGGTTTCATCATTATACAAGTTGTATTTTCTATGTATTCTTATTTTGTGCATTATTTACTGCCTGACTACATTTAGTATTAAATTTCTCTAAACAATGAAAGAAGGATTTAGAAAGACCTCATATGGCATCCATTGATTAAACAGTTATTGCCTGTTGGGCTGGGACAGAAGAGAAGAATTAGAGTACATGAGCTGTCTGTGAGGCAGAAAGCATGTGTGAGACTTGTAATCAAATGTTTCAGTGATTAAGCAGAAAGGAAAGCACTCACCATGTTCATGCTCCATGGGGATATTAGACATAAAACTTTTTCAGAGTTCAGTGAAGCAAACTGTGATGAGAAAGTCATTGGAGAGAGGATCAAAGAATAGTTTTTACAGGGAGACCTAGAATCTTTGTTGCTTTTTCTTTGAGAAAAAAAAAATATTTAGGCTGTTCTTCTTGCACATCGACCTCCATTGCTGAAACATACATTTAAATGAATTACTAAATAACCAAAAGCTAAGAAAGAATGGCACTATAGCATGATGATCATGCAGTTCCCCAGCCTGAGGAACATCCAGCTCCCAATAAAAGAACCTTCTGATTTTTTATGTTTATAATAAAAATCCAGGTACTTCAGTAGCTACTCCAAAGTGAAGTATGGTACAATGCACTTTAGTAACTATTAACTGAATATGGAGTAAAACAGTGAGATACAAAATCAAGCCAAAGCATCTAAGCACGTTAAGAGAACTTAACTGTTTTGATCAGTCAGAAAAGAAGGGCTGGCTATGGAAATGCATTGTGTTTAGGTGGCAAAGTTCTGGTAGTGTGATGAGGCTGCAGAGGTACATTTGTGAGGAGAGACCACCCGCTGTGTCAGACAGCTGGGTCCAGCCAGCTCCAAAATGGACCTAACATAACATCATCAGCCAATCAATTACTGCCTCTGTAAGAAAGGGTAAGAAACACCTGTCAGGGAGGGGAGCAAGAAAAAATGTGAGAAAAACAGCTCTGCAGACACCAATGTCAGTGAAGAAGGAGGGAGAGGAGGCACTCCAGGTGCCAGAGCACAGATTCCCCTACAGATTGTGGTAAAGATCACTGGGAAGCATGTTGCATCCCTGCAGCGCATGAAGGGCCACACTGGAGCAGATATCCACACTGCAGCCCATGGAGAGCCCACACTGCAGCAGGTTCCTGGCAGGAACTGCAGACCATGAAGAGTGGCCCACACAGAAGCAGGTTTTCTGGCAGTCCCATGGCAGACCCACGCTGGAAAAATGTGTTTCTTAAGTCCAGTCTGTTTTGCCCATGACAACAATTGGTAAGTCATCTCCTTGTTCTTATTTCAACCTGTGAATTATTTCATCTCATTTTCTCACCCTCCTATGGAGGAGGGGTGTGAGAGAGCAGCCAGGTGGGGTCTGGCAGCCAGCTGGCATCAACACACCACAGGAAGATTTTTCAAGGAGACATGGAAAGCAAAGTGAGAAAGAACAGGAAATATACAAGACTGTGACTTGACTTGGGGAAAAAAAAAAAGAAAAAAAAGAATTCATAGGTATGAAGAAATTTTGTTATAGCAGATTGGAATCAGACCTAAATAAAGATGACTAATGGCAGATATTATATTGCAGATTTTTTTCCTGAATTTGTCATAAATACAGCCTTGAAAAAATATGAAAACACAATAAAGTATAAAAAAAATCTGTGGCAGCATACATGAAAACCAATTAATTTGTCCTGATGTGTCCCGATTTAGCTTGAAGCTCATAAAATAAGTTTGCTGTCTGAAAAAGACTAAATGCCATCATCATAAAGAGTCATTAGCTAATTCTTCAGACTTTTCTACACATGACTTTTTGATTTTTAAATAGTGATGAATATATGCAGATTATTTGAGCCTTTAGAATTTAGAAACAGCAGGAAATGCCTCAGGTTCTTTCATATATTTCTTCCCTTTCCCATATTGAAGGCATGAATCTATGTGAAACAACATGAAAGACACAGTAAAAACAGTTAATGGAATGATTTATAGCTTGAGGCCATGATTCTACATACACGCAAGCACATTTGGAATAAGCATGCATTCTAAATATGAAGCTGGAGATTAAAACATTCATAGCCAGGATTATATAAACTTGTTAATTACATGTCTTTGAACCATGAAATTCTGAGTAAGTGCTCACATTTAGAACCATTTGTCATTATTTTAGCTTTAATTTTTTGATTTACAGCAAAATACTATTTAATTAGAAAAGTTAAACAAAGGTTAATCTAAAACAGTACCGCTTGAAATACTGAATTCTTCAGGGGTATTTAACACATGAAAATGGAAGGGAAAGCAACTGAAAAAGTAGTATTTTTGTGATGATACAAGCTGGATGCTTTATCACTGTTACAAAACTATAGGTAGTCAAAGAAAATAGTTTATGATTTTCACATATGTCAAATGAAAAAAAATAATCTCCTGACCAGCAGGAATATTGCAATTGGATGTACTGATTTTATTTGTGAAAAGTGGCAAAAGCAGGCTACTTCAGGATTTAGTTGATTATGTTTTCCAGTGACTCAATACAAATTACAAGGAATGGAATAATGCCTGCTTTGGTTTCCTGGTTCAGCTATAGGATATTATCCAGCATATAATATCCACTTCTTGGGATACAAAACACTAAAAAATTTCTTCCTTATAGCAAGCCCAATGAAAACATAGTTCTGCTATTGCTTACTTAAAACGCAAGCATCAAAATAACAAAAATACTTTTGCAAAGCAATAATTGCAATCACCCTCTAAGTTGGAAAATAAACTGCTTAATTCTCTCTAGAATATTGTTTTATGTGACATTAAGGACCCATCAATTCCTCCAAGTTATTAATACATAATATTTTTCCATCACCCAATGACATAAATGTATGACAATATTTAAGAAGAAAAAATAATATATATATGACAATGTCACATTTATAGTATCTTCAAAAATGAGAGAAAATCCTGCTTTCAATTGAATTAAGATGAAATGTCAAGATGTTTTCTTGACAATTGGTACCTATTTAAATTAGAACTATATATGGTGATGCATCTATCCTAAAACTTTCAGTAATATGCAAGGTATATTGGAGACAGTTTTAAATGCTTTTCAACTCTAATTTTTAGTATATTCAAGGACACAAACATTGGTGGGTCATGAATCTAGGCACATATTCTTTGCTGGCAGTTACTGCACAGCAATACTTACTACTTTTCAGTGAAAAGTGGGGATGAAGCTTTCAAGATGACAGTTCATTAAACCAGAAATACATTAGGTCTATATACTTGTCACAAAGTTGCAATATTTTCTTTTCTATCTTGCTTATAACCCAAATACAATTTCTAGCAATGCAACAGTGATGGGTTTTGATTCTACAGTATAGTACAAATTTAATTAAGTGATGTACATTCTAAATAAAGAAAAAAGTTGTCTCCTGACTTTTCAAACAACAAAATTCAATCACAGGAACAATGAATCATAGCCATTTTACTTACTTATTTTACTTACGATCTTGAAAGTTTTATTTTATTGGCCTGCCCGATATTTCACAACTATTCTACCAGCCCGTGGATAACTTATATAAGAATTGAACATATATTTATGACCGGTAAAAATGTCTTCACTTTATCTCATCCATAGAGAAACTTTATTTTAGTGTCATTATATTAAGTTCCAGGCCAACTGGAATTTATACTCCAGTCTACTGAATGAAATCTCAGATACTGAAAATGAGCCACACTTAAAATAGTTACCTAACTGGCATGTATAAAATTCACCTAATATATAACAATTTATTATAGAAATAATCAATGAATTAAAAATAACAGATAATGGAATTGATTAAAGTCTTTCCAAATTATCTGTGGAGGTATCTCAGTTCAGACAAAATAGTAGAGCTTTGTATTCATCTATGTCTTCAGCATAAGTACAACTACCACTATGTTTTGCCTGCATGTAGTGGCAAGCTATCACTGTCTCTGTTTTCTTAGGTCAATATGATCTTGTAATGAGTTTAATGTTTAGAATTTTGGGGAAAAAAATGCCAATGATATTATTACTGTGCAGGGGTGCCTACAGAAAAACAGTGTGTGCCAGTGAAGAAATACTAGAAGGCTGTAGTCTGAATGCAAACTGAAAATACGTGAACATAAACTCGCAAGTTTATGCCTGTACATATGTGTGTATTAACAGTGCAGGCTTGGAAAAAGTAAGACTCAGCAACATTAAAATTATCAGGCAATTAATATACCATTCTGGCAGTCTGTAATGAGGGTAGGAATCAATATTTCATCTTAGCATTCTTTTTAATCAACTATTACCCTTACTGCAGTAACTTAAGAAACAGCAGTTGGAAAAGATCCTACACTGGCCCACATATACTGTTAGATCTTTGCTTAAACATGCTTGCATTATTTGCAGCATCAGCTCAGACTGAATATGTGAGTTGAAATTTTGTGTTTGTCCTGTTTTTTTGTAGCAAGCAACATGATCTCACATTTTCATGACAGTGTCAGAGCATAGTGGCTTTGTAAGTTTGAAACCTGATATTTCTCACTATTTTTCTCTACCGCCCGAAGGCAGCAAAATATATTTCTTTTGTTTCTATTCCTTATTTTTTCTCTTTATCAAATGGTTAACGATAAGTGAAGCTGTTTCCTGTTTAATTTACTTACCCTGATGAAATGCAAGATTAAATGGATCATCTTTCCCTAGAGTCACAGATTTTCTTTGAAAAAACCTACATGCAAAAAGCAGGACCCCAGAACAGGGAACAGTACTCCAACTGTGTCTCACCAGGACATAGAAGAAAAGAAAGATCACCTCCCCTGACCTGCTAGTGATAGCTAGTATTCCTGGTGATAGCTAGTATCCCAGGACACTTAGTCTTGTTTGCTTCAAGGACACATTTGTGACTAATGGTCACTAAATGTCCGTCAGGATTGCCAAAGCGTTTTCTGTGAGCTGTTTTCCATCTAGTCTACCCCCAGCATGTACTGACTGTTCCTCACATGCGCAGGACCTTGCATTTTCTTTTGATCAGCCTCACAACATTCCTCTCAGATCAGTTCTCCAGAAGCACAACCCTCTGATGTATCATGCCATGCTGAGAGGGATTTGGGTGTCTTGGTCAACAGCAACTTAAACATGAGTCGGCAGTGTGCCTAGGCAGCCAGGAGGGCCAACCAGATCCTGGGGTGCATCAAGCATGGAATTGCGAGCCTGTCCTGGAAGGTGAGTGTCCCACTCTACACTGTGCTGGTGCAGCCCCCCCTTGAGTACTCTGAGCAGTTTTGGGCACCACAGTACAAGAGGGATACAAAACTATTGGAGAGTGTCCAGAGGAGGGCAACGATGCTGGTGAAGCATCTGGAGGGGAAGCCTTATGAGGAGAGGCTGAAGTCCCTTGGTTTGTATAGCCTGGAGGAAAGAGACTGGGGGGGGAGACCTTATTGCAGTCTACGTCTTCCTTATGAAGGGGAGTAAAGGGACAGGTGCCAATCTCCTCTCTTTGATGACCAGCGATAGAATCCAAGGGAACAGTATGAAGCTGCAACAGGGGAGGTTTAGGTTGGATAATAGGAAGAGGTTCTTTACTGAAAGAGTGGTCGGGCACTGGAACAGGCTCCCCAGGGAAGTGGTCACAGCACCGAGCTTGACTGAGTTCAAGAAGCATCTGGAGAATGCACTCGGTCATGTGCTCTGACCTGAACGATCCTGTGTGGAGTCAGGAGTGGCACTCATCAGTCTTTATTTGTTCCAACTCACTATGTTCTGTAATTCTATGATTCTATGATCAGTTACTTCTAGCTTTGTATCATCTGTAAATTTGCTATAAATGTGCTTTTCCATCAAGCAGGTCATTAATGAAAATATTGAACAGTGTTGGCACCAGTACTGAACCCTGTGATATACCATTCCTGACTGTCCTCCAGCTGGACTTTATGGTGTTCATGACAATCACTTAAGCCTGGCAACAAAGACAGTCTTCAATCCAATTCACAGTCTGCTTATCAAATTTATATTTCATCAGTTTGTCTAGAAAGATGTTTTAAGAGACTGTGTTGGAAGCCTCACTAAAATAAAAATAATTAATATTCATTGCTCTCCACTCAACCACCATGAGAAGTAACTTTATTACATGGTTTTTCACTGTTTCTAATTGTGGTTAATTCCACTACCCTGAACAAGTCATGTATGTCATAGATTTTGCTTTTTCTCACTTTTGTTTTTGGACTATCTACACCTTTATCAACATTTTCTTTAGTCTAAGACTAATTCTGAGAATTTATATTTTTTTATTACTTTATTTTTAAATACTTCTTTAAAATCTTCAATTTTTTTTAATGTGGAATTACTTCTTCATTCTTCTCAGTAATGTGTTTTTCTGTTAAATTTGCTTATTTGTAAACAATGTCATGGAATGGAAGCCACAGAAAATCTCCTGTACTGCAAGAAGAAATGCTGAGTTTCAAAAGTTTCAGCCTATCCACTAATAATAGAGTGCAGATCTCCTCCATCCTGAAATATAGAATAAAACTGGACTAGTCTTATCTTAAGATTTAAAGACTGTGTTTTAAAAAATCTCTGTAAAACTGACAACAATACAGCACTTAACAGAACAGCAGCAGCTAGTACTAACTTACCATAATAAAAAAAATGTTTCCAAGACAAGCTAGATAAATGTCTTAATCTATTTAGACAGCCATGAAATACCTTTCCTTTGTCCTCACTAAAATAACTGCCTCCTTCCTTTGTTCATACTATGTTTTTCCTTGTTTTGGTGGATTAGTAGTTAAAAACAAATTGCTAGAGCTACAGGTATTTAATTAACATAACAAAAAAGTACTTCTATACTTTCGGGATCTCCTTTTGACTCAAATACATTTAGTAATGATGAGGGGTACCTTTCATAGGTCCCTCTTGGGAAGTTATGTGCTCAAGTCACGTTTACGTTAAAAAGATTTGTTTGTGTAGCTCCCTGTACACTGTTTCAAAGATTTGCTTCTTGGAATATCAAATTATATTTTACTTGATAGATGTGAAGTCTGGTAAGAATAACAGAGTGAATCTTGTTGCTTGCTTGTCCTTCAGTTCAAAATTAGCATTTTTCAAGTAATTTAACTTTGATTGATAGGCATATAGGAATTGAAACTACATAGGGTTTCAAATACCTTTACTAAAATATTATCTTATTTAGAAATCCCTGCTAGCACTGATGGTTCAGTTCTTTTACTATTATGAGAAACAACTTGTTTTTCTTACTTTTAGAAGTCTTTGTTATGCAAAGAGGAGGAAAAAAAAAAAAGAGGCAGTCAAGATAGATGGTGAAATATGCAGTTTATGTACCTGTATTTCAAAAAAGTAAATTCAAAAGATTCTTAAGCCAGGAAACCAAAAATCTTTTTCACCAAATTGTGAAAAACTGAAGTGTGTCAGTAAGAGGGTCACACAGCACAGGATCACACTCCAAATAAGAACAAGTCCTGTAATGAGCAAATCATACGCAATTTTTTTATATATAAATACGTTTTATATTTTTAATTTAGTATTAACTGAATCCTAGTCCCCCTAAGCAAAACATGAAACCTCCAGAATTGAAAGGAGACAACCTCAATTTGGTCACGTAATATCTGAAAAATCACAATGTGGATCTGACCAATAAGACTTAACTAGAATGTAACTTTTCCTTTGTAGCATTTGAGTTTCTTTCTAGTTTGGGTTTTTTGTTTTTTTTTTTTGGTTTTTTTTTTTTTTTTACATTTGAGTTTCATATCTAGAGTTGAACAAAAGCACAAGGCATGTGTCAGCCATAGCAAACAACCTGACAGGAGCCCGCTGAAAGCAAATAACACTGGAGAGCTTTGCTGGAAGTTCTTTGAAGGTAAAGTATGGCTCTGGGACCTTGGTGACCACTTAGTAGTTTGATAACAAGGGGGCAAAAATTCAGTGTGTGAAGGAAATAATAAATAATTTGGGAGATTAAGACATGAAGTCTGATGAAAGTGGGAGCATAGAAGCTGCATCTAAGTGAGAAAGAGGGTTGTAACTATATGGAAAAGAAATTACAACAGAAGGAAAGCAAGGCTGGACATCAAGACTGTGACTAGTAAATGTGACAGAAACAAATAAGGGAAGGGAGAGGGTTGGGGTGGGAGAAAGAGACAGTCTGGAGACAGAAGCCCCTGAACAGAGAATGGTGTGTCTTGGCCATCAAAGAAGGGGGGATGACCACAGCAGGGTAAAGATGTGACACAAGACTTCAGAGAAAAGGGGAGAAAAGCATGCTCAAAACAGCATATCGATTGTCCGTTATGTAAATGAAGACATTTCCCCCTGAAGTTTACAAGTATTTGTAGCACATATGGGCACAGTATGAGGTGTGAACAACACGAGGTAAAATGTAAAGCAAAGTGAGAGAAAGACACCAACACATTCTTTAGCCTTCTAGTTTAGATCTGGGAAGCAAAACTGAGACATTATCATTTAAGCATGAGTTTAACATGGTCTTGAAGACAAAATAACTCAAATGTGTTAACATTTAAAAAGATACCATATAGAAGATAAGCAGTTGTCTTGTTTTTCCTTTGTCATATTATTGATAGTTTGAAGAATTAGCATTATATGAGTTAATGTGTCGCACACTTATCAATATATCATTTCATTATTATTATCTTATAGTAAATTCCATGATCACAGAAGTATGTATACACTCTTATGAAATGCCACAATCTAGATTAACTTCTACATCATATTTAATTTAAACAAAAAAAATGTTATTACTATTTTGCAAGTTGTTTTTGTAGAACCTGGTCTGCTCCACTCTCTGGTTAATTGCTACCCTGTGCTATAACCTGTTTCAGTGACCTTAATTTAAGAATCTCTGGCCCCCAATTCTCTGTGGTAGGCCTTTCCCATTTTGCACTGAAAAAAAGCTTCAGGCTAGAGCTGTGCCTTTTCTTTCTCCCACAAATTTTATTCTAGTTAACTGTGATATGAATTATGAAGACATTATTTCCCTTCTCTCATTTCTCAGAAAATGTGTAACATTACACAGAATGAGAAGCTGAACCCAAGTATTTTGTCTCTTCCAAAAGGACAACAGCAGCAGCAGAAGGTTCTGGTGAAATGGGAGGGAGAACAAAGATGGATGGGACTGTCTGCTTCTGGTAATAAAAGCCATACTTACATTAATAATCAAAAGAAGACCACACCTTGGATTTTTACAAAGGTTCATGATCAGCCATAGAGTTTAATGATTTTTCTGTTTTGTGGAAGAGTTTTGGTCTGTAACAGCTTGCACTAGTGCAGAGAATTCCTGGCTGTTTTTTGAGTCCCAGTTATCAGAGATAAGCTGATCCTAGGACTGGTCTAGAAGACAGTATTTGCAAGGCACTTGGTTTGGGGGGAAGGGGAGAGAAAAGAACTTAGCTACATGGACATAAACGAGATTGTGCCAACTAGTGAATGAGGCCTGGCCTTGTTTTAATCAGTATGTGGGGCTGAGACCTCATTTAACCATACTGGTTACACACATCTGCATAGACAGATAATATTTTCTCAGAGAGTGCCAAGATGAGTTTTGTTTTGAAAAGAGATAACCATAGAAATAAACCAGTCTGAGAGCTGATGGCTGTTTTTCTCTTCTCAAGCTCTTTTTTTTATTTTTTTTTGGTATATTAGTGTATTATGGCCTCTAAGTAGAATTAAAATGATAGTTGCATATTATTTTTGAAGACACTTACTATTAAAGTCTACCTCTTTCCATCTGTTTATTACTCATTTTAGCTACATGCAATGGTGAATTAATGTAATACTTATGATTCACTTAACACTTTTGTAGAAACTTAAAGTAAATTAATTTCAATGATTTTTTCCGTAAAAATTTTTGTCCAGATAAATTAGCTACTAAGGAAGTTCTTGTTGTCCAAAACGTTGAAGTTTTTAATGTCAGATTTGCTTAACTCATAGAAAGTAACAGTTAAACCTAAAAGGAAATAAAACTAGAAGGTGAGTAGTCATCGTAATTCTTGATGTATATAAGGTGGTCTATGCTCTCCTCATACGCAGAATGACATTTCTCCTGTGCTATAGGTAAACAAATATAGAATCATAAAATCACAGAGTGGTTAGGTTGGAAGTAAGTGGGGGAAAATAATCTAGAGGTCGATCATCAAGCAATCCATCAAAAAAGCCCTTCATACCTTTTGTAGTTTTGCGTGGCTGGGTTCTGGTGGAGAAGGGGGGGCACAGGGGTGGCTTCTGCAAGAAGCAACCAGAAGTTGTCTGCAGGCCCAAAAGAGAAACACCAGCTGGCTCAAGGCCAGAGTCACTGTTGACCAAGTGGGCATCAGTGATGGTCACAACATCTCTGGGAATCACATTTAAAAAGGAAAATAAACCACTAGCAGCTGCTTTTTTCCACCAGAGAAGGGAGTGAGGAGATGTAAGAAGCTGTGCAGACACCAAGGTCAGTGAAAGAGGGAGGTGGGGTAAGGCACTCCACGGGTCGGACAGAGATTCTCTTGCAGCCCATGGAGAAGACCATGGTGAAGCAGACTGTCCCCCTGCAGCACATGGAAGATAATGAGGAGGAGAGATCCCATCTAGAGCCTGTGGACAACCCCGTGAGAGAGTGGGTGGAGACACCTGAAGGACCCTGTGACCTCATAGGAAGCCTGTGTTGGAACAAGCTCCTGGCAGTGAAACTTACAGCCTGTGGAGAAATCAACTCATGCCAGAGCAGGCTTGCTGGAGGTGCCTGTGACTCTGTTGGAGACAAGGCTGGAGCAGTCTGTGCCTGCTGAGGCAACTGGTGAGGACCTGAAGCCCCAACAGAAA
The DNA here is from genome assembly GCF_964237585.1 of Gallinula chloropus. Taxonomy (NCBI): domain Eukaryota; kingdom Metazoa; phylum Chordata; class Aves; order Gruiformes; family Rallidae; genus Gallinula; species Gallinula chloropus. Next base: position 19,053,900 of record NC_140086.1, read on the forward strand.
GGACTCACAGAGATGTTCGTGGAGGACTGTCTCCCGTGGGTGGGACCCCACAGTGCAGCAGGGGAAGGGTATGAAGAATGCCCCACCGGCTAAGAAGGCAAACAACTCTTGAGGAACTGACTGCAACTCCCATCCCCTATTCCCTGCCTCTCCCCGTGCCACAATGAGAGGGAAGGAAGAGAAATCATGACTAAAGTTAAGTCTGCTAAGAAGGGAGGGGTGGGGGCAGGTGTTTTAAGATCTGGTGGCACTTCTCATTATGTGACTCTGGTTTCACTGAGTGTGTAGTGTAATGAATTACAGAATTTTCTTTCCTTTATTCTGTTCTGGGTCTGTTTTGCCTGTGATGCTAATTGCAGGATGATCTCTCCCTATCCTTATCTCTACTCCTAAGCCTCTCAATGTATGTTTTCTCCCCTGTCCAGCTGAAAAGGGGAGTGATAGAGCCACTTTGGTGGGCATCTGGACTCCAGTCAGGGTCAAAACGCCACAATACCCATCATGCTTTTAAGCACAAAGCATTAGAGTTGTTTTGCTTGTTAGGCAGATCATGATCTATGACCCTACCTGTCATGATCCTCCCCACCATCTTTTTGCTTCATTCACCTTGATTCTAAGCTCAGTTTCTATTCAGGCTGCTAATGACCAACATATATTGCTTATTATGTTATTATCAGATATGTTACTGAAACTGTGCTATGTCAGGATATTTGCAAACAAGGACCTGTGGTCCAAGGCACATTGTTAGTACCATGAGCTCACTTTACTGCAGTCTGTTGTTTTTTTCTGTAGTTCCTCTCCTCTTAGACCTGAACACACCTGTTAGTTACTGTTTCTAATCCTTACCCATAGAAAAGAGGGGTAAGATTCAGACTGCCTCATGGAGGCATTGGTGATGGTTATTGACCAATGAGAGGCCTTGAAGCTGTTGGTATGCCCAGATTTCACTATGATCCCTATTGACACCCTGCTTGCCTATAAAATATATAAAGGTAAAACACATACTGCAGAGGACACATGCCAAACTAATGTAAGCATTTAAGTCATTTCAGATGTATAGAAAATCAGTCTCCAAACTATATTGCTGATCAAGCATTCAGACACATTATAAAGTTTAATATAGAAGCTTTTGCCTTATGAAACACAAGATTTAACTACCAAGTTCAGTTAAAATCTTTAAAAAAGGTCTGTAAATGTGAGTTTTCCCTTCCCATAAAATACAACATACAAAACCTTTTCCAGAAATCACTGTTCATTTATATGGTATTTTTCCTTTTCTTTGCCAAAATTTCTCAGTCTTCACTGTCCAGATTTGTAAATGCCAGTCATGATACTTAAGTACAAATTTTACTATACTCTAATTTATTCACCAGTTAGTTACATCCAAATAAAGTAAATGACTTCCAGTTATACTATGACATCTTATTTCCAAAAATACCTTAAACAGGGAAGAAACATAAATTTTCAAGAAAGCTCTGTTACAAGTGTTACAGCATGATTACAGCACTTCAGATATTACAGAAATAAAGCCCTCTATGTTCATTCTCTATCAATAAAAAATTGATCTCCAAATTATATCTTCATCTGTAACACATATAGCACTGGAAGGAAGATTCCATGAGTACAGAGCCTCAGGCTCTGCCACTGCCCTATACCTTTCCCTGAGCACATTAAGTACCATGTTTTTCATTTCATTGCTCTCCTTTTATCTACTCTTCTAAACCTCTTTATTCCTCTGGTTTTCATCTACTCTGAGCTGCTGCTATGGTACGGAATGCTGATGAGACAACAAAGCATTTTAACTTGGAAGGTTACTTTCCAGCAGTATTTCTTAGCATAACCCAGCCATCCTGTATTTATACAGATAACCTCTGCATTCCGGTACCATGTTAAGGGCAATTAACTCAGCTGTTTGCAGGTACCCTGGACGTGTGAAGGATTGGTCAATACAACGTGGACAGAGACTGATCATGTAATACCCTTTTAACTCATGTTGCTCATTCTCACCCTCTCCCTGCTTTCCTAACAACGTGCTGGTGCTGTGCTTCTGGTCCTTCAGTCCTAGCTCTGCCACTGCCACTGTGCAGGGACATACCCAGTCCTGTCCCTTCTTCGCTGGCTTCTCAGGTTGGTCTGTTGGCATTTATGATTTCTCCCTCTACTTCACTGTGCCAGTTACCACTTTAATCAAAAATATATGTATGGTTACATTAGGCCCATATTTTAGTTTTGCTTTTCAGAAATGAAAGGTACAAAATTAAAAACCTAAGACTGAAGTGACTCTTCAGGGTCACTTTCCCCCACTTAAGGGTACTGGTAAAGTATAAAATAAGTGCAAAAGTGGTCAAGTGAATGCTCACGTGGGTACTCTGAAGGCATAGTAAAACATTTAATCAGAGAAAATAAGCATTACTTTTCTCCTTAATAGGAGAATGGTAATGCAGAAGCGTTGAATTTGAATAAATAATGTAACATATGTATCACATATTATGCATATCACCATCAACAAAGAAAAGAAAAAATGTCAGATTTCTTTCACAAGCTTCCTAAGAATTTGGCTTCAAAGGACCCATAATAATTCAAGAAAGCTTTTTATTTTTTTTTGGCACCTCTGTCCAGAATAGCAAATCAAGAATATATAGATGTTGCATTGCTGTGTAGTACTCTAGCCCCACTAAATTACATTTGAAACCTGTGAAAACAAAGCTATTTTTTATTTTTCTTAGTTCATTAATAATCTTGTTTGTAACTGATAGTGATAAAAAGCTGGTGTTTTCCCATATACAGTGTAGACCTCTTGTTTACCCTTTCTACTTTATAATCACACATAGTGATCCATCAGTGCAACTCTTGGCAGAATATGGATTTAAAAAAAATTCAATTCAGAGAAGGTGAAAGTGGTGCTGATCAATTGGTGGAAACAACTTGACAAAATGGGAGAGCTGAAGGTTTTTCAAACCGCACAGTGAGCCATCAAAATGCTGCTCATATGCTATGCAGGTACTGACTTTCCCGGCACAACTGGAAATTATTTCTTGTAAGAGATACAAACTGTTGAAACTATCAGATATGCTGGTGCTGCTATAATATCAGAATAAAACTTTTCTATGTGTATATATTTACGTATATATGGCTAGTAGCTGAAGGTATTCTACATTTATTCTTTATTTTATTACCTCAATTCAGAGCTTCTGCATGTAGAACAGATAACTTCATGGAAAAGTCCACAGAATTTAACAATTGCATGGACTGAACAGGGAACTGTGTTCCTTCTAGCTGGCATAATTGTAAAGAAATTTTCACTGCATTTTTATTTTAATATAAAGGAAATCTATGATGCATTAAAAAAGAGTGCTCTAGCACAGATATCTTATGAAAGTCAGTACATTAATCAGTTAAAAGTTGGTGCAGACCTAACATCAACATGTTTGTCCTTTTGTTTTAGTATTACACCTAGATATAGAGTTGAAACAAACTGCACTCAAGTGCACGAAGCTGAATTGTGTGCTCATAAAAATATAAAGAGATGATTGTAGCACTGATTGTCATAGCAACAGGAATATAACAGACATGAAATATTTTGACATTATACTGAGGCATAGGTTCTGTACTTATCAACTTACTGACACATCACGAAGTAAGCACTCACACTTAGGAGGGCTACCAAGCAGTTTAGTAGTGGGGAATGAAAGGTGATAGGAAATTATTGAGTATCTAATTGGAACAAGCAAAAGTCCTGGGATGTACATCATATTCAGCTTATTATAAACATAGAATATTGGGAACTCCATTCCACATCAGAAGATAAGGATGGAGAGAAAAATCTAGAAGTAATGCCTGACTGAGCATTCATACCAGGCCACTAGTGTGGGAGAAAAACATTTTGTCTCCATAGTCTGGGAATGAAAGCAAAACAATTGGCTCTAAGCCTGCAAGCACATGTGGGTCTCAAAACCTTCTTGCAGTAGCCCTGCACACCACCTCTCCCAGACTGGTCCTTTGCCTTTTCAGGTGAGTTGACCTGTCTATGTGTGTAAGCAGCAGCAGAAGGGACTAACAGATGAAAAGATACTTGGTCAAGTGAGGACAGGAACAATAACAACTCATGAGAAGCAGCTGAGGGAACAGTGGAGAAAAGGAGACTGAGGAGAGACCTTATCAGCCGCTACAACTACCTGAAAGGAGGTTGTAGCCAGGTGGGTCTTGGTCTCTTCTCCCAGGTAACAAGTGATAGGATGAGACAAAATGGCCTAAGCTGTGCCAGGGGAGATTTAGATTAGATGTTAGGAAAAAAATTTCTTTACTAGAAAGTGTTGTCAACTACTAGAGTAGGCTGCACAGGGAAGAGGTTAAGTCACCATCCCTAGAGGTATTTAAAAACTTTGTAGATATGGTACCTGGGGACATGGTTTAGTGGTGGAATTGACAGTACTAGGTTAGTGGTTGGACTTGGTGATCTTAAAGGTCTTTTAAAACCTAAAGTATTCTATGTTTCTATGACTTTGAACAAACTTTTTTCTGTGTTTTTTAAAATGCTTATTCAACCCTGACGTTACATACAGAAGTTTTGTCTAATAGCCTTCATCTTCTTTAAAAGACAAGAGAGGAGCCATCTATAAACTGTGAAGAGAGCTTTTCAAGAAAGAGCAGGTGACCTCTGTGGCAGATGTATATAGTACTATTGAAACTGTGACACTGTGACAGTTATATATTGTACTATTTGGTTATATAGTTAAGTGCCCAAAAAATTTAATAGCACTGCAGTTAGGCACTTAAGTAAATTGAGCCTGGATTTCAAACATGCTGAAAAATTTCCCTTCTCTGCAGAATCATAGAGTCAGAGAACAGTTTGGGTTGGAATGGATCTTTAAAAGTCATCTAGTCCAACTCTCATGCAATAAGCAGGGACATCTTTCAGTAGAATCCCACTGCCTTTACTCAGAAAGAAAAAAAAAACATTTCATTTCTGAAAATGCTAAGCTTGTAATATGAGTTAACATGTAAAAGATGTTTGGAAAACCTGCAGACTTGCAAACTTCTATCTAAATTTTCAATGAAGCTATGATTTGATGCTAAACATAATGTTATATGGGTAAAGTGAGAAGAAGAGCTGTATATCCATTTAATTCTGAGTTGTATTTGTTACCAGAATTAAAAGTGTTGTAAAGTTAATGTAAGGGTTTGAATGACAAAAAATTAACATTTGGGAGGTTAACTTGCTTTCCCACATCACATTCATGCACAAATTTTTAAGGCAGACTCCTTCATCTCTAAAAAATTGCTTCTGTTTCAACTTTCCAGGGGACCAAAAACCAGCACTTTAGTGTAATAAAAACCTGACCATGTTATTTTTTTTTCTGCTGACAGCACAAGAGTAAGGAAAGGAACATAGCTGTTTTATTCCACCATGCCAGGAATCATTGCTCAGCAAGATCTCTTCCATTAATTTCTGACAAGATCAAAAGAGCTTTAAACAGGTATGAAAATACAAGTGCAGGCTACAACTTTGCTATTAATAGTAGCAGTCACCTTCTCTCTCTAAAAAAAGTATACTCAAAATAAGAGCAAATTTACATATATATATTTACATATGTATATATTACTTGGAACAGAAACCTGGGACTTCTCCATGTGTCAGGTCTCATTCATTTTAGTAATGTGGTGTCAATAGATTGCCAACATTAACAAGAGAACTGCTGCAGATGGTGTGTTTAAAATAGAACTGGCAAATTCCATTCTTTCACCTGAGGTGCATTGAAGTATCTTTATACTGTACAGGAAAGCTGAAGATAATATTCTGGATTAGGCTATGGAAGACTGGATTAACCCCTCAAATGTAATAGTCTCTTTTTGAGCCCACTGTGGACCACTACAAAGTATTGTGTTCAACACCTTCACCATCACTCCTTATTTAAGAGTGTAATGAGAACAAAATAGTGTCAACTCATAGATTTCCAGATTCCTGTTTTTTTTTTTCCTGTATCTTTTTACCTAGGATATAGAGTTGAACCTTGAAAATCATTCAAAAAAGGAAGTCTTGTTGACTTGAGTGTTGATATGTTCATGAGGCCAAAAAACCAAATATGTGATGTGGTCCTTAAAATAAAATACTGCAGAAACATAAATCATAATAATGGTACAAGTATACAATTTAGAGAAAAGTATTCGTCTGTCACACTTTAACATGCCTTGGAAAATAATCCATCTGGGAAAATTGAGGGGAGAGAGTCTATCATGTACCTTCTGAGGCAATATGAGCTTTTTTTGTATTTTAAGTTGAAAGAAAACAAACTTACATTATTTCTAACTTTAATGTGAAGTTATGGCTCAGGGGAGTTGCAAGTAGATGAATTTAAAATTGTGTTTTTTATTTCACAAGGCAGAAAACTGGTTGTGTAGATACAGCTCAGATTTCTGCAAGCTGTTCCTCTAATAGATCTCCATTTAGCAAGGGACTGCAGATGAGAAGTTAGTTCAGCCACAGCCACTGAAAGCTTGATTATTTCTTTTTCTTCTCTATTCGAAAGGGCTATTGAACACTATCAAGTAATGAATGAGTGATGTAGATAGGTCTCTGTCAGGGTCTGATAGTAGGCCATAGAAGAAAAACGGACTTTCAAGCACAGTTTCAGGCTAATTCAAATCACTGATAGGACGATAAAGTTTTTATTTCCTAACATCCATTTTCTTACTATAAATATGATAAAATATTACTGATGTATGACAATAAATGAGACTGTAGCTGTAGAGTAATATACACTGCTCAGGTATAAGCTTGTACAGGGGTATTGTTTCACAGTGAGAAGATAAACTACTATTTCTAGTAATGTAAAAAACTCCTGAAGTAGAAAGATATTATTACAGAAGAGTTGGGAAAACCCAACGAGTGTTGCATCATTTCTTGTTTTAAATATGTATGAATATTTTAAACTTAAAAAGTTGCACACACCTCTCCTTTCTTTGCAATCCCCTGAACTGGATCAGTTGCACAGATCACTCTTTCTGCTATCCACTTTGCATCCCAATCCAGTCCTGCCAAGCCCCCACTAAGACTCAAAGGCATAGCTTCTCAGTGATGGCTTGAGCTATGGTCTGTTCCCTGCCATGCCTCTGGGAAGTACCACCCTTACTCATCACTGCCTGTGTAGAAGCTAAACCTGATGCTGGGGGCATTCTGCTCACTTGGCTATCAGGGAAGGGTGATATCTTGATGGCATGGCACTTGGCAGCTGCTGAAGAAACCAGCTATGGCACCTAGCTGCTCAGTTCCAAAGATATCAACCACAGTTCAGTTCAGGAAGTTATTTATATGTTATATCAAGCATTCTTCTATTGCCCGTTCTGTTCTATCATGCATCCTACATCCAATTTTAATAGCTTATCCATAGACAAAACATGCTTTGATATACTCATCATTAGCATCATCACATTTTAAAGTCATTCAATACACTTTTAGATATTCTGTTTTGTCATTTATCTGTTTAAAACTGTCTACAGGTATTTTCCACAGACATCTTGTGAGTTAGTTACATACACAAATGCCATTTTCAGACAACTGCAAAGTCACTAAGGAGAAAAGGTCAGCCCCTGCCCCTCCGCAGCCTCCTTTCAGATAGTTGTAGAGAGTCATTAGGTCTCACCTCAACCTCCTTTTGTCCAAATTAAACAACCCCAGTTCTCTCAGCTGGCCCTCATAGCATTTATTTTCCAGTCCCCTCACTAGCTTTGTCGCCCTTCTCTGGACATTTCCAGCACCTCAATGTCTTTTCCATAGTGAGGGGCCCAAAACAGAAGGCAGTACACAAGATATGCCCTCATCAGCACTGAGTGCAGGGGGACAATTACTTCTCTAGTCCTACTTGCTACACTAAGTTTGACCGTACTTAGGATTCAGAGCTGTGAATCTTCAAGAGGTATTGATTTTACCCTTTAGTGCGAAATCATATGTTTACTTTTCCTTCCAATGAACTTTTCTCCTTTTTTCAGATCACTGGAGCAGGCCGCCCGGGGGGGTTGTAGAGTCTCCTTCTTTGGAGATGTTCAAGACCTGTCTGGACGCCTACCTGTGTGACCTGTCCTAGGGAACCTGCTTTGGCAGGGGGGTTGGAATAGATGATCTCTGGAGGTCCTTTCCAACCCCTACAATTCTGTGATTCTGTGATTGATCTTAAGATCATCTCTGTGACTTTGCTGTCACAGATCTGTTACGAGTGTCTGACGACTCTTGTTCTGTAGCTAATCCTGTTCAAAGAGGAGCTAAGAACCTCAAAGTCTTTCTAAAGCCAAAGAGAACACCACTTTGACAGGGAAGTCACATTTAAATTTATAAATGCAGTTTAAAAATCTGAAATACAAGCACATAGGAGAAATGTTTTGTATAACTCTGAATGCAATGTCTTTTGTGAGTAAAGATGTTTTACTCATACCTCTTTGTTTTTGCTGCAGCCATAAATATATAAAACATTTTGCTTTTTTTTTTCCTTTCATAAAGCAATAAAGGCTTTCCTTAAAAAAATAAAAAAGGTGGACTTTACTGTCAGCAACAGCTTACTCTCTTTTAAAACCCTACCAGAGCTTTAGGTTCAGCTGTAGTTCAAGCAAACAGCAAGGGAAAATAATACAGGAACTATCTGTTTTATGACTATATTCAGTTAAAGATGTATGAATTTTCCAACCGTAAGAAACATTTGGTGTTGTAAAACAATATCCTTCAAGGTAAAGCTTGAATTTATTAAGACTATAATCAAGTATTATACCTTTTTCACTATTCAGTTTGTAATCTACAACTCTCTTTGGCTCTAAGAACAATTCATTATAATTCTGCAATATGATAAATGAGTTTTTGAAGGTTACTGGATTTTTTTTAGTCAGTATGTCTATCTTTTAAAGTAAATTAATGTCATATGTTTGTTGCAATCTAGAATTCTTCTGACAGGTATTTTAAGAAGACTTGAAGATTAAAAAATATATTTATAAATGAATATATAATAAGAAATATTGCAAAAATCAAAGAATTTACAGATGTTTGATAAATTCAGGTTAACATTTAACATTAAATGTGAATGGAGAAATAATAGTTAGTTTATCTTTTTTTTTTATGTTGACATGAGTTTAGATCTAATTTACTAATTATGCATGATACTGAGGTGTATTGAATTTTGTCCAATAACTACATCTTTATATTAAGCCAATACTTCATATATTCCCCTTTCAAAAAGTGACTTACCTCCTTGAATATGGATTCAATAGAAACCAAAATAGGAGATTTAAATCTTATCCTTCCATTTAACCTGTTTGGATATTTAGATAAGTGACAAAATCACATCTACAATGAATATGCCATAGAAAATGGTTAAGTTGAAGAATGGTAATATTTCATCCAAACTCCTCTTTGTATAGTCTACCTGATAGTGACCACTGGAAAAAAAAAAAATAAATCTGAGATATGTTCTCTCTTCCTTCCGTGATACTTTAAAAACCCCTTTTGTCTTTGGCTAAAAAGACAAATGTAAACCCAGAATCTGACTACTGAAGGTCCAATTGGGGCAGTCAAGTACGAAAATGACACCATTTTGTCTTACATTAGATATTCACCCTAGGACTGTAGCACAAAATACAACAGCTGCCTGTTAAATCATAAGACAAGAGAAACTGCAAACCAGCAGTGATCCTTTTTGTCCTCTGTGCAACCAGAAGCCTTCCATCTAAGCAAGTCCTACAGCCAGGCTAAATCTTTTTGGTTAATTGACCAAATTTCCTACTTTTCCCACATCTCAAACTATTTTCTGGGAGTCCCTAACAAATTTTTCAACAGGAGCAAGAGAACCCTGACAAAGTCGCATACTAGGATAATGAGCAACACTCAGCTTTCAAAGTTAATTTTAGGCACTCAAAAGACTTGCATTTGTGTAATTTGACTACGTTTGAAAGCTAAATTTACTTTAAAATAAGAGGTGGTTATAGAGCAATTACAGGATTTGAAGAGTTTGCATGCTAAGCTAAATCTCCAGTTTTTTAATGTTACATTTGATGTGAACATGAAGATGTGTACACTGCTTTCTCTCTTTGGCAATCTTTATTAACGTATTTAAACAATGAATGTGTATTTATTGAATGTATAAACGGGGAAAAAAACCCTTTTCCTTCAGAATTCTTTGAGAAACCACATGTATGCAGATGCAGCATGTATGTACATGCGATATCTGACGATCTCTGCATTCAGTTTTCACTTCTAATTTTTTTTTTTTAAATCTTTGGAATTTTCAAATCTAATTCAATTTCTTAGAAGAGTAGTGATGTAACAGATTTAAATTTCCCACATGCTTTTGAGAAAATAGCGTGCTAATGGATGAGGGAAGGATGTACACCACTGAGAAAATGCTATGCCAGGTACCTCAACAAATCCAGTTGGACTCATTACAAGGACAAAAACAGGAAGAAAAATGCCTCATCTACCAGACTAGCAGAAAAAGATTTAACATCCTGTAGAACATTAGAGGATTCATAAATATGACAAAACAATTGCAAACGAGGCTTAGGGGATATTACTACTAATGGAATTCAATTTTCAAATATTAACATATGGGAACTTCCATAAATATAGAAATTGGAACTGAATTTCAGAAATTAGTGATTCTGAGCAACAGTTAAAAGACAAGTAAATGATCACAAAGGTGAAATTTGAAGCAGTATTAAAAAAAACTAATAAGATTATTTTGTAGTCTAAACAGTGAAGCCACGACAAGAGTATAAAAGCATTTTACCACTACTGGTCATATGGATTCTTCAATAAGATTAGTTTCATTTTCAGTATTGGTTACAGTCTTAAAACGATGTAGAAAACTTCAGAGGTCATTAAAAAATCCATAAAAATAATTTTAGAGCAAAGATAGAACATAAAATAATGAAATAAAATTGAAGAGTTAAATTGCTTTAACTGAATACAAAGGAGGGGGAAAAAAGTTGATTTGGTAACGACGACTAAATGTCTTCTGTGGGAGGGATGAAGACACAGAATAGTGAAATGGTTTCTCAGAGTAATGGAGAAGAACAGGATGTGAAGGACACACTGAAGACCAGACATTCTAGTATGCAATGAAAGGTGCATTTCTCTTTATTGTACCTATGGATTCCTCCGTAGTCTGTGCAGAACTGGTCCAGCAGAAACGTATCAATAATAGCTGTATCAATGTATTACATATGAACACAAGAATCAGTCTGCACAGATAGTACTGAAGTTTATTATTTGCCAACTTAAAAAGACATAATTTTTACAATTAGAATAAAAAAGTAATAAAACCCCAAAACTATAAAATATTAAACTTTAATAGTTGTTTATTTGTACTGTAACCAGCATCTGCAGCAGTTACAAGGCAAGAAAATGTCCATATAATTCCAGAACTCATACTACTTAAATTTTGAGAATAAATATCAAAGACAAGAAGAAATCTAGTAACCTCAGAGTGTGGATGGGTCTGTGCATTATTTGCTGTATCAGAGTTAGTCGGAGACCATGTAACACATCTGTCCCATTCCTTGGCAGCCAGAAAAGCATTGCTACATGTAATGACCTCAGAGTAAAAGCTGGGTCACTAGTGTCACTGGCTTGTTTCTTCTCTCACATACATGACAGTAACCTTTCTATAACAAATTTTACGCAACTAAAAGGAAAAGGTTTGCTATGCCAGTTTTGCCCATAAGAAACAATGTTGTCAACTGTGTGTGCACATCCCTTGAAATTGAGTTTTAGAAGACAGATTTGGGTGAAGGCATATTTTAGAATCGGCATCTGCCTGACAGTGGACTTAAGGGACATATAAAATAATTTCACATCTCACCCAAGTACTGATTAAAATGCTGAATCCAACTGTCAGCAGTAACTTACATGACAGCTGATTAAAAATAAAGAAAAACTCTGGGATTACATCATTCTTTAGGTGACTTCAAATTAAGGTAGAAAAATTATTTTCTGCCTCTAGTTATGAATAAGTAACTAAAATATCGAACATTATAGATTTTAATGCATTGAGTATATTAGTATCACCAGAAAGTGAGGACTCAAATTTGAGTAAATGATGCTAGGTATATAATAATTCTCCTGGGAAGCTGGAGAGACACTATTTCCAAGGGCATTTAGTGATAGGACAAGGGGTAATGGCCTTAAGATGAAGCAGGGTAGATTTAGATTAGATATTAGGAAAAAAGTTCTCTATGAGGCACTAGAAGAGGTTGACCAGAGAGGTTGTGTATGCCCCATTGTGCTAAGCATTCAAGGACAGGTTGGATGGAGCTTTGAGCAACCTGGTCTAGTGGAAGGTGTCCCTGCCCATGGCAAGTAGGTGGAACTAGATGATCTTTAAGGCCCCTTCCAACTCAAACCATTCTATGTTTCTATGATTCTATGGTTCTATGATTCTATGATCCTTTCACTTGGGATTATGCTTTTACTAATTCAAATCAAAAATAAAATTAAAAATTTGCCTACAAAGCCACTAAAGCGAACCCATCCTTTTGTAATGCAAACTTCCACTTCCTAATTTCCCTTTTTGAGTTCAGTACAGAGTTGCAGTACAGAGTACAAGTTGAGAGAACTTGATTTCAGCTTTGGCTTTGCAGCATTTCAGGTAATCTATTTCAGGAAATCATCATTTCTGTTAAGAGTAGAAGACATTGTTAGGTCAAAAACGATCAATGGTCTAAAAGTAGCAGTACCAAAATAATGAGCATTAGAATGCCTGACTTGTACATCTGGCTTCCTCTGAACTCCTTTAGGAACAAAAAAAAAAAAAAAAAAAAAAAAAAAAAAAAAAAAAAAAAAAAAAAAAAAACCAACAAAGAAAACAATCTCTGTGGAAGAAATGTCATAACCCTTTCCCTCTCCAAGTTCAGGCTCTTAAGTGTACTGCCAGGACACATATGCCTCTGCCTTGGAATTTCCAGGCCCTGACTTCCTCCTGAAGGTCATAATTTTCTCCTTTATTTAATAATATTGTTATCTCTTGATAGTAATATACCTCCAAAAGAGGATGTTTAGAAAAAAAAATAGTGGAAGAATAAAGCAGAGACAGGAGATTTGAAATAAAAAGACAAGAAATGTCTGTATCAAAGCTCCAACAATAGCAAGCATAACTTGTATTCCAATTAAATTTATATGCTAAAATGAACACTGCTTTGTATGAAGACATGCTGTTTGATAGAATATATAAGGTGTATACAACTTCAGAAGCCTGTTATTTTGGTTAAAAGAAGTTTCTGCACTCTATATAATTTGAGACGAACAGACCTGTTGTTCCCTCTTTCAAAAGCTACCCTGCAACAAAACTAAATTTGATTGTCATTGTATGTCTAATTTCTTTAAATTATGCTGATCTGGATACCTCTTATTAAAGACACTCATATTTCAATAACTTATCTAGTCTGTGAGTTGAAGCTCCTAATTTAATTTAATTAATGTATGAAATCAGTATGGATATCTTAATTTCCTTCAGTATGGTCAGAAACTTCTCTCACATTCTTTGTGGTGCTTTCACAGTTTTCATAGGAAAAGACACTTTGGAATTTCCACTCGGTTAAAATAAATAAATGTGTGTATATATATATTTCTGAAGAGACATATATAAAATACACAAGGTAAATGTTTTAATTCTACCATTTTTCATTGGTCTTACCAAATGTAGAAGCTTTATACAATGATTCACCTTTCTTTGCTCAGATAGACTACAGGAGTAAAAGGTATAACATGATCCTTAATTGCTGCCATTTAATTTATTTTTTTTCTGTTGAAATAAATTGGCTCTGTTCCTGGTTCATGTTCTCAGAGAGGCTAATTTTAACTCTTCCTCATAAACAAAAAGGGTAATAACAATTTATCTTCAGAGCCATTTCAAGTGCTTATAGGTAAAGTAGATTTGAATGGGGGGTGCTGTGTGTGCATATTTTCTAAAAACTTTCTGTCAAATACTTTAATCAATATGCATATAATGATTTAAGTTTATCTTATCTATCCCATTGTTTCAAAAGGTCACAGTTATTACTGTGTATATACAAGACTGCATTACTGTTACTGCTACTATTAATAATACTATTTCTTCCAATCGAATTTTATGAGGGAAATAATTCTACTTGCTTTGTCTAACATGCAGGTCTAGTCAGCAATTATCAGAGTCATCCTCCCATCTTTGCGGGTTTTTTTTGCATTAGTCTCCTGTGCTTAGATTTTTTTCCCCCCTCTTCTTCACTCAGAGACTATTTTACTAATTAAATCAGTAACTCCACAATTGTCATTGACATTCTTTATTAATGAGCCTACTTTCTCATTTTATTTGAATGTCTTTTTGTGTTTTTGCATAGCCTTTTATGCAAAATTAGATGTCTTTGCTGAATTATCATAACATTGTTATAGAGCACTATCCATAAGTGCAATATCTTATCAATAGTTTTAGGTACTCTGTGAGTCTTTATCTAGTCACAGAAACAGGCACATTGAAAACTCACATATGAAACTTATGCAGAGCGTATCTAGAGCCAAGCACTCTATTTATCAACATTTTCTCTCGAAGGCAACCACTAGTACCAGAAAGTATTGCAGGTCTAAGGGCACACAGTCCATGGCTGAATGCATATTGAATGATGTGTCTACTGCTACCCTGCATTTTCCTGACAATCTACTAGCATTTGATGCACTGCCTGAAAATGCTCCAGGAAATTTGAGAGTGTGTTAATTCTTAAATCACAAATTTGACATCAGCAGAAAGTGCTGTTCATGCTTCTGGTGAACCTTACTTGACTTTCTTGCTTGGATGAGCTCAACATCTCTATCTTCAGCAAATCAGTTTCTTCCAAGATTGAAAGATGATGTATGGGTTCCAAACATTTTTCTGAAGCAATAGTTCAAGAAACTTCACTAGGTTTTTTGAGAAGTTGAATTTTTATGAATTAAAGGCAATTTTAGCCATCAGGAAGGTCAAGCAATGTGATCAACAAAGCAAGGCTTTTAAGGGAAAATTGCCTTTAAATTATGCTCTGGTCTGTGCTCTGCATAAATTTAAAAATAAACAGTACTTTGACTAAGATGAATAATCCTAAACAAATAATCCAATGCACTTTTGCACGAAAAGGACAATTGGCTACATCATGAATATTTTTTTCTTTAACAATAATTTTATGGGCCTTTTGATCATTAAGCATGGCTGGTAATTCAGTTAGCACTGGGAGGACAGAAGAAGCCCCTACATGAAACAGTCATGCTGTTTCTATGATGTGGTGATTTAGCCCCAGATAGTGGCTGAGCACCACACACCACTCACTCTTAGGGAAGAAAGACACAGAGCCTCCATGGATTGTGGTAAAGACAGTTTACGGAAAAAAATCACCATGGAAGTAGTGACAGCCGATTACACTTCACACCCAGTGATAACACAGAGTATCTTACCAACCTAACAACTACAGAATGCTGCACAACACAAAGAACACCCCAGCCACACTCAGATTGCTCTGGAGACACCCAGCCAGTACTTTTCCCCAACCAGCCCCTTTTATGGGGAAGTGATGTCAGCTCACCTGTGCTAACTCAGCTCATCTGTGATGACTGCTTGGGGAGGTTTACTTTGGCCTGGCCACAACCAGGAGAAATGATTACCATAAAAAGTGTTTATGAGCAATAAATAAATTAATTGCGGAAAATGGGAAGTCATTTTAGAATGTATCCCAGTATTACAGAATTACAGGTTTGGAAAAGACCTTTAAGATCATCGAGTCCAACAGTTCCTGTCCTATGCTAAACCATATCCCTAAGTACCTCATCTAAGCTCTTTTTAAACACATCTGGGGATGGTGATTCAACCTCCTCCCTGGGCAGCCTGTTCCAGGCCCTGACAACTCTTTTGGTGAAAAATTTTCTCCTAACATCTAATCTGAACCTGCCCTGGCACAGCTTTGTGCCATCCTGCTTGTCCTATCTCCTGTCACCTGGCTGAAGAGACCAACACCTACCTCTCTACAACCTCCTGCCAGGTATTTGTAGTCGGTGATCAGGACTCCCCTCAGACTTCACTTCTCCAGGCTAAACATCGCCAGGTCCCTCAGCCACACGGTCCTCAGATGATTTTCCCTCCAGCTCCTTCACCAGCCTGGTTTCCCTTCTCAGGCTTCAGGAGCTTGATGTCTTTCTTGCAGTGAGGGGCCCAGAACTGGACACAGTACTCGAGGTGCAGCCTCACCAATGCCAAGTACAGGGGCACAATCACCTCCCTAGACCTACTGGCCACACTGTTTCTGATACAGTCTCCCCCAAGCCTGTAGCGCTCTATGGGGTTGTTATGTCCCATGTGCAGCACTCTACACTTGGCCTTGTTGAACCTCATCCCACCAGCCTCAGTCTACCAATCCAGCCTGTTCAGATCCCTCTGAAGAGCCTTCCTGCCCTCAAGCAGATCAACACTTCCTCCCAGCTTAGTGTCATCTGCAAAATTACTGAGGGAACATTCAATTCCTTCTTTGAGGTCATTGATAAAGATGATGAGCAGAACTGGACCCAGGATTGAGCCTTGGGGGACGCCACTTGTGACTGACCTCCAGCTGGATTTGGTTCCATTCACCACCACCCTTTGGGCCTGGCCATCCAGCCAATTTTTAACCCAGCTGAGGGCCAGTTTCTCAGTCAGAATTCTGTGAGAAACAGTGTCAAAGGCTTTGCTGAAATCCAGGTAGACCACATCCACAGCCTTCCCCTTGTCCATTAAGTGGGTAGTGGTAGCTGTTTCCAAGATAAGAAAATATTAGACAATCATATATGTTTATGCTATCTTAAACCCACCAGATTGGTGTGATAACCAAGTTCAACACTCATGTTGAGTAAAGCTAAAAGTAGTGGAAAAGTATTGAGGTTTTTGATCTGTTTGTTGTTTGTTTGGGGGGTTTTGTTTTTGGGGGGGGGGGTGGTTTTTTTTTTTTTTAATGAGGTATGTTATAGACATATACTAAATGTGATCCACATAGTTACAAATTTGAAATATTCTTTAACTGGTCTCTATTCCGTATACCATTGGAAAATGGAATTATATAATGCAGTATTATCTGCATTATATAAAAGCATTATTAAAACACAAATAAGACATTTCATGATAGATTTTTAAATCTCAGTGTTTATACTCAAAGAAAATGGATAATTGTAATTTTGTTAGTGTTCGGAAAAATAAGTACACAATAGGCAAATGCAAATTCTAGTCTTAAGTAATTACTGACTTCAGAGAGGAGTGATTTCAATGAAAGCCAGTGAACAGAAATAACTATTTTCCAAAAAAATATAATTAGACTGGAAAGAAATCTACAGATTTCATCATCAAATATAAAATCTCTTAAACTTTAAAACTACTATCAACAATCCTCAAACGTTTTCTGAATTCCTTTGTTTCTCTATTTTGTTTATATTCAAAGCAAAAGAAGAAAGAAGCCATCTTAATATAAAACCATAACTTAAAGTGCATAATAATAAATGTACCTATTAACAAAGATTGCTAGTGGCAAAGCTATGCTAATCAGGTTAATATCATCTATAGACAGAAAATATGAATATATAATAAACCGTGTATTAAAACCAAGGAGTTACTAGAACCACTTGCATAACTTCATTAATTTTCTTTTTCTTATATTTTTAGAAAAATAAAATATTCCTCAGAAAGTTAAGCCTATGAAACATCAATTATTTATATGCATCTCACATAGCAAAACTCCATTTGCTAATGAACTGCTGATATTTAACCTGCTCTTTTAGTTACCATGCCTTTAGCTAGGCATCCAGCTTTTCTAGTAATTTATCTTCTTGGCTCTACACCTTGTCCTGCTGTTAAAACGTTGCCTCCTGCTAGCAGGGAATGTGTGGAAGGTCTTTCACCTCTGTGAAGATAATTACAGGATTTCAGTCTCCAAAGCAACTAATCAATGTTCTATTAGTTTTCTGGAGTACTCAATTTTCCTTTAAAAAAAATGGGAAAAAAATGAGAAAGATAAAAAGAAATATCTTATTACATGAAACCGTTTTAGAAGTTTTATACATTAAGAACAACCACTTCAATAATTCTAAAAGACCGAATACTGAGCATACTGGATTTTATCGAAAATACCATGGCTTTCTTAAGTGTTTATCATTGCATTGCATGTATACACTTGAAACTATAAAATCCTAAACCAAAAATCTATTTTCATCATTACTGCTATATTTTTTCTTATTCTGAAAAAAATCCTATTTTACCCAATCTTTAAAGTAATATTAGAATGCATCTCTAAATTTTAATGCCATGTCCTCTGCTACAAAATCAGTTAAAATTTTTCCTACAAATAATATGAAATTAAAATATGTTGACACATATTTTTCAATATAGTCACAAACTCAGGACCTTGAACTATTCTTATTTACAGAAGGATGTGCTTAGGTTCTCTGATAGACACAAGCTAGTGCACAATGCCTGGTAGCACCAAATACAACCAGTGTTAAAGAAAATAAGGAAATAAGAACATCCTCTTTCCAGACAACAGTTTCGAATGGGCCAGAAAAAGAAGAAATAACTGAATACAGAAGAAAAAAATAGATTAGATAGGCAAAAGTAAAAACTTCCTTACTTTCTACTTGTCTTCTCCATGGATTATAGAAGTAGGAATAGGGATGTACTCTCTACCCTTTTTCCTTTTCCTTGTGTGTTACCTCTTTGGAGATCACATCCATTCCATTCATGTCAGCAATGGATATGGGTAATAAGGTGGTTAGGTTTGGGGAAACATTGTTAGTAATGGGAAAAGGAGAGGTAATGAGGATACCATGATTAACTGCTTCAGGATTAAAACCCTCTAGGTCTCAGACAATACTAGATTCAGTAACGGATCAGTTCAGTTGCTTAGAGGTAGATTTCTGTGCTGTTTTAATATCCCTAAATACCAGATCAGTTTGCATGGGGCTGTTGAATATGGGAAACTCACATCATTGCAGAGGTTAGACAGAATACCTAGGACATATACAAGAATAAATGCTTCCAATTAGGGGAAATGGATCAAGCGCATAGTGTTTATTTGCATGTCTTGTAAATCAGCAAGTTGACTGGTCTTTGAGATGCACACCTTCCCACAGGTTGTTGATTCTCCAAATTGAAATATAAACACTGCTCCTTTTTTCTGATCCTGTTCTGACAGGGTGCTGGTGCTGTCCCCCACCCCCTGACCTGAACTTTTCCCATAACCCTGCTCAAGTGATAACCACCCATGGAGGTCATGATAAATGTTCCTGGTGATAAGGCTCATTGTAGTTTTGGGTGAGACAGATAACAGCACAATAGCTAAGGGCTACTTTATATACAATGCATCCAACTAACAAAAGTGCTGGTTAGTGTTTGACTCAGGCCAAATTTGAAACTATCTGTATTCGTGTGCAAATATTACTATGAGTCAATCATCTTACTCCCTAAATAACCAGCAGCCCAGAACCCTTTGAACAGTTCTGGACAACAGCGGGTTGCACGCCAGGATTTCCCCACGAGTAGGGATGTCTCCCAAGGTTACTCCTTGAAGTTGAGAGACTCCTTACCACAACGTATTTTCAGTAAGTGACTAATAACAAACTAAATTTTGAAGTCTTAGCTCAGAGATATAAAGGATTGATCCCTTAGAAACTGTTGATCAAGGCTGAGGCTAAGATTGTTTCCAGATGCACCGAGATTCTTCTTTCAGGAGTTTAGAAAGCAAGGCAGTCCTTTCTGAACCTCATAACTTAATGAGAGAGTCTCTGGAACAGTTTTGTCTGACCCTGTCTTCTACACACTAAATAATTAAGTGTACCTGCGATCAAATCTTGTTAAATCACTTTCACATTTAGCATTGAACTTTGTTAACTCACCACTTTATATCAATAAAGTATATTGTTGCTTCTCTCTTGTGAGTAAAGTGCATTACTCCTCCTGCAACTTTTAACTATATCATATCAAAACCTTATTTTCACCTGTGATTAAAATGTACTCTTGTCTGCATTCCATTTTATATGCTTCAACCCTAGATTTAAGTATATGCTACTGAATCTCTGAAAAACAAAATATTTTTTGCTTAGAAGAACATACATATCTTTAACTTCAGGCAACTGAAGTACGATTTAAACCAAAATCCCAAAATGAAATTTTTTATATCCCATTCCCAAGTCACAAGCTAGAAGATTCCAATAAGGAAATGTTTTTGGAAAGTTAAAACACAGTTACAGCTCCAAAATTTTGTGTGAGGACCCAAGCTTGTTGCGCATGCGTCAGGTAGAGCTGCAGAATTGTTTAGGCTGAACATTGTGTTACTCTCTAAATTACCTTGTGGGCAAAAAAGAATACACCACATAGTTGGAGCTGGCAACAGCTAGAGGTCCTTTTCAGGAAGAATAAAAAGTTCTTTGTCCCTCATCAATCCTGGGTTTATATCAATACTTTATGTTTCCCTGGCCTGCTTCCTTGTCACAGGTTCCCAGCTCTGCTTCTGGTACAACCTTCCCAGACTCACAGGGACATGATGGGTCCTGTGGTCCACCTCTCCTGTGGTGGCTACCTCTCCTATGGTGACAGCTGTGTTTATCTGTCCCTGTCCCCCTGTGACCATCACAAAGGTTTGGTTCAGGCCAGGCCACCAGCTTGCTGTTAGAGCAAGCTGGCATCAGTTCTAGCCCAGGCAGCTCCTGCCACATGGTGAGCACTTCCTTGGAAGCCCACGTTGATGTCTGCCACCATTTTGTAGTAGTGACAGAATTCCATTTACTGACTGACCATTTACAGTCATTAAAGAAAGGACAGTAAGTTACATATTTGGTTACAAATTTCACCTTGAATTTTCTTTAAATTCGAGCCGTTTGTATGAGTTTTATGCTGTCTCTCAAAATACATCAACAATAACAAACATTGATGCTGCCTGAATTTATTTGCACTCCTTTGACAGAAACTTCATCTTGTAGAAGGCTAAAGTGATCACTGACCTCTTCTGTAATGGTCTGCTGCCTCTCTATTCCTGCCTGCACTGAGCACTCTTTCTTCCCTAGAAAGATTATTTAAGCCTAACTTGTTATGCATTCTATTTTTCAAACCAATGGTTTGGTAAATCATTTCAGCACCAAAACCACAACACTCCAGATTATTGAAATGCATGAAGTTTCTTCTTGGCCCACTCACAATGTGTGATTCAGCCTGTGGGTTACAGATGGCCATATGTGTTGACCTTCTAGAAATAACACACAAGAATGCAGTGACTTGAGGTACAACATTTAGTATCAGAGCTCCTTCCTCTCTGTTAGACATTTTGAAAGCTTGTGATCATTTAGAAATTTACTGGCCAACGGACAAGGAAGAATGTGAAAATACACATTAGAGCTGCTTATTTTTCAGGACTATGTAAATATAGACTGTGAAAAGGAATATGCATTGTTAATGAATTTTTAAAATGGCACCATTATATATATAGTTTTCAAAATGGAGTAAAAGAGATTTGCGAAACTAATATCTCTCAAAATAGACACCAAGCCAAGTTTCTTTGGTTTTTTGTTTTTAATTCTGTCACACTATATAGAACAATGAATGAAACTGCTTTCTGCTCTTACTAATCTGGTATGTTGTAAAACTTTATGAAGAGTACTGTACAGTAATTTGTACTGGGAAAAGTGGAAACATTTTACAGATCTAAAAGAACCAGCAACTTCGATGTAATCCATTGACTAAATAATTAGTCATAAGTATTAGTACTTTCTCAACTTCTGACATGTCCCAAGTTTATGTAAATTCCTGTTGGTCTCCTCTGTCCTCTTCCCTTCTGGCACTACTAACATGCAAACAACACAATGTGAAGCGTATTGAGGTAAAAAAGACATGTAAGTAGAAATTTAGCACAAATTGATTCCTATATGATAGAGATGTTAAAACGAGGCAGAGTGAAGATCTCTTTTCTTTGTCAATTCATCCCACAATGGTTCTAACTCTTGTTGAATGTAAGGAAAGATGTATATACATAAGTATATACATAAGTATATACATCAATCTATTGAAAATGGCAAAGAACTATCACACATTATATGTAAACATCATCCATGCCATAACTGTGAACAAGCAGGAAGCTTGGAAGCTACTTCATTAAATACTTTCTGGCTGGGAAATTTTGTACACAGAAGTAAACTGGAATCCCACATCAATTATTTACTTAGCAGTACATCCAGCTTCTAAGAAGGGAAAATGAGCTAGGGAGCCTGCTTTGGCAGGGGGGTTGGACCCGATGATCTCTTGAGGTCCCTTCCAAACCCTTATGATTCTATGATTCTATGATTCTTTGATTCTATGAAGTAGGCTATAAGAAGATGAAGCACAGTGTCTACCATCACTATCCAAGTAAGCAAAAACTGAAGAAGGGAAAGGATGGAAGCTGGTGACTTCTGCCACCAACAGGAAGGCTCATGTCCCACCTGATGGGTTAAAACTAGAAAACAGAAACTCTGCCCTCAAAGTTGAAGAGAACTTAGATATGCCTACAAGTGAAGAACCTGGTGAGAAGAGGGCAGAACATAATGGGGACTTACTATCTGGAGTTTTGTGGGTATCAAGAACATACTATGCAACAATGGAACCAATGGAGATTTACTGTCTAGACTTTTGTAGTCTATACCAGTAGCATATTTTGCAGCATTGCTATAGTGAAATGTGTGTACCAGCACATTCTAAGATTTCTATAAGGACTATCTCCAAGAACAAGAAAACTCAAGGTTACAAGGGGCCCCAAGACTAGTCCTGCGGCTCTGGTAAACAAAAAGATAAGGGCTAGAGTTCACAGCAAAAACTCAGTGATGAAGATGAGTGGATGAAGTAAACGATCACCAGGGTCCTTGAAGACCACCTAAAGACTGTAGTCCACATGCAGGAAAGGGTGGAAACCTATGATAATGAATTCTTGGAAAAGTAATTTATAAGTTAATAATTTCTTGGAAAGGTCATGAACATGTGTGTATGACCCACATATAAACTGCAACTAACCCGTCTGGTGTACACATTAGGAGGAGCAATCCCCTGTGCTGCCCAGTGCTGCAAAAAAGAATACCTGTTTAGTAGTCACCAAGGCTATTGACTTGTGATTTTGGCTTTTCACAGCATCACTGGTCCACCTAACACTAAGCCGTGCAAAAGCTACCAGTATGAAGCGAGGAGTCCTTTCATTTTATGACTCCCAATTGCAGTAGACAAAGGCAGCCATACGTCAGCCTGACCAATTACCTAGAGTAGTTTCGCTGCCTTCTGGAGCCAGAATCCAAGATGTTGTTGAGGAATTCCTGAAGCTCATCTGGCCCTTTCACTATTACCCATTGCTGTTGTCCTTGGGGCATAAATGATATTGCCAGGAGAAACCTAGTCAGTACCACAAGTGACTACAGGCTAGGAATAAAGAGAGGACAGATACAGGTGACATTATAATGTGCATCTGCTGTAGGCCACCTGATAAGGAAGAACAAATAGAACAATACAACAGATAAGAGCAGCCTCCCCTTTGCAAGCCCTGGTCCTTGTAGAGGGGATTCAGCCACCCCAATATCTGTTAGAGGGACACCACATCAGCAATCCAGAAAGTTTCTGGAGTACATGGATGAGAACTTCCTCTTTCAAGTGATAGTGGAGCCAACAAGGAGGGATGTTTTGCTGGCCCTCATACTCACCAACAAAGGAAATCAAAGATGTTTTGTTGAAGTGTAAAGAATTTTATTAGAAAATAAACCTCCTCACATTCCAGCTTGTTCTCAGATATCATAGGCACTGGGACAGCTGGGCTTAGATTCTGGGCAATGCCAAATTCATTACTGTAAGTCTGGGTGTGTTCAATATATTGAACTATCACAATTATGGATGCACCAATAGTAGGGGACACCTTCAGTCTGCTCACATTCAGTGGACTAGGACAGCCATATTTAAGGATTTTGGTTGCATCGAATGAGAACTTTCACCACTAGGTTAATTAATGGCACTGTTCTTCAAAGCAACAGAAGGGCAGGTTTTTTGCGATTGCAGGTGTTCTTTTGGTCTGCTAGTGCTATATACACTGTCTGGAAAGCATGTACAAGTACCAAGAATATGAATAATATAGTAAAAAACAATACACACACACACATACACTCATCTTATTGCAGTTAGCAGTAAAATTAAAGCCAAAACCATCTTGCTGATAACTGATAAGAAGAATATGCTTACAGTGTAAAACCAGGGCCTCTTACAATGCACATCCATTGATTGAATAACTAGTTTACTGCTGATTGCTACGTGGACATGAGTATAAACTTTTTCTTCCCTGATTTTCCTGTACAGATTTATTACTTACCACTCACTTTTATTAAAAGACATCAAAAGCATGTACATATCAATAATGTTTTCCTTTGATGATATCTTCTTATGTGAGTGTTTGAAAATGGTGTGATGTTAGAAAATTCTTTGTGGTTTATTACATTATTTTGTATGTGGATTGATGCTTTCTAACAAGCAATTTTATTTGTTTAATGTGGATAATTAAATGATCAAAGATTCTGAATTTATGTTGCAAAGAGAAGCAAGATGAATTTTAAAAGAATTTCTTATTAATTTCGTTCTTCCTATTTAGCACAAAATTCTATTATCATTTGGATCATGGGAGTAGGCAAATATTATCTCTAATATTTACATAAAATGCTTGTATATTCCTCAGAGCCTTTTGTCCCCTTGGCTTAATCCAGGTAACCTATTTCCTACATCTGGATATTTCTTTAAAAACTGAAAGAGTTGACTAAAATTATTAATAAGCCTCTAAGTTTCCTGAATATAACTATGTACACTCAGAAATGCACCTGCTTCCTATCAAACACCCCATTTTTATCTAAGACTGAAACATCAGGAAGCCCAGAAGTTTAAAGATCTTGGCAGTCACTAATGAAAAGTCATTGAGCAAGGGAGAGAGCAAAGACTGCATTAAATAGACTCTACTCATCTTCAGACTACTTCTGAATATGGAGATTGTAAGAAGTTTAGACTGAATTGAAGGTAGACTGAGTTATCCTCTTCTCCATAACAACACCAAAACAAGGATTAAAAATATCTCTTGACATCAGATCAATAGTCTAGCATTTCTAATTGGTCACTATTCATGATTTGGAATGAATATGTGGGCTGCAATATAAAGTCCTTCATAGTCCTTTAGATACTGATGGGGACTATACCATTAATGTGCAAAATTACTTTGAATTACACAATGATAAAAGGAGTTTCATTAGGTCACTATTAGGAATGCTTTACAAGGATCTTTCATCAAGTCACTACTAAGCAAAATGTTCCTCAGTCTTTTTGGAAAAAAAAAACAAAACAAATAAACAAAGCAAAAAAAACCCACCACCACACAAAAAAAACCAACCAACAAACAAACACTAAAAGGAAGCAAAACAAAACAAACAAACAAAAAGACAAACATTAACTAAGATTTAAACATGATCATCAAATTTTTATAAGACAGTACTGCATAAATATATCAATGCATTTAACTTCATCAAGCTTGTGCTGGTTACTGTATTCCATGTGTTGTGGTATTCCTATACTATATTAGATATTTCACTGTGACTTTCTGAGATTCTTTTGGGCATACTTAAAATCAGATTCAAGCTTTACATTAGCTGTCCTTCAAGAAAACCAAATGCAACTAAATCCAACATATAAGGACATAGAATACAGGCCAGATCCAGCCTGGACACTCCAATTAAAAATAGTGATATAGAAAAGGATTATAAACCTTCATCAATCAAGGCAACAAAGATTGGACTGACTGTAGAGAAATTCAGAAGTACCTCACACCACTCATTGTTGTGATTTAACTCCACCTGATTTCTCAGCACCACACTGCATTTCACTCCCTCTTTCCCTTCTGTGATGAGGGAGAGTTGGAAGGGTAAAAGTGCAAAAACTTATTGGTTGGGATAAAGACAGTTTATTAAATAAGGCAAAAGCCAGTCATGCAAGCAAAGTAAACCAAAGAATTAGCTCTCCATTTCACATGGGCAATCAGGTGTTCAGCCACCTCCAGGAAAACAGCACTTCGTCACACCTAATGATTACTTGGGAAGTCAAACACCATTGCGCCTAATGTCCTCCCTCTTCCTTCCTCTTCCCCCAGCTTTATATTCTGAGCATATCATATGGTGTGCAATATCCCTTTGGTCAGTTGTGGTCCACTGTCAGTTGGGGTCAGCTGTCCCAGATGTGTCCCCTCTCAACTCCTTGTGCACCCCCGACCTCCTCAGTGGTGGGGTGGGGTGAGAAGCAGAAAAAGCCTTGGCTCCAAGTAAGCACTGCTCAGCAGTAACAAAAGCATCCCTGTGTTATCATCACTGTTTCCAGCACAAATCCACAGCACATATCCATACTAGCTACTATGAAGAAAATTATCCCAGCCAAACCCAAAAATCTTGTTCTTTTATGATGAACTGTGGAATATGATTGCTCATATGATACTGTAGTGAAATGATTTGAAGCAATTCCTGACTATGAACAGTGGATTGCAATGATATAGGGACAGCACGGATTTCTGCCCTTGACTCCAATCACTGTTGGGCTGTTGCAGGAGCAGTATCTATGCTTTTAGTCAGCTCTTAAAAAAAAAAAAAAAGGAAAGGTGGTTAGAAAAAGGTGTATGTAAATCCTTTATGGTGAGGTATTATAAAACCTCAAGTGACCTAAGAAAAAGCAAAAGAAATCTTCTGATCACTGTCAGCTGGTATAGATACCAAAGAGAAGAGACTTTTGATGAGTTATTTGTTAGTGGATTATACTCCTCAACTGAAGCATAGTGCAGTACAAAGTGCTAGTTAGCTGCCTTGCTGACTACTGTTTTGATGCATGAGATCTGATCTGCAAAGTTACTCTGCAATTACTGTGTTAAAAAGATAAAATGTAATCAAAGCAATTAGTTAATTTGACTTTTTTATAACTCTCTATGTAAATCATACAATACTGTTAGTGAAATTACATTTTTCCAATCAAATTTATTGTCAGGCATCAAGAAAATTTTGATATGTGAAACTTTAATTAAATATATTTATGTATTCCCACTGTAAGGGAACAGAAAAAAACAATGAGAAAGCCATGAGAAACACCCAAGTGAATTCTTAGAATTCTGATAGATTTTAATCGTATATATTTGTTTTCTAAGAACAGCCTATGATTTTAAAAACAAATTCACAACTGAATCATACTGATACATGATTTTATATATAATAATTATAATTTTTATGTCTTTTTTTCACTTGTCTTTTTGTATATGGTTTATGTGGGTTGCTATAGACAAAGTATGGAGTATGCAATCCTCTAATTGCAAGATAATGAACTTTTACCTTAATGTTTTTGTGACTGGATTCTTTTCTTTTTTTTTTAAAATAACAAATGTTGGAAAAGATGCCCATTAGCATGACATGTAGGAAATAAAAATGTATCCAGTTTTTCTTAGCAAAGAAAAAATATTGTATTTCTTCATATCCAAGAATGAAAACACCACATTTTGAGTCCTAATGTAATTCAAAGTACCTATACATTGAAACTGCATATTTATAGATAGAAGAATTACTAGAGAAACATATATTCAGAAAGGAACAAACATTTAAAAAGATATACCATAAAGCATGCTAAGCCTCATATCAGGACATCAAGGAAATAAATGGTTAGAATAAACATTTATCTTTTGTTCCAGTACAGAAAAGAACTTTCCTTTCTCACTAATAGTTTTCCTGACAAGAATGATAAATCTCTTTAGATGGGAGCCAAACTTCATGGTAAAAGCTAAACAGTGCAATCTGAAGCTACCATTTGAATTACTTGCCTGGCAGAATTGGCAAGGATGGATTAAGAGATTTAATGTAAACACCCTGGAAACATGAGGAGAGAATTAATGAAAGCACTACTTTGTCTGAGATATTCAGTGACATAGCATGTGTTTCACATCATTTACAGCCTGTACCTGATGGTATCCCGGGAATGAAGAATGCATTTAGCTGTCAAAGGTATCAATTGTAGAACTGTTTCCTACATTGAAAGGAAAATATATACCCTGGGACACATTATAGGAGGAAAATACCGATGGTGAAGTGTACTGTATTCATACTCAATCAACGTTCAAATATATTTCATAATGAAAAGCATAATTATTTTAGCTGCAAAAATGAACTCATTTCAGGATAACAAGCTGCAGTGGAATGTCCTGTCCATCTTCAATTCCATTTGGAAGAGGCAGAAGTATATATATGACTTCCAGAGGGAACTCAAATCGTAGATTTAGGACACAATCATGGTCCAGTTACCTTTATATTTCAGCAAAACCTCTCATTCCTGATGATACAATCCAGCATTTTAACATATAGTCTAAGAATATATTTTTGTAAAGGCTGTTTTCAAATATTGTTTTCCTCCATACTGTTAAACTAGCATACTCTTCGGAGAATTCACTGAGTGAAGGGAATTAGAAGGGTAAAATGGCTATTTCTTCAATTTTAACTCACCCATTAAAGTTTTGGATCTATGGTTTAAAAGCAAACATCGTAACTAGAAGCTTCATCAGTTAGTATTAGAATACATAAATATATTAAAACCACATTGATATGTATTCACCTTTGTACTTGTACTTTATTTTCTAAGTATCATGGTTTAACCCTGGTAGGCAGCTCAGTACCACACAGCCACTCACTCCCCCCTTCTGGGATAGGGGAAAGAATTGGAAAGGTAAAAGTGCAAATATTGTGGGTTGAGATAGAGGCAGCTCAGTAAGTATAGCAAAATCTGTGTGTGCAAGCAAAGGAATTCATTCCCCTCTAACCATCAGTAGGAAAGAGTTCAGCCATCTCCAGGAAAGCAGGACTCCATCACGCCTAATGATTACTTGGGAAGACAAACACCATTGCTCCTAATGTCTTCCCCCTTCCTCCCTCTTCCCTCAGATTTATATGCTGATCATATCATATGGTGTGGAATATCCCTTTGGTCAGTTGGGGTCAGCTGTCCCAGATGTGTCCCCTCCCAACTCCTTGTGCACCCACAGTCTCCACACTGGTGAGGTGGGCTGAGGGGCAGAAATGGCCTTGGATCTGTCTAAGCCCTGCTCAGGAATAATGGAAAAAACTCAATCCAAAACATTTGACCTATGTTGCATATCTTTGAGAAAATCATGATGCAGAATGTTCATTATTCTTAAAGACCATGTATATCTTTTGATCTTTCATCCTTCACAGTAGATTTTGATACTGCACTAGATACATTGGTGACCAGATGACTATAGTATAAATTCAGGGTGTGGGCAGACAACTTGTAAAGAGGGTGTCTTTGCAATATGAATAAAGAACATATATGTTTATCATCACAGCAAAAGCGTGATTCAGCTTCCCTGAAAGTCGATGTGAATCTTTTCACTGACTCCCACGAGAAATGATTTACATCTTTAACTATCATAGTTCTTACTCATGAGGGCAGATTCTCTGGAAAGAAAAATAAAGATCACTCATGAGTAAGAATTTCAGGACTGAGTTCACTAAAACAGAGAAAAATCTTCTAGATTACACCATTATCTACATGCAACAAACTGGAAAAATAATGTCATGACAGTGTTATTGAGGGCTGATATTAAGATACTCTAGTTGAAATTTTATCCAGGAAGAACAAATTAAGGGAGAGTATGAAGACACTTGTGTTGCATACCAATGCCAATACAAAAATAAATTGAGAGTGATTTAAGATGTCAGAAAGGTATTAGTCACAGTATTATGGAATAACTGTTCTCCAGTAAGTGTTAATGTTCAGGCTTTTATAGGAGTGATGGAGAAAAATAATTTAGGCTGTGCATGGGAGGATTTTTTTTTTACTTTTTTATTTTCCCCTTAAATTTTGGAACAAATAGTGCTTGGTGTCTGTGCTGACTGAAACTCAGCTGTCAGGAACAGCATTTGTACAAAGAATTTTCTAGAAAAACTGGTACAGCAAGGAAGGAGACAGGGATAAGGATTTTGAATTACTGGGAAAAAAAAAACCCAAACCCCACAATTTATCTTTACTAGAGGATATTTTGGGTCAGTGTTCCTCTGTGAGGAGAGGGCAGGGGCTGCCCTTAGCCTGCTGCGATGGTCCCAGCTAGCTCCACAATGGACCTATAACAGACACAGCTTAGCCCATCCATCAAGCTGTCAGAGCCACCAAAGTAAGTATTTTAAAAAGAGCAGAATGCCAGAGAGGACTGAGGAGGGAAAAATAATTTAAAATGTTCCTGTGAACACCAAGGTCAGAGGAGGATAGGGAGGAGGTGGTCCAGGTTCTGGAGCAGCAATTGCCTGGCAGACAGAGGTGAGTACCACACTGTAGTAGCTTTTGACACTATAGCTCATGGACATTCTCACAGTGGATCAAGTGGATATTTCCTGAAGGTATTGAAGCTATGGAGAACCTGTGCTAGTGAACCTAGGCTGCAGCATGTGAAGGACCCACATTACAGCAAGTTTAACCTGACCCCAAGCTGAAGAAGGAGAGCAACCTGAAGAGAGGCAGAGATGTACTGTTATAAATGAACCATAATGCTCATTCCCCATCCATCCTGTGCTTCTAAGGAGGAGGAGGTGGTAGAGAGTTGAAATGAAAGGATGAAGATAAGCCTGGTGGAAAAAATTTAGCTGGGAGGTTTTGTTATATTTTTTCCTTGTTTTTCTCCTTCCAAATCTGTCTAATTGGCAAAAAAAAAAAAAAAATTCATGAGGTCTGGACTATTTTGCCCTTGATGGTAGAAAATGTTGTGATGTCCATGTCTTCATCATAATCCATGAGCTTTTTCTTATTTTCTGTACTCATCCTGTGGAGAAAAGAGAGCAGCTTACTCTTGTGGGGAGTAAAAGAGCACCTGGGTGGGTGTCTGGCAGTCCCCCAGTGTCAATCTAGCAGAGCAGCACAACAAGTCACTCAGAGAAACTTCAATCTTCATTCTGCAAGATAATCAACCCTTAGACACGACCCCAAAAAACCTGATCCAGCTTTGAAGTTAGTTCTGCTTTGAGCAAGAGCTAGAATAAGGTATCTCCAGGGCTTCTGTCAACTTAAATAGTGTGATCACAACTACAGAGGCATTCACATTCTTATTACTTTGTACAAATCTATTTGAACACAGTCACACCTTTATATTCAACAAAAATTAGGTTTTCTTTTGTCAGGAGATGTAATCTATATGCATTAACTGTGAAATAAATCTACTTCAAGGTGAGTTGGTAGAGTACCAATTTTTTTTTCCTAATTTTGCAATCTAGATTTGAGGGTAATAGTTCCTCCCTTGTTTCTGTCCACCAGAAGAGAAAATATTAATAAAATTTTCTTCAACTTTAGTTCCATGGCATATTCAGATCAATATTTTATAGTATTCATCTAGTTATTCTTCAAAACACACCCAGAGTGACAAAACAGAGAAAATAATTTCCCACATAATTTATTTGCTATAAAATTGAATATAAACCCATGACTGGTAGAGTATGTGGTCCCTAAAAGTATTTGGAAAGAATGTAGTAAAACTTGAGACATTATTTTTTAAACCATTTCTTTATAGACTTCACTGGTGAAGAGTCTGTTAGAACTTGCAGATTCCTTTTTCACCCTCACAAGAACTGTTCTTAGTTTATCTGTTTCTTAGTTTATCTGTTGCTCTGTTAAATACTCCATATATTTTGAAGATCCAGCCAGCATGATCAACTAATTATCATTTAAATGCCCACTTGCAGGATATCAACAATGCATAGAAAAAAAATCTTGAGTGACCTATAGCAACTAAGTCTTCTTTAGAGGAAGATAGCTGAGGGTGGGATGGTGAATTCTGCCCTAAGAACTGTTTTAATTGCCAAATAAACTAATTGTGTTTTCCTCATGTTCTTAGCATGTATACATAGACCATCTTTGCTCACACACATGTTCAAGATACATGTAAAAAAGATAAACTTGTACTCTAGAAGGTCATCTGTGTCTGAACATATAGTTACTTGACACAGGAGAATAAATTACTTAGGATTTCACAGAAATCTACTGTTTCCAATGAGTGTGCTATTCAGAGGGGAATTGCTAAATGGATTAAAAAGACAATAGAAAATTTTCTGCCAACAACTTTATTAAAGGAAAGAGAATTCACATAGCTTAATCCAATTACTTAAACTACTCAAGGCATTGTACAGTGAACAAGGGAAAGTACCAAGAGGTATAATTTTGGATGCATTACTCCATTGTTTCTTCTTTTAATTAGTTTTTGAGTAAATGTAGACATTATAATAGCATTCTTAATTACAACTCTAGATACAGAGGTCCAAGATGTAGCTATCTAAAATTGGACCTAGTTGCTTTAATAATAAATAAATTAATAAACAAGATCCTTAAATCAGCGCCTAGTTAGTTGATTAACCCAAGGTCTATAGGATTTTACAACGAAAGATTAAACATTCCTTTTTTTTTCCCCCTGAATATTAGTTAATTTTTTATGGCATATTATCAAGGAATTAAAGCATGTATCAGTGAAGACAGTACTTCAAAATACAGTTCTACAGCTTTTATATTTTGTATAAAAGTCTACTTCCAGTTTTTCTACATGTACATCAAAGAGTGACCAGACTTCTTGCCTTTAAAATCTATAGTTATTCTAATAAGCAAACAACATACTTATTCTTTGCTTCAATAATAAAACATAATGCAGTTTACCAAGAGAATATTACATTAAGATGCTGAGTTGCCCTTGGCTGGCTGCCAGGTGCCCACCAATTCACTTAATCACTCTTCCTCCTTGGCAGTACATGGGTAGAAAATGTGACAAAAGGCTCATGTTGAGAAAAGGATAGGGAGATCACACATCAGTTGCTGTCAAACCAGACTCAGCTTGGGGAAATTAATTTATTTTATGGGCAATTAAAATGAGGAGGACAATAAGAAAGTAGAAAAAAAAAATCTAATATAACCCCCCTCATACCCTTCCCTTCTTCCTGGGCTCAACTTCACCCCTGATTCTTCTTATTTCCTTATCCTAGCAGTGGAGAGGACCACAAAAATGGGGTTGCAGTTAATTCATCACAAGTTGCCTCTGTCAATCCTTCCTACTCATGCTCTTCCCCTTTTGTGTTGTGGGGTTTCCTCTATAAGAGACAGTATTCAGGAGCTGCTTGAATTGTGGTCTGTGCCACAGCCTATAAGCACCACTCCAGCATGGTTTTTCCACGGTGTGCAGTCATTCAGGAGCAGAGTGCTTTAGTATGGGTCCCCTGTGGATCATAGATCCTGTCAGAAAACCTGTGAGGGCTCTCCATGAGCTGCAGCTGCCTTCAGGGCACACCCATCTGCTGTAGTTTAGGGTCCTGAATGGACTGCGGGATGGGTATCTGCTCCAGTGTGGTCCTCCATGGGCTGCAGGGGAACAGCCTGTGTCTCCATGGTCTGTATGAGAATCAGTGATCTGGTGTTTGGAGCACGTCCTCTCCCTCCTTCTTCACTGACCCTGGTGTCTGCACAGTTGTTTCTGTCACATATTATCTCTCTTATAGCAGTTGTACAGTGGATTTATATTTTCTTAAATATGTTGTCAGAGAGAAGCTACCACTGTTGCTGACTTGCTCAGCTTTGGTCAGCAGTAGGACCTTCTTGGAGACTACAGGTACTGGCCCTGTTAGACATAGGAACATCTTCTGGCATCTTCTGACAGAAAGACACCCCTGCAGCTCCCTTGTTATCAAAATTTTGCCAAATAAACCTCAGGCATAGGAAAAAAAGAAACCTTATATCAAAGCTTTTCTCAGCAAAGGGTGTCAGGCTCCCTGTTTCCTCATTCTACAGCCAAATACCCTTACACTTATAAATTTCTCTTACTATAGAAATTAAACTTCTCAGAAATTAGCCAATTTAGAACACAGAAAGAACTACTTCTCTATATATTTGCATAAGTGTTCCTACACTGAAATACAGTGGAAGAGAAAATTATTAACTGAGAGAACTTTAGGGTTTGGAAATAGAAATAGTCAATAAATAGTCAATAGTTACAGCGTATGTCACTCATACCTGGGAGTCTTGTACCTGGGAAGGAATAACTGCTTGTATCAGTACAGGCTGGGGGATGACCTGCTGGAGAAGAGCTCAGTGGAGAAGGACCTGGGGGTTCTGGTGGACAACAGGTTGGCCATGAGCCAGCAGTGTGCCCTAGTGGCTAAGAGGGCCAATGGGACCTGGGGTGCATCAAAAGGAGCCTTGACAGCAGGTCAAAGGAGGTGATCTGCCCCTTCTACTTTGCCCTGGTCAGGCCCTACCTGGAGTATTGTGTCCAGTTCTGGGCTCCTTGGTATAAAAAAGACAGGGATCTCCTGGACAGAGTCCAGAGAAGGGCCACGAAGATGATTAAGGGCCTGGAGCATCTCCCCTGTGAGGAAAGGCAGAGTGAGCTGGGACTGTTCATTCTTGAGAAGAGAAGACTAAGAGGGGATCTTATTAATGTTTATAAATATCTCATGTGTGGGACACAAGGGAAAATAGACAGCCTTTTTTCCATGGTCTGTGGAGACAGGACAGGGGACAATGGCCTCAGGTTGGAGCATTGGAAGTTCCGCACCAACATGCAGAAGAACTTTTCACAGTGAGGGTGACAGAGCACTGGAACAGGCTGCCCAGGAGGGTTGTGGAGTCTCCTTCT
Source organism: Gallinula chloropus (assembly GCF_964237585.1). Taxonomy (NCBI): domain Eukaryota; kingdom Metazoa; phylum Chordata; class Aves; order Gruiformes; family Rallidae; genus Gallinula; species Gallinula chloropus. Next base: position 19,088,604 of record NC_140086.1, read on the forward strand.
CTGGAGATATTCAAAACCATTCTGGACGCCTATCTGTGTGACCTGTCCTAAGGAGCCTACTTTGGCAGGGGTGTTGGACCTGATGATCTCTTGAGGTCCCTTCCAACCTCTACGATTCTGTGATTCTGTGATACTAACCACATTTATTGGCATGTGAACATCAGTTCAAATTCAGTGAAAGCTTACTCAAATCCAGATGTTTTTGGTTTTAGGAATTAAACGCATAAAAGAAATAAGTAATGTTAATGCACTTAATGTAAACCTGTATTTATATACATAAATGTGTGTGTATGTACATTTCTCATTGCTCATTCCCTCCATATTTCATTAAGAGACAAACATGAGACATGCACAGGTAGATACCTAAAATAAACCAAAATATTTTCCTACAAGTGCTCATTCCTGACTTTGTGTGTCTCTAACTACAGAAACTGCCATACTTGTTCTTTTAAGTGACATGCATTCACTAGGTGGGTGACATGCTTTAACCCAGAGATCCTGAGGTTTAAAAAGGAAAGGCAAAATGTTTCAACTATTGCCTAGTAGAAATGGAGCTACAGCTCCATTCTCCTGCCATTTCACTTTGCTCCCTGTCCACTAGTTAGTCCATGGTGCAAAAAGTAATTCTCTACAGCACTGATTTATTTTAAATATAGATGTACCAGATAGGTATAAGATTTGGAAGAATGCCATTTCCAATACAAACATTCAATGATAGTCATACCAATTTAAGAGTATTAAGTAGTCTGGGTTTCTTTCTTATTGTATAAATTTGCTTCACAAATAAGTTAAGTTCTGTCTGAAAAATGTACAGAGGTACCATCAAACCTTTACCAGTTGGTGATTCTGTGACTGTAGAAACCAAAATTTTAATAAATAAATTTATAGCCTTTTTCCCAACAGTTTGAAAATCACATCATTACCTGAAATCAAATAAGTAAGATGGATTACAAAATGGCTTTAATACTGCTCTGCCTTTCATTTTACATGAAGTTAGCAGAGTAGTCATACATTTTTTCTTGTTTGGGAATCAACTGTAACTTCAAGGGTGGTTTAGACTACTGTAATCAAATATATCAAAGCAAACAATTTTGTTCTTTCAGGCTTGCCACTTTCTCTCATTTTTAACATTATTGTTCATATATACAATCTGTTTTTCTTTAAATGACAGCTTGTTTCTAAAAATTCTAACTGAGCTACCAGTTTATATTTTACAAAATTGACCTCTACATGATTACTGCTATTGCTTAAAGAATAAAACTGGGTTTGACTAGTATTTTCTCTAGCAAAGATCTTCAAACAGCATTTAAAAGAAAGTGGTTGCATATGTGTATAGGAATATATAACACAAGACAAAACACTTTTCTTTAGAGTAGACCATAGGATTTTAATGGACCTGTTGCTTTCCTGACATTTTTTTCATTCCATCTCTATTTTAACAAAAAAGTGAAATCCCTCTGTAATTTCTATAGCCAGAACAAAGATAGTCTACTGTTGTGACATTACATTTTTTAAAAAATAGATCAGAGTAAGAAAACAGTTACCTCATTCTAAAGATACAACCAATGGAGAAGCTTATCTAATAACTGATCCTGAAAAAAAAAAGTTTGGTTCTTTTAGATATTTAAGACAGACATCAATTTCAACTTGATTTATAGGAAAATTTCAGAAAAGGGTGTGAGTAGACATTTTCTATAAAACTTAAAAGCTAGAAACAGCATGAAAACAGTGTTTTGAAGTCTTAAGAATACAAACTTATGACTCATGGGTTCAGTAACTCTCACAAGAAGCATGATGAATGATGTTAAAGATGCAGGATAAATGGATTGTAACAAATTAGTTTGGAGCTGAAGGATGAGACTCAAAAAATCTGACTGTGATGAGATACCAAATATTCTAGTCTTCTGCCTGTAACTATGCACTGAAAAGTGCACAACTGGGGGAAAATATGCCAAAGAAATAGTAGTTATACATCACTATCAAAAAGGGAGACGTTATTGAGAGCATAAGACATTTAAAGATCAAAAGTTTTATAGGTGCAGGATCACATGGTGGTAACCCCTTAGATGCTCTGAAATTTTATGTGCTTTAAAAATACAGTACCAGAAGCTCCAGAAGCACAGCATAGCTACATTTTAAAGTTTCGATGCTGCATGACTGTTTACTATATGATCAATATCAAGAAGACTGTTCATCTTGCTCAGACAGTGCTGTTGCAGTTTAACCTTCTTTGCACCCTATCCCATTAAGTAGTCTCTGTGATGACTGTAGCATGCAAATCGTCTGTCTAGCATTTAGAAGGTCAGTTAAGCAGACAGTTTCTGAAGCAATATACATATATGTCACACCTATCGAAAGAGCGGTAGGAAAAGCTGATCACTGCTTTTTTTTGTTTGTTTCCCTGTGCTGCCACTATTTTGTGGTGGCTCCTACAGCACACGTAACCTTGCAGATGGGAAAGGGGTAGCATTCACAAGCCAAAAAGACTGATCATGATAAACCTTTCCCAGGCATAAGATGTTACCTTTAAATTTTCTAGAATGTTTTTCATATATCTATGTACCTGCACATACACTCATATATCTGTATGTTCACCTCAAATTCTTAAAGCAGAGGCAATGGAGGTATTTTTTCTGCCCTAACAACAGGAACATAATGGAATTTTTTATTTGTAGATATTACTTGTTATTTGCTCACCCAGAAAGCATGACTAACTTTAGAATCCACTTTGTCTCTCAAATTAATTGACTTTTCATAAAAAAATACATCAGGTAAGCAAAGTGGGTTTTATTCCACTTCACTCCTTGATGATATTTCCTTGTCACGAAGAATAACATGTCATACTTTTCATGCTCAATCACAGGACAAAATATTGATGAGGTTTTATAATGTAGGCTCACTCAGAGTGACAGCAGTAACTCCAGGAAAGGACCATATTTACTAAGGTGTTGAGCTTTCTAGAATATTATTAAAATTAAAAAAAAGTTAAATAGCAAATTGTCTTTGACCTCCAATGGTAAGAAATTTAAATTTAAGAAAAGGGAACAATAAACATGATGGTGGCAAGAAACTTTTTGAATTAATTTGGTTTATATGTATTTATTTTCTACCCCACTGCCTTGTCTTCTCCACATGTAATACCTGAATATCTCAGAAATAAGTCATAAATATGAGACCAAAAAGTGGTGGAAAATCTGGGATAAGTCACTTTATCTTGTTTATAGAACTAACATGATTATACCCTGCAGTTAATATCTGTCTGGAGACTTTTGAAAGTTGCTGAGATCTCGAGTATGCAAAATGAGCTTTACACTTCACAAAAGTCGATATTTCAATTAAAATGCAAAAAGCTTTTCAGAGAAATCCACTGCGACCAATTACTTAGGTTCAGTTAAAACTCAAAGTCTAATACTAGAATGACATAGATGTTAAGTGATTTCACTGCAGTAAATAAACCTTTCCAGAGATACAAAAACTTTGCTAATACAATGAATTTGTTTGCAGTTATAATTGTTATGCTATTGCATTAGTATCCTAAAATGCAAGAAAAAGAGGGAGAGGGGAGGAGGGGAAAAAGGTTACTTTTCCAGTAGTCAAACTTTCTAAAAACACTTTAAGAATAGCAAATCAGGAAGAGCTGATTTAAAATATGAGAAAAATGTGCCACCCATACTTTATCAAATTAGTATAGGCTATGTAAATTATAAACTAGAACACCAGATCATATCTATGTATCCCTCCTTTTTTCCATATTTTAATATATATCTAGACTTCATACCATTTTTAGTTATATGTTCTGAAGGGCGTTACAGAAAAGTACACATATAGATTGATAATGTATTTGTAAGAACACATTTCCTTCTTAGCACTGAGCACAATAAGGATGTCACTGCTTCAGTACACATAAAAACAGCCAGTGTAGCGTTCCAGAAGTATTTGGCACACTATGTAAAAAATATATATCAAACCAGAAAATAAACTTGGTATATATGCCACATGGCAGCAATAAGAGCTTTCTCTCACATTCTCTGGAGCAGAAATCATGTGAGGTTGGATTTCTTTGTCTGGAAAACACATGTAAATCCACAGAAGTGGAAAAGAATCTATCAGGGCAACCTAACACTCTACAGATCTTGTATTTAAATGATACCAATAATGCACACATACAAAAAGACGGAGAATGTCTATTTCCAGTAATTGATTTCAAATACTGGTGAAAAATGAGAAATCCTTCCTTGGCAATCTATCACTGATAAGGTAACAGAACTGGGACTTTTAACATTCACATAGGATACAGGGATGGGAGGCAGTAGAAATGGACCTAGAGGCTATTTTCTGGACTCTGGAGACTTCACTACACGAAGAAAGTTTTACTGTTTGTAACAGGTTGATTCTCCTGGTTATTGTTAGCTTTACTTGAGTCTACTGGCAGGACAGAATAAGGACAAGTGCACAAGTACTTTTAAAAACCCTTTATGTATCCTCAGTTCTGGGGATTTTCAGAATAAACTAGTAAAAAAATTAAAATTATCTCCTATTTATAGCTAAATCCACCAATGCTTTCACTGGAAAATCTTGCCCAGGGGAATTGAGGCAGAATGGAGCTGATTCTGTCATGTTACAGTTCAGTCACTGACAGTGAAAGAAGACAAAAATCTATCACCTCTTCACATTATCATGAAAAATGTCATAGAGAATCTGCAATAAGGCATGTCTGTAGTAAGGCAGATCTGGATCTGGACTTGGATCTGTAGGAAACCTTGAAATTCTCAAAGCAAGATTAAATATTTTATAATAATTTACATAATGATATGGTCAGCCATGGCTTAGTTATAAAACCATAGCAACTCAACAGTAACGCTTGGTAAACTAAATTTGTTTGCACATCCACATATTTATATGTTTCTCTACTCAGTATTACACTACCAGTAAAATGATTTAAATCATCTGAACATACCAATTTATTCCTAATAGCAGCTGTAAAATATTTTAATAAGTATTGCCAAGTGCTGGAAAGTCTGAGTCATTACTGAAAATAACTTTTTGTGACCTATGGTTGCAACTTTTAATTAAAGTTTCTCCATATGAATAACATTATCTTGCATCATATCTATCTCAATATATTATTTTAATGATCTATATGAATCATGTTATTTAAATATATTAGAGATAAAACTAGTAAAGGCCAATGAAATGTTCTAAACATTTTTTTTTCTCAGTTGACTTTCTCCTTTCATCCAGGACCGTCAGTTTCCTTGACCTTCTTAATTCAACACTTTTCATGTCTGAAAAGTTACATTCTGTCATAAAATATCCCATCCACTTTTGATATTATGTCTTGAAACTTAGTTTATTATTTCTTAGTACTATTTTGTATCAGATTTATTTGCTTTTTATCAGCTACACTTTTTGACATAAACATTTGATGATTTAATATAGTTGTGGAAAGCTCAATAAACTTTTTCTCAAAGGGAAAAGTTTGCTGAAATTATCTTCCTAACCATTAATTGATAAAATTTGACTTAATAAAATACTGTTGAAAAACTATCACTTACAAAAATAGTAACATATTTAATCCAAGTAATAAAATGTTAAATTTGGTGTTTGTTGGGTTTGTTTGGTTTTTTTTTCCCTACAAAAGGAAAAGCTCAGAAGTAATGTTGTGGGGTTGTGTTTTTTTCCTTATAAGGATAGGTTGAGGGAGCTGAGTCTCTAGCATGGATGAGACTGACTGGTGATGCCATTAGTGTTTATAAATATGTAAAGGAAAAGTGTCAGGAGGATGGAGCCAGGTTCTTCTCAGTGATGTCCAGTGATAGGACAAGAGGCAATGGGTGCAAGATGGCAGACAGGAGGTTCCATGTGAATGTAAGGAGAAACATTTTCACTATGAGGGTGATGGAGCACTAGGACGGACTGCCCAGAAAGGCTGTGGAGTCTCCTTCTCTGGAGACAGTCAAACCCATCTGGATTTGTTCCTGTGTGACCTACACTAGGTGATCCTACTTTGGCAGGGGGGTTGGACTAGATGACCTTTCAAGGTCCCTTTCCACCCCCAACATGCAGTGTGTGTATGTGTGGGTGTGTGTGTGAGAGAGATATACATTTAATAGCATACTCCTTAGCTATTTACAGTGAAAGGAGATCTTACTAACAATTTAATGACGTGCATTAATTTTCTTCATAGTACACATCATACCAAATTTTTGGCTGGTTCAAATTGGGATGACTGATGATTGCACATTATTGTGCACCCAACTCTATAACTTAATATTTTCATAAAATCCCATTTTTAAAAAATATATTAACTTATGCTTGGTTATTTTATTCAGTTTAATAAAATTATCTTTTCCAGAAATAAATTTAGTTTAGTTCTGGCTTTGTTTTTTGGCTGTTTTTTTTGTTTGAAAGGTACTTTGAAAATTAAGTTGGGCTATCTGGGTACATTTGAGGGCAAATTAATTCATTATAGATAGAATCATAGAATGTTTTGGGTTGGAAAGGACTTCAAAGATCATCTAGTTTCAGCCACCCAGCCATGGGCAGTAGACCATGTTGCCCAAAGCCTCATCCAACCTGGCCTTAAATGCCTGTGGGGCTTCCACAACCTCTCTGAGCGACCTGTGCCAGTGCCTCACCACCCTCATAGTAAAGAATTTCTAAACCTACCCTCTCTCAGCTTAAAGTCATTGCCCTTGCCTTATACCTGCACTCTGTGGTGAACGGTCCCTCTTCCACTTTCCTGTAGAACCCCTTCAAAGTATTGGTAGGCTGTAATTAGGTCTCCCCAGAACCTATTCTTTTCCAGGATGAACAAACTAAACTCTCTCAGCCTGTCTTCATGCCTCTTGATAATCTTTATAGCCCTCCTTTGGACTTATTCCAACAGCTCTATTTTTTTCCTGTGCTGAGGACCCCATAGCTGGACACAGTACTTCAGGTGGGGTCTCATGAGAGCAGAGTAGTGGAGCAGAATCACCTGTGTTGATGTAGCACAGGACATGATTGGCCTTCTGAGCTGCTAGCACATACTGCCAGCTCATGTTGCTTCTTATCAATCAGCACCCCCAAGTCCTCCCCAGGGAGTTCTCCCAGCCTGTATTTGTGCTTGGGATTGTGCCAACCCACATGCAGTACCTTGCAATTGGTCTTGTTGAACTTCATGCAGTTTGCATGGGTCCATCTCTCTAACCTGTCAAGGTCCCTCTGGATGACATCTCTGCTCTCTAGCTTGTTGACTTCATCACACAGCTTGATGTCATTGGCAACATTGTTGAGGGTGCACTCGACTTCACTTGCTATGTCACTGACAAAGATGTTGAACAGTGCCAGTTCCAGTACTGACCCCTGAGGAACAACACTTGTCATGTGCTTCCATGTGGACATTGAATCATTGACCACAACTCTTTGAGTGCGACCAGCCCAGCAGTTGAAATCTGGACCATCTGGAGAATCTACGTCTCTCCCATTTAGATACAAGTATGTCATGCTGGACAGTGTCAAATGCCTTACACAAGTCCAGGAAGATGGTATCTTTTCCATCATCCCTGTTACTCCATCATAGAAGGCCACTAGATTTGTCAGGTGTGATATGCCCTTTACATCCCTCGCCAGATTTAGTTCTGTCAGTGCTTTTGCTTTTCTAATCTGATCCCTGGCTGCTCAGACAGTTTCCCTGTATTACTCCCAGGCTACCTGGCCTTCCTTCCACTCTTGATAAGCTTTCTTTTTTTGTTTGATTTTTCTCCTTTTTCATCCAAGTGAGCCTCTTGGTGTTTTTGCCTATTTTCCTGTTTGTTGGGATGCATCATCCCTGGGCTCAGAGGAGGAGATTCTTTAATACTAACCAGCTGTCTCAGGCCCCTCTTCCCTCCAGGGATTTGACCCATTGTACTCTACCCATCTGTTCCCTGAAGAGTTGACCTTTAGTAGTTTTTCTCATTAGGAACTTAATGTTTTAGGTGTAATTTCCACACCTCTGTCAAACTAAGCAAATGATACTCTAAGTTCAATTTTTAGAATGTTTTCATGCCCAAAATATGAACAAGAAAATCCATCTATTTATTTATTAATTGTTTATTTATTTACTTAAATGCAATTCTTCTCCTGTCTCAAGCAATTAAATACCAGTATATACCACAGTAGTTGTATGTTGAATAGGTAGGAAGTACTTTGTAGTTAATGAAAGACAATGGGATTCATCTGAATTGCCCAAAATAAAGATTCACTTGGACCTTCAAAGAAAAAAAAAAACAACAAAATCCCAAGCAAGTACATAGAATTGGGATGAATTTTAAAAAAAACCTAACAAACAAACAAAACACAAGAAACAAACAAATAACAAAACACAATACCAACAAAAAACCAAAACCCTACCACATTTTAACTTCTAAGTATGAATCTACCTCTGGGCAATAATTTGAAACAGAGAAACAGATAAGATTTGGAGGAAGATGTAGTCTGTCATTATAACTACTACTATAGAGGAGAAAAAGAACAAGATCTTCAATACATTAAATAATGGTCTGTTTGCCTGGAAGGTTGACTGTTCCAAAGTCCAACAGTATTTTCTATTAGATAAACTGATGCTATCTTTCTCACAGTCATTGCTCACAAATGACTAACCCATGACAGACAGAGCAATGTCATGGCAAGAGCAAAGACTGATACAGAAGGAAACACCTTGAGACTTATAAAAGACCCTGGCACTGTGTGGGTGTAGTGAGCAATCTTTGCTGTTATACTCTTTCAACCTGTTTGGTTCTGCTCCTGCTGTTTAAATTTCTTCTACTAAATATCTGTTGATATGAGTCAAATTTGTCTCTCTTGTTTGATTTTATAATGTGCCCAGTCTCCAGTTGTCATCTCTTACAACACCTGGAAGTACCCCAAGAAAACAGAGTAGGATTATGAGAAATAAAACAAAATATTAAAATACTTTCCCCCAATTTCATGACCTTTATTCATTATTAATCTCCCTTCTTTCCCCCCCCACTCACAGGAGACAGTCCTCCATGAGCTTCTCCAATATGACTCCTTTCCCACAGGGGCTTCAGTTCTTCATAAACTGCCCCAGCATGAGTCCTATTGATGGGGAGAAGACCTCTAGGAACAGAATGTTTCAGCAAAGTCCCTCATGAGGTCACAAGTATCCCCAGCAAACCGGCTCCGGCACTGGCCCCTCTGTCCATGGGCTCCAGGTCCTGCCAGGAGCTTGCTCCAGAGTGGGCTTCCCACTGGGTCACAGCAATTTTTAGGTGTCTCCATCTGGTCTGCCATGGGATCCTTCACAAACTGTGGGTAGTATCTCTACTCCCCATCATCATCCATAGGCTACAGGGGGACAGCCTGCTTCATCATGGTCTTCTCCACTGGCTGCAGGGGACTCCCTTCTTGCATGCCTGGAGTGCCTCCTCCCCCACTTCTTCACTTTGGTGTCTGCAAAGTTTCTGACATGTTCTCACTCCTTTCTCTGGTGATAAAAAGCCTCCACTCATTGGGTTGTTTTTTTTCTTTAATATGTTGTCACAGAGGTGCTACCACCATCAGTGATTGTCTTGGCCTTGGTCAGTGATGGGTCTGTCCTTGAGCCTGCTGGTATTGGCTCTGTCAGATCTTGGGGAAGCTTCTAGCAGCTTCTTGCAGAAACCACCCCTGCAACCCATCCCACCCCCCAAAAAAAACCCCTTATTTCACACAAACCCAAAATACTGTGACAATAATTTGCAACACTCATGGCTTAGACTGGATTTTGCTGTCTCTGAGAGCACACGCTGCATCAAGAACACAAGGAAATAGTTGATTAAGAGAAAGTGGCCAGCAGTCACTTCACCTGGCAGTCTTCAGGGACTTTCAAATCAGGGTTGACAATAAGCAAGGCAGCAGACCTCTGATATGCTTTGTATTTTTCACAGAGAAAATTTTTTTGTTTAATTTACTTTTATATCCGTGGTTAACAGATCTATGCTAAATCATGTATGGTGTAGTCTGAAGTTAATTTTAAAATGAATTAAACAGGGACTTGAGCTGTTTAGCCACAGCAAAACCGAGGAGTCAGTGGAAGTATGTTGATCTAACCCAAACCTTTACTTCTGGACTGTTCATAGTCTCCTAAAACAAACACAGAACCCCAAAGCTTGTTCCCCTGAGATCTGTGCTGAAGAATCTCCCCTCACAAAGAGCATTAGCTTATCTACCTCATGGTCTGTGTCCTAAGAGGACTGCTGGAGAGTCTGTTAAAAATTCTAGAAATAAAAAGTAAACAGCAAATGAAGCAAGTCAAAATCTTCTCTACTCTTATTATCTATACTACAAACTTAAAAAAAAAAAGCCCAAAACATTCTGTGATTCTGTCATTGGTTCTTTATCAATGTTTTAAGTAGTGGTAAGTGCACAAATAGAACTCAAAAGAAAAAGTCTACTTGAATCCAATATGTAGTGAGAATTTAAGTAACTGAAGACAGAAAAAAATATTTGTAGAGAGAATACACACAAATATATAGCTTCTTTATACATCTGACTGTTGTCCTGACTCAGAATAATACTCTGACTTACATACATTAATTTTGATTGAAAAGGGTTAAAGCATTATGTTCATTGTAACTTACACCTTAATAAATTACTGTAAAATAAATTAAAAGAAAAATTTAAATAGACTTCCAATTGTAACCTAAGATGGCATCCTGAGGAAGTTTAATAATACAGTAAAACATTTCAAAATAATTTCTCTTGAGAAAAATGAAAACTCAGCAATTCAAGAAGAAAGAGGAGCCACATCAAAAGAAATTGAAATTTCCTCCTAAAAGAAAATTCTGTGTGTTAAACATGGGGTATTTGAAAGACTAAGATTGAGAAAGGGAGGGAGAAGAGAATCCATTCTGACTTCTGAACACAGATAAACTGTAGATCACCGACAAAGGCCTTCTTTCACACTACTTTGTCACATTTGCAAAGGCCAAATAACAAGTGTAAAAGCAGATGTAAGTTCACCTTGTCAAAAATTCAAGGGCTTCAACTGTGCAGTGGAAACTTCTAAGGCTAAAGAAATGGCACAGGGAATGTAAAAATGGGATTTCAGATCACCTGAGGTTCATGTACTGCCTGCAGCTAGATGAGCACAAACAAGATCTGTAGTTTGCCTCTTTCCAAACTGGTATATATCACTTGGAGCTTACTTGTCTTGTAATACTCCCTGGACCTCACAGAGCACTGTAAAGAGAGACAATAAATTTGCTCTTGTGAGAGATTTGAACAATGTGAAAGATTTGTGAGAAATGTAACACAAATGAGAAGAGTGGACAGAGCATAAGCACTAATTTTCTGAAATGCTGCAGGTGATTTTAATTTCCATCCCTTCCATAAACTCCATAATAGCAGCTCGTGTCAAACAGGTTTCTGTCACACAGTGGTATGTCCCTCTTTGCAGTCAGATTAAGTAGAGAGTGATCCATCTAAACTTGATTGGTTCAGGACCATCACCAACATGTAACTTAAGACTCTAGTGTAGAAACATGGCTGTGCTCGGAATGACTCCTTCAAGATCAAATCAAGCGAGACAAGCAGTACATGTCATCAGGGATTTAACAGCAGGGCTGTACTTCAAGCCCCAGGCTTAAACCTTGTATACAGATGTAAAATCACTGTATATTCTGCTTGTGTTCTATGGTACTAGATTAAGAAAAAATGTGCTAATAACATCATAGGTTTAGTGTCCTGGCACAGCTACATGTGTAAGAACCTGCAAACATAATAAGCAATTTGGGAAATGTATTTGTCTTTTTTACAGCAGAAATGTAAATAAAGGACTGACTGTGTGATTTGTTTAAACTCTTACATCCAGAATAACATGAAGTGAGGTAAATTTCCTTTGCAGTATTTCTTCTCAGGAAAAGTAAGACCTACAGACAACACTAGACCTACAGAGGGAATATTTTGTGGTAAAGTTATTAATAACTTTTCAGAAAATACAGTTCCTAGCATGAATAATTGGAGACAAAATTAATTTGGTCTCACATTTTTAAGTTCTTGACAAGTTCAGTTGTATGTTCAGTTATTGTGACTCGTGAAGGCACCTGGATTATGCACTGTTTTGCTAGTTAATTCTGTTGGTGTTCTGTACTTTGAGTACTGCTGCAGCTGATCATTCCATTGCCCTTGTAGCTCTAGTGGTCTTCTCCAGACTTAACTACCTCAACTCTCAAAAGAAAACAGCAGAGATTGGAGAATAGGCATGACCTTTTACCAAGTATAGCATACAGTACTTAGCAGTGCATAAGTAATCCCCACGTTTACAATGTAACCTCAGAAATAACTTTCTTTTCAAGAAATATGAAAATAGCAACTATTCTGCATTTAGAGGAGAAATAAATAAAGCTTGTTTGTTGGTGCTGGGTTTTTTTTAAACAAACAAACAAAAAAAGAAACCAAGAAACCACCAGTGGAATAAGGAAATGAGACTGTGAGGAGACATAGCATCTTTCCCTTTGGCCACACTGAATCTCTTCTGGAAAAATACTGAGACACTTTGGAAAAGGGTAGACAAAGTGGAAAAGAAAAAAAAAAGGCAAAAGGGAAAGATTTCTTCTTTCTTGTCTGAAGAACATGTAGATAATGGTTAAAACCTTTCATTAACATTTTTTTAAAAAGAATTTGTTTTTTAGCATAGTGAAACAATCTCATGGCACCATTGCAGTCATATGTATATCACTCTGAAAATAATTTCTGAATATGGGATCTTCCACAGGAAGCTAAAAATAACTTCCCTTTTTAACTAACTTTCCCAAGGTTACCAAGCAACACATCTTCAGTGACAACAACAAAAAAGACAAACCAAAACATTTTTAATACATAGTTTCATAATTTGAATCAATATTGTTGACATTTTACATTTTCAAGTGCACTGTTGAAAGTAATTCAATGTTGGCTTCAGTCATTTTGAAGATTCATATTTTCATTCTCTATCATTTGCAAAAATGACTAATTGTTCTATGCAATTGTGGCATGTTTTCTAAATACCTTTTTTTTAAAATGCTCTATACAATCACAGTTTCTCAAGTGCAGTCCTCCTAAAAGTTGTCAAGAGATAGGGTTTTAAACATATTATAAAGAACATAAATGCATCCAGATCAGCAAAAAAAAATCTTACATGTAAACCCTTTTAAAATAAAAACTTTTTAACCCTTACAAAAATTCAAAATATTCCATAGAATATCCTCGAATTGTTAATGGTATATTTTGCTCAATTGATCCTTGAAATTCTCATGGAATATTCACAGAAGCTACACAAGACTGAAGGAAAATAATATCCAAGATAATTTTATTTCCTGTTTAAAGAAGTCAAAATGTATATATGCATAACTGAAGGGTCATTTGACGCAGTAAAAACCATTTAGAAGAGTCTACCTCACTCTTCCTCATAGTAAACCTTAGTCTTTCAGCCCCTAGCCAAGTGTAACTTGCTCTCAGAGATGTCCTCTAATAGTTAGTATGTAGTTATAACCCAGGAAAGGTAATAACCATCTTTAACCTTCTCACCAGAAAATGAGCTTTCCATTTCCCAGAAGCACACTTTAGAGTCCTCAAAAGAATTTCTTCATCCAAAGCAGAAAAGAGGGATGGAAAAACACTGAAACCACAACTACTCATAAGAGGTAACTACAGGAACAAGCTTGTCACTCTCTTATGAGTGAAAGAGGCACAGGTCCCCAAAAAGATGATCCTTCACACTCCAGCTCCCTTCACACTGGTGGATCAAATATGATAAACACCTGTCATTACTGTGCAACTCACTTTTAGTAAACCCAGACCTGTATAATTTAATACTGATAAACAATAAACTTCAGCATAGTGCACACTAAACCTTCTCACCAGCAGACACATTCAAATTCACCTTTGAAGTTTCCAAAAGAAAGGAAATGGTACTCCAGTGTGCTCCTGCCCTCCCGGTGTGACCTTTATTTCCCAAGTGATAACTTAAAGTGGTGGTGGCAATGGATGTGCCTGGTCATGATGACTACATCCATCTCTGGATTCAGAGACAGATAAAGACACAATAACCAAAGGCTAATTTATGGCAGTGTGCCCGTGTAACCACAGTGCTGGTCAACGTTGACCTCAAGCCAAATTCGAAGAAACTAACATCTGTGATAAATATGCAAACATGAATATTAGTCAATCATCTTATCCCCATAAATAGTGAGCAGCCCAAGAGCCCTTAGATCTCTCCTGCACATTAGTGGGCTGTACACAAGGATGTCCCCTTGAGCAGGGACATCTCTCAAAGTTATTCCTTGAGGACTGAATTGGGGGTAAGTGTGCTGAAACTTTGAAAATTTTAGCTAAGTGATATAGAGGATTGTTTGTGCACATATAAACCTTTAGACATAAACCACTGTCCAAGTCTGAAATTAGGACTGAATTCTGCTGTATCTAGACTGGTCTGAGTAGGAGTCAAGAAAGCAAAAGGATCTTTTCATAACTCGTAACTCCACAGGAGGGTGTCCTTGGCAGTTTTGTCTGACCCTGTCCTTTATGTACTAAATAATCCAGTGTACCTTGACACTGAATTTTCTTAAAACCTTGTCACATTTACCATTCAACTGCAGTGGGTTGACACTGGCCAGAGGCCAGGTGCCCACCAATGCTGCTGTACCACTACCCCCTCCTCAACTGGACATAGGATAGAAAATATAAGGAAAGGCTCATGGGTTGAGATAAAGGCTGGGAGAGATCATTCATCATGGGCAAAACACACTCAATTTGCAAAAAATTATTCTCATGTATTGCCCAAGCATAACAGAGTAGAGCAATGAGAAACGAAATGAAATCTCAAAAATACATTCCCCCTCCCCTCCCTCCTTCCTAGCCAATACCTACAAAAGGCCTTAACTTCACTCCTGATTTTCTCTATCTACTCCCCTCCAGTGGCACAGGAGGATGGAAACATTCAGTTCATCACACATCTCTGATTCTCCTGCCTCCTCATGGGGAGAACTCCTCATAATCTTCCCCTGCTACAGGGCGGATCTCTTCCACGGGGTACAGACCTTCAGGACAAGACTGCTCCAGCATGAGTCCCCAGCAGGGTCACAAATACCCTGAGCAAACCTGCTCCACCGTGGGATCCACTCCACATGGGTCCACAGGTCCTGCTAGGAGCCTGATAAAGTGTGGGATTCCCATACATCACAGCCTCCTTCAGGTATCTCCACCTACTCAAGAATGGGGTCCCTCACAGGCTGCAGGTGAAATCTCTACTCCCCATCATCCTCCGTGGGCTGCAGGGGGGCGGTCTGCCTCTCTATGTTCTACTCTACAGGCTGCAAGGGAATCTTTGCTCCAGCACCTGGAGCACATCCTCCCCTTCCATCTTCACTGATCTTGGTGTGTGCAGAACTGTTTCTCACATCTTCTCATTCCTCTCATTGGCGACAAAAACTGCTGCACCTTGTTTTTTGTTTTTTTTTTTCCCTTTTCTTAATTCTGTTATCTCAGAGGTGATCACTGATCACCGTCACTGATTGGCTCAGCCTTGGCCACCCATGGGTCCATGTTTTTGATGGCTGGTGTTGGCTCTGTTAGACCTAGGGGAAGCTTGTAGCAGCTTCTCTGAGAAAACAGCCCTGTAGCCCCTCCCGGTTCCAAAACCTTGCCATGCAGACCCAAAACATTAACTCATTTTATTCTTAATAGAATGCATTGATGCTTCTCTCTTGTGAGTGAAGTGCATCTCTGTCTCCATCTGCAACACTATTCAAAACCTTTTTGTAATATTTTATCATCTACCCAATATAGCAAATCCCAGGAATTCCAAACCCAAAGCTCAAAAGAACCAGAAATTAAGTGTGCCCTCATGGTGGACATTCATCCATTTTCCTAACTGTACAGAGATAATATCTTTAGGAAATACACTCAGTCAGAATACAAATTAAGATACCTATCTGAGCTGCAGCTTTCCCAATGAAAATATGATTGCTACTTAATTTTAGTACCTGTCTGAAGAAATTCCTCTTTGTAGAATATTTTGGTCGTCAAAAATAATAAAACATCAGATTTTGTCATAAACAAGGATCATAAAAGGACATGAGATAGATCTAAATAAAATCAGCCTTGCATATGTGGACTTGAGGGTATTTGAACAATCTCATTTTCCATTTGCTTGCCGTACCTAAACAGAGGTGATTAACTAAGAAATATGCAGAAATAAAGCTACAACAGGAAAAGCTGCCACACACAAGGGACATCTTGTATCAGGCTTTATCAGTGTCACTCATTGTGGTTAGGTATTGAGCTGCAAAATGCCAGATTCTATAAAACATGAATGACCTTGAACAAACTCTCTTGGCTGGACTTGTCACCCTAAAGGATGTTGCTGCAGCTAGAAAAAAAATGGCCCAAATACATATATTGATAACACAGATCAGGAATATTAATGCCTCTCACAAATGCTTTAACTTAAACTACAAATGTAATTAAAATACCAGTGATGGTTCTTTATCGGTTGCTAAGCAAATAAAAATATTAAGGGGAAAAAGAGCCAATACTACAAGTAATATGATACTTTAATGATGTATAGAAACATAATTATTAAGATGGGAAGCCAAGATGATCCTAGTGGGATAGCATAAATGCTTCTCCTAAGCTTTGCAATTAGTGCCTACTTATTGCTGTAGAGAGTAGACTGGAAATACTGGTAGTCAAATGACTCTCTTTGGATGTCTTCTGTGACCAATTTTTACTGTGTCAAAGAGTTGAAACTCAGCTCGTTTTTAACCTGTGTGAGGGTAAGTTAATTAACAAAAGCATGTTTAAGATGAGGATGCTGTAACAGCTGCCACAGTGAGCATATATTAAGATGTGTATACACAGATATACGTGTACATACACAGACAAAAAAAATGGGTGTAAATCAAACATTAAAAAAATTATCATTGTCTCCGTACACCTTAAACTTGTTGGGACTAAGTTCAGCTTTTGTGCAGGTTGCTTTTTATACAGATTCCATTCCACATTTTCCAGTATGTTTGACCTTGATTATAATTTCTTTTGGAATACTTAGCCGTTTTCTCAATTAAAGCAAGTGATTCACATAGTATTTACTTTTTTAAGTTAATTTCTAGATCATTTATAATTTTCCCAGAATTTAAAAAATGTTACTATTCTAAAAAAAAAAAGAAAAGAGAGAGATTGCATTTAAAAACATTTCTTATATCACTGTGATGATTTACACTACATTTTAAGAATAATTTGTTTGCTTGACTTTATTTGTTTAGCAGATAATCAGTTATTTCAATTGTATACACTTAACTTCAGGTTAATTAGAGAAAAAAATTCCCAAGTTCTGTTTTTAACTTTCTTGATACTGAACTGAAGAATTTCCAATGTGATTCCATATTTTTAATTTGTTACCCTTTTGTGATATATGCCATCTTTATAATATAGTTATTTTTGTGATACTTTTTACAAATACTATTATGTCTACATACTGATGATCCATTTATGTAAAAGTATTAAGAAATTATTATTCATGATAGAATAGATGTGTTGTATAGTGCAGTTTCTTGATCCTGTTTTTCTCTTCATCTAGACATTTTAAAATATTAATATTCATCTTTTTGTTCTGAAATAAAAGATAGTTAATGTGTTCAGCATTTGCTTATTTTGTGGGTTGGGAGATCATGTCAGTTCTTTTGTGCTATGTGACAGTTCCCTTTCTCTCTTTTATCCTTAATTTAGAGCCCATTTAACAGCACATTGCAGTTTTGCAAGCTTAAGGTCAGTGACCCTTTTTAAATGCAGAGAAAGTATTCATAAGAAGTTTTCATCCACTGCTTCAGAAATTGGGTCTCAAGGTTGGCATTTAATCACTTGTACTTGGCAATAAGGCCTATATTTTTTGGTAAATTAATTTTCATTTCAGGTATTAAAATAATTTATAAATTTTAAAACTATAGCAATTCCAATATTTGACCAATTTAGGATCTTAGTGTGTTTCTTTGATGTTATTTTTATGGTCTTTAGAAATCCTTGTATGCAAAGATTACTAAAGCTTTTATTGTTTGTTATATTGTCTGATTTCATGATGAAACTGGAAAGGTATGGTTGTGTATATTTCCCTAACCAGTTAAGAAATAATAAGCAAAATATTCTGTCTAGAATTATTAAAAGCTCATATTTCTGAACTTGTTATGTTTCTCATTTCAGCCTAACTGAAATTTAAATCCTGGAGCTTGTTTCATCTCTCTTCCTTAAATGGATCCCTCATGCAATAATGCATGACAATGTCTATCAGGTTGAAGTGACTGAAATTTTCTCAACCCCAACCAGTTCTATGAATGTGAAAACAGAGAAATGTGTGTCATGATTTTTGTGTCAATGTCCTCCTCAAGTGGAGGAACATGACAGTTTGCTAATTCAAAAGTATCATGATTAAAAAGAAGTGAAAACAGGAAGTCATGTAAGAATTCCAAATTTTTGCAAAGTTGATCTTTGGGACTAAAATTGAAACAAATAACAAAACAAAAAGAAAAACTAACAACCATCATGGATAGAAAACTTCAGGCAGCCTGAATTCTTCCTTTCAGTAACTACTATTGAAAAATGAGGGATAAACTAAACTGTATTATTCTAGAATTTCATCTAATCACAGACCATAAAAGAGAAATGACTTAAACAACATGCACTATAATACTTAATTACAAGTCAGAATGAAAGTCATTTAGTTTCCTAAGTGCGAACGACAGTTGTATGATGACAGTTACATCTGTAGTCATCAATCAAAATGACCAAACACAGTCCTGATGTTTCTCCAGAGGATCCAACTACAGTACTTATGTACCTCCAGGTATAGGGACCCATCCCCTCCAGTGACTCAAGACTGGAAATCTAGGAACAGCAAATTATCAGTAACTTGTTGAGATGGAGCAAGAAAAAGCAAACCAGAGATGCAAGATCTGACAGTGGCAAAATCCCTGCCTAAAACGGGAGTGGCAATGCCAGCAGGATTTGTTCCCGCCTGTTTCTAGATGAAAATAAAAATTTAAAAAAGTTTAAAAATTAAAATAAAAAACCCAAAAAAGTTCTAGTGATCATATTAAGGAGGAGTTTGGGCAGCAGTTCTGCAGATAAGGCAGAAAATAGTATGTTTCACTTAGTGCTTAGAAGTATGTGTTCAATAAGACCAGACTCACCACTATGTGCATCCTGACATCTTTATGATACCATCTTTCATTCTTGAGTGATAGAAATTTATAGGTGAAAAAAAGTCTCAGAATCATATAACTAGATGGGAAAAGTTTTCTTTTAACCATATACCATTTAAAGCATCCTTAACTTTAATCAAATTTTCAACTACAAAGAAAAAAATATATCCAAAAGTTCAAGAATAAAATGCATGAATTAAAGGACAGTGGAAATCCAGCTGGGGAAATAACTCTAGCAGAGTGTTAAAACCACAATCAGTAATGGAGCACCATATAGGGCACTTACCTGTGGGGCTTCAGTTGTATAATGTTCAGTTTTTAAGAACTAGTATTCCTGCTGCAAATACGTAATTAACATTAATCATGCAATAATTTATTTTGGAAGTCAGGACGTTTTCTTTGTATGTAACTTTATAGTGGTCGACTTTAAAGAGGTTATGCTGATAGGAAACCTTTTTTAACTCCTGTATTAGAATTACATTAGTAGAATATTTGATGTAGTTTTTCTCGCCTTTCAGAAACTCATCTATCATTAAACATACTTTTGGTAAATGCTGGCTGGAACTATGTACTATTCATACCTGCATGCCAGTTTAAAAAAAAAAGTGTGTTATCCCTGCTTGCCTTTATGCCCTGACAGAATAACTGTTAAGTCTACTCACCGCACGTCAACAGCAAGAGACTGCAGCCTGAAATAATCCCAGATTTCATTTTAAGTAAATCACAACTGCAAAGAATAACACCTTTACTATGGGTGTAGTAGGTCTAACTCATGACTAGTTTAAACACCTCTTCAGATGAGCAGACAGCTGTGAAGCATAAACCTACATGAAAACACTGAAAAAAATGTAATTTGATGTCAATTTTATATTTGTCAGCAATAAAATACATGCTTGGCTAAAATATAAATTTTCATTATGTTCATAAAATATGATCCTTATTGCTCCTCTTAAAGATCTGTTTGGTTCTGGGTTTTTTGTTACTACAACATCTGGTGACATTTTTAGACAAAAAGACCTCCTGTTTAGATCTTAATCTGACAGAAAATGGCCTTATTCAACCAAAGCCAAGGATATCTTCTTTTTCAAATGTAATTTTCAGTCATTCAAAAGGAAAAAAATGTTTTTTGCTAAATCAAAGATATGTTCTATTGCTGTGTGTGATCTAACAACCAAATTTATGTCCTGAAAACTTAGTAACATGAGTACATTTTTTTAAATTTTTATTATTATTATTTTAAATTTTTAAAGTTTTCCACAATTTCAGAAACTTCAAAATAATTGAAAAAAATCAGAAGTAGTAAAGAGGTACAACATTTTCTAAAGTTCTTCATCTATTTTGTGTACGATAAGAAAATATCCATAAGTAACTTTTACATCAATTAAATTTTGAAGAGTGTTTAAATCTGTTGATTAACTATGTAACAGTTAATTTGTCTTTTGACACAGCTCACTTTCAGAAGGAAAGGGAAACATACCAAATTTTAACCAGCAAATAAAATAGTTGATTGAGATAAATCAGTTCTGTTCCTCTGTATCTAATTATTGTAACATCAAGGAAAAATCTACCCCATTATGTTCTTCCCTCAGATTATTGTTGAATTTTTAGACATATTAAAATCAATACAAGAGTGTCTAGCATGAGAGGGGCATTTTTTTGGCAGTTGCGACAACATCATAGAACTGTAAACTTGCAATTTGATTAATTTCATTTGAAAAATATATTGGGACATCCAGTGGTCATCTAGTCTAATCACTGTCTTTAAGCAGGTTCACTTAGATGATTTTGCTGGGATCACAGAATCACGGAATTATAGGTGTCCAGAGATCATCGAGTCAACACCCCTGCCAAAAGCAGCTCCCTGGCTCATATCGTACAGTTGGGCGTCCAGACGGGTCTTGAATATCTACAGAGAAGAAGACTCCACAACCCCCCTGGGTAGCCTAAAGGTTTGAGATGTCACAGCCTCTTCGAGCAACTCATTTCAGTGCTTGGGGATGCTAACTTTAAAAAGGTTTTTTTCATAACTAATCAGAAATTATCATGTTGCTGCTTTTGCCCATTGCCTTTTGTCATATGACTGTGCCCCTCTGAGAAAGGTTTAGCTGTGTCCTCATTACAATCTCCCACGCAGTAACTGAAGACAAGATGTCCCTTAGCCTTAAAAATTTCAAACTGAGATCAGTTTTCTATTTTAGCCTTCTCTTTGCCAGTGTAAGTCCAGAAGCCCTCACTTCATGTCTCTTGCAAGTGACACCTCCTCCTAAACTTTTCCTTTCTGATCTCCAACCCAGCACACACAAACCTTTCTGTGGTCCTCCCAGGTGGCCCATCCTTATTTCCATCCCCTTTGCACTTTCTTCCTGCATTTGAGCTCAGCTGGGGACTCCTTGATCGTCTGGATTGGACTTCTGCCTTCCATGATCAACATTCTGCATTGTCAGCATGAACCATTCTGTTTCAAGCACACTGTCCTTGTAGAACAACCAGATCTTTAGGGTACTTTTGCTCTTCAGGACAGTATTTAATGAGATTTCATCCCTTAAAAAAAAATGGTTCTGCAGATGTTTGTGGCTGTACTGCTATTTTTCATTTGCTTATATTTTTCAGGATCTCAAACTGTCCTGTCTCATAGTTATAGTCAACTACAGCTGCAACTTTACCAATCATTTTTTCCTTATTCATAAGGTGTAGCACATGCTGTCCCACACATTGTATGCATTAAGAAACCATCCTCAGTACTCTCTAGAAGTCTCCTGGAGTGTTTGCATCTCTCACGCTGCCCTTCTAGCAGATATCGGGTTGGATGATGTACCTTATGTGAATGATGTCTTGTGAGCATGACGCTTTTTCCACCTGTTTAAAATGCTTTCATCTAATTCCTTTAACAAGTAATGTGCAGCAGACACTTAACATAATGTCATAATTATTGGTCTCTTCTCTGTGATCCATTCTGAGGCAAAGCTCTGTCTGTTCATGAGGAAGGGTAAAGGAACTTAGGGAATTCTAACAGAAATGACTACTAGTTAAACTTGTCTAATAATACAAAAATATATGATCAGAGGGCTGGAGCTCCTCTCTTATGAAGACAGGATGAGACAGGTAGGTTTGTTCAGCCTGGAGCAGAAGGGCTCCAGGGAGACCTTCTAGCAGCCAATACCTGAGCCTACAAGAAATCTGGAAAGGGTCTTCTTACAAGGGCATGTAGTGACCAGGGGTAATGGTTTTAAACTAAAAGAGGGTAGATTTATATTAGATATTAGGAAGAAATTATTTACTGTGTGGATGCTGAAGCACTGGAACAGGTTGCACAGTATATGGAAGCCCCATCCCTGGAAGTATTCAAGATCAGCTTGGATGGGCCTTTGGGCAACCTGATTTAGTGGATGGTGTCTCTGCCCATGGCCAGGAGTTGGAACAAGATGATCTTGGATGTTTCTTCCAACCCAATCCACCTGTGATTCTGTGTTTCAACGATTCCTGATAAATAAGTTAATTTGAATTAACTATTCATATTAGAGTGTATATAGTACATCATTTAAGCTTGATCTTCTGTATTGGATTTTCATGTCAAGGTTTTGATAGAGAGGGGGCTACAGTGATGGCTTCAATGAGAAGATACCAGGAACTGTTCCAATATAGGAAAGAGCTAGCTACAGTTACCCCAGAATGGATCCACTGCTGCCCAAAGCTGACCCAGTCAGTGAAGCTGGTGACACCTCTTTGATTACTGTGTAGCAGCTGTCAGAGAGTAGACAAAATGTGAAAGAAACAACCTTGCAGATAACATCAAGGAAGAAGGAGGGAGGGGAGGTATTCCTGGTGTCCAAACACAGACTCCCCTGCAGCCCATGATGACAAAAAAGACTGTGACAACACACATTGTCTCCTTGCAGCCCATGGAGGACACCATGCTGGAAAAGGTTGATGTGCCCTAAAGACAACTGCAGCTCATGCAGGATCAGGTTTTCTGGCAGAACCTGTGGCCCACAGGGGACCCACACTGGAGCAGTCCATTCCTGAAGGACTGTACGCCACGGAAAGGACCCGTGCTGGAGCAGTTCTTGAAGAATTTCAGTCTGTTGCATTGACTGACGTTTAAGCACTTAATAAAGACTGTCTCCCACAGGTGGGACCCCTCACTGGAACAGGGGAAGAGCATGAGTAGGAAGGAGCAGCAGAGATAACAGATAATTGAGCTAAACCCCCATTCCTCATCCTTCTGCACTTCTCAGGGAAGTAGGCAGAAGAGTCAGTGGTAAAGAAAGCCCAGGAAGAAAAGAAGCATGGGGAGAAGCTATTTTTAGTTTGGGGCCTTTTTGCTTATTAACTGGTAATAAATTAATTTAGCTAGTTAAAACTGCTTTCCCTGTCACAGTAGTTGGCACCATCCTTATCTCAAGCTATGAACTTTTAATCTTATTTTATCCCTCTGTCCTGTTGAGGGAGGAGGGAGACTGAAAGAGCGGCTCTGTAGGCCCCTGTCATCCAGCCAAGTTCCACCCACCGCAGCAGTTGCATCAGCATAAAAAAAACTGTTTCATTTTTTGACTTGATGTTTTGATCTCAATTAATTTAAATCAGATTCAATTAGTGACTCTTAATTAGGATTATTTTATGCAATGTGTGCCATGTACATTTTTAAGGAGCATTGAACTGAACTTAGAGAGTACTTTAATACAGGTTTTGAGAAAATATTTTTCTTCCATTTTATTTAATGTGAGCTTTGGAACTACAGCTGGTATTGCTGAGTATTATCAGTCATGTCACACTGTTTCATGACCTGTGAATAGTTCAACAGCTTCTGTCAGGGTATGAAAACATTTTTGCTTGAAAGGTTTGGAAAGGAACAGTTTTATCCACCTAGATGAGCCCAAAATCAAGAGGTAAAGTGACAGTTTACAAACTAAAAAATAATAGCTTTAAAATGTTTTTTTATAGAATCTATTCCCTGTAGCAATGGGATGTTGTTTCGTTCTCAGCTTCTTTGTGCTTTATTACAATGTCTGTCTCCAGAGAAAAGCACATTTATTCCATACCCTTAAAGAGAAACTTCTACAGACACTTGAATACTGATGCACTGGTACTTCCTTGACCAATAATATATTCAGATTTCTTTTCTAGTTTTTTTTCTTAATTAGGTGAAGAATCTTGAAAAGGGAATGTTTTTCTTATCAGACTGGAGTACTGTTTACCCTGTTCCTTTGAATCATATGATATACTGCTCATCCAGGAAGGACTTCTTTTCCAACAGTGCTATTTGACTGCTTGATAAAGTTTGTGCTAGCAGGTTTGAATATCTTCTGGTCAGTCACTCTCTTTTTTGCTTATGCAGCTGTTAGCACTGTAAGCTGCAAGAAATATTTTCTTTCCTTAACTTTTTTATTATTTTTTTTTACCATTCATTCTTCTTTCCTAGAAGGCACATTCATTTGATATGGCAGTTATATTAGTTGAATAGGTGATTTTAAAATAGTTCTAAAAAGTTCACATATTTCTCTGGTTACCAGCATATGCTTTACTTTCAATATAATGAATTATGAAATGACAGTTTCCTGTATTATGTTTATGTGTTTGTTCAACATGCAGACCGCAGATTTTTCTTTCAACTTCTCTGTGGAATCATATACGCAGTACTAAGTGATGAAGGCTCTAGAGTCATAAGAATTCAAATCAACCAAAAATCTTTTACCTATCTCCTTTGTGTCACACAAGACTACATGTATCAGATTGGTTTCTACACACATATATAATTTTTCTCTGATGGAGATGTTAACCCTGGAAACCATTTCCAGGCACATGAATAACAAGGATATCATCAGCAGTACTCATCATGAATTCACCAAGGGGAAGTCATACTTGATCAACTTGATAAATGTCTATAGTGAAATGATTGGGCTGGTAGATAACAAAGCAGTGGGTATTGTCCTCTTGGATTTCAGTAAGGCCTATAGTAGTGTCACTGGAAAGATATTTCCAGACAAGCTGTTGATGTATGTAGGCTGAATGAGCAGACAGTGAAGTGAACTGAAAAGTCCAGAAGGTGGTGATCAGGGACACAAAGGTTAAGTGAAGGCCAATGATTAACAGTCTAACCCAGGAATCAGTACAGGGACAAGTCCTGCTTAACATCTTCATTAATGCTCTTAGTGCTGGGGCAGACTACTTTCAGTAGGTTTGGTGATGCCAGAAAACAGTGAGAATTGACTGATAGACCAAAGGGTTGTGCTGCCATCCAGAAGGATCTTGACAGGCTGGAGAAATGGGTGGACAGGAAAAAGAAGGGTTAAGTCCTTGAAGTGGGAAGGAATAGGTTGTGTCCCAACATATGCTGGGTTCCACCCAGCTGGAAGTCAACTTGGAAGAAAAGGCCCTGGAGGTCCTGATGGACATCAAGTTGACCAACAGTTAGCAATGTGTTTTTGCTGCAAAGATATTTAATGGAGTTCTGTCTCACATTAGACAACGTATTGCTATCAGGTCAAGGGAAGTGATCTTTCTCCTCTTTTCAGCATTGGTGAGGTAACACCTGGAATATTGTGTCCAGTTCTGGGTTCCTCAGTTCAAGAGAGACTTGAACATACAGAACGGAGCCCAGTGAATGGCTACTAAAATGATTAAGGGACTAGAGCATCTCTCACACAATGAAAGGATGAGAGAAATAGGGCTGTAGCATGGAGAAGAGAAGGCTCATGGGAGAGCTTCTTAATATATATGAATACCTGAAATTATGATGTCATGGCTTAATTACAGTAGGCAGATAATGACCACAAAACCAGACAGGTGGTTTTGTTTTGGAGTTTTTTGCTTTATACTAGAGGTTCTACATGACACTATAGTATTGCAGCCCATGATAGCCTTGATAGTCACCATTAAAGATTGGATGTCTTTATTCTGGATTAGAGTTGTTCAACCAGATCAGATTAAGGTATGTATCTCCATTATATTTACTGCTTTTGGGAGGGGAGAAGCTGTATTATGAAAAAGAGTAACTTCTTACTGTACACCTTTCTGTCACCTTTTAGAAAAAGGATTTAGAGGAACTTCTCCCATTGAGTTCAATCTCTTCAACTATTTGAATTTATCTATTAAGAATCAGACATTACTATCTGAGTAATTAAAACAATACCGAGTGCCTCAGACACAGTTTTCAGTAATTTAGTTTAAAAAAATATGCTGGGACATTTCTGTGTTTTAGTAGAATTTTCCCACTTCAGAAAGTCACCAAATTATGTAAAATTACAATCAAATAATTCCTATTTTCAGCAATTGTTTCAAAACATTAGTTTGTAAACTTCAGCACTTAAATAATTCCATTTAGAGACAGGTTGTGAATATTATTTTTCCATATGCTCAGAAAAAGTAACAAAATTTAACTGGATAATTCACATTCTCAGAAACTCAGTGTACTTCTTATAAGGATGCCCAACACCATTGCTCTCCATCCCTATTGCTCTCAGTTTATGAATATTTTCTGAAATCACAGTGTGGGCATATTATCATGCTAAAATATCATGATGGATAACCATAAACATATGATAGATGCAAGTCAACCCAAGAATGTATTATTAGTCTAATCAAAAGTTTTAATGGCATAACCAAAACACAAGAAATATTTATGTTCAGGTACACAGATACTAACATTCACAGGACAAACACTGATTAATATACAACTCCCTTAAAATGTAACTATTAAAAGTTTTTATATAAAAAAAACCCAAACCCTGTCTTACTGTTCACTCTCCTTTTCAACTGCTCCTTTTGGTCCTAAGACTAAGGGGTGGCAGGGAGGGATTACTAGTTGTCATCCACCTGAAGCCTTCACAGGCACAAGTAGGGTGTTCGATGGTAGGCATTCCTCCTTTTTGCAAGGAATAGCATGATGTTCATGCTTCCTTCTCATCAACCTAAGGTCTACCTGGGATCCTGTTTTTTCCTGGCATGCTTTATAGTCTGCACTGAACCATAACTTATTTTCCTTTTGACTTTTTCAAGTACCATATGTTGAGTATGAGTTAGAGAGCTGTTATTTTCTTTTGTGTGACCCCTAAAACTGGGAGGTATTTTTATAAATTTGTGGTTGTATCCATAATTCACCCTTAGCACCTCTGGTATCATTAAATGATTGCCCTGTATTGCTCTAGCTTTCTAGGGACGAATTATATTCTACATATAGTTTACATACAGTACCTTTATGGAAATTAGTTATAGTAGGTATTGCAACATAAAATAATGCCAATTAAAAAATCCCCAATAAACAACACACCTACACCCAAAAAAACCCCAAACCAACCACATGGTCATTAGACATCTGAAAAAGCTAAACAAGCTAAAATAAGCTCAAGTCAAGAAGTCCTAACAAGTTGTGAACTCCTTATCGATCAGGTCAACCCATAACCTCAGGCCTTTACTTATGTTTGGAAGAATGTTACTTACCAGGCTACATTATCTCAGGTTTCTTTTCTAGAGGAATACTTATTTTCTGGAAAAGCATCCTCTGATGCCGTAGAAAAATCCATACTTCTATTATTTCAGAAAATCAACAGCTGAAGAGGAAAAAAAAATCACAAAACCTATATGCTTTGTTTTAAGAATTTATTTTGAGAGTCTGAGATGTATAACTGTGCTTTCCCATTCCTATTACCTAGAGAAATTATTCAAATGGCCCAAGCTCCTGGATAAAAATAAATATATTAATGTAAAGAATGTTCTGAAAAAGGGCAGGAGAAATATCTTCTGTATTTCAAAAAGTCACAAGTAATTCCATCTTCTAGAAATTCAGTGGTTAGACTGTGAAAAACTGAGTGTTTTATTTGCCT
Organism: Gallinula chloropus; assembly: GCF_964237585.1. Taxonomy (NCBI): domain Eukaryota; kingdom Metazoa; phylum Chordata; class Aves; order Gruiformes; family Rallidae; genus Gallinula; species Gallinula chloropus. Next base: position 19,116,622 of record NC_140086.1, read on the forward strand.
CCGCTGTTTGAATGGATAGTCTCTGGAAGCAGAATAATAATTTCAAACACATTTCTCTCATATCTAAGAAATGACAAAAACCCACAGGATACCATTTTCTGTAAAAAATAAATACTTAATGGATACCATAACAGCAAGCTGTCACTGTAAATGCAGGTGTTGTTATAATTCGTTACAACTAGCATCATTACTAAATACAAGTATTAATCATAACATTATTATACTTTTTAAAAGGTAAAGCTATACTGTTCGACACTGCCATAATCTTCTGTAGTTAATTCTAAAGGTTAGTTTTCAAACTACTCAAAAGTGTATTCACTTTTACAATATATTAAAACAAAGGATACGCTATTCCATTTCTATATATGTACATTTCTTTAGTGATTTAGTTTACTGTTGTTCGTATTTGTCCTTTCCTTCTAAAGTTAAAAAGTATAAATTTAGAAATTTCTTCTCCTGTAGTATATTTTACAGTACGTCTTAGACCAGGCATATCTTCTTTTTTGCAAAATCACAAGTACTTGTGCAGGTTGCCATGTTTATTTCAGTGTATAATTACAAAAGATAATCATCAAATTCCAAAATGTATAGCCTGTCTTCAAATTACCAACTGTGCAAATCTACCCAAACTTGGTTTTCCCTGGGACATGAATAACATTTCAAAATATACTTATGATGAGGTCTCTGCATTATCTTTTATTCAGAAACACAGTGTTAATGTATGAAAACCAAAAGACAATCATAAACAGTAGCAGAGAAGTAAACAGGCACAGGACTTACAATATAAACTGATTGATGACAAGCATCTTAGGAGCTAGGGGAAAAAATATGGAAAGAAATATTAAATAAACATTTCTAAAATAATCTGCAGAAAAAAATGAACAAAGGTATTTTTCTTTAAGTTCATCAAGAAATCTAATTACTTCAATCATCAAGCCACAGATCTGAATTTGGTTAAAAAATCTGACATGAACTCTAACACGGAATTTCATCTTTCGTATGTTTCTGATTAAAAAATTTTTGACAATATTAAAATGTTATAGACTAATTTCACACTTGTGTGTATTAATATGTCCCATACTTATATTGATAAGAAAGTAGGAAGAGAACATATGATTAGAACATCTGCTTTCAAATAAAAACCAAAAATAATCTTCAAAATAATGTCAGTTTTGCCAGAACTTCTCCTTAGTGCTTAGTCATCAGAAGTTTCTAAAAATATAGTTTATCAAGTTCACAGTTAAATTCATGTTATTGAAGACAGGTGACATTAGGCTTTCTTTCAATGGCAGTAAAATTACATGAGTGCCTTGAAAATTTAGATTACTGTCAGAGAAGAAAATACCCAAATTTCTATTAATTTGCAATACTTCTAGTAAAACGTATTTCATCATTACAATGTTTTTCAGACCTTTTCCACATATTCAACTGTGTTCCAACTACCCATTCAGCTTTTCTGGACTTATTGGACTGTCCTAAGCCTCTGAGACAACACAGAACACATACAGTATTTAACAACTGCTGTGTAAGGTCTATTTTCTAAGTTTTATTGCCTTGTGCATGGAATGACCTATAAGGCTGACTAAAGGGTCTGTCACTTGTGACAGATGTAGCCATCCTGTGTTTATGCTGATAAAACCTTTATCCAGCTTTTCACTGCCATACACTTTCTCTTACGATATATAACAAAAATGTCTCCGACCAGCTGTCACTTCCTTTAGAGTAAGACAATATTTTTGTGCCTCAGCTTTCCATGGAAGTATAGTAAAAAATGTCTTGGTAAAAGAAACCATTTGTTTGTTAATTTCAATTACCAAGAATGAATGGCAACAGTTAGAAGATTTACTTATTGAAGAAACTTGTCTAAGATCAACATAACACTATTCCTAAGCACTTTCATACAAAATATCCCACTAAGGAAATAAAAAGAAAGGTTTATAGTTTTAAAATTATGTTGAATACCCAATGGCATGATATACATAGTAATGCATTATTCACATACACATCTTTTAAACTGTCAGATATTCTTATAACAATAATAATACTACCAGCAAACTAAAGCTGATTCTCAATATAAATAAATTTGTCAGGCCAATGGAGAGTGTCAGGTTTGCAAATTTGTAATATGAACAATCCAGAAATCTATTTTGCATCTTTTTCTGGCATCCATCAATGCTACATAATCTCACAAAAGTATTTCTTTTGAAAATCCATAATGTATTCTCTGAGAGAATTAAGGATTTAAGAACCTGCGTATTCCAATCTGCACATCTCTAACCCTTATATAACTTAGTTTTCTGTCTAAAAATTACTTTCAAAGTGAGAATAGACACACTCCATCTAGTATGAGTACAGTTAATGCAATTTTGGTAAATTCAATAGGTGTTTCAGATTCTGTAATGCTAATGGGTCCATTTAAAAACAGCTATTTAACTGCCAAGAATTCAAAAATCTCCATGGACTAAAATTGATTCTAATGTATGAACCATGCTTCAGAAACAATGGAAGCTACAAATAAATTAGAAAGCTATCTCCGTGAAATAAACTTTCAGGCAGAAAGCATTTACTTTAGAGGAGATAAAAAAACTAGAGAAATCTTTGCTTTTTCTTCTAGAAGTTGCTATTTACTATAAATCCGTTTCACGCAGTAGTGCGTTGCCTCATTGGACATAACCTATAGAGAAACAAAGAAAGCATTTTCTATTGCTTTTTCCTTCATCTATACCATAAGAAGGAACCCCCCCCCCCCCCCCGTCTTTCCAGCAACAATACCTCTTCCTGTGTATATATTGTTATATCACTATGAAGGAAAACGAAGACTGATGAGAAAGCACAGCAAAAAAGAATGCAAAATACTTCCAGTGCTACACATTTTCTTCACAAGAAATAGGAACAATCAGTGACTAAGTAAGAATCATTTCATTAAGGTTAGATTAAAACAAGTATGGACTAATGCTAGTGTGATGTCTAAGGAATCAGAATTTTTTTTGTGGTGGTTTGACCCTGGCTGGAGGCTACATGCCCACCAAAGCCACTCTATCATTGCCTTTTTCAGCTGGAAAAGGCAGAAAATACATACTGAGAGGTTTAGAAATCAAGATAAGAACAGGGAGAGGTCATTCCACAATCAGCGTCATGAGCAAAATGGACTTAACACAGAGTAAAGGAAAGATTTCTTCCTGGGATGCATCAGGAAGAGTATGTCCAGCATCAGGAAGAGTATGTCCAGCAGGTCGAAGGAAGTGATCCTCCCCCTCTACTCTGCGTTGGTCAGGCCCCACCTGGAGTACTGTGTCCAGTTCTGGGCTCCATGGTATAAAAAAGACAGGGATCTCCTGGAGAGAGTCCAGAGAAGGGCCACGAAGATGATTAAGGGCCTGGAACATCTCCCATATGAGGAAAGGCTGAGTAAGCTGGGTCTGTTCAGCCTGGAGAAAAGAAGGCTTAGGGGAGACCTAATTAGTGTTTATAAATATCTTAGACTTGGGACGCAGGGGGATTTGGCCAGCCCCTTTTCAGTGGTCTGTGGGGACAGGACTAGGGGCAATGGCTGTAAGCTGGAGCATAGGAAGTTCCGCACCAACATGCGGAAGAACTTTTTCACAGTGAGGGTGACGGAGCAGTGGAATAGGCTGCCCAGGGAGGTGGTTGAGTCTCCTTCTCTGGAGATATTCAAGTCTCGTCTGGATGCCTATCTGTGTAATATGAGATAGGAAGCCTGCTTTGGCAGGGGGGTTGGACCCGATGATCTCTTGAGGTCCCTTCCAACCCCTAAGATTCTGTGATTCTGTGATTCTGTGAAAACTAATTTGTTACACTACACTACACACCCAGTGAAAGCAGAGTTGAATAATGACAAGTACAAGCAGATCTTAAAGCACCTCCCCCAACCCCTCCCTTCTTAGCAGATTTCACATTAGTCATGATTTTGCTCCCTTCTTCCTCTGCCATTGTGGTATGGGGAGGGGCAGGGAATGGGTGAATTGGAGTTTTGATCAGCTCAGTTGTTTTCTTTCTTATCTGGGGGCCAGGGGGAGTAAGTTATTCCTCATACTCTTCCACTGCTGCAGCGTGGGGTCCCACCCACTGGAGACAGTCCTCCATGAGCTTCTCACACATGAGTCCTTTGCCATAGGGCTTCAGCTCTTCACCAGCTGCCCCAGTGTGGGTTGGTTCTATGGGGTTCAGTCATAGAATCATAGAATGTTTCTCAGTCTCAGACTGCTCCAGCCTGGTGCTCCGCAGAGTCACAAGCCTCCCCTCAAACAAACCTGCTCCAGTGCGGGTGTCTCTTTCTCTCATTCATCTCCGTGTCTCTGTCTCTCTCCATGGGCTGCAAGTGCTGGCAGAGGCTTGCTGTAATGTGGGTCACAGACTCTTCTGTAGGTCTCCGCCTGCTCCACCATGGTCTTCTCCACAGGCTGCAAGGGAAATCTTTTCTCCAGCACCTGGGGCACCTCCTCCCCCAGGCTCCTTCTTCACTGATCTTGGTGTCTGCACAGTTTCTTACATCTTCGCACTCCCTTCTTTGGTGGCAAAAAGCAGCTGCTTGTGTTGTTTTCCTCCTAAATGTGATTCCCAGGGTCTCTGTGACCATCGCTGATGGGCTCAGCCTTGGTCAACAATGACTGGCCTTGAGTCAGCTGGTGTTTACTCTGTCAGGCCTGCAGAAAGCTTCTGGATGCTTCTTGCAGAAACCACCCCTGCAGCCCCCCTTTCTTCACTAGAACCCAGCCATGCAAAACTACAATAGAGTGGGGTTTTAGTTATAGACTAATATTAGAGTTTTAAAAAATAGTAGTGTGATATAAATTATTTTAAATTTGGCAATTCCTGATTATTGTGGTTTGGGTTTGTTTTGGGTTTTTTTTAATGTGCTTGCTTTTAAATATCTTTTATACCAAAATGGAAATTTATATATTACTACTCTTTTCACCAGCCTCATGGTCTCCTAGCTTTCCAAAAAGAGTGTCATCTGCATAACAGTTCCAAGTATCCTGAGGTGTTCTGCTACACTGTATAATATGATATATTCCATGTATATTTTTGAGACAGAGATGCCAGCATCTGAACTTAATAGTAGAATGTAACTTTCACACTTCCTTAAAAGTAATATCTTTCATAATGTGCTGGAGTCCTATAATTACTTTTCAGAAAACCGTCCAAGAGTTGCTGAGTTCCTTTGTATCTTAGCAACCACAGATTAAAATCCTGGACTTCTTTACCATACTATGAACTATGAGGTGATATTAGCCATACATATTATAAGCTGTGTTTTAGTAGAGCATAAAATTCCCCAAAATACTTTAGGGTTATGGTATATACTGAGCACAATAATGTACAGAATTTTAAATGGATCATAGAGAAGGTAAATGAAAACTCGTATTTTGTAGCTTAGTTCTTTCACGCCATTTCAAATCCAATAGAAACTGCATCATTACTGCAGTAGAATACAAGAAATACTAATACAAAAAGTAATGTGCTGGGATGAGCAGTTTCCAGACAAATTGCTGTGTATTATAGAATCATAGAATCATAGAATGGCATGGGTTGGAAGGGACCCCAAGGATCATAGAGCTTCAACCCCCCTGCCACAGGCAGGGACACCAACCTCAGGCCTGGATCTACACAAGGTTGTCCAGGACCCCATCCAACCTGGCCTTGAAAACCTCCAGGGACGGGGCATCCACTACTTCTTTGGGCAGCCTGTTCCAGCACCTCACCACTCTTTCTGTAAAAAACTTCCCCCTAATATCTAATCTAAATCTTCCCTCCTTTAGCTTTAGTCCATTCCCCCTTGTCCTGCCATTGTCTATCCTTTTAGAAAGTCGAATCCCCTCCTGCTTATAAGCTCCCTTCAGGTACTGGAAGGCTGCAATGAGGTCCCCCCGCAGCCTTCTCTTCTCCAGGCTGAACAAGCCCAGCTCCCTCAGCCTCTCTTTATAGGCCAGGTGCTCCAGCCCTCTAATCATCCTTGTGGCCCTCCTCTGAACCCTCTCCAACAGTTCCACATCCTTCTTGTATTGGGGGCCCCAGATCTGGACACAGTACTCCAGATGGTATCTCACGAGGGCAGAGCAGCGAGGGAAAATCACCTCTCTGTCCCTGCTGGCCACCCCTCTTCTGATGGAGCCCAGGATACCATTGGCCTTGCGAGCTGCAAGAACACACTGCTGGCTCATGTTAAGTTTCTCATCCACCACAATCCCCAAGTCCTTCTCAGCAGGGCTACTCTCAAGAAGCTCTTCTCCCAGTCTGTATCTGTGTCTGGGATTCTTCCAGCCCAAGTGCAAGAGTGTATGCACTCTCTCACTTTTTTCTTTACTATCAACTATCCTACCCAGACTTTCCATCACATATCTCCAGTCTGTCAAGTCTGACGTTGGCAAGGTAGAGGTTTTTGTAGCTGTAACAATGTACATTCTCAATCGTCTGAACAAAGTGGGGTTTTTCAAACCTTTTGAAGGTGTGATTGGAACCATTTGGCTTTTTTTAGTGCATTTTAAATCATCAAAGCATCCATTTTACTGGTCTACAGTGTTCTTACTCATGGAAGCGCTGAATTATAAAGTCCATAAGGACATTGAGCTACCTGACAAAAGTGAGAAAAAATCACACAATTGGGTGGATGTTCAACATAATGGGAGCAAGAAAAAAAATGAGTAAATATGAAAAATGCTATGTCATAACTAATTTAAATGAATTTTGACATTTGCATTGCTAGTGAATTGTGGGGCTGGGGGCAGGATAGGACACACACACGACCAAAATTGACCTTTTTTACTATCATATCTCCACAGAAAACTACATCAAGGGCAGCATCCATAGCTCAGTAAACTGTAATGAGTTAAGGCTTGTGTTTTGTCTGCCCGGGGGCTAAGAGTCAAAAAAACTAAGTCAGCATAAAAAGAGAAAACAAAGAAAAATCCCACCTCTTTGCCTTCAGTAATTATTTGTGAAAGCAAAAGGTTGAGACATCCACTTGTTTTCTTTGCAAAACTAACAGAATGGCATAAATAAAGTATCGATGGGAGCTTTATCTGGAACTTTAAGGCAAGAACATTACATTATATATACACAACAAGAATTTCTAGACCTGTGTCAAAGTAATTCCATGTATCTATCCACCTTGTAGTGTCTTGTGCATACATATTACCTCCTACAGCTGTATTGCTTTGGTAGTGTTGTACAGCTCCCTTTCAGGCCAAATACAGTATCCTGTTTGGCCAGATAGATTTAAGTCTAAAAATGAAATGCAAACTTGTATCATGTTGTTTAAGCATAGCCATAAGCACAGCTTCCCCATGAGATGAAGGAATCCAGATGGACAGCTGAAAAGTAAACAAAATACAACAGGATATACTGATCTGGTGTGGGTCATTACATTGTCTGAATCTGAGTTAAAGGTATATAAACTGGTTCTGTTTTGGCAAGTCAAGAAAAAAAGCTTGCTTAACAGATCTTGCAGGAGAGTGAAACTAAGACATTAACTATACATGGAGGATTATGGCTGTTTATAAATGCATATTCTTAAGTGCTTTTTAAATTTTAATTAAAAAAAAATAGAAATCCAATAATGCTGTTGGCCACTATCACTAGTTACTAGCTCTGATGTGAAAAAACTTGAGTCTCCAACCCTAGAAGCATTACATGGTAATACATCTTGTTCATTACATGTCATAGCTTCCCTGAAGCTTAATTTGTGCTAAGATAAAACCTCATCAGTATTTCAAGGACAGATGAGGACGAAGACTGAAAACTCTGCAAACTGAGGTAGGTTCAGTCAGGGAGATAAGGAAATGACCGAAGAACCCAGATGACTCAGTTCTGGATGATGACGATAGGGATTCAGTCCAGAAATTTTCTAAATTATGCAGATAACTGGAAGGAAGAGTGTCTTTAATTATCCAATCTTCTGATAAATCATTTATCATATAACTGAAAAACTGCTTTATCCCATAAACTTATAAACATCCTCCATAATCAACATGGTTTCAGCATTGCAGGAGGAATGCCTCGTAGACATATATAAAATTTTAAATACTTTAATTCTTTTAAAATACTGAATTAAATTAACTTTCCAACCAGGAGGCTTTCTAAAACTAAAACAAAGAAAGTGAGAGTTTTAAACTTCAAACATGGCTTAAGGGATGAATTTGTCACAGGAGAAGACAACACAAAAGGAAACTTTTGAAGTAGGAGGACTTATGTTACTAAATGATGATATTTTATATCTTACATCTTGTGCTGAATGATTTGTATGGCAAAAGATAAGCAACTCTGATCAACCAATGCTCAGACATGGAAAACAGTGAGGACTCTCCTTTGACCAGTTTAATTAAAATTTTCTTTAGAAAAAAAAATAGAATTGTCATAATTAGTCATGTAGTTCATATCTGCAGGTCATTAATTACTGCAGTTCTAGAAAGTTTCTATTACAGCCATCAACATAAAATAAATCTTATACATAAAGACAGCTTCTTGTAATAGATCCTGTTAATTTTATGACAGTATCATAAAACTTGGGAAATTAGAAGCTTTATGATATGAAATAAGTTTCAGGAGAAAAAGAAAAGGAAGTGGCAGGTGCATCTATATTTTAATTCTAAGAGAAGTAAAGATACAGTCTGCACTGTACCTGATTCCATATGATCAAGCCTCAGAGATGGTTTCAAACCAATTCTTACCAAAAAAGGCCTCACAGACACAAAAATAGATAGTTTTCTTTAATGATAACCATTTGAATATGGATGACAATAGGGTAGCATAATCAATGTTTCCATAGGTGAAACCAAAACATGGGGAAAAAAAAATTGGAATATGAGCTAACTTCTTCCTCAATTTATTTTAAACCAACTATTACAGAGCAGCAAGAACAGGGGTCCTTCACCAAGGGGATGAACTGGGTGTTGCGTGTTAGCAGAGGGCAGCCCATATCCAGCTAAGAACTGAAATTCCTGTAGCATTCACCTGATCTCAAAATGAGAATATTAAGCCCCACATTGCTTAGTTCAGTAGCTACTTGGAGTCTCCATTGCTCTCATGAAACAATGTTCTCTGTAAATGAGTACTAGCTATTACTTGTGGTAATGCTAGGAGTTACGTTAAAAGTGACTATAGGAAATATAAGAGAATAAAGAGTTCTAATTTTTGAGGGGTGGCAAAACTTAATGGATGAAAATCAGTTCTGAAACATTCTGTGACATATGGGGGAACATCTTCGGTGTTCTACCTGTAAAAACCCTAACAAAAGTATCTTCCACTTCATGAAAGTGCATGAAAGGGAAGTGCCCAGGGGAAGATTTGCTATTGACTTCTTCAAGTCCTGGAATAAGAGCCAGTGCCACGTGAAAGTGAGTTAAAAGACTATCATGAAAAAAAATTTAATCTGAATAGTCATCTAGATCTGAGCAAGACACTTTGCATTACCACATCTTGCAAGTTGTAGAGGTTGTGATGCAATTCATTGAACTATTCATGGCATATGTTCTGTAATACTTATATTCAGTGAGATGAATTACACTCTATATCTGTGTTAACTATAACAGCACAGACAGATTCAGTTGTTGACACCTACAGTGTAAGAAAGACGAGCATTGTGGGCAGGTATGATTAAGTCCATCATAAGCTATGATGTTCATAATATGTGTATTCCACTTTTCCCAAACCAAAATAATCCATGGTCATCCTTGATCCATCAATGCCAACTGCAGAATCAAAGGAGTAAAGTAATTTTTTTTGTTGTTGTTCTTTTTTCTTTAAACAGTAGATTTCAGGAATTTGCTCTCTCATTTCTGTGTCTTAAGAAAACATTGGCTTCAAAATTTTTAGTTTTACTCTGCAGTACTGAGGACTAGAAATGAACAACTCTGAAATGAAAGTTAAGGGTTATTTTGCAGGAGCAGAAAGTTATACATTATGAACAAGATATGTCAGCCACCGACTTTCATATTAATTAATAAGCAACAAAACTGCAGTTGCTTTCTACTACTGTAATTAATTCTTTAGCAAACAATATTATGAGTCTTCTTTTTCTGTGCACAAGAAATTGGGAGGGGACATAGAGATGACAGTTGACCCAAACTCACCAAAGGGATACTCCATACCATATGACATCATGCTCAGCATATAGTGGATTGTATGAGGGTGCAATGGCATTTTGGTCTTCCCAAGTAACAGTTGCATGTGATGGAGCCCTGCTTTCCTAGAGATGGTTAAACACCTGCCTCCTGATGGAAAGTGGTGGATTAATTTTGTCTTGCTTTTCCTGCACTTCTGGCCTTCTGCCTGACCTATTAAGCTGCCTTTATCTCAACCCAGGAGTTTTCGCTTTCACTCTTCTGATTATCTCCCCCATCCCACCAGGATGCATGGTGCTTAGTTGCTGGCCATGGCTAAACCAGGATAGCAAGTGAAAGCAGGAAGTGATGGAAACAAAAGTGCAAAACAATTCATTGCCAATGTTGAATTGCTCAGAACTCAGTCCAGATGCAACTTGAGTTAGATTTACATCCAATAAAATAGCAAAGCATTGGTTTTGGCCACGCAGGACTCCAAGTTTAAAGTTTTAGTAAACTGGCATATCTGAACTACACTCATACAGGCAGGGGCACTAGTAGCCTGAATGACTAATTATTACCTGCTTGTTCCCTTGCTATTTTGTGGCCAGTTTAGTTTTAGTTCCATCCAAATTATTTACCTTATTCATGTGCTTCATTTTTCAGTGTAAATGGTAAGCTCTTTCACTGATAGGCTGTTATTTTTCAGAAATTCATGGAACATATAGAACAGAGGAGTCATCCACCCTAGAGCATATATGGATAGAAGTTGTAAAGCCAGTTTGAATAGGAATGATGAATCACAGCAAGTCAAAAGAAATAAGGTTGGTTGTCTTATAATTGCCTGAAAAATCACCATTTTCCAAACATCTGTCAATATATCCATGGTCATTTTCAAATGACATATGCCATGTTGCCATACTTGGCAGCCTTGAAGTCTAGATTGTCTTTTAAGGCCTCCAAAAAAAGCCTGCAACAGTATCTTTCTGTGCCCATCTGCCTGCTTTTCAGACCCCATCAGTTAAATGCTTATTGAAGACTAAACTGGTCACAGATGCTCTGCCAAAGGAATGAATAGGAAAATTTTGATATATCAATAATAGTTTCTTAAAAAGGCAGCTAAATCCAGGCCCTTTAATAGTGTTAGATTATCATCATCCATTAGCTTCTGCAGAGAGGACAAAAAAGTTGGCAGAATCCTTTCTACAGGATTTAGATAGGCATGGTTTTATTCAATTTGAAAGAGCAGACAGGTTTCTGTTTAACTACCTTTCAAGACACAGCATACAAGCACTGAAAACTGCAGCCTAGTAAGATTGTAGTTAAGTTTGGGAAAAAGGGGTTTTTTTAATACCCCTTGTAGCCACGATTTAAATATAATAATAGTATACAGATTATGACAAAGAGATAACTACAACTAAAAAAAAGGGAAAAATAAAAGAAAAGCAATCCTACAGGATAGTATGGAACTGTATTTATGGACAGCCTTAAAGTACAAAAATTTATGGGCTTTTTAAGAAACTACAGTTGCCCAAGTTTATGGGGAAGCTGTCAGTTCTGCAACTGAAAAATGCAGTCTTTTTTAATTTATATGAAAATTATCTCATAAAAGAATAAATAGATATAGTTTGGCTTTAAAATTTAATTGCAATATCTGTTGAAGAGAAGAATTAAGACATAGCCAGAAGTTATGCCAAATTAGCTCCTCGATTTTATTACAAGTCCTTTTAAAAAGAAAACAATCTTAAAACAGACTATAAAAGAGAACAAGAAATATCATGTGCAACTATAGAATTTCAAAATACTTACTTAGGTATAGTTTTATTAGGACTGAAAAAGGAAAATGATGTTGCCAAGACTCTAAATATACTGAAGTACTTAAAGTAGAGTTATCACTAAAATAACTTGAGCAGGAATTTAGCTAGGAAATTATGACTTAATCCATATAGTAAGTGGCTCTTCCAATATGTCTGAAGCCCTGACTCTTCCTTCCTAACAGACCCTAGCAAGCTTTTGAATTTTTTGTTAGGACAAAATGCTCAAAAAATTTGAATCACTGTGGATCCATTACATATACATTGTTCTATCTGAATACTTACCAACACAGAAATATAAAGACAGTCACTACACACATAAATTTAAAACGTAATTTAATTTAGCTGATTTTTTTCTAAGCTATAATAACAAACACAATAGAATTTTTTTTTTTTAATCAAATGTGGTCAAGGTTTATCTGAAAAGCAGTTGGATATTTTACCTTTCTCATTCATCCTTTAATGACTGGAAACCTTTATTTTCAATTTATAGCCTGTCTAGACCATGGCCAAGTTATAGCCATCACACCTGAGCCAATATTATCCTTCAGTTTAAATAACTGTTCTCCCTACTTCTTGTTTGCTTCTGTGATGTATTTATGGAGAGCAATCTGATCTCTCATTCTTCATTTTGTTGGCTACACAAACCTAATTCTTTTAATCCTTTCTCATAAAACTGACTCCTCACTCTCTGGGAAGTTTTTATTTCTTTCTAATTTCTTTCCAGTTCTAACTTGTCTTCCATGATCAAGGTAATCAGAATGGTATAGATTGTTCTAGGTCAGGTCTTAGCAGTACCCATACAGATGCCACTATGTCTAAATAAATAAATAAATAAATATCCTAAAGCCATATTTATGTTTCTTCAGAAATGCACAACTATGGTTAACTGATCTGATTATCTAATATCGTCAAATTTCTTTTAAACTCCTTCCATTGCTTCTCTTTTTTTACTGGAATTATTTTTCCTAATTTTTTTATAATAAATCCCTAAAATAACCATAAAACTTCTATTATCACATTTTATCTATATTTTATATTTTTAGCTTTTTAGTTCTTCAACCCCTTCTTAAAATTATGATTTCTTCCATCTTTTTGATGTATGATCAGTGCAACATTTTTACATTTAATTTATACATCCATTGTTAGCGAATAACAAAAACAAAAACCTAATCATAGGGGGGTTGGACCCAATGATCTCTTGAGGTCCCTTCCAACCCCTGAGATTCTGTGATTCTGTGAAACCAAAAATTAAAACCAAAAACCCAACAATTCTGAAAACCTTTCACTGAGGTACTCTACCACTAGAAAATTCTCAGTAAAATTTATAATTACCTCACTTTAACTTGCTATTCAATCACCTTTTGTATTAAGTACTGCATGTTTTCTTTGTCATGCTATAGCAAATGCTTAACTGAATTCTTGCGGATTCTTACGATTTAACTTATTTATACAATACTCAAAAAATATGTAAAAAGCCAGCAGTGTAGAAAATTGGAATGATATGCATTAACAAAACTGTGCACTACTTTATCCAGTTTGGGTTTTATCTGCTTTAATCACATGATCAGGGTTTATTTAATAATTAAAAATATTTCAGAACTGGAAAATACCCAGTGATTTATAGATAACTAAAATTATTATTTTGAGGGGAAAACCCCACCCACAAAATCTTCCCCCGCAAAAAAACCCCACAAAAAACCAAAACCCAAAACAAAGTCTCCAGTGCATTGTTAATTGGAAATGTTTTACTCAAGCATTGCATTTTATATCAGGTTGTGACAGTTGGGCATGTTATTCGGATTTATGATGAGCCGAGGGAGTTAAAGAATCATGGCTTTGTTAGCACAGATGTTCCATAAACGGGAATTTATTTAGAAATATGTTAATCAGCTTTCAGATCCTGAAAACTTATATCATATAACTATTCATACAATTTTATTGCATGTTAAGATCTTTAAATATTTAAAGTCTCCATCAGTCTTAATAAAAATTTAAAACAGAAATTTAGATTTAGTGTACTCAGCTATCAATATCTTTGCAATAGCTGAAACCTAGTAACAAAAATAAAAAAGAAAAAGAATAATAGTAGAATTTCAAATGTTAAAATTGTTACAGTTCCTTAAAAACTACTGATCATCATCAATACATCATAGGTAATAGTTTATGTTGGTATTTTATTTTTGTAACTAAGCCAGACAGCAACTAAGCCCCATGTAGCGACTTTATCATTTCCCCATCCTACCCCCACTCCCAAATGGGATGGAATAAGGAATTAATTTCCCACTTCCCATGGGCAGGCAGGTGTTCAGCCATCTCCAGTAAAGCGGGGCTCCATCACACATAATGGTGACTTGGGAAGACAAACACCATCATTCCAAACATCACTCCCACCTGACCCTCCTCCTCCCCTAGTCCATTATATGCTGAGCATGTTGTCATATGGCATGGAATATCCCTTTGGTCAGTTTGGATAAACAAGACATTTATTTACATCATAATATAGATGTAAAATTCTAGTTTTGGTATTTCTAGTAAAATAACTTTTCCATTACTCTAATAAAATCAAATTCCTGGATGCATATTTTATAGTGTGAGCCATAACAAATATTCATAAAATACTCTGTTCTTATGAGACTTTTTCTTTCATCAAAATTAAACCAGAAATATTTCATAGTTTAAATATCATGACCTATACTGCACCACACCTTCCAAATTACCAATCAGAAAAACAGCATGTTCTTAGTAATTTTCTGCTAATAACACGTCTAAACATTTTACGTGCCATTTAATGTCAGAAGATACATTTGTATAGCCCAAATTTATAACAGGATGCACATTTAAGACCCAAAATAATTCAAACAAAATCAAATAGAGCCATCTCTGAGGAATCTGAAGACAAAGAATGAATTTTTGTTTCAACATGGTCAGGGGTGACACTCATTTCATCTAAATACCTTAATTCCAATCATGAAGTAGGAACAGCAGGAAACTGGCATTTGAAGAACTCCAAACCCAGTTAACTCTGTCAAACATTATCACCAGATAATAGTAAAAAGTCAGTTTCTTACACCTTAAAGTTTACAAGACTACAAAGTGTTCAGCAACTATCATTTGAATACCCAGTGAAAATGCTGAGAAAGCTAATATAGTCATTAATAGATAAACATGATAGAATTGGAATTAACCAGTTAAAATTTAAGTGTTGAGTTGCTTCCAATCTTTATGTAAAATGGAATAGTCTAATTTGCAATAAAGAAGATTCATGTCAAAACAAGGCGGTCTAAATTTAACATAGAAATTTCTGAACATCACATCTTTTAGAGAAATAAATGTCATTTTTACCAGCACTGCAGTCTACACATAGAACAGCTTACTTGAAAGAATTTCTTAATTGTTAAGCCACATTGTTAAGAACACTTTCTCATAAGCTGGTGTCAAATCTTCTAGTAATATATATTTAAATTCTATGTGTATCAGTCTTCAGACAATTCACCCTTATCCATCAGATCCAGGCACCTTTCTATCTATCTATAATGCAAACTTTGTCATTCAGATGACTACATAGACGAGTCAGTTTCCTCAGGCCTGATGAACAGCACTCCAAAATCAGCCTTCATCAGTCTACTTAAAAGGTCTCTGTTCTTTTTGGTGTTTTGATTAGAGACAGTATATTAATGTAGTATAACCAACAAATACCTCCAACAAAACCATATCTAGATACCAGATGAGCGGTTTTGCATAATTATGTGAGCAATGTGACCATGGAAGGTGAAAAGACGCATGTGAGAGATATGCAAGTAATAGAAAATTGCAAGAGAAGTGCAAAGTACAGGAAATAGAGAGGGCATACTGTCAAATACTCGAGAATGATGGGTAGAAAAAAACCCAAAAAACCAAAGAAAAGAAGTGCTGTGACCAAAGCAAGTAGCACAAAAACATCAGGCAAAGGCAAGTAAAATCAAAGAAAAGACACCTTTGTTCCCATTTCTTTACTAAATATATTAATGACTGATCTCCTTGACCTCAGCAGCTAAGGACCATTAACAACTGCAGTCGTCCATGCTCACTGTACAGCATTTGCTCTATACACATGGTTAATTTTAAATTACAAATATTAAAGACTAACAGTTTTGTAGATGTAGTAGTGATTAATAACAAGGAAGAACTAATCATGTGATGTTGTTGAACTAAATTAGTAAAGTTTAGTTTTAAAGTTTAAAACTCTCTTGATTTGTCAGTCTTGTAAACACTCCCGTCAACATGATCCCTACTTCCCTAGCTGAAATATATAAATACACATAAAAGAATGTTCAGCTTTAACAGTTTTCAATCACCAAATGACAGCCATATGATGTAACATTTAAAATTATCTTCAGATGTACATTATATGCATATATATTCTTGAAAAAATTTTCCTTTATATTTTTTTTCCCTCTATTTTGTCTAACAAGTGTTAACAGGGAACTAACTAACCCATCTAGAAATTATGCCTTAATAACATTAATCTTTACCCATAGTTTCACTTAATGTTTGTTCTATACAGGACTAACAATCCACAGGGAGCTCACCTGCCTACATAGAAGTAGAAAAGACTTTGTTTCACAATTCAGTTTAATTATCTATATTTTATAACACTCATAAGAAATCTTTAATAGGAAGGAAGAAGTTATCACAGGTTCCATTCTGAATCAATAAATTTTACTAAAAACACGTCTATTACAAATTTTTCATCCTAGCTAATCTCAGTTTCTAAAGCATGAAACAATTGGTTTTTTTATTGTACTAAGTTAAAAGCATGAACAGACATCATACTTCACTTACTTGCTTTGTGACTGTAGCCTATTTCATAAACTAAATGCAAAGCTGCACACTAGTAATTCTGTCTTCAGAAACTAGACGCCTGTATTTTTCATATAGAATCTCCTTCCCTCATTGTGCTTATGATGGATTAAGATCATGCAGTGGCAACAGCACTCTAAGTCTTGAGAAATGTAAAAGTTCAGAAGTTAAACTTGTCATGATGTTATTAACTGTAATGAAACAGTTATTTCCTTTCAATTAGAATGGAGATTAACTATTGAAAGAAAATAAAACCACAGGAACCTGCTGTGAATGCTGTGAAGCCTACAGGTATTCCAAACTCATGAAGCTGCACAGGGAAAATGACCTGCAAGAAAATTTTTGTCTGAGACAAGCTATCAAGGAAATAAATAGATTTTTTTATTTTTTTTTTAATTATTATTTCTGTTTGTAACTCTTTGGGTTTTTTTTTTCTTCCTGGAAGATATAGTTAGTCACATTTGGAAGCTTTGTGTGAGGATAACTAAGTAAAGTTCCATCATCTATTTTCAAGATAACACCATACCAGTGCAGTGTAATAACATTCATTCCTATACCACTCTAGCAATCTTAAGCATATGGAAAGTCATTGGATACCATTTAAACTCGCAATCACATCATTCATTTGATAAGTGGTGGACTAGGCAACACAGAAAAAAGACTAGTCACTACAGCATTACTAATCAAATTGAGAAAATGGACTGAAGCATCAAATGTCTGGCACAGAGAATGTAAAGTGCCTGAGGTGTCTGAGTAGATGTCCCAAATGTAATCAAGATTTATAAGCCTATTAACATAAACAAAAGAGTTAGACAAGTTCATTGAAATTTGCTCACAAATGGTCATAATATCTAGATGTTCCAAGTATAAGTATTACAACTGCATTAATTTAAAAGATTAAGTGAAAAAGTTTAGTTTAAAGCTAATATAACATTTCACCCACTAAACATGAGAATACACAGAACAAATTCCCTAGGCCCCTTTCTTTACCACTGACCCATAAATGATTGGAGAACAGTAATTAAAGGGCTGCTTTCTGATTTTTCAGCATGCAGTCCCATTGGTTTCTCTCCCTAGATTTGACCCCTGAAGGGTACATACAAGAATAATTAAAATATCGATTACACTATGAAGTTTGCACTTTGCAGATCTAAGTTGAAAAGAATTATCTATGCAAAGAGAGAAAGAATTTATATTTAAATTATATTTGGTGAGGAAAACATGCTGTGTACTATAAAAAAAGTTGTGATATGTTAGAAAATAAACATGACCAAAAAAATCATGTTTATGAAACATGAAGCATGATAAAAAGCTTTAATGTTGATCATCCTACCTCCAGCTCAGTGAATGAGGAGGTTGCCCAAAAAATATACGTTTTATATATATGTTATATATATACTTATATATATAACATATATGCATATATAACATATATACTTTTTATTATTATATATAATTATTATAAAGACACTCAAAATCATTCTTGTAGAACATATCTGCAATATTTCAATGGATATTTCATTCTTTAATGGAAAATGTTGCCAGATAAAAGTGGCATGGTGGGGTTCTTTTTTCTACATACTGTCTTAGTATAACAGTGCGTGTGTGCACAGGAGAAAAACACACCTGAGTAACCATTCAGACATTTCACTCTTCTGTTTGAGCAGTATATTGGTTAAAGATCAGCACTGTGGCAAAGCACCTCCCTGTTTCTGGGATGCTGAAACAAATGTGAGATATCCACACTTCCTATTAGCTTGTTATCACTTCCTCTTGTATGGTCGGTTGTCGTGGTTTTATCCTGGCTGAGAGCCAAGATCCATGCAGCTGCCTGCTCTTTAAAGGAAAAGAGAGGGCGAAGAGGGGGGAGGGGGGGACGTGTGGGGCAAGGGAAGGGAAAAGGAAGGGGCAAATAACAACCCCAAAACCAAGAAACCAAAAGCCCAGGGGTTGGGATAAGGATAGTTTACTAAAATAGCAGAAAGATAAAATATAACAATGCTAACAGGACTTTAGAGCAAAAAAAAAAAAAATGAAGCTGTGGATACACAATGCAGTTTCTCACCAAACCACACAACTTAGGCTGTGCCACCCAGAGCCATCCCAGAACACGACTGTCCCCCAAAAACCACACGTCCTGGAGCCACCCCGCTCCTCCTCCCATCAGCCCCCCTTTATACTGAGCATGACGTAACTGGCATGGAATACTCTCTTTGGCCCATTTGGGTCACATGTCCTGGCTTCGCCCCCTCCTTTCTCATGAATAAAGAAATACGAAGAACTGAGAAAGTCCTTGACTGCTTGTCCACAACTAAAAACATCAGGGTGTTATCAGCACTGCTTCCATTTTAACACTCAAACACAGCATTCCATCCACTGCTACAAAGGAAGTTAACTCCATCCTGACCAAAACCAGGACATAGGTGCAAGACAAATACACCATAATGAATGAGGTGTGACTATTGCATTTGTTATAATTTCTTTCAATGCAATTTCTGACGGTCCTACTGGACTTCCTTGTATAATATGCTTTGATAACATCACAAATGTGATATTCACACATATTTATTCACCTCTAACCAGTTGTGAAGTTGAAGATGTATAATTATTTCATTGTTTACATTAATGTATCATCAATAAGATATTGTTTTTCTTGAGATCTGTGATCTTGATAATCTAGCTTGGTAAAGGTGACATGCAAGGAATTCCTGGAAGTCTTTGCAGCTCCCAAACACAAAAGCTAATTGATATGCCACAGACAAAGTTTGGCAGCATCTATTTAACAACTCTACTATGCAGAACATTGACATAAAACCTCCTGAAGTTAATAGATGTCAGTGACCTGTGGCAAAGGCTCTTAATGGTTCAGGCTGACTCACAGTGTTCTAGGCTGAACAACCCTTAGAAAATTGATCTTCCACAGTACTGACAAATGGGTAGAGGAGTGAGTATTGCTTCCTACCCTACTGAAATTGATGGTGGAGACAAAGATATACTCACAATATTTCAGGGGTTTAGAGTAAGGCATTTACTTTTTTTTTATTTGCTTCCAATTTTTGTCTGGATTATGGAGATATTAACACCAGCCTACTCACTTGATCCCTTCAGAAGGCATTGAATGAGCTTAATTATAATTTTCATTTGCCCCACCAGACATCATTTTCATGAAGAATTAAGAGAACAGATTCTTCCTGCATACATCCTAAAATTATACCTGTTCAGTAACTTAATGACTGCTACATTGGTTTCTCTGTTTTCATTCCTGAAACCTTATTTTGCTTATAGAACACTGTTGTTCTTTTTACCTCTTTGTAGCCAGTCACTAACACACAGTGAACATCCATGAGTTAATACTCTATTAATTTTCTTCTCTTATGATGAAACATTTGTTTTCTTAGAAGACCCTGGCTGGAGGCCAGGTGCCCACCAAACCTGCTGAATCTCTTCCTCCTCCTCAGCTGGACAGAGGACAGAAAAATATAATGATAAGCTCGTGGGTCAAGATAATAGAGAGATCATTCACTAATTATGGTCATGGGCAAACCAGACTTAGAAAAAATTTAATATCATTTATTACCCAAGCAAAACAAACTAGAGTAACGAGAATCAAAAAATTTTAAACCACCTCTCCTCACACCTCCCTTCTTCCCAGGCTTAAATTCACTCCTGATTTTCTCTCCCTCCTCCCCCCACAGTGGAACAAGGGGACAAGGAATGGGGGTCGGGGTCAGTTCATCACACATTATCTCTGCCTCTCCTTCCTCTTCAGGGTGGCAACTCCTCACATTCTGCCCCTGCTCCAGCATGGGGTCCCTCCCATGGGAGACAGTCCTCCGTGAACTTCTCCAACATGAGTCCTTCCCACTGGATGCAGTTCTTAACAATCTGCTCTGGCATAGGTGCCTTCCATAGGATGTAGACCTTCAGAACAAGAATGCTCTAGATTGGGTCCTCCACAGGGTCACAAGTCCTGCCAGCAACCCTGCTCCAGCATGAGCTCCTCTCCATGGTTTGACAAAGCTGCTGCTAGGTTGTTTCTATTTTCTTTCTTAAATATGTTATCACAGAGGGTCTACTGCTTTTGCTGATGGACTCAGCTTTGGATAGCAGTGGGTCTGTCCTGGAGCCATCTACTATTGGTTCTGTTGGACCAAAGGAGAGCTTCTAGCAGGTTCTCAGAGAAGCCGCCGCTGGAGCCGCCCCACCAAAACCTTTCCACACAATCCCAAAACAAAGAGGTTAAGTGTTGTAGTGAATTATTTGTCACAGTGCCTTCGTGTCTTTATCTGTGCCATACCACACAAAAACTTAACATATATACTAACATGGATTTTGTTAACAAAAAACATATGAAGATTTTTCACATTTCACGTATTTAGGAAGTTATCTGTGAAATAAGCAAGAATAAAATCCAGTTTAATATGTTTTAAGAAACAGTGTTCTGAGGTGGCATGAGAAGGAAATCAGAATACTTAATAAGATTTATGAAAACTAGAAATTACAACAAAAGTCCCTTTTTTCCCTTATTCCTGTGATTTGCAGATGATAAAAGAACACTTACAAGTGCCATGATACTCAGTGTGTGTTCAGTGACAAATTATCATTGGTAATTCTTGATTGTTTCAATTAAAACTTAAATCTTCCTCACATAAGGCTTCCTGAATAGTTGATTATATACACAATATGTCTGATTATAGTTATTTTAGAATACCTTTCTATTCCAGTGCAGCAGTGGTATTTTTCTCCCCTCATATAGTCATTTGATGGCCAAAACAGAGATGTAATTGTAGTAGTAGGTCACTTTTGTTAGTGTAAATTACCAATGCAGAAGAGAGCAGATATTAAACAGAAATTATTGAGGAAATTGTAGTAGAATGTAATTATTTAAGAAAGGCTATGCCTTTTAATCTTTCAGTTGATAAAGTCTACAGAATTGCACATGCTCACAGAGAAAAGATGTACATCTACTTGGGATTCAGAAATACAAGATGCGTTGCTGAAGCAGTTCCTGACTATGTAAATCCTCTTGTTTAGAGCAAGATGCTGTGATGTATCATTAAGTGACTTGTCTCATACTTCATGCTAGATTAAATGATTCTGCATTTTCCCCAGGCTGAAGAACTCCAGAAACTGTGACCAGAATTGGCTGAAGAAACATGTTTTGTTAGGAGCTAACTCCAGAAAATCTGTTTGTGGTAGCCTCCCTACCCTAGGCCCCTTTCTCAACCAATATCAAACTTTCTCCTAATTTTAATCAGATCTAGTGTAGAACATTCACAAATGTGACAGTTGACAGCACAAGAAATCAAATAAACAACAATCGAAAAATCTGTGACAATCTATGATATAAATGATGAAGTGCAGAACTTTTACATTGTGGTTATTAATACTTTAATTCGGGATTGTTTAACTGCATTGTTTTACTACACTAAACACAATATCTTGCTTTCTGTTTCACATAAATAAGAGCATATCTTGAATTTCTGGCTATGACCAGACTTTCAAATGCTAATTCAGCAGGTCACTGGTTGAATTTATTTCTGATTGATTTATAAGAATTGTTCAGAAAAAAAAAATTCTAACAGAAATTCCAAAATAGTAGGGAAAATAAGAAATTCCATTGGGATAAGAATTTTTAATCATTGTAAGTTTTTAGCTTGCAAATTTTTAATGCAACAGAGTACAGCTCAATTTAATACAGGTCCCAAGGCTCTTAACATGAAAGCTGGAAAACTAAAATCTCTACACTGGGTCAGTTCAGAGATCAAAATGTTACTAGAGTTTCTTGCTGCAGATACCAAAGCAAAAAGGTTAGGTTAAAGGAAATCTATATTCAGAAGACCGAATTCCTTTGGATTTCCTAATTTCATGTAGATTTATCATTTCTATTGTTTTATTTTCTATTGTTTTATTTTCATTTCTGTCCAGAAAAAGAAAATTTACGTCTCTGAAGGAGAATACATACTTTACATTACTGTGCATGTGAACACACTGGAAGTTGCAATCATGGTTCATAACTAATTAAAAAGATTGACATCCATTGCTCACCCACTCCCCCCAGCTTCTGTTATAACCAGAAAATTGAAAACCAAAAAGATTCAAAATATTGTCCTAGATATGCCTGAGCTCATAATAACCAGACAGAACCAATTTTTGTGTATATATTGCAGTGACTATTCCACAGTAACTGAACTCTTGCTTTTCTTGTTTTGCAATAGTACACTTTTCATTACAGCTTCCCACTACTGCTTTTCTAATATCTTTTGAGAAACATGTCATCATTAATTCCTTTTTTACCAGCAATATGTTTATTTTAGGGATTATAACAAGAAAATACAACTGCAAGCTTTGAAAGCCTGAAAGATGTTTTATCTGCTTCATAGACTGAAACTTCTCTCTTAGATAAAGCATTCAAAGGATATTTTCCATGGATGGAATATTCACTCTTGAACCAAGCACAATATGAAAATGGAATTATTTCATTATAGCCAAGTACTACAAACAATCAGTGGAACTGGCATATCCAGCTTTAAACAAATACAGATTGTCACCAAATTCTTTAGAAAACTTCAGAACCATTTATACCTTTGTACTCTCTTAAAGTAAAAAAAAAAAAAAAAAGATAATTCTGTGAACTACATCTACTTTGATGTCAGAAATTCAGTCAGCCAGGAGCAGAGTTCACATCAATATCCTTAAGATAAAAATAAAATTAAATACAAACATAAAAGTAAGCCTTATAGCTCAGATGGATTTTTTTTTAATTTGTATCTCTTGTCACTTTGTAAAATAACGAAGTTAAACATTCAGCAATCTTAAACATAATTACTGTGTGCTCAAAGATAGATGACTGATTATATATTTATTTGCCTTGCTAAATAATACGTGATGATAGGCCTTGTAATATTTTTGGATAGGATGCATATGCACAATTTCCTTTCAGCCCAAAACTTAGTTCAGATGCATTGCAAAATACACTGAACATTTTTCAGCAACTCAGTATTAGCCTCAGCTTTGTACCAGCTCATTGGTCTGTTTTGCATTTGAAAGGGAGCTAAATGGAAGGAAATTAACTACCAGTGACTCATTTAATATGTCATAAAAATCCAAGATATTTTAATTTTCCATTCCTGAAACAATGCTTATTGGTTTATTGTTAGAATATTAGTCTTTATTAAAACCTGAACTAATAACATTTACATTGACATTTGATCATTCTTTCCTAAATTTACTACGATATGCGACCTTGCAAACATATGAATTCCATCTGAGTGTTTGGAAAAATTTTATTCATGTTACATTTTTGATTCTCTTTAGGAACTTACTAAAATACTGCTATTGAACTTTTAACTAAAAGCTTATGGTGTGTTCATGCAAGTTATCAAGAAGTCACATTACAGATAAAATATAGATATAGTGGTCTACAATGTAGATATAATGGTCTTTCCTTATAGGTACCTAAGTCTTCGTAACACCACTAAACTTTTTTCTTTAACACCTACATTCTTCTCTCATGGTATGTATTACATGTTCTCCCAAATAAAAGCAAAAAAGAAAAAAATAAAACAAAATTAAACCACTTTTAAAATTAAACCATTTTTTTCTCTTTTATATAAACAGTTTTTCAATGTTAACACATTTGTTCCCCTCTTGTTTCCTGAATAAAATGAATAAAAAGAAAGATAATCACCCACCAGTAAAAACATCATTAATTAAAAAAAAAGTCTGTCAACAGTACTAATTCAGCACCATTTATAACTAACCAGAATGATTATTAGTGGTAGACAAAGAAATTATTCAAACCAAAATCTTCCTTATGTTTTAAGTACTTTGCAAGTTGATCTGCAAATAGAACATGCAAATAGATTTGCAAGTAGAACACAAAGCACACATGAAAATCAAACAGAACAGAGGCAGAACACTATAAAACAGAATTTACATGACTGGAAAAGAGCCACCGAAGAACTTCACTGAAGTTTAGGGGCATACAGGTAAGAGATGGTGGCATCTAATTACTCCTCTGCTAAATGACACCACCATTCAAGTATTAGTTTCTCCACCAAAAGTTGTTGAGTTTACTCTGAGTAACATTATACAGGGGAAAAAAAATAAAGAGGTCTTCGGACTTCCGTAGGGCAGACTTTGGAGTATTCAGAAGGCTGGCTGATAAAGTTCCGTGGGATACAGTCCTTCACAGCAAAGAGTCCCAGGAGGGATGGACACTCTTCAAGAATTAAATCCTGGTGGCACAAGAACAGTCTGTTCATGTGTGCCAGAAAAGGAGCCATTGAGGGAGCATGATTGAGCTTAGATCTGAGTGGACATCAGAAAAAAGAGAAAAGTCTATAAGCTTTGAAAGAAGGGACAAAAGCTGAGGTACTTAATTCCTTCTTTGCCCCAGTCTTAAATAATAATGTGAGATCCCTGGATATTCAGCTTCATAAGCCATAAGGCAGGGAGGGAGAGAAGAACAAAAGTCCCATGATCCAAGAGGAAATTATTAGAGACCTGCTAGGACAATTAGACATTCACAAGTCTATGGGACTGGGCAGATTCTAACAGAGGGTATTGAAGGAGCTGGCAGACGTTCTTGCCAAACCCCTTTCCATCATTTACCAGAAGTCTGGGTGACTGTGGAAGTTCTACTTGACTGGAGGCTGGCAAGTATTGCACCCATATACAAGAAGGGTCAGAGGGAGGATCCAGGACACTACAGGCCTGTCAGTCTTATCTCAATGCCAGGAAAGATTGTGGAATGGGTCATCTTGAATGCTATCACACAGCACACAGATGACAACCAAGGGATCAGAACCAGTCAACATGAGCTTATGAAAGGCAGGTCCTGCCAAACTAACCTGATCGCCTTCTATGACAAGGTGACCCACTTAGTGGATGAGGGAAAGGCTATGGATGTAATATACCTTGACTTCATCAAAGCCTTTGACACAGTTTCTCACAGCTTTCTGATTGAGAAACTGGCTACCACTGGCCTGGACAGGTGTAGCCTCTGCTGGGTAAAAAATGGCTGAATGTCTGGGCCCAAAATGTTGTGGTAAATGGAACTAGATCCAGCTGAAGGCTCGTCACAAGAGATGTTTTGCAGGGCTCAGTCCTGGGTCCAGTTCTGTGTAATATCTTTATAAATGACCTCGATGAAGTAATCGAATATTCCCTCAGTAAATTTGCGGAATGATGCTAAAATGGGAGGAAGTGTTGATCTGCCTGAGGGTAGGGAGGCTCTTCAAAGGGATGTGAACAGGCTGGATTAATGGGCTGAGACCAGCAGGGTGAGGTTCAACAAGACCAAGTGCAGAGTCCTGCACTTGGGACAAAACAACCTCGTGTACTGCTTACTGAATATGAGCCAACAGTGTGCCCAGGTGGCCAAGAAGGCCAATGGCATCTTGGCTTGTATCAGAAACAGTGTGGCCAGAAGATCCAGGGAAGTGATTGTACCCCTGTACTCAGCATTGGTGAGGCCGCACCTCGAGTACTGAGTTCAGTTTTGGACTTCTCACTACAACAACAAAGACATTGAGATTCTGGAACATGCCCAGAGAAGGGCAACCAGACTGTTGAAGGGGCTGGAGATCGCACTATATGAAGAATAGCTGAGAGAACTAGGGTTGTTTAGCCTGGAGAAGAGAAGGCTCAGGGGAGACCTTATCACCACCTACAGTTACCTGAAAGGAGGCTGTAGAGAGATGTGTTGGTCTCTTCGCCCAAATGACAGGTGATAGGACAAGGGAGAATGGACTCAAGTTTCACCAGGGCAGGATCAGATTAGACATTAGGAAAACGTTCTTTACGGAAAGGGTTGTCAGGCTTTGGAACAGGCTGCCCAGGGAGGTGGTTGAGTCACCAACCCTTGATGTATTTGAAATTAGACAAAGTACTTAGGGATATGGTTTAGTAGAGAATGGGTATGGTTGGACTCGATATTTCAATGGTCTTTTCTAACCTAGTGATCCTGTGATTGTGTGAAATGGGTAATGCATCTATATAATCTATCTTCCAGGACCATTGCCAAATGATTTTCTAAGTTTACAAGATATTATGAAGTGTACAGACCCCTTTAGAAACCAAAGCTGACTTACAAGAACCTTTCAATATTTTTAGCAGTTATTGAAGAAGAAATCAAAACATGCTTTGGAAACTACAATAGTATTACTTTCATTCCCCCCAAAAATTATTATATGTAACCTTGGTTAAACGACTAAACCTGAGTGCAACTCAATTTCCACATCTGTTTAACAGAAATAATACTATAAACAAAGTGATAAAAAGAGATTTCACAAAGTGATAAATAGTAACTTCTTCTTCTGCTCACCTTCTCTTATTTTCCAGAAGCATTAAGAATTCCATTCCTCCTCATGGTCAGCAGAAAATGTATATCTGAAGACAGCCATTTGGTACTCGTGGTTGAAAGATTTAAAAGGATTTTTCAGAAGCCCAGAATAATGGAGGGTACACTGAAGCAGTACAAAATTCTCATTTTACAAGATATCAGTGAGCCTACTAGCAGGGTATTCTATCTCTTGTAGTTGCCATTTTTCAGAGAAATGTATCCAGTTCTTGCATTGCTTCTAGCAGTGCTATATAAGTTCCTTACAAGTTAAAGCTTTCCAACTATGTCTCTAAGTGTGAGCCTAGGCTGTGAGTTTTAATTTTAGATAGAGTAATAAATCATGGCATTTGTGTCTATAAGGATCTCACAATTTTATAAAGACAATTTTGTTAAAAAAATACACAAAACTTTTTATTTGGGGGTTACTAGGTGAAATTATTTTAAAATCACATACTTTTTATTATTTATTTTTTTAAAACCAGTTATTTATAGATGAAGGGAATTAAGTGTGTCTTCATAAGAAAATACTTCAATCTTAGCATTCTATTCATTCACCTGATTTGTAAGATATGGTCTTGAAAAGAGATTGGAAACAATAGGAGGAGAAGCCAGAGCTGCATCTCCTGTTTCTGAGTGAGCATCTCAATCAGGATGTTCCTAAATAAAGATAATATACAGCAAGAAAAATGTCACTGCATGCTGTGAAAGGACTAATTTTGCTGATGTATCTTTTCTTTATTTAGGCAGGTATTAAAAAATCAAGCTTTTATATTATTTGATGGTATATTCACCTTTTTGACCTTACAATTCAGGCTCAGTTAAGCACTAGTCACTCAGTCTTGCTCTGCCTCTCTTCACAGGGGAGGTGCTCCAGCCCTCTAAGCATCTTCGTGGCCCTCCTCTGAACCCTCTCCAACGGTTCCACATCTTTCTTGTATTGGGGGCCCCAGATCCGGACACAGTACTCCAGATGGGGCCTCACGAGGGCAGAGTAGAGACAGACAATCACCTCCCTGTCCCTGCTGGCCACTCCTCTCCTGATGGAGCCCAGGATACCATTGGCCTTGCGAGCTGCAAGAGCACACTGCTGGCTCATGTCAAGCTTCTCATCCACCACAATCCCCAAGTCCTTCTCAGCAGGGCTACTCTCAAGAAGCTCTTCTCCCAGTCTGTATCTGTGTCTGGGATTCTTCCGGCCCAAGTGCAACACCTTACACTTGGCAGTGTTGAACCTCATTAGGTTCCCCCGGGCCCACCATTCCAGCCTGTCAAGATCCCTCTGGATGGCTTCCTTTCCTTCTAGGGTGTCGACCACACCACTCAGCTTGGTGTCATCCGCAAACTTGCTGAGGGTGCACTCAATTCCATCATTGATGTCATTGATAAAGATGTTAAAGAGCACCGGTCCCAAGACAGACCCCTTGGGGACACCGCTTGTCACCGGCCTCCACCTGGACATAGACCCATTGACCACCACCCTTTGTCTATGGTCTGTTAACCAGTTTCTTAACCACTGGATGGTCCACCCATCAAATCCACTTCTCTCCAATTTAGAGATAAGGATGTGGTGGGGGACTGTGTCAAAGGCCTTGCACAAGTCCAAGTAGATGACATCGGTTGCCTTCCCTTTATCTACCGATGCTGTCACTCCAGCATAGAAGGTCACCAGATTGGTGAGGCACAACCTTCCCTTGGTGAAGCCGTGCTGGCTGTCCCGGATCACATGCTCTTCCCTCATGTGCTCCAACATGTCATCCAGGAGGATCTGTTCCATGATCTTTCCAGGCACAGAGGTGAGGCTCACCGGCCTGTAATTCCCTGGGTCTTCCTTACTCCCTTTTTTATAAATGGGAGTGACATGACCTTTTTTCCAGTCCCCAGGGACCTCTCCTGACAGCCACGACTTTTCAAATATGATGGAGAGCGGTGCAGCAACCACATCAGCCAGGTCCTTCAGGACCCTGGGATGCATGTCATCCAGCCCCATAGACTTGTAGACATTCAGTCTCATGAGGCGGTAATGGACTTGCTCTGCTCTTACAGTGAGGGGGGGGGGATTTGCTCCCCCAGTTCCCACCTAGAGTTCTAGGGATCCAAGGTTCTGGGATTTGAGAATTATGAGAATCCTGGCATTTAGGTATTGAAATATTTTACCAGAGGGAAAAAAATATGTGGGGAAAAATGGGGCAATAAACTGGCCCTTATGTCCTAGAAGATTCAATGCTATGGAAGAAGGAAATTAAACATGAAAAAGGAAAAAAGAAACATAACCATCATTGGGAACCTCAAGGATATATTTGTACACTAACTCAGGAATGTAGAATTGATGGTAGGACATCTCACCTTGCCTCTCACCTTTCACCTTGCTAGGGAATGCTAGGAGAACCTAGTCCAAGAAACTCAGCAAATAACTTGATTCATTTTACCAGAAAAGAGTTCTTGCAATGATAAGAAGCGTTTTCATGCCAAGAAGCAGAATTGCTACCACAGATATATTAGTCACTAGTCAAATATTTAATAGCTATGTAAAGACTGATTTAATTAATAAGAAGAAATGTGTCTTCATATTAAAAATACCACAAACATTTTCTACACCTTTCTTCCTAAGCTGCTTTCTGACCACAACCATCACAATTTTTGACCAGTTGCTGCAGTGCAATAGACCATACCTCACCTGCAGTCTGTTTCCTCTCGTGTGATTTACATAATCTTTAATTCGTATATTGAACCTGTTTACAAAGGAGGTTTTCACATATGTAATAGCCCAATATATATTATCTTTTGTGACGCTTATCAAAATCAAAATGTTCTAAAAATGTCACTGTAATAAGTTCTATTGTTCACATTATGAAGTATTCCAGAATGGGGCTGAGTATTAGCTCCCAACAGTGTTTTGTTAAATTCCTCCATTCACTCAAATCACCTTTTAACCTAAGTGAAGCATTCAGAGGCCACTTACATGAAAAAAAATCTATATATCACTTCTTTTTAACAAATTCAATTATTGTTCTGGTACATCTGACCACCAGTTTAAATCATGTTACTTTCTGATTAAGTATTGTCATGACAATGACAAACACATTTTCTTACAAAGAGCAGTAACTTTAACAATCTCTTCATTGTGCATTCTATTGTAAATGCAAAATCAAGAACATAATCTATCTTGATTGCAGCTACGTATTTCCCTGACATTTATATTAACCTTTCTTAGGGTGTTCAAGGTGGCAATTTCAAAAGAAATATCATGAATTGCAGCTCAAAAGGATCAGTGTCTGGTGTCACACTCATAGGTAAGTTTTTCAGAATGACTCGGCACCTGTACTAAAATGCAGATTGCTTTTGCAAACACATAATTGCCTGGCATCTATGTTATTCAGCAAGTCCTCAGTTAATTTGTGAGAACGCACCATGCCAGTCTAGGAGATGAGTAGGTGCATTGGTAAGGAAAACACTATGCAAGAATATGTGTAAAGGCATGATTCCCAGCTTGTAGTATTTCTTCACCTGTGATTAAGAGGCTGTGTAATCACTAGCCTAGCTATAAGCCCAATTAGCTTTGAAAAAATTCTCCATTTTGCGGCCAGGTATGGTGAGCTTATGTCCTTGGTGAATTAAGTGAAATTCAGTGCTTTCTTCCTGTGAGTTGAATCTCTGCTTTATCATACTACACTTAGCTGAAAGCAAGGATGCAGTTCCAGGATAAATCAATAAAAGGTCATTTCCTAGTATAGTGCCTATTCTTAGCAGAATGCCATGTGAAAGGGACTTAAGCAACACAAAATTTATTCATATATTCCTTCAAATAAGCATAGGAGATGGAGTGTTTAATCTTCTGGACACATATGCAACACAACCAAATAAAAATACTGGCTTAAAACAACCAAACTGTGATGAACATAGATTTTCCATTCAAAAAACCTGTTCTAGGACAGAAGCTTAAATCTTCTCAGAACCCTGCTTAAGCTGATGGGATTTGTAGCAGCTTGCTGATATACACACAAACACTGGGTTTAAGGGAGATTGATTATCTCCCTTTTTTTCACATTTTGTACTGTTCTGTTTGAAGACTCTGGCACAAAGCTGAATAATCTTAGGTCAGCTGAGCTACTGCATGCATCTAAGATTGGGTCTGAGAAAAAAATGAGGTGAAATGTGCTGACTTGCATATGAATTAATGATGTGCAAGTAGTTACTTTCAAAACTGTATGCCCAATAACAGTCACACAGTTAGTGGGGGTAGCTGAGCTAATGCTCATTAGTGTCTCTTCTGGATACCTAACCCTTCATGGACCGAATCTTTCTAATAAGGATTCGTGATTTCATTTGAAAAAGGTCACAGTGAATTGATCCTTAGAGAGTGGGGCTTTACTCATATCATTGCACCCAGGAAGACATAACCCTCACGATCCCATCACAGAGCAGTAAAGGGGATGTAGTGTTTTGCACCCATCCTGTGATGGGGCATAAAATTAAAAGGTCCAGCCCATTTCACATAGAAAGATGTCATCACAGAAGTGATGTGGAATTTAAATCCTTCCTCAAAAATATGTCTAACAGAGTTCCAGTGAAAAATATCAAGGCACAGACAGAGAAACAATGCAATTAGTGCTGACAGTATAGGACAAATGACAACTATTACTAGTATTCTGCATCATCACTACTTGTGATGTCAAGCAGCAAAGTTAGCAACTATTTTATTTTTTACAGAGTAAACTGTACTAATAGTAAGAGTTGTGAGACTTTACCAGCTATCCTATTCTACAAGTGATATAAAGTAGGTAATTTGGAGCAGGAAGGATGAAAATCAGTGTGACTATTTTGGTGACAGATGATAGCCAGGTTATCACCATTAATATTCTTGTGTAAACAGTAGCTAGAAACTGTCATAAGAGAAAATATTAGATAAATATAGGAGGAAGTTCTAGAGCACACTGAAACAAAACACAACACTTTTAGTAAAAGGCCTCAGAAGAGAAATCTGCTGAATGACTCTTCACTAAGTAAAGCTAAAACTCTTCATTGGACCAAAATCCAATGAAGGCATTAGACTTCTGATGACCTCATAGGGCACTGAACCAGGCTCTTTTATGAGGAAGAGGCTCTTTTGTGACCTGAGAATAGAATTAAATAGAATTGTAGAATCATAGAATTATAGAATGTTAGAATCATATAATGCTTTGGGCTAGAAGTGACCTCAGAGAACATCTAGTTCCAACACCTCTGCCATGGGCAGGGACACCTTCACTAGATCACGTTGCCCAAAGCCTCATCCATGGCCTTAAACACTTCCAGGCATTAGGCTTCCACAACTTCTCTGAGCAATCTATGCCAGTGCCTCACCACTCTCATAGTAAAGAATTACTTCCTAACAGCTAATCTAAACCTTCCTTCTTTCAGCATGAAGTCATTACGTCTTGTCCTATCACTGCACTTGATGGTGAACAGTCCCTCTCCCACTTTACTGTAGGACCCCTTTAAATTACTGTTAGGCCATCATTCGGTCTCTCCCAAGCTTTCTCTTCTCCAGGCTGAACAAGGCCAACTCTTGAAGCTTGTCTTCATAGGAGAGGTGCTCCAGCCCCTCATCATCAATTCAAAAGCTCTATGTCTTTCCTGTATTAAGGACCCCAGAGCTGGATGCAGTACCCCAGATGTGGTCTCATGAGAGGAGGCTAGAAGGGCAGAATCACCTCCCTTGAGCTGCTGACCATGCTGTTCTTGGTGCAGCCCAGGACCTTGTTGGCCTTCTGAGCTACTATCGCATACTGCCAGCTCATGTAGAGCTTATCATTGATCAAGATCCCCAAGTCCTTCTCCCCAGGAGTGCTCTTAATCCATTCTCTGCCCCACTTGTAGTTGTGTCTGAAGTAGTTATATACACTAACTACAATGAAAATGCAACTTAAAATTGGTGGCAGTAAAACCCAACTGTCCTGTTACACTAATTCAAGAGAGATCTATTGTTTCCTAGTGTCATACTTTCCTAGAAGTCATTTAAAATGTCCTGACAGGCCTGAATTTCATTTTTCTGTTTAGGCAGAACTGAGCAAACTTTCATTCAGGTCCTTGGAAGTTTATGATCTACGTGTAACTGTTGGCACATTTTTCTAACAGCATTCAGTTATTTTGACAAATAGGCTTTTCTGAGTTTTCTGATAAGGAAAGTGTCATTTCATCATGTTTTGAATTTAGTGGTTTTCTATTTCTGTCATTTTAGTAGTTATAGACACTTTTAAATTTATTGCAATCTGGTGCCAGTTCTTTCTTCAGAAATTAAATATGACAACTGAAAATCCTTAGCCATCCCACACAAGCTCAAGTGTAAGAAAGAGATTGAATTTAGAGTATGCAAAAGAACAGTCACTAAAACTGTCAGAAGATAGATGGGGGTGTATTAGATGCAAAAAGCACTTATTCCCCACTGTACTTGTCCCCAGCTCACAGGGGTGTTAACTCTGGGCTCCTCAGCTCACCATAGCAGGCAGGTAGAGCTGATTTAGGCTGGTGATTCTAGAGAGCATGACCGCAGCCCAACCACATGAACATTTTTCTCACATAATTATGCTGACAGATCCTCCCAAGTCACATTACTTTTGGCCTGTATACATCTCCAGCTTTTTTCAGAGCTGTGACAATCATAACATACAAATCCTATTTCTGAAAGGATTTGAGAATTTCAGAAACTGGCTTAGTTCTGAACAAAACCATAAAAACTTTTATCTCTCTTTTTCTTTGTGTGTATATATATATAGGTATATTTATACACGATTGTCTGCATGAGCAGTTTTTCAAAAAATACCCTCAAAATTGAAAAACAAGTATGTAAAAATATTTTTAAAATATCTTATTTTCTTCAGAGTAAGTTGTTGAGTTTTTTTTTTTTTTTTAAATAAGAAGAGTAACCTGACACATATGAAAGCAAGGTACTTCATTTCCCAAACAGCTTTGCTAAATTTTTTATAAACAGATTTCAAATTTAAGAAATTCTATTTTTTGTTCATGCACTTATGTAGCATCCAGCAAGAGCATTATAAATGACAGTACTTCTCAGACAAAGCAAAACTTTATGGGAAAGTACCTGTTAAAACTCATCAACAGCTATAATTGCTTGACAAAATAAAAAGTGTCTTAAAATTAAATGGAGTTCTAATAATAAAATATGGTCTAATACATTCTGCATACAAGGACTTAAGCAAATGTTTAATTTTCAGGATGCCTGTCATGCATCGTATTATTGGGCAGTTCACTTGAAGTACAAACAGTACCCTTTACAGATTTTGAATTTTGAACAGTTTATTCCTGTATTTAGCATTAAGCCCCATTTTCAGAGGTTTACATATCTGTTCAGGGATTGTTCAAGGACATGAGAGAGAAAATAAGAAATAAGTAGATTTCAGAGTATCTGGAAGCTTATGAATCCTAATGTATTTATTCACATTTACATCTGAAATCTAGAAATTATTGCATATTAGTCTCTAAGCTCAACCTGACACATGAATGCTTTGATTAAGTGTATGTCCTACAGCAACCAGAACACAGTGGTTCTCTTTTTTTTTTTTCCCCTTAATTTATCAGTATATTATATAAATGTAGGCAAATTTTATGTAGTTTTTTGGTTTTATGCAGTTCCTTTGGCGGGGAAATATGAATCCTTCCCCTTATAACACATACAGGATTTTTTTACTAGATAGACTCTTCTTATCAGTTATAGTTAATGAGTTTTATAGCCAGAACCAAGTGCTACCCTGAGCTTTACATTGCCTTGCACAACGGCTCTTATTTCATTTATCTCTTAGCATATGAATAATTATTACTTGTAAATACCTACATTTAAAACATACAGGATTATGTAAATTGTTGCAAGATTAGCAACTGATAGCTACAAAAACAAAAATACACACTCCTCACAAGATTATAAGACTTATCAAGCAATCAACCATATAGATGTACAAAGATGCCAAAATTCCTACTATAACATACTGCCAAAAGCATGACTAAGAAGTCTACAGCTGTTTTAGCTGTAAGTTTTGCCATATTTTTAAGATAACTAGCTCCTTTTCCTTTTTGTTTCTTTTTAGATTTCAAAAATAATTTTAAATTTCTTACCTTATATTATTTAGTGTGTTGAAGTTTATTCTTATAAATTTGGGAAATATGTTCTTTAAAAAAAAGGGAAGAATTATTAAATTGACTTTGTTTATTTGTAGTGATATATACTAGTCAGACGGTGTAGTTACTGGAGGGTCCTTAAATGCATGAAAGTGATACAATTTAACTAAGAAAGCATGCTTCAGGGTGGGGAAATCATAACCTTTTTTATGTTAGAGTAGTAGTCCATAATTCCTTCAATGCTGTCACTTGTGGTTACCCTTATGTTCTTCTAAGGATAGAGTACAATATTTAAACAAAATTACAGCTTTGATGATCCTATTAAGGTATATTATTTGACGTAAAAAGAAAGAAAACAAAAAGAAAACAAAACACAAAAAACACCCCCAACTTCACACTATTTTGAATCTTTCTGTTTTCTATTATTTTAAAATAACAGAGAAATTTAATCACATCTCTATTATTTATTAACAAAATAGAAATGTAACAAGAAATAAAAATATTTTCCCTGTATGTTTTTTTCTTACTTTTGCAACATCTACTGAATTTAGGCAATAATTACAGTAAATGAATAACAAGTTATACAGTTATAATTGTGGTGTAGCTGGGGTATCAGGGTTTTGCCTGTGTACATACCCAGTGCAACTAGTCATCATTTCCCTGGGTATCCCAGGAACTCCCAGAAGTGTGGCTCAAACAACAAAAGCATTTGACTGGTTGGTGCAGATCCTTGACAGGCGGGAATTTGGGATGGTCCTGCAGTCCCTGATGTATTTGCTAATTAAGAAGTACTATTTGTACACTTCAGTGCGATGATTGAGATTCTGCCTCTCCCAGACAGTTCTCCAGACAGCACCTGTGTCTGAATAGCCTAAGCTGCACACAGGTGATTTTAAATAGTCAATAGAAACTTCCTGTAGGACCCAGGAGCTGTCTTATAGGACAGTCTTTTGAACATAGATGAGACTGGAGATACTGTACATAGCTTAAGATAAACAATAGTGGTCGAATTTGCATTTGCTAGATTAGTTTTATAGGACCATAACTACATACAAGAATTTATCAAAATAGCAGTTTGGTATCACCTGCTGCAGCCGCAGATGCCATTGCAAGGACTTTTTCAATGAAGATTCCTGTTACACTCAGACAGTCACTAGCCATCCAAATCAAGAGAATCAGTTCTCCACATGATCATTATCAGAGGCAAAAGGTACACTAAATTGTATTTTTAAGAAACACTTTTCCTGAGATGGCTTGTATAACACTGGTTTCCATTTTTTCTAATATCT
Source organism: Gallinula chloropus (assembly GCF_964237585.1). NCBI lineage: Eukaryota > Metazoa > Chordata > Aves > Gruiformes > Rallidae > Gallinula > Gallinula chloropus. The sequence continues at coordinate 19,153,082 of NC_140086.1, forward strand.
TTGGGTGATCCAAGTAAGTTTTTTGCCCTTCTGTTGTAACATGGAAAGAATTATTCATAATACATTGAGTTACTGGTAATTCAGGTTCCTGAGCTTGGATTGTACAAAAGCATGGGGTGAACTCTCATTTAGAGATGAGGAAGAATGAAAAATCCAATAATGTTCAATACTGAAACATTATTAGCTGCAAATATAATATTTTGGGGAAGAGTAAAATACTCTTTTGTTATACAATAAACACTACATGTGCAGGACCTTGCATCTGGCCTTGATGAACTTCATGCAGTTCACATAGACCCACCTCTTCAAGCCTGTCAAGGTCCCTCTGCATGACATCCTTTCCCTCCCATGTGTCAACTGCACCACACAGCTAGGTGTCATCACCAAACTTGCTGAGGATGTGCTCAATCCCACTGTCCATGCCATTCTGCCTACCAAGATATTAAACAGTGTTGGTCCCAATACTGACCAATGAAGAATGCCACTCATCACTGATCTCCAATTGTACACTGAGACATTGATCACAATCTTTTAAGTGCAACTGTCCATCTAATTCCTTATCCACCAAGTTGCTGACCCGTCAAATCCATGTCTCTCCAATTTAGAAAACAAGGATGTCATGTGGAACAGTGTCAAATGCGTCACAAAATCCAGGTAGATGGTATCTGAGGTCTTCATTTCGCAGTCACTGTCTTTACTTTCTGATATTTGAGCCTGTGGCTAGAGCATTTGCTGGTGAAGACTGAGGAAAGATTACTTAATTTTTATTTGGAGATTTGTGTTGGATTCTTCTCGTTTAGTGTAAAAATAAAAATCAGTAAGCTATATGTCCCACACTTTGGGATTCTTACCGTGTAAATCATCACTAGCTGATAACATACATTCAGCTTTGTCCTTGTCTGCACTACTTAAAAAGTATTGATCAGCATCATGTTAGCTAACTTTACTCCCAAGGTATGTTCTAGCAGCAGAAATTCTTGCAGGGTAGACAAAGGTTTTTACAAACATTGTGAAGATACTAAGAACAGAGAACAACTGTTAATAGTTGGAGAATTGTTGTGATAAATTGCTGTAAAATCTTAAAGTCTTACAACAGGGATCTGCAAGTATGTGTTGGATTTCAAGCAAAAAAATTATTCTGACATTATTTATAACCATAGTTATTAGTTTCCACAAATTCTATCTATTTTGTCTCTGTGAGACTAGCCTCCGAAAGTTTCACAAATACTGCTGGAAATATATTTTTGTTCAAAAATCCTTGACAGGAGAGATAGTGTAAACATCTTAAAGTTACTTTGATTTCTTTTCTGTTTATAATTTACGTTGTGATCAGAGCAGGGAGAAGAAACAATTCTCTATAAAACAAGTAAATACCTTCACTGCTGGTAAACAAATAGTCTGATAATCCCAAGATAATTTGTGCAGCTCTAGGCTACAACAACGATGTATATACCTTAAATAGGCTTACGGTTCACCATATTACTTTGTGGCATGAGAATATTATCCCGTTGAAACACAGTGTAACAATCAATTGACTGAAATGACTTAGCATAAAGAATTTGTTATCAGTTCTGAATAATGAATATGCTTTTGAATTAAAACATTTGATTTAAAAATTCTTAAAAAAGAAAAACATTCTCCACCAAATAGATTACTCTAGACAATTCATACTGCTAACTATTCTTTAGAGAGGAGTTTTCTGATTGCAAGTACTTCTTATTATGAAAGCATATGTTAGTTTAAAGCAGTATGGGGAATTATTAAATAAGTATTTTTTTTCAGTTCATCTTGTTTCAAATGTCTGATACTATATTAAAATAAATATTACATTAAAATAACATATGTTAAATATTGAGTCTTTTAATACTTTATTGTGCTAATAGTACTGCTTATAGTGCATGTCTTTTTCATGACTGAATTTGGCTATTCACAGTAGGCTCTTATAGCCTGTCCTAGCTTCATCAGGAATCTAACCATTATTGTATCTCTTTTCAACTTACAGTAATTAAGTCATGAATCAGCTTTCTTCATCATCCTGAACTATGTAAGCTGATATAGTTAGGCTCATTTTCAAACTCTATAATAATAAACTCTGTATAGTAGAACATGGTAACATATAATGTTCCAGTAGGGTTTATCTATGCTGTATAAAGAAATAGAAAGATATATATACTCCAAAGTCTATTTTAAGTTGTCTCAAAATACACTTCCAAACACCTGGCCAGAGATGGTCAACCTGTCTGATTTTATGAGCTGCGCATTTTTATGTGGCCGGAAGTTGCAATACACTTACCTTGTATTGTCCACCGAAAGATGTAAACCTATACTATTTATGTGGCTTATTTCTCCCTGTATCAAGGGTTGTGAAATACCCTGAAACTCTCTTGCCATAGCATCACTGCTGCTCAGCTATACTACATAATCAAGGCACGAGATCCACACTTACACTAAGAAGTAAGAGGAAGACCTACAATATCGATTTGGTACCTCCATTCTGTATGATTAATCGTCTTTGTAACAAACATATGGTCTTGCATTTTGCTATTTAAAACTATTTAACTGAGACCATATCCCTGTATGAGAGGAACACATTCTTGATATTATTAATTACTCCAACAATGTGTCTTGCAAATTGTACTTGCAAAGACTCTATACAGTCTACATTGTGGATAAAACCAGGTAAAAAATGTATTCAGTATTTGTTGTTGTAAGTAGACAGTTTAAGAGACTCTAAAATATTCTTTTAATTTATAGGTCATTCATTTTCAGTAAGGATGTTTATCACTTCAAAGTATTTTTTATAAGACTCCAACAGAGACATATTTTACTATATCATCACAAAATCATTACTCAGTTTTGCATGTACCTTATTCAAATGCTAAAATCTGAAAGCATAGCATGTAAAGAAGCTATCTATTTTTGAGAGAAGCAGTGGGACCAATTTAAGAAGTGATGGTAGAAATACGGTCACGAAAAAAATAAGATGATTCAGCTCAGAAAAGCACAAGGTTATACATCTGGGGAGAAATAATCCAAAATCAGATTCTGTATAGGAGAACAGAAATGTTTAGAGAGATGTAGGGGCAGTAGTATACAGCAAATCTTCCAAAACATTCCTATTGCATTAACATAATCAATAAAGCAAATCTATTTCACAAATCTGCAAACATCAAGAAAAGTTTTTTGAACCTTATCATAGTCTAGTGAGAACATACATTCCCAAAATAATCCTCAGTGCAGCATTTCTGTGATTCAGAGAATACTGGTGTAGACATTGACATTTCATTCTTAACTTTACAAATTTCTCACATAAAAGAAAAAAAACCCAACAAAAATCTCTGAATGACATCATGATTTCACTGAGTAGGCAACTTTTCAGAAGATATTTTGAATGTATCCATCATTGGATGCCTGGATAAGAAGAAAAGAATCACAATTTGTAGATGGTTTTCAAGTAGAGCTGGAAGTGGAATATACCAACACTTCAAGTGAAAATAACCAACAACAAGTTATCCAAAATTTTTACCCTCAGAACAGCTGTCGGAGATTGATATACAGCTAGATGAACAGCTTTCAGCTTGTATTTTCCATATGGTAGGTTATGAGTTACCCATACATTTTTTGTCTCTTTGCAGTAAGTTATCATAAAACTACGTCTTTTTCTGTTCCTCAGGTTGGTTTCAATAAATCAGTATTTTCTCAAAAATTACTTCTATACAGTTTCCTGAATTGCTTCATGTTTAAGCCATTCTATACACAGTGGGAATATGTGGGGAATATATGTGCCCTGAGGAAACTGAGATCAAAATAAGTCTTTTCCTCTTATATTTGGTATAAGCACATATCTTACTATTTAGTGTTGACCAGAGGATCACCGTAGCCACCTTCTCCACTTCCTTTGGTAAATCTCTTATGAGATGTGTTTCATAGCCCTTGGTGAACTTGAACAGGGAATCCATTTAATTTATGCAGTATTTATAATAGGATTAGATATGATGTCTGATTTTAGGCCTGAAAAATACATGATAAATATTTTGTTTGATGTTTGTTTTTAATTAAATTAGTACTCTGATGTCTTATGCAATGTCACTTTCCTTTTGTACTGTATGCTGCGTGAAGATATTTGGGTAAAACATGGCAAGTATAGTTGTGATAAATATTAAGAGCTTTCATTTAGTTGTCTCATCGGCACTGTGAGCATTCAAAATACTGAGTGCAGACTGAATTTTAGCCAAAGCTAAAGACATGCAATCACATTTGTGTGTGAAAGATAAGAATTATTTTATGTTATTTATTTTACAAATTTTGAAAGATGAAAAGAGACAATTAAAAATTAGAGACTAGTGAATATTTGAACATGTTAAGCCTGCAGAAGTAATTTCTGTGTCTGTTGAAGTATATCATTGTCCTGGTTCTGGCTAGGACAGAGTCAACCTCCCAGGCAGTCAGCACAGGTGGTCTGAGTTAGCCCAGGCTGTTTTCCACACCACCAGACATCACTCCCCCATAAAAGCGGCTAATCGGAGAGAGGTGACTTGGCACAGCTCTGGGACAGCAACTGTGATTAGTAGATCACTGGAACAGGTTGCCCAGAGACATTGTGGAGGCCCAGTCCCTGGAAATATTCAAGGTCAGGTTTGATGCGGCTCTGAGTGACCTGAGCTAGTGAAGATGTCCCTGCTTAATGCAGGGGGTTGGCATATTTGGCCTCCAAAAGTCCCTTCCAACCTTATACATTCTGTGATTCTATAGTCACCATTTTCATGCAACTTTTTTTATAGTTTACCATTATCGCTGCTGACTGGGGCAAAACCAAGATAGGTTTATATATGAATCCTTTGGAAATACCCTTAAGGAAGTCAGCAATGAGAAAATAGAGAAAACCTCAAAATGAATGACACAACATCCTGATAAGATGATGACATAACACAGCTAAAATACAGCTGATGCCAAATCTAGTTGGATAAACTCATATTTGTGTGGCACATACAAATATATAATGATTTGGATAAAATTAGACCTTTGTTAAATATGGTAATTAAGCATATAATTTCTTGATGTGATAACATTTTAAATTAGATTTTTGTACATGCATATAGAGTTTTTGAACTGAACTAAACAATTATAATAATTTTAATATTTTACAGACAATAGACCTGAAAATATTGAAAGAAAAATGTCCCTCTTACCAAACTAAAAGAACTGCATTGTAAATATAGATTACATGAAAAAGAAGATGAAGACACAAATCTCCTAAAGGAAAATTCAATACTATTGATACCAGAATAAATGGAATGACACCACAATCCCATTAACAGACAGATTTCCAACAATTTACTGCTTAGGAAGTGTAGTAACATCAATAGTCTCCAAATGTGATTTTCCAAACAACATCTTCTAGTGATGAATGAAGTGGCTTTCACTGAGTCTTAGAAAGTTTTTTATCTAATAAGAGAGGAAGAAATATTAAAAGAACAGTAATAAAATAATATAGACATAAATATCTGGCATATATGCATCATAACATTGTTTTCAATGTACAGTGATACAGGAAAAGTCAAAAGGAAATGGCAAGACTTTGTAAGGAGTAATTCTTTAAAAGTTATTAACACTGCAACTGTACTGTCAGTGGATTAAAAATTAATTTGAAACAGACCAAATCAAGACTATTCTACTTATCAACAAGATATTGATCTCAAAAATGAGAGAAAAATTATTGTGGAAGGAAGAATGTGGTAAAAAAATTGTTTCTGTGTATTGGACCAAAATTTTTGCCATTCTTCTTCAGGCAAAATTTTCATTGATTTCAGTAGTTTTGACATTATGACAATAGCAAGGATTCCTGCTACCCAAGCCAGTGATCTATGAAGTATGAAAAGTTGCAGCCACAAGCTGATAAAGCACAAGGAAGGAGAGCTGAAGTACATGTAAGTTTTTTTCTTTCACATTACCATTATCACAGCTTGTTTTTCCCAGTCTGCTATCTTCAGATGTAATTAGAATCTACTTTTCTTAATTAAATCATGTTAAAAAGATATACAGAAATGTTATTAAATGTATTCAGGCTATAACCGCTTGAAGTAATTTGCAATAAAACCAGTTTGATCTGATATCAAATTTTAGGCATTGCTTCTTCAGTAAATATTGTTATTCACCTTTATTTCCGTTCTTTGCTTTATTCTTCTGAAATTTAAACATAAAATCTAGTTTACTAGGGTAAATGAACAGATATTTCTGTCAGAGCAAGAGCTTTTCAGGGTTTAATGATCCCAAGTTTATAAATGTTCATCAGTCATTGAAACCTCAATTGAAACTTACATTGAAAATAGTGCAGTGAAAGCTCTTAACTCTAAATTTAAAAGATGTTTTGGTATGTTACACAAAGAAGCAAAGAAATAGGGCTAACAATTCCAAGTAGACAGGCTACATACATACCCTATATCGATGATCCTTTTTAATTTTTAATTAGTCTTCCTCTCTTGAATATATATTTTTATAGAAGTTTATGTGTCTGTGACAATTTCAGCAAAAGCCCCATTCCCAACAGTGATTCAAAAGGAATCTTTATTATAAATGTCATCCAGAAGAAAGATCAAGGGTCTACCAAGTTGACAATATTGTTATCCAGTTCACCGGAGTTCAAAAGTATAATTCAGAGAGGTCTATTAAACCCAGACAAATGTATGTATATCCCTACTTTTCCAGCAATTATGAAAGGCCTTCCAAGCATAGATGTCGTTCTTTAGATAGCTTTTCATGATTGTTCTTCCCTGCAAGGTAACCCTAAACAAAACAAACAGAAAAATGGCACGCTGGTAACTGAGTAATATATCCTCAAAGTAATGTGCTCTGATAATGACAGATAGCTGGGAGCACTGTTAGAGCACTGCTGTCATTTAAGTGTCTTTTTTTCAGGAAGTCACTGATTTTTAACTCTTAATTACTTTTAATCATCGGAGAAAGAAGAAAATTGGTTCCAATTCAATAGCATGTAATTAGACATCTCAAGCGTATCACAATAACCTTTCCTTGTACGTTCTCTAATTGTCTCTTTTTTTTTTTTCCATATATACATGGATGCAAGCATGCATATAAACACATCACAATACCTTTAAGTCCAGTGGAAAAATGTAAAAAACTATGTTTAACCGACTCTGGTTGTGTTTACTAGATGGTTGTTTAACAAAGAAGATAAAAAGGAAATTGGAGCAAAAAATCTAATTCTGAAGCATTTTCAGGGCAAGGCAACTGAAACAAAAAACAGGTCCTCATGCAGGGGCAGAGTGTGAGGAGTTCTCCCCCTGAGGAAGAAGAAGGGGCAAAGACAACCTGTGATGAACTGATCCCATTCCCCATCCCCCTGTGCCACTGCAGGGAGGAGGAAGAGACATGGGGAATAAAGTTGAGCCTTGGAAGAAGGGAGGGGTGGGGCAAGATATCGTAAGATTTGCTTTTATTTCTCATTATCATACTCTGATTTACTTGGTAATGAATGACACTATTTCTTTTGTAAGTTGAATCTGATTTGCCTGCAACAGTGATTGGTGAATGATCTCTCCCTGTCCTTATCTTAATCCATGAGCCTTTTGCTGTTTTCTCTCCCCTGTCCAGCTGAGGTCGGATAGTGACAGAGTGGCTGTTGTAGGCACCTGGCCTCCAGACAGTCAACCCCTAACTTTACCCCCCAAAAGCACCATCCCTCCTGCCGTATCCCATTGAGGGTAACAAGAGAAAACCACAAAGAGAAGATTGGAGAATTAGGGAGGGATTATATTCATAAAAGTTGGCATTGTGCTATTAATGAGCTTATTCATTACTTTGGACTGCAAAAACAGTATGTGCACTAACTATAAATTTTGTATTTATAGTATGTTCCCTCTGCCCATCCGAAGGTTCTGAGTGTAATAATATCTATTTGCGATTTGATATAGGGATCCATCTTCCCATCGTTGAAAGCTTACCTAACTGTAAGGAAAGTAAAACCCAGCAAATCATACAAAACCTTGGTGTTTTTTATATTCCTTCTGTCCATAATGTCAAAGTAGACTTCTGAAGTAAAGATCTTTAAGGAAAAATGGTTCTAAATTTTCTTATTTGGCTCTCAAATGGTTTGTTTTTAGAACCAGCATACCTGGAAAGTGAAGGACTAGGTTCTATCCCAACTTGCACTTTATGCCTGTATATTTCACTCTAGACTTAAGGATCAGATACTACTCAACAAATATGCACGTGTAAATTTCCTCTGACAAAATGCAATTATGAATGGTATGTGTTGTTTAGTAAGTAAATGGTGCTGTCTGATAGTTTAATCATCCACTTTGGTGTCTTTTGTTTGTTTAAATTAGGAAGGTGACCACTAGGGGGCTGACAGGAGGAAGGCCGAGGGCAGCTCCGGGACGCGCGGTTCTTGGGGGATGGTCGGGTTCTGGGATGGCTCTGGGTGGCACGGCCTGAGTTGTGGGTTCATTGAGAAACTGCATTGTGTACCAACAGATTCATATATTTTTGCTCTAAAGTCCTGTTAGCATTGTTATATTGTATCTTTCTGTTATCTTAGTAAACTATCCTTATCCCAACCCACGGGCCTTTTAGTTTCTTGGTTCTGGGGTTATTTGCCTCTTCCTTTTCCCTTCCCTTATTTCCCCCCCCCCCCCTTCCCTCTTCCCCTGCTCTTTTCCTTTAAGGAGCAGGCAGCTGCGTTGATCTTGGCCCTCAGCTGGAGTAAAACCACGACAGCCTTTTTGATGATGATGGTATGTGTTGTTTAGTAAGTAAATGGTGCTGTCTGATAGTTTAATCATCCACTTTGGTGTCTTTTGTTTGTTTAAATTAGGAAGGTGACCATAAATTCAGGGAATAGTTGTAAATACTATTTTCCCCATCTCTACTCAGCTGCTATACTACTTTCCTTCAGGGTAATGGTAGTTTCTTTACTGACTTTAATTAAATGCCCCTGTATTCCAGATCACCTTTTCTTTCAGTAACCTATTTAATTTTTATTTTTCAAGTTCCAGAATGTTTAAAAATGTCATAGTTTGTCTAAGCTTTTTACAAACAATGACAGATTTTTATACCTGGTGACATTTTCGTCCAAATAAACTATTTTTAATTGTATATCTAAAATCTAAAAATTTGACTGCTGAGAATATCATACAGGAAACAAACAAACAAATAAAGGTGATTAGTAACCTCAGGACTTATACTAAGTAAATTTTGATCCTGCCATTGAAACACAATTCACATAATTATATTACAGTTCTGTAATTCCCAATCTATGAACATTTTCTTTCTTATCTAAAGTAGCTTTACAATGTGCTCCATATGGTTTTTCATCTACCACCAAATTAGAGCAAACTTACTATTACATAGCTCCTGCTGTTTTTATAATGTTAAATTTTGAGGAGTTTCATGCTAAATGCATGAATAACACTTCATTTTACAAGAGTGGTAGCAAAAGCTGCAATAAGTAGGAGGGGAATATTAATAAGAATCTTGAAATATACTTTTCCATACCTAATGACCCCAGGCATCTCAGTCTGTGACATGAGTGAAAAATAATGAAAACCTGTCTACCCATTACATTACACAATACCAGACTGGCCACTAATTTGCATATGATGATTAATCAGATAAAGTGTTATACATTTATAGAGGTATTTTTGTCATAACTTTAAAGCCTTTACTTAATCTGTCAGACAACAACAAATCCAATTAATTCTTCTGGGTATTGGCAAGTTTATGAGAATTAGCAATAGCTTGTGGGAATCTGTGTTCTTTAATCAGCAAGTTAGATCTCTAGTGACCAAAGACTTTTTCGGTAGCTAATAGAAAGAAATTCTCTTGTGCTTTTTGGCTGCATTGAAATAAGCAAAACGCTGGCGGCCTTTGGCATGTTCTAAACAGGTCAGAAAAAGTACAAACGTTTTCTTGCCAGCTTTACAAATAAACTAGCAGTTAAACACTCTCACAACAGTAAGAGCCAGATTTGCTGAATAAAACCAACACATCACCATGTAGGTGGTTTGTGACAGACAATATGCACCTGCTCATACTAATCAGGCCTACATCACCTTCCAACACATGCCTAGCAAATCTACAACTATTTGTCATTCAGAGTGTGTCCATGAATTAATTAAGAAGGAAAAAATAAAAGATAAAACTTTAGCTAATTACCTTTTAATTTCAGTGAAAATCAACTACATTTATTTTTGTTTAAGCTTCAAAAGAGGTTTCTGCAGAAGAATGTAACTCCTCCTTCAAATTAATTTTCTTGGACCAACAGAATTATTACATTATAGCACTCTCACAGGATTTTTTTCATATATTCACATTTCACACTTTCAAATAAGAGGCATACCCCTTGCTAAGTAAGATAGAGCAGCTTTATGCCTTCAGGATGGACCATCAACACTAAATATTTAGTTCAAGTGCGTGAACCTTGCAAGCTAAATACTGAAGACATAATATATTTTGAATGGAAATTGTGGAGACACCTGTCTGTCAAATTTTCTCACCTTGATATTCTCAAAAGAAGACTGAAGAAGATCCAAGCCATTTTCAGATTTACATGGCTTGATTCAGCACCTTTCTAATGTTTCTTCATCTTTATATCATTAACTCTTTTCTCTCTCTTCTCCATAATTTTAAAATCATAGAATTGTTTTGGCTGAAAAAGACTGTTAAGATCATCAACCTATCACCCAGCCAAGGTTAAACCACTGGAGTCCTTTTTGTGGCCTCAGATTGGGCACCAAAAATGACTGTGGTGGAATGACCCTGGCTAGAAGATTCCCTTCGTTGGCTGGACAGGGGGCAGAAAATATAACAAAAGGCTCATGGGTTGAGATAAGGCCAGAGAGAGATCGCTCACCAATTACCATCAAGGGGCAAAACAGACACGACACAGAAAATCTAATTTTTTATGAAGCAAAACAAAGTAAACCTCCCCCACCATCCCCCTTCTTCTGAAGCTTAACTTCACTCCTGATTTTCTCAACCTTCTACCCCACAGAAGCACAGCGAAGCAGGGAATGGGTGCTGTATCAGTTCATGCATTGTCTCTTCTGCTCCTTCACATCCCTCCACAAAATTCTGCAACATAAGTCCATCTCATGGGCTGCAGTTCTTCATGAACTGCTCCAGCATGGGCTCCTCTTTCCACGGGGCCCAGTTCTTTCCAGGAGCTTATTCCAAAGTGGGCATCCCATGGGATTACAACTTGCTTTGAGTATCCACCTGGTCTGGCATGGAGTCCTCTATGAGCTTCAGGTGGGTATCTGTTCCCCTATCAACCTCCATGGATTGCAGGGGGACAGCCTGTCTCACCATGGTCTTCTCCGCAGGCTGAAAAGGAATCTTTGCTCCAGCATCTGTAGCACCTCCTCTCCCTTTTTCTTCCCTGATCTTGGTGTCTGCACAAGTGTTCCGCTCATATCTTCTCACTCTCCTCTAGCTGCAAGGAAATTGCTGGCATATTGTTCATAGCATGTAGAAAATTTGAAGCACATACAACTATGAAGAACGTACACAATCTCCTGAAAAAAAGATGTCATAGGAAGAAGTTAAAGTTGTTAAAAGATTTTGCCCAAAGGTCTAATGGACTTTGACAGAAATCTTAACTCCCATTGAGGATATGTGTGACTTTAAAGATGCCATTATCCTTGCTGTACCTACTTTTTCTTCTGTAAACAAATAATTGGTAAGTAAAACTTGTGCCTTTCAGGAGTGCCTCAATTCATATTTGTTCATCTTATCATTGAATATCTAGGTGAAAAGTACTATGTGGAGAACAGCATATCATCTTTTATGACATATGTAATGTTGAAAATGTTGCTAATACTGTCGCTCTAGAGACAGATACAATACACCATTCAGTCATCAATGTGCTTTAGAATGCTCCAGCCTCTTTATTGCAACTGCACAGACTCTTTATAGTATTAGCCAAACAGCACATAAGAACGCTATAGGCTAAAGGGCCGTTTTACACTTCTTCCATTGGTCATCTTTTTCTGCCTTCTACTTGGCTCCAGGCAGTCTGCACCCAGTCTGCATCTGTATCATCAATCTCATCTGTGAACATGTTACAAAGTGGGTGATTTCTCTATCTCAAGGGAATGCAGGAATGTTGTCAAGGTCAGTTCCTTCAGCCATCAGGGCCAGTTTGCGAGCAGACCCGCTGCTGCCTCCCCCGACATAATATTGTTTATGAAATTATGATATTATTAGGATAATTATTGAAAGTTTGTTTAAAGGGTTCATTACTTATTCTAAAGCCTTGATTTGAATTTAACAAGTTTTTTGAGAATCAGGGTAGAATAGGAGACCTATGACAGCACACGCCAGCACTGCTCTTAAAAAAGAACAAAATTGGAGACAGTTGAGACAAATAGCTGTCTTTTGCTGTTATGTTCCACTGATCAATCAGCACTGTCTACAAAAAGAAAATCTTACAAACAGGTTATAAAGGCATGTCTGTGCCTCTAGGTTAGATGATGTCTTCAATAAATCACAGCACACTTTGACATAAACTGGTGGGACACTGACTGTTAATACTTCTCTAATAAACCATGCCATGACTTTTTGATATTAATTCAGGCCCACTTGGGTACCTTCACAGAGAACACCAAACTTCAGAAGCCTTTTGCTAAAACAAAGGCCACAGAATATTCTGCAACCTGGCTGTAATATATATATATATCTAAAATAATTAACTGATCAAATTAAAAGAAGAAAAACAAAACTGGCATATGTGTGCATTTATGCTTATTATGAGCAGTTTTCCAGTTTTCTCAATTCTTTCCAGTTGCAATATATCAAAAAATATTGGCTGGTTTTGAATTTTAGGAATAAGATATTTGGTATAGGAAAATTTTCAGCCAGCTTTTAGCAGCTCTTCCAATTAATCAATAAATTCATGCAAAACTGCTGATAGTTTCTATAAATGCTAATGATTGTTACAGTAGGTTAAATGTTAGCATCCTCTAATACTTTTTGTTGATTATTTCCATCTTCGTGTGTGATATTTAACAATTCTGAAAGTCAATATAACCTCACCAGTTTTAGATCTTCATTCCATGTGACTTTGGGCCTTGAGTTACTATTTCACTAAGGCAAAGCAGTTATTGGATGAGCGCTTCTGATTTACATGAGTGCAACTCGAAGATCAAATGGCTACTCAGCTTGTAATTTCATTCTTTCTTGAGGACATATCTAAGTAAGACAAGTAAGCAAATCAAATAGTTCACTCATTACTTCAAAACTTTTAGAATCAAATAACAAGATAAATCAAAGAATGAGATAAAACTGAACTGTTAATATCTTTCTAAATGTAGAATTGAATTATAAGAAACACTATAAAAGAGAGGTTGAAAAATGTTACTAAAAATTTCCCACTTAAACCACTTATGAAAAATTAAGGTGTATTATAATTTTCTGTCTATAATGATTGTTTCTTTCACCTCTTTGTTTCAATGAATATCAGTGAATTACTCAGATTGAAAACAACTCAAATAAACCCCCCGAAAAACCCAAAGCTGTAACTAAGCCAATATTTTCCAAGGTCTATGAACTGATGCTGCAAAAAGCCAAAATCAAAACTCGATAGCCTTGGTGCCTGTTAAGCAGGTATTCTTTTCTGCAGCACTGGGCAGCACAGGGGATCGCTTCTCCTAATGTGCGCACCAGACGGGTTAGTTGCACAGTTTACATGTGGGTCATACACACACGTTCATGACCTTTCCAAGAAACCATTAACTTATAAATTACTTTTCTGAGAATTCATTATCATAGGATTCCACCCTTTCCCACATGTGGACTAGAGTCTTTAGGTGGTCTTCAAGGACCGTGGTGGTCATTTACTTCATCCACTCATCTTTATCACTGTGTTTCTTCTGCAAACTCTAGAGCTTTTCTTATTCATGTGTTTAAAAAAAAGGGAAGATCAGGTACTTAGGAATATGGTTTAGCATATGACGGGAATGGTTGGACTTGATGATCTTAAAGGTATTTTCCAACCTTGTAATTCTGTGATTCTGTGATTCTTCTTGTTTACCAGAGCCACAGGACAGGTCCTGGGGTAACTTGTAACCTTGAGTTTTCTTGTTCTTGAGATAGTTCTGCTAGAATGCTTACAATGTACTGGTACACACATCCCACAGTATCATTGCTAAAATATATTACTGATACCTACAATAGTCTACACAATAAGTGTCTATTAGGTTCATTGCTGTGTAATATGATGATACCCATATAACTCCAGACAGAAATTTCCCATTACATTAAGCCTTCTTTTCAGAATGCTTGCAGTAATGTTTCAATGTCAACTCATGACTGAATAATCATAATCTTTTATCTTCTTTTCTCCTACCTCAGCTAATTTGTTCTGAAGCTAGGCTGCTTTCTTAATTAAGTTACTATGCACATAAATAACCTTATAAAAGGGGTTTTTAGTATCCAAGAACTTTTTGTCACATACATATTATGTGAAATCATTCTTACTGGCAGTTGATATTAATGTATTTGATGGACGAGGAAGTAGTCTATTGTTTTTCATTCAGGTACTTTTGGGAGCATACATGAAATTTCTCTAGTAGGAAATAATTTCCTAGTTGAATCAATGTTACATGTTAGACTTGTGCAATATTTATTGGAGGAGACCGTAGCAATCAGAAATATACCGGGGACTTCCTGAATCAGGGAGCCCAACTCATTTATTGCCAAGGTGCACACTTGACTTGGTTAGATAAATCACTTGCTTAAACTTTATTGACTATACAAATCCTTGCTCTCTTGACTGAAGGGATAGTAGCTGTTACATTTATGTCTGCATTGTAAACAGGTAAGGTGGAACAAATCTGATGTCCTTCATATAAAAAATATTTAACCACCCTTTAAAAAGATTGTACTTAGATACAAGGATTTTAAAACTTTATATTTTGTCAAATAAAATATTTAATACAACCAAAGCAACACTGTTTGTCTAGATGACAAACATAGCCAGTAATGAATAATAAATTGAAACAGTGGAAAGTTCATAGCTACAACTGTGGATTTTTTTTTTCTCTATGCCTATCAAAGCAAGAGAAAAATATATTTATTGATTTTTTTTCTTCCATTTCGTGTAAGTCAAAATAGTTGTACTGACCCAGCCCACAGCAAAAGGATATGTTTGAGTAAGTAGAGTTCTCTATGTCCAAACAATTACGGCACAGAGAGTATGAGAGTATGGTAGGACTGGATTCAGTTTTATCATCTCTTCACATGTATCTCAATGTGAAATTCCTAATATCTGAATGAATTGTCTCAGATAACATATTGTAAAGTAGTCAGATGACATTTCAATTTCTTTTCTTTTTTTTTTTTATTTACAGTAAATTCTTAAAATATTCATCAAGATAGTGGAAGAGAATGCAAATGATACCAATGGCAAAGGACCCTTTGTTTCAAAGACTACATCTTTTTTTCTACCTCAAAAGCCTGTATGGTAGGTATTAGAAGTCTTTTCTACATCTGTGTACCCATCATAAGTGACTTTCGTGTATGTATACATTATACTCATTGGGAGTCAGAGATGTATACCAAATTTCTTGGAACCAATACATGACACAACTTCGGCCAAACCCTTTGTTTGTTCAGCAAGAAAACATCTGGATCCTGGAGCTGCCTTCTCTGTATATTATTGCTACATATATTGCCTATAGATGACAAGTACAGTTTTGCCTCTGTGAAGAAATATTTTATCATACTTACACATGCAATGTTCCATGTGGCCTGGAAAGTGTGTTCCCTTTGTACCAGAGACCGTCCAAGTAACTGAATGGAAGTGATGAGCCAGTCCAATCTTCTGTATAGCTCAGGGCTTGCTATAGTGTATAGACATGGGGAACTTTGGCACTTTACTGTAAGAGCTTCATTAATGTGGTTTTTAATTCACAAGCTTCTGCAGGAATTTCAAAGATTGCAAAGTACTCCTAAACTTCAGCACCGAGGGCCTGACTTACATTTCTACATTCCTACAGAAACTTACATTTGTATGTAGATACTTTTTCTCAGGTAGTAAAGTTGTGAAAGTAAAGAACATTTTCCCACATCATAGATCAGAACACAAATACAGCAGAACAGAAGTACACTAAAATATTTAATTCAGAAGAAGACAATACTAAAGAGAGTTACAATAAATTTAACTAAATTAAATAATAAAAAAAAAATATTGTTGGTTTCTTGTTTCCTGGGGAAAAAAATCGAATCTTTCAAATGACAATAACTTTCTATGCATCTGTACTCAATACAGTTGATATAAAGCAGCAATTGATAGGAAATTGTATTGACAGACCTTGGCTGAATATAATTACCTCAGCTGAGAAAGGTTTTAAATAAAGTAATTCTGGTACAATAGTGTTTCTCTTTTGCAGCACTCCAGTATCAGGAAAAGAGAAACCATCACGGTTTCAATTAATATATTTTACTACATTTGTTTACATTTTCTGAATTATGTCACTTTAATTTTAGCTCTTCAACTTCTATTACACAGAGTATTAATTATGTAGCAAATGCAGATATAGCAGCACCTCTTTTTTTAATACAGTTATATTCCAATTTATTTGTGAAGGGTAAATTCCGATTTATTTAGGCTGTGAAGGTCCCAATCCTAAACCAATAAATTCTCTCACTCAAGCTAGATGAAACTGAAAAATTAAATACTAGGTTTTACAGAACTTTAAGATAGATAATCCTGAGGTTCTCATAAGTTGAAAGCAGCAACTCTCTCAAACAACTTAAAGTATACAATTTGGACTTAAAAAATAAAGGCATGTACACATTTCAGGCTTTTAAAATGTTTTGGGTTGGAAGGGACCTTAAAGATCTAGTTCCAACCCCCCCCACCATGGGTAGGGACACCCTCACTAGATCAGGTTGCCCAAAACCCTATCCAAATTGGCCTTAAATGCCTCCAGGGATGGGGCTTCCACAACCTCTCTGTACAACTTGTATTAGTGCCTCACCACCCTCACAATAAAGCATTTCTTCCTAACATCTAATTTAAACCTACCCTCTTTCAGCTTGAAGCCATTTCCCCTTGTCCTATCACTGTACTCCCTGGTGAACAGTCCCTCTCCCACTTCTCTGCAGGAAACAGTTCTATATCTTTCCTATACTGAAGACCCCAGAGCTGGATGCAATACTCCAGGTAGGGTCTCATGAGAGTAGAGGGGCAGAATCACCTCCCTTTACCATTGGCCACACTAGTCTTGATGCAGCCCAGGGCATACATGGTTGGCCATCTCAGCTTCTGGCACATTGCTGGCTCATGTGGAGCTTGTCATCAATCAACAACCCTAGTCCTTCTCCCCAGGGCTGTTCTCAATCCATTCTCTGCCCAGCCTGCAGTTGTGCTTGGGACTGCACCAACACATGTGCAGGACCTTGCATCTGGCCTTGTAGAACTTGATGCAGTTTGCATGGGCACATCTCTCCAGCCTGTCAAGGTCCCTCTGGATGGCATCCCTTCCTTCCAGTGTATCGACCTCAACACACCAGGGCTCCATGCACATCCATTTCTATGCATTTAACCTGGACAAAAACTAAACACAGACCACAAAACTGAGACTGAACTCTTGTTCTTAACCCTGACCATCAGGCTTCAGATGGTGGGTGAAGTCTGTTGAGAATCCCAGGACTCATTCAATTCCCTAAGGATAGGCTTCCAGGGTCATCTATGGTGCAGAAGTTGTCTCTCCCTATCTCCAGCTCCAGTGTGAGGCAGTGTCTGCCTCCCCCAGGTCATAAACCATAGCTGTTGGTACATAAAACCTACACCATTGATGCCAGCATAAAAAATGACATGGAGGTTTTTTAGGGGTAACTGAACTGAGTTTTATATGTTAGCAGAAGTTTGTCAAAACATGCCTAGTTAATTTTGCAGCTGCTTGTTTCTGGTACTTTTTCCTTGATTTTGTTTATGTTCCATTTAGTGCTTGGTTCAGATCATCGCTTGACCTTCATCCTCAACCTTTACTACAGGCACAGACATGAAACAACCAGCATGTAGTCATCCTGCCCCAGAAGCAGAGCATGAGTTTCATTGCAAACCCAGGGGAAAAAAAAAAAAAAGAAAAAAAAAAAAAAGAAAAAAAAAAAGAAAAGAGAGACAATTTCATTGTTTTTCATTTACAATAAATATAAACTCACCTCTACCATCCAGACCTCTATAGTGCAGGATTAAAGGGCACTTAGAGGTTTTTGGCCTACTTACTGGTTTCTTATACCCTAAGAATCCCCTAGACTAGGGATAAAGTCAGTTGGGCATCTGTGATTGTCTTCTGGTCTGACAAACTTGTCCAAATTTTGTGTGTTGTTAGAATCAACACGTGTCTGTTCCCAACAGTGAAGTTTTGAAAACATTATTTTTTTATTCCAAACATTATTTTTATTCCAACATCATTTTTTTATTCAGACAAAGTCTGAATCACATAGCTTTAAAAAGAAAAAAAAAATCCTGCTTAGTATTCTTTATCAGGGAAGTAACAAAGAAAAGAAATGGCTTTGCTGTCAGAAAACCTCTGCATTTCATACTCAGAGAAATCCTGAGCCCAGCTGAGGTCCAGCATATTTTTCTGCTTTTTTCTTCTTTTTTTTCTTTTCCCCTTGCTCCAGGGAAAGACTGTCAAGTTCACAAGAGTTAAATGGCCACCAAACCATAATGTGCCTTATCAATCTCAGTGACAGCACTGAAAGGAATCAAGAATGTTTCACACTTAGTGCAGTAACATCTTCAAAATCAATGTGCATGTCTGAAGAGACAGATTTAGAGTCAAGTCAGGAGAGAACTGGAATTCCTTTATGGGTATGCATGAAGTATATGCACACTATAGGGTTTCTTCCATTCAATCTCATTTTAATTATGTCATTCCAAAACATATTGCAGAAAGATAGGTTTAGAATTAATTTGTTACACAGATAATTTAAGGCAGATTCATTTAGTTTTTCCTCGTTTTTTTTTTCAAATTCATTGCTACATAACTTTCAAAAAAATCCTACCCTATAAATAAAAATAATAAAGTGACCACAAATTGCTTGAACAGGCATGTCTGTTAAAAGCCAATATCCAACTAAACATATTATATTTAAAATTTCCTTTATTTTTTCTGTCACTACCATTTTTATTGTTTCTTGACAGTTTTCATAAGGATATTGTACATATGTCTACATATACATATCTACATATATAGCTATGTAAATATTTTATTTTAGATGGTAAATTAGAAATTCACATTATTTGCTAACTTGAAGTGAACTGCATGTTAGTTTCAGGTAACAGAAATCTTGTGTCAACCCCACTTCTTGTAGTTTAGGAAAGACTAAAATATTTACAAGTCTTCATGAATAAATATTAAAATATATATTCTAAATTAAAGAAAGTTTTCACTAGCTAGTGGATTATAACAGATTTTTTTTAATATATGGGATATACATTTAAATGTATGATAATTCAAAAGCATGTTCAGTTGTCTTTATATCAATATACTATCTCTTAGTTTTATCTATTGTTCTTGCATAAACAGTATTTTGCTCTTCAGCAAAAGGCTCTGTTATGATTCTCAAAAAAACAATATTTTGAAGTTTTTTTCTCATCCAGCTTTTCCCATAGGAAAATATGTGATTATGTGATATGGAAAGATAATTCTTAAAATCAAAGAATCATGGAATATCTTGATTTGGGAGGGACTCATAAGAATCATCAAATACAAATCCCTGCTCTGCACAGGACTTCCTAAAATCTAACCATATGAACATGGTCCAGACTCTCCTTGAATTCTGAACTTCTTTTTCAGCAGCTATTCCTTTAAGCACTTTAAGCTTGGTCAAATATCCTGGAACATCTGCTGCTTCCTTTGTGTTGTTCTTCTTAAAACTTTCCCAGGATTTAAAGGAGAGTTGTTTGGAGTACTTCACACAGTGTACATAAAGCAAGTAGTCATTAGGCATCCAATTACATCTAAATGAAACTCATATAAGATATATCATAGTTGTAAGAAGTCATTAAGCTGGTTTGCAAAAGTAGGTACCTGGAAGAATCAGGGCCTCCAAGACAGTATGTACTGCTATGAGCATGCAAGTTCGCTCATGTCTCTGACCTATGTGGGAAGAGGAGTACTGTTTGGTTCTAAGGATATTGTTGTGATTTGGACGTAATCTCTGCATTTAAAAGTAGATGGAGAGGTTCTACTCCTCTTTTCTTCCCCCACATCTTGGCTGCAAACACAGGAGACTGCTTGCACAATGTGCTTTTGCAATCCCGACAGGAGTTGGGAGCAGGGAAGTAAACAGGAAAGCCCATGAGGTGGGGAAAGTTGACAGCCAGCATCTGTCAGAGACCTACATTTAGTTTACATGATGCATAGTGAGAAACCACATAAATGAGTGAAGTAGAAATTCCAACACAGCCATCACAAGGAAAACAAAGAAACAGAAGTGATGCAGTCACAATGTCTTCCAAGAACACGTACATCAACAAATATCCAGAGAAATGGAAGCGACAGCTTACTGAAAAACACTTTTACTATACACAGATATAATATTTCATGGTATATTTCTCCAGAATATTAAGAAACCTGATTTTGCATATTCTTTTACTCCTAATCAGCTGTATCACACAAAAAAAATCCGTTGCCACTTTCTCCGCTTATCTGAAACAAAGGTGCACCCGGCATTTCTGAGGATCTAAAAAAATTAACTGCTTACTTTAACATGTGCTAAATTGGTGATACTGAGATTAGAGAATTTATAATCCATACTTTAGAAGTTTCATATAATTTGATCCAACATCTCACATTAATTCTTTTAAAGACCAGTTTGATGTTTTCTTTTTTTTTTCCTTTTTTTCTTTTCCCCCAGCTTTCAACGCTTTATAATGTTACCTATTTTTTTCAAGAAATATTTAAATATATAATATAAAATGACAGATCTAAAATTCTTTTCATCCTGTTTTAAAAATCCATGTGGATTTACCAGTCAACAATAAGTGAAAAACTTCTGCCTCCTCCTCATTTTCCACTAGTAACATACAGTACTATATTTGTGGTTTGGCTCATGTGAAAAAGCCATGCAAGTGTGCAACTGGGGCCCCCAATACAAGAAGGATGTGGAACTGTTGGAGAGGGTTCAGAGGAGGGCCACAAGGATGATTAGAGGGCTGGAGCACCTGCCCTACAAAGAGAGGCTGAGGGAACTGGGCTTGTTCAGCCTGGAGAAGAGAAGGCTGCGGGGGGACCTCATTGCAGCCTTCCAGTACCTAAAGGGAGCTTATAAGCAGGACGGGATTCGACTTTTTAAAAGAGCAGATAATGGCAGGACAAGGGGGAATGGACTAAAGCTAAAGGAGGGAAGGTTTAGATTAGATATTAGGGGGAAGTTTTTTACAGAAAGAGTGGTGAGGTGCTGGAACAGGCTGCCCAGAGAGGTAGTGGATGCCCCGTCCCTGGAGGTATTCAAGGCCAGGTTGGATGGGGTCCTGGGCAACCTTGTGTCGATCAGGCCTGGAGGTTGGTGGCCCTGCCTGTGGCATGGGGGTTGGAGCTCTATGATCCTTGGGGTCCCTTCCAACCCAGACCATTCTATGATTCTATGATTCTAACATCCTCTGGTAACATGGCTGTATTAGAGACTTGTATCTGAGACACTTCACTCTTTTTTAAATTAATAATTATATTTTTCATTTAATAGCTAAAACATGCAGTTTGAAGCTAACAAATATTTGTTTCAAACTGTGACCTAATTAAAAATTCACAATGATCTTGTTGCAATGAGCAATTCACAGTCAAGGCTGTTCAAGTTTGAACAATGAGGTGTACATAGTCATCAAATATTTGTAAGCTTGTGTATGTGTTTTCTGTCAAGGTTAAAGTTTTGGGTTTTGTTCTTTTTGTGATTGGATTATTGTATTCTAGTAACTGAATATCATAATAACTGGGGAGGGAAAAAACCAAAGTATCTGAATGGCACTAAGTGCTGCATGCAAACCACATATTTAACAAACACATGTCCTAAACTGGTTCAATTAGTATTGGACACAGTATAAGATGTATTTATTTGGACTGGCTTTCAACTGATTTCTAGCAGCATGGAAGTCTACAGTGAAGACTTAGTCCAAAATCAGTAAAACATTACCAATTTCCTAAATAGACGTAAGTAGTTCTGGCTTTTAAGCTTTTGGTACAACAATTGAAATGTAAATACCTTTATTATATGAGGGGATTTAATATCTGAATTTGGGGACACTAGAACTGTGAGTGATTCAACTTTTCTAGAAGACCATGAACACAACTAATATAAAACATTTTCTTTAAAAAGGGTTCTCTGGAATCAAACAATAGAGCAATCAAAATAAATATAAAATTCTAAATACATCTCAGACAACACATCAACCAACAGTCCTACATAAGGTAATGTAATTTTGCCACATTTTACAGAAGTGTCCACTGAGGAAAATCCCCGTGTTTCTGAAAATTATAAAAGTAGAGCTCAAGCAGCTATTGAAATAAACGAAAATAAACCCAGAGCAGGTAAAATTCATTTTATGATGTCTGGTAATTATTGACAGATCATAACTAAGCTATTGGAAAAGTGTAGACTATTATTGACTACTTTTCAAAGAAAGTTTAATCCATGTGATATGAAATTGAAAATGGCATATCAAATAAAAATGTAGACTGATCAAAGGGGAAAAAAATCACATTGTAATTTAAAAATGGATGTTGATTTTGGATGAAATAGTTGAAAAATTAATTTCGTTATGAAAGAACAAACTGTAAACGATAGCCATGCTTGTTGTGTAATTTGGAGAATGTTTTGTTTAATATTCTTGAGTATTGGAAAACTGGACGTTTTTCATATGGGACAACACAGACCTTGACAAAAGAAACCTGGATTTGGACTCATTAAGTTGGGTGAGTAGGTAGTCTTCCATTTCTGCAATTTTTTGTTTTAAACTTGTAAAAACCTCCTTAGATTTCCTCTTAATTTTATGTGATGTAACTGAAAGGACATTTTGGCCTCTGCTTCAAAGTGCATAATGAATAGTTAACATGGATTTTCCTCTGTTAGTGACTGTAGAATAGTGAGGTATATTAGTGCTTATTTCTTTAATGTGTGTGGTTACTGTGCCTTGTCACAATGCATACTGGTAGGCATTTAACAAAGATGCAATCTTACATTAAAATTAATCATCTTCTTAGGGTCTGTTCCTTAATAACCAGCTTGGAAGGACATATTTGTTTTCTCCAGATGTTCAATATTTTAAAATTGTAAGATTTTTTAAACTTTCATTACTTTCATAAATTCTCTCTGTATTGTACTGGATATTTAGAAAAGCTGAGTGAATTAAACCAGAAACAGGGTAGTAGTCTTTTTTCCAGCATTATAAAATGCATTATAATTTATGTTTTCTTTCACCTTCTATGCAATCCATTGAACCACAAGGGAAATAGAAACTTAGCCAGTTACTGTAAAACTCTGAGAATAAAGAATGTTTTGTTTCATGTAAATTTCTTTCTTACATGTCCTTGAAAAACAGAAATATTGAAATATAGGGGAAAAAAGTGTTTTGTACTACACAAATTTTCTTTCTTTGATCAATAAGCTTCAGAATTCAAGATACCACATGTAAACAAAACTTCTCTTTTCATTGGTTGCCCACAAATGTTAACTTATTGCTTTTACCTTTAAACCTTATTGCAAGATACCTAAACAGTATCAAGAGACTAAAGTAACCCTTTGTGACTAGAGCAGGTACCTTAACCTCGTCAGGACTCTTTACAATTGCAAAATAAAGAAAAAGTTGAAAAATACTTTCTGAAACTCCTGTTCTTGAGAAAAATAAATTCTAATGCTTAAGGCCTACTGAAACATCACCTTCTTTTACTCCAAAAGCAGTGTGGCTTCCTTTGATTATATTTGCACATTTTTACTAGACACATTGATGAAACAAAACCAAAATGTGATACAAATTTAAACAGTTTAAAGCAGAACTAGAGAACAGTGATGACTTAAAGACACTCAAAATATAAAAACCATGATTTAGAAATGTTAGATTTGTTGTTTTCCAACATCATTAATGTATCTATGGTATTAACTTCAAATTAGCAATGGTATTATAATTTCACCAAATCAGTAGCAATTCAAATACAGAAAAAGAAACTAAAATTAAAATTCAAAGACTATGAATGATGTGTTGAGGATTCAGAATGAATTACAGCTCTAAATGGATACAGTTCTTTTAAAATGAAAGAGCATTCAGCATGTGTTCTCACACAGATGGTTCTAGAGAAAGGTCCATGCAGGGGGACATGGAAATTTAACTCCTCCTGAACACTGACTCTACCACACTAGGTACAAAATCCAAAACACAGCAAGGTTTTCAACACTTATCTCATACAGTATTCTTGTATACAGATTGAGGCATTGTAGTGTGGGTAGGTGGATAAAAACTGTTTAGCTGGCTGTGTTCAGCATGTAGCTGTTGTACTCTACCTGGAGGGGAGCAAATGGTAGAGTATTACAGGGTTGTATTATGGGACCTACTCCTTGAAACATTTTCATCAGTGACCAGAGGATGTGACAGATTGATCTTATCAAGTTAAGAGATGACATCAAGCTAGAGGGAACAAACAGTACACTCAGGTAAAAACCAGCGTCCAGGGGACCTAGAATGGAAGAATGTTATAACAGGAATCTATCAAACAAACCAAATACAAGTTCTACACCTGAGAAGGAAGAACCTCTGGCAACAGGCAAGGCTGGACACTGGTTTCATAGGGACCACATCTGCTGAAAAGGTCATGGGAGCTCTGGGAGAAACTGAGTATGAGCCAATATGAGCCTGGCAGTAAAGGAACCAACAGCATCCTGGGCTGTATGAACAAGAGCATGACCAGGAGACCAAGAGAAATACCTAGTTCCTTTTGACACACACAAAACTGGCTAGACCACATCTGGAAAACTTCATCCAGGCTTGTGCCTCCCTGTGCTAGAAAACCATCCCCCACAACATCTGTCTCTCTAAGTTGGAGACACATGGATTTGATGGTTTGACTATTCAGTGGATAAGGAATTATCAACTTGCCCAGAGAGGTAGTGGAGCCCCTTTCCCTGGAGATATTTAAAGTCAGGCTTGATGGGACTGAGCAACCTGATCTAGTGGGTTGGACCTGATGATCTTTAAAGATCCTTTCCAACCTAATGCGTGCTATGATTCTATGATAAATGGGGTTAAGTTCAGTGAGGGGCCACCAGCATGGCCAGGATTGGAGGACATGCTGTGCAAGGAAAAGCTGATGGAGTTGAGTTCATAGGACTCTGCCAGTATCTGTGGGGAAGTTACGGCAAATACTGAGACAGTCCCTTTAAAATAGTGCATGGCAGGAGGGAGACAAGTAGTGGTCATAAATTGAAACAAAAGAGATTTTTACTATATATTAAGAGACATATTTGCCCCATAAGCACAGCTAAGCATTGGATCAAATTATTGAGAAAGGCTGTACAGTGTCCATCATTGGAGGCTTTATAAATCTTTGCAAAGCCTTAGACAGACAGGTATAATCTCACAGCTCATGCTGAGTTACCTTTCAACCTGATCCATTGTGTGATTCTATATAGAAGAGACTTTTTTTCTCTTCTACTTTGCTTAGGTGACAAATTCTGACTATGACTGTTTCAGGCATATTCTCTGAAGAATGCTATTGACAAGGTCTGAGGTGACAGGAAACTTCATTTGACTATGCAATGCATCACATTATGCACAAAATTATTACCATAAAAAATTATCTGCCCATCCCCAAAATGGGGCCATTTGTTTATGTTCATATTTTCTCAGTTAATGGTCTTATCTCTCCAGCCCACCAGCTAATGCTGTATTATATCTCTCCATCTCTCTTTCCTGAATCCATACACTGTTGACAAGAAAAATTACCTCCAGTGCATACTTGATTGATTTTTTTTCTTTTTTATATAAAGACTTTGAGAACTATGCTGACATTGTACTGAAGAGAAAGCATAGATGGTTTTTATCAATGGCTCACTGGTCTGTAGTGAAATTAGCCTCACACAGTAAGTAGACACCACAAAAAGTTTACCTAGAACTCCTTTGTTAGGCCTCCTTCAGAAATCAGTGGGAGAATTTTTTTGTAGTTGAATAAAGAGAAAGGATCTAATGCCAAATTCCACCTCCTTTCCATCCAGAGAAGGACAACAAAGCCGGTAAAGCATCTGGAAGGCAAGTCTTAGGAGGAGCAGCTGAGGGGTACTGGGACTGTTGAGTCTGGAGAATGTTCAGGGGAGACCTTATTGCTCTCTAACTACCTGAAAAGAAGTTGTGGTGAGTTTGGGGTCAGCCTCTTCTCACAGATAATGAGCAATAGGGTGAGAGTGAATGAATGGCTGCAAGTTGAGCCAGGGGAGGTTCTCAGAAAGAGTTGTGAGGCACTGGAGTGGGTTGCCCAGAGAGGTGGTGGAGTGACCATCTCTTGGGATGTTCAAGGAAAGGTTGGATGAGGTTCTTAGGGACACGGCTTAGTTAGTAATATAGGTGGTAAGGGGATAGTTGGACTAGATGATTTTGGAGGTCTTTTCTATGACTCTCTGATAAATTGACCTGGCTGCAGTGTTTAATTATTATAATGAGATAAATACTCTCGAACAACCTTCAAATGCAGAGACAAGTTATTGCAGAGGGACAGATTTTGCATGCAATCAGATATACATTGGTACTATGATGAGAAGGGTAAAATTCCTGGTGTTTCTTTGTGTCAGTGGAATCTTATTTCAGTGCTTTATCCAAAGCACCTTATTCACAAGTATGTTAACACATAACTGAATGGAAGGAAAGGTACTGAGCAATTTGAAAATCTTAGCAATTATATTTTTTCAAGGATCATCTGAACAGAGAAATCCTGCTACAAAGACATGTGGCATATGGTATGTCTTATATTCCTTTGCCATTCCCCTGCACTACCTTGATTTATCACAGTACCTGATTACTCTCTGTATTTATGTCCTTAACTTTCTGTTCTTTCTTTTTTCTTTCGCTGAGCTGTATTGAATTTTGTAGAAAGCAACACATTCAATAAATGTCCAAGCACAGATCACTCAAAGATCATAATTTCTTTTCAAAAGCTTAGACTCAGAAAAAATAGGGAACTTAAACTCATGTATATGTGGTAGGCATCATTAATTTAAGGAAATGGATGAGTATATCACATGTATGGCTTTTACAATCACTCCTCTGTGTTATGCCACAGTTGAAAAACAAGTGCAGAACATGGCTTGTCTTTTCACAGACGTTTTTGACAAATAATATTAAGTTCTACAGTCATTTGCCATTTTTCACATTTTTTTGTATTCTTTCCACTTGGTGCACATAAAGATATTTCTTTCAATAGCTATTCTGTTGTATTCATAGTTTAAGTTTAAATATAAAAATCTTTATACCTTTTTACCTGTAAAATGTTTATTTTGATGATGCAAGCTAGATAAATGCAGAAATTATTTCTTTATACAGAAGGACAGGGTAACACACATTTTCAGCTGCCCAGATCAAGTCAATAGACTTAAATTTCAGGAATGTTTCCAATCTTCCTACTTTTTTTTAAGCACTAATACTTTGAGACATTTTGATCTTCATCTGTTATTTGTTCCATATGTTCTTATATTTAAAGTGACATTTTAGCATGAGACACGTTTATGGCTAACAGAAGGCCCTTACTATTTTCTATTTATTTATTTATTTATTTTCCATTAATTGGATGGCCTATCCATTTTTTCCATAGCTTTTCAAATTTCATCCTTCATTTATGAAGAACAAAATTGCACATTCATTCTGACACCTTCCTAGCTGAATTAATTTTTTTTTAAATAGTCACGATTTTACCTAGAATATTACCTAGAATATTACAAAATATTTGAAATTGAATGCAATCTGATTCATTTTCTAGTCTGAGAATAATTTAAAAAACTTTATTTAAAAAAGATAAAAATAATATCATTCAGAATTATCAGCATTCCTAAAGATGAATTTTCTGTTTTCCTCACTAACTCAGCTTCTTTGCTGTTTAGTTTCTTCCTGAGTCTAAAATGAATATCCCTTTCCTGATGATTCACCAGAATTAATGATGCTTGCAATCTGACGTCACCTTTTTTGCCTGAATCACTACTCCATTTTTTTTTTTTTTCCCCACTATTGTCTGTTATCCTTTCAGCAAACTCTTTAAGCTCAGTAGCACCCCCTTGAGTGATCGTCCAGTACTGTAGTTCCTTGCTCAGGAAGCTTGCAAAGAAGTTAGAATCACAGAAAGGACCTCTGGAGATCATCTAGTCCAATGCCCCTGCTACAGCAGGTTGCACAGGATCACATCCAGAGGAGACTTCACAACCTCCCGGGTAGCCTGTCCCAGCACTCTGTCACCCTCAAAGATTTTTCTCATATTGAGAGTAAACTTTCTGTGTTGCAGTTTGTGACCATTGCCTCCTGTGCTGTCACTGGGCACCACTGAGAAGAGTCTGTCCCCTTCCTCTTGATACCTGCCCTTTAGGTATTTACAAATATAAATATCTCAGCCTTCTCCAGGCTAAGCAGACCCAGCTCTCTCAGCTTTGTCTCAGTCCCTTAGTCATCTTTGTAGGCCTCCGCTGGACTCCAGTATTTACCTGTCTTTCTTGAACTGTGGAGCCCAGGAGTGGACACAGGATTGCAGATGTGGTCTCATGAGGGCAGAGGACAGGGGGGAGAGAACATCCCTTGATCTCCTGGCCATGCTGTTCCTAATGCACCACAGGATACCATTGTCCTTCTTGGCCATGAGAGTACACTGTTGGCTGATGGAGAGAGCTTGTTGTCCACCAGGACTCTCAGATGCTTCTCTGCAGATCTGCTTAACATCAGGTCAACCCCTAACTTGTACTGGTGTTTAGGCTTATTCTTCCCTAGGTGCAGGACCCTACACTTACCCTTGTTGATTTTTGTTAGGTTCCTTTTCTCCCCGCTCTCTAGTCTGTCCAGATCTCTCTGAATGGCAGTGCAGCCTCCTGGTATGTTGACCACTCCTCCCAGTTTTCTATCATCAGAATTGTGGACGGTACACTCTGTGCCCTCTTTCAGGTCACTGATGAATTTGCTGAATTTCTATGACAAGGCAACCCACTTACTGGATGAGGGAAAGGCTGCAGATGTTGTCTACCTGGAGTGGAGTAAAGCCTTTGACACCATTTCCCACAGCATTCTCCTGTAGAAACTGGTTTCCTGTGTCTTGGACAGGCAGATGCTTTGCTGAGTAAAAAACTGGCTAGATGGTTGCGTCCCAAGAGTGGTGATGAATTGAATGCAGTTGGCACATGGCTACAGGTGGTGTTCCCCAGGCTTAGTACTGGGAGCAGTGCTTTTTAATATCCTTATAAATTATCTGGACAAGAGGATCAAGCGCACCCTCAGTAACATTGCAGACCCAAAGAAAATTCTGTCACACTGCTTAGGTCTGATTTGTTCTCAGATGGATAAACTCTGCCCACATTGCATTAGGGCTGATGGGCTGCCCTTGTAGATCTGAAACAAGGTTCTTTCAGTGTTCTTTCTCCAATACAGATAGTCTACAAAGATATAAAATGAACATTTCTGAGTATTAGATGATAACATAAAGTTGAAGGATTATGTAGAAAGAGGGTGTGGTATGAAGGTGCTTACGAGTGTCTGAAAGTGCAAAACCTGCTGGGATAATACCTTACTTAGGCATATGTATGGAAAAAAAGCTAAACTTGGTGTAGTTATACACACACCCTACAGATGCTGGTCCATAGAGTGGTCTGTCCTCAGAACGGCAACCAGGATTTGGCTTCTAGACAACCTGGATTTACTTTGAAATGTCCTGTGTGTGAGCTATTATACAAATAGAGTAGAGCACTAGCACTGGTAGATGGACTAGAGCCAGTTATCTGGTGAGCACTGTTGAATAATGAACGTGCATTATCTAACATTGTAGGAATAACTTGTGATTGCTTGCCAAGATCCTTACCAAGGGATGGATGCTGAACACACAGGCACTTTGGGTCTAGTATTAGCAAAAAAAAAGCACTCAGAACCTTGAATATAATAGATTTTTTTTTCCAGAGAAAACCTGAAAAATTTAAAGATTTCTTCTATTATTTAGCCAGGACTGTAGATTGCTTGTACTGATAAAACCTTATTGGCATCACTGAACTATCTAATGCTCTCCTATGCTGTCCATGTCCAGCTGAGGGAAGACAGCATTCAAGCAAGTGCATGTCATTAGTGTGTTTAACTTCAGATTATATTTGCATCTTTTTTTACTAGGTGTAATGTACTCCCTTCACATTTTTTCCTCTCACAAACAATCTGATCATATAAACAAAAAAGTCTGACCTTCCATGCAACTAGAAAATTACTTGCTAAGTGAATATATACTGCATAAAATTTGAAATTCTATTATATTCATGCTTCCTATGAGATCCTCACTTTTCTTTTTTCTTCATCTCTATTTCTGCTGTCTTAAACATCTTACCTTACCTTGGAACATATTTAAGACATGCTCTGACTTTCATTATATATTTCTATATAACCTGATGGTCCAAAGCTCTGCACTCTATAAATAAAAACTAATAGTAAAACCTATTTTCAGAGTAAAAAATAGCACACTCTTGGAATTAAGATTAAAAAGCTAAAAACAATGCTTCCTTAGTGAATCCAGGTCCAGCCAAATTCTTAATTTAACATAGAGTTATTCTAAATCTGTGCCACTGTCTGATAGTTTGAGATAATAAAGGAAAACACATATAAAGTTCAGTTCTCGGGTCAATTTAAAAGGTATTCTGTGCAGGTTGCCAAATGTTTTTTAGCTCCAATTGCCTATTTCTGTTCTCTGTTTGGAAAAGTTAAGACACCTCCCTAGTCTTCAGCTAATCTACACATAATCAGTCCTGTGACACATAAACAAAAGCTATGCTTTGCATAGATATGAATTGTCATTTGACAGGAAATTTATTCTGGGTGAAATGCCTCACATTGTGCAAATGCAGATATGCCAAATCTTTTAAGTGTAAAGCTGTAAGGCAGAAAATGACCTTATGAGACTTTCTATTCAGAACTGTATGACATCCTGAATGAGTACAGGAACACGCAGATGGCAGCTGAAAAAAAGACAGCTGATTGCAAAGCTCTTCAAGATTACCATGAAGAAGTAATATACAGTCCATTTATTTTTAAAAAATGTAAGTGTATTTTCAATTCATTGGAATGCCTTTTTTATTGCTCCTCAAATAGCAGTGCTATTCCAAGCAAAATATCCTGTCAGGATGCAGAGTAAAATGCTGAATTAATATGTACTGACATTCTAACTTCAATATGTAGATAAAAAATGTGAGAATCGTGGTTGTAGACATCATTATTCTACAGTTCCGACCACTGTACTGCCGTTATGAGAGTAATGTCTTTCCCTAGAAGTTGCTGATTGTGTTTCATTGCAGCATCCTTATACAAGCAAGTGAGATAGGATGGGAATCATCCAGAACAGAGGAATATGTCCTTTGTAAAACCAATATATTTACTCTTGGAGCATTTTTTTATATTGATTTCTTTTCAAGTTACAATGCCGAGGGTTTTTTTCAGTTCAGTTCTGGATTGTATATTCAAATTTCATGCATTTTTAGCAAGTGGCAGGAGTGTTCATCCTCTGGTTATTTTAAAGTCAATATGAAGGAATTTTCATAGCAAATGGATTTTTAAGATGTAATAATGATTTTGTCTTCTGGAAACCTCTCTTTATGCATGAGCTGCTCAACTTCAGAATCATCTTCTCAACTGAAAATTCAGTAAATTCTTTGTGCTAGCAGGCCTTAAAATTAAAAGAATGAAATATGGGAACACTATAAAATTATTTTTCTGTTTCATCCTGTAGCTCATTAATGAAAAAAAATATTCTACATTTTGCTTCCTTATGGTTTTATTCAAGGTTTTGTTTTTGTTGTTTTGTGGGGTTTTGACAGCTTATATTGCTATTTAGATCTACTTGGAGAAACAGACCATAAGAGAAAAACCTTTTCTTATCTTGAAATGTGTTCAAAAAATCAGTAGCAACTGTTGGCTTAAACTGAGAATCCAAAAGGCAACAACCCTCTTCCTCCACACATGTATATACAGAGATTACAAAGGAAAAAACCCAAAATCTCAGGTGGAAAGTAAAAAAGGGACTTAAGTGAAATGAAATACTTAGTTATTATGCAAAAAATGCACAACTGAAGCAGAAATTAAGACAGCTCATTTAGAAGATTTTGTTCACAGATCATTCATTTTCAAAGTGATTAATGAAATTTTTAGAGCAGCAGTCTTCTAAAGAGAGAATCTGTCCTGGTTTCGGCTGAGATGGAGTTAATTTTCTTTCTAGTAGCTGGTATAGAGGTGTGGTTTGGATGTAGTATGAGAGTAATGTTGATAACATATTGATGCTTTTAGTTGTCAGTAGGTAGTTGTAACACCTACAAAAAGTCAAGGACTTTTTAGCTCCTCGCACCCCGCCAGGTGCACATGAAGCTGGGAGAGCACAGCCAGGACAGCTGACCCAGCCTGGACAAAGGGGTATGCCCTGCCATATGATGTCATAGTATCTGCAACATCACATAAGCTCTGTATGTATGACAGGGGAAGCTAGCTTGGAGACAGATTTGCTGCATTTAATTTTACTTGTGAATTGTCATATGCAAAATACACTACAGTTGTCACTTGTATAATAACTCCTTTAGGAATACAGAGATTGATTTTTTTTGTATTATGAGTGTCCGTCCGTTGTGTCATTCCCCCTCCCCCAACTTCCAGCTTTGATTCGATGATTTTGAATTAGATATTTTTACTTCCCCAGCCATTTTATAAGGTAACATTTATTTGTGTGGGTTTATACTGATAAAGTATTTTCAGATTTGTCATCACACCTGATGAGGCTTTAAGACTCACTTGTATTTAATTTCTTTCTTATGGCATTCAGCATTAGGAATGAGGGTCTCTGAAGGAAAACTATTTCCTTTCTTTTATTTAATTTTTAATTGCTGTTTGCTTCATTCCCTGCATTACCTTAATACTGATTCATAAAAGAATTTTTAAAAAATCTTAGAACCACATCTGGGTTTAGATTCTTTTCAAATTGCAGTTCTAGCAAAAGAAGCAATGGGCCGTATCTAAATAAAACACTTGTGGCCTTTTTCCTGAAATCAATCCTCCAGGATCCATTACATCTCATGCAGAGTCAGACCCTTCCAAAGGATGCTGAAATCTAACAGCTCACTGATCAGCAATAGGGAAACAAGGAGAACAGATTTAGCTTTTCCACATCGGTCTCACAGGGACATCCATGCCTACAAAGATATTGTCTCTATGACTAGTGAAACCACAGGTGAGAAATTTTCCTGGGGGGTACATGTCTACAATCTTCTTTTAAGAAAACATAGAAACAGGGGAACAGGAAGACAAGCGGTTTCTGGTTCTGTTTTGTGTTTTATTTTTTTATTTATACTAACTTATCTATTTTAAACAAAAACCTATTGCTTAGAGAAGCTGCTTTGGAAGTGGAAGGGCTTGGAGGTGAACACAGCAGTGCAGCTGAACCTCCACACTGCAGAATAGTGCTTCTGGTTCTTCTTCATTCCTTTTCTCTCTACTGGATTAATTCTGTCCCAGGCAAAGTGCTACATATTCAGGCTCTAGAAGAGTGTACAGTTGCATACTGAAGCAAGAGTTGCAATAAGGATGGTAAAATGGGATTTGGGCTGATAAAATGAAATCTAGTTAGACTGAGATTGTTTTGGGCTTTACCTACTTTATCAAGAATTATGGCCTGATAAGAGTGTATGCGTAGTTGGTTCTGGAGGCATGGCACCCACCTTGTGCACATTTTGGGATGATTAGTTTAGACCAGCTCTGGTTTAGTCCTGTGGACTGGATGCTAACCAGTAGTTGCATTAATTATATATGTCCATGGTGTTTCTTTTCTCATTTTTCATGTTTATTTCATCAAATGAATACTGTTCATGAGATCCAAAACAGCTGCATGACAAAAAACTAAAGCAGAGAGAGTGGGGAAAAAATATGAGATTTGTATCAAAAGCACACTCCTGAGCCAAACTAAAAGGTTAGTGTAGGACCACACATATGAATCTGGTAGATTTAGTGTCAAGTTGCTAAACTGCTAAATTGCTAAGCTACCTGAATATCAAGGACTCTGGTAAAATGGCGAACATAGCTTTCCATGTCTGAGAAACAAAAGAAAGGGAAAGGGAAGATAGAGGAAAAGAAAAGAGAAATAGGAGGAAAAAGGGAAGGTGGCAGGGGAAGGGGAAGAGAATGTGGAAGGGGAAAGGAAAAAAAAGGGGGAGTAAAAGGGGGGAGGCAAAGCAAAGGGCAAAAGGCAGCAGAAGCAGAGATGAAATGAATGGGAAAACAAGAGAAAAAAGGAAAGGAGAAGGGATAAAGAGCATTTATCCATTGAGGACTTCTAAACTTAGAAAGCATATCAACAAGCTTGTGGCAGGACTATGATCTTGATGATTTTCAGTTTTGAAAATAGTATTTTTTTCCACAAATCTATTCTTCCTTCTGTCCTGATCTGATCCATCATGGTTCCATTTCTCAGATTAACAATTGTAATGGCTTTTTTTCCTGCCAAAAATGTAGGTTCCAGGGATTAAATATTAAATTACTTTTGAATATGCTTTGTGTTTGATTATAGCTGAGGGCTTTTTCCCTCAATATGAACAATTCATTGTGGCTGAACCCTTTGAAAATGAAATGTTTAACTTTTCAATCTGAATATCTTTTAAAGTATAAAAAATTTGAACTAAAAAAATGAAACTCTTGGTTTTACTTTTACATGTTCAAAATATTCTATTTAATCAAAATAATGTTTGGATGTTTGTTTTGCTGAAAACATTATTTGCAATTTTAGGACTGGCAAGAAATGGAAAAAAAAAAAAAAAAGGCTATTTGTCCCAGTGGTCATATTCTCATGATTGGGGAATTAGAAACCTTTCTTGAAATTGAATGAATCAGACATACGTGCTAGGATCTGCTGAATCCCAGCAGTATCTCGAGAGGTAAGGCCACTGCATATCAATGTCCCCAAGTCCAGTCAGTACCAAGGCTAAGCATGTGTTCCAGGTAGACACACACATCAAATCTGTGTACACACATATACACAAAAGACACATAATGACAAGGCAACCGCACAAATGGACACAGGTAGAAATATGCAGACTCTTGAAAGAGAAGCAGAGACTTGGACTCACTCTGTCTTGAAAACCAAGGGCAGAGAGCACACAATCTTTTTGTACAATGTGTTCCTCATAGTGAAAGAGGTTATTGAGAGGCAATGACTCATGTTTATTTCCCCTTATTTTGTCTTCTGATACTATCAGGAAGAGTTTATTCCCCAGAAAGAATGTTGCTCTTTAAATGCCACTCAAGTAGTAGCATGCTATTCTTAGAGCACCCCTTTGCAATACCAAAACAAACCCTCAAAAAAGATGCCACTCCTTCAGACTCTCCTTGAAGTTCATGTGCTTGGGGTCTCTGACCATCACAGTAGCACTACACTTGAACCACTCCAGTTTCTTAACACCCTTCTTGAACTGGACACAAGTATTCTAGATGCAACATTAATAGCAAAAGATAGAGGAGGACAACAATTTTGTTGAGTCTCCTGGCCATGCTTCTCCTAAACAAGTCCAGTATGTGCTTTGCTTTATTTGTGGAGACAGTGCAAAGTGGACTCCGACTTAGTAGAGCACTCAGAGCCTTGTCCTTGACAAACTTAATAAATTTTCTGTTTGCTTAATCAAGTTTATCCTGGTCCCTCAGAACTGAAGTGTTAATTACTTCTTTTACTGTAACATCTCTGAAAATTTGCTGTGTATGCTTTGTGTCATTGTCCAAATCACCTATGAAAATACTGGACTATGGGGATCCTGGTATCTCCTGGTACATGAGGTTATTAATTCAGACTCTTTGACTTTAGTAATCCATCTGGTTTTCAACATGCAAAACAGTGCTTTCTTTTAGATCCCAGCATCCTATGAGAATGCAGAGATGGTGACATCATCATCCAGCAGTGTCACAATGACCACTCTCCCCTGATCCACACAGACAGTAATTTCATTTCATTTCAGAAGGCAAGCAGGCTGGGTGAGCATTGTCCTTAAGAAATTCATGTTGACTTCTCCCAGTTTGTAGCCTGTCCTTTAGATGTACAGAATTAGATTCATTCCATTACTGTCCAGGAAATGAAGTAAGGCTTATTTGCCTCAATTTCCCAGGTTCTTCTTTCTATTGTTAAAGAAATAGGCATCACTAACAGGGGTATCTTCCTGTCATTATTGCCTTTTCATAGATAATAGACAAGAGCCTTGCAACAAGCTCACACTTTCTTCATATCCAAGTGAATCTTATTGTGGTTTAAGACATACTCCAATTCTGATTAGTCCCTTGTCTAGAGCTTCACCAATGTTGCTTGCACCTCTCCTTCTGTAATGATACTTGCAGAGATACTTGTCTCATTGGGTATGCAAGAGCCAGATTTTCTCTGAATCCATGGACTGCTGGCAGAATCCATTTACTACTATAGAATCCATTCTTGTTATCTTTTAAGTCTATAGCTAGTTTTGACTCCAAATAGGTTTTTGCCATTCCTGATTTTGTTCCTAAGTCCCTAATAATGCTAGCATACTGTTCTGATGTTTTCTGTCTCGTTTCTACTTCTTTTGTACTTTCTTTTTGCATTCCACTTCATCAAGAAGCTCTTTTCTTAGCCAGGTAGGTCTTTTGCTGAAAATCCACTTTTTTTTTATGCAACAGAATATTTTTCTCCAGATTTCTTTGTTTCCATTAAAACTCAAATACCTTTTTCTCTTCATAGCATCTTCCCAGGGATTCTGATGACATTATATTACCTGATGTCTGTTTTTCTAAAAGTTTTTCTAACCTTTCCAAATTCATGTATAAAAGTCTATAGAAATCTCTTTATACTAAAAGAGAGCTGGAAGTTGGAAGGTTGCCAAGCAGAAGGGAAGTGGAAACTACTTTCTGTAATGCAGTCAACAATCCTTAATCAGGTCCAGGATCCTGAGGGCCCTAATGTAATTCATTCCACTCTGCTAAATAGGAAATTATTAAAATAACATCACATACTTTTTTAATGTCTTCTCTCCAGGGTTCTCAAAGTGCTTTGTAATAATTAATTAATTAACTAAGCCTTGTAACATGACTTTGGCATAAAATACTATTGTACTCCAATTTACAAATGAATCTGCTCATAATGAATATGAGTTGAAAGAAGGTGGCGCGCTCGTAAACTCAACTATTCTTTCAGTTACAGTAAATTCCTAAGAAAAATGAGATTCATTGCCTTTTTGTGATGCCTGCCTCTCTTGATTGACCAAAGACTAGGGATTATCTTAAGCAATTTGCCTCTATCCAAAAAAGAAACTCTGCTAAAGATCCATTACTCAAAAATCTGACCACATATTCTAACAGAAGGACGCTTCAAAAAATAAAATGCTAAATGATAGAAAACAAAATCTGATTTTTTTTAAGTATCACTTGTAGTTATGAGGTACCCTTCCAATACAGAAAACTTTTTGATAATTGAAAGCAGAAAATGGTAGACTGCCTTGGAATAAGTGGACGATTCTGGCACTAGGAAGTGGAAAATGCAAATTATAGAAGCTATTCTCGCAGGCTGGATCAGGATCATGAGACACAGTCCTCTACTCAATGGCAAAAACTGACTGTAATGAAATACATTTGTTTTGTTTTATGGTTTTTTTTCAATATTTATGTCATTTCTGATAACTACGTTACAAAATTGCTACTTGTTGAAAAGTTCTTGTAGCAGATCTGCAAAACTCATAGATGTGAAGAATTAGGAAAAGCAAATTTTGGTTATGAAACTAGGCCTTTCCCCATGATACAAATCAACTGCTTTTATATAAAGTGGGAAATTTGCTTATCTAGTAAACTATCCTTATCCCAACCCCTGGGCTTTTGGTTTCTTGGTTTTGGGGTTGTTATTTGCCCCTTCCTTTTCCCTTCCCTTCACCTGCCCCACACACTTTTCCCTCTGCTCTTTTCCTTTAAAGAGCAGGCAGCTGCGTGGATCTTGGCTCTCAGCCAGGGTAAAACCACGACAGTATAGTAAATCCACATGTACTTCTCAGGATGCTAGAATAATTTTGACCAACTTTCAAAACTTCTTACAAGATAAACCTTAAAATATATTGAGTTATGTGCTTTTATCCAAAATGAATGCAGATGGACAAAATCATCGATTTAAAAGAAACTCTTTAGCAGGTCTTAAAAGTATATATGCTTTATCTGACATGGAACGACTTATGAAATTAATTCATTATTATTTCAGCTGTTATCTTTTTATTATGGTCAGTTACAGTACATCAGTACAGTCAGCTCATTCTATTTAGCTTATATGAAAATACTAAAAATACTCAACAGAACACTTTAGATAACTATAGATTTTTAATGATTTCATGAATAATACCTGAAAACAGTATTGACTTCAATCCCAGCGATTACAAACATATCATAGAATAGTAATTAATATAGCAATTAACTAGCAAAACAATTTTTGTGGTTTAACACCAAGCAGGAACTACACCCCATGCAGCCACTGGCTCACACCCCCATGGTGTGATGGTAAGGAGAGAATCTTAAGAGTAAAAATCAGAAAACTTGTGGATTAAGATAAAAACAGTTCATTAAATAAATCAAAAGCCATGCTTGCAAGCAAAGCAAGACAAAGAATTCATTTCCCATTTCCCATGGTCAGGCAGGTGTTCAGCCATCTCCAAGAAAGCAGGGTTCCATCATGCACAACAGTAACTTGGGAAGAAAAATGCCATCACACTGAATGTCCCCCACACACCCTTTCCTTCTTACCCCAGCTTTATATGCTGTGCACAATGTCATATTGTATGGAATATTCCTTTGGTTAGTTGGGGTCAGCTGACGCACCTGTGTCCCTTCCCAACTCCTTGTGCACCCCCAGCCTCCTCGCTGGTAGGTTGAGGAGCAGAAAAGGCATTGGCTGTGTGCAAGCCCTGCTCAGCAGGAATGAAAACATCCCTGCACTATCAGCATTTTTTCCAGCACAAATCCCAGATACAGCCCCATACTAGCTATGTGAAATGAATTAGAATCATAGAATCATAGAATCACTTATGTTGGAAGAGAGCTTTAAGATCACCGAGTCCAACCACAGCCTAACCCTGCCTAGTCCACCTCTAGACAACCACCCAAGCACAACACCTACATTCCTTTTAAATACCCCGAGGGATGGTGACTCCACCACCTCCCTGGCAGCCTGTTCCAATACTTGCCTACCCTTTCAGTAAAGAAATTCTTCCTGATATCTAACTTAAATCTCCCCTGGTGCAATTTGAAACCATTTTATCTCATCCTACCACTTGTTACCTGAGAGAAGAGACCAACCGCCACCTCTCAACACCCTCCTTGCAGGTAGTTGTAGAGAGGGATAAGGCCTCCTCTCAGCCTCCTTTTCTTAAGACTAAAAATCCCCAGTTCCCTCAGCAGCTCTTCTCAGGACTTGTGCTCCAAACCCTTCACCAGCTTCATTGCCATTCTCTGGACATGCTCCAGCATCTCAACATCCTTCTTGTAGTAAGGGGCCCAAAACTGGACACAGCACTCGAGATGCAGCCTCACCAGGGCTGAGTATAATGGAGCAATCACTTCCCTACTCCTGCTGGTTACAATATTCTTTGTACAGGCCAGGATGCTGTTGGCCTTCTTGGCTACCTGTGCACACTGCCAGCTTTTGTTCAGCTGGTTGTCAACTAACACCCCCAGGTCCTTTTCCTCCAGGGAGCTCCCCAGCCACTCTGCCCCAAGCCTGTAGCATTGCCTGGCTTTATTGTGACCAAATTCCAGGATCTGACACTTGGCCTTATTGAACTATAAAGTTGGCCTCTGTCCATCAATCCAACCTGTCCAGGTCCCTCTGCAGAGTCTTCCTGCCTTCCAGCAGATTGACACTCCCACACAATTTGGTGTTATCTGCAAACTTACTGAGGGACACTCGATTCCCTCATCCACATCAGTAATAAAGATGTTAAACAGGACTGGCCTCAATACTGAACTCTGGGGAGCAGCATTTGTGACCTGTCTCCAGCTGAATTTACCACAACTCTTTGAGCCTGTCTGTCAGCCAGTTTTTAATCCTGTGAAGAGTCATAGACAGAATTATATCTATCCCAGCCAAAACCAGCACACCTGAACACAGAACAGTTCTATTAATAGACGAAGAAAATATTTTTGCAAAGTTTAAAGGCAAATGAAAGCAAATGGGGACTTCTAATGAACTGAAATAAAACAAAAACGGCTGCAAAATGGAAAAATCAGTTGATTGAACTGAGTATCCCTGTATAAAAATACAGTGTGAGTTTTTAGTAAATATTTATTTTGTATTGTGCATTCT
Source organism: Gallinula chloropus (assembly GCF_964237585.1). Classification (NCBI taxonomy): domain Eukaryota; kingdom Metazoa; phylum Chordata; class Aves; order Gruiformes; family Rallidae; genus Gallinula; species Gallinula chloropus. The sequence goes on from NC_140086.1 coordinate 19,193,626, forward strand.
AGCTTTTAATATTGCTTTTGTAAGGCCTTACTCATTTTGTTCCTGTTAACCTTTAGCGTGTTTACTTTTGGGTTGTTTTGGGTTTTTTTTTCAGAAAGACTCAGGCTCATTTTCTATATTTCCCAGTGAAAATCTGACTTCAATCTTCAATTTGTGTTCTTTTTACTTTTCAGATGTGTGAACTATTCCAGGATATTTTTCAAAGACTACTGGTTTAGGAAGTAGAGGCTTTGTTGTGGTCCTTATCTGAATTATTGCTGACAATGTAAGAAGTGTATTTTCTAGCCTGAATGAGGTCTCATTACTTTTTTCTCCTACAGAGTTGCATGTATTGTCTTTTCTTAAGAGAATTTTATGATATAAATGTATTATGTCTGTGGCTAGTGTTGTCTATGGCAAATGTCTGAAAAATGTCATTTAATGGACAAAGGTAAAATCATAGAGCATTTTCTAAATGTATACAAAATATATTATTTTAGTGCCTAATGTTGGAGTAAAATTAGCTGTATAATTCAATATTAAAGAAATTATTGATTCATTAATCACAAATGTTCACATAGGGAACATTTGTATTTGCGTACTTCCTTTTCAAGGGAGGTATGTGCCACATGACTATGAATTTTTTACACAGTTTATCTACTAAGAAACAATTTAGTCTGTGGTTTAGTTTGTTTGGTTTTTTTCTTTTTTTTTTCCTGGAGTAAAGGAACTTGAAAGAGAAGGAAACCTGAGAAAAGCACAGAAATTGCATAAGTGAATGTCATGTTTTACCCTGGATAGCAGCTAAAGCAGCCACAGAGCTGTTTGCTCATCTCTTTCCCAGTGGGATAAGGGAGAGACCTGAGAATGGGAAAAAACAAACAAAAACCAAATACATGAGATGCATAGCACCATTTCTCTCCACCTGCAGCCAATGCTCACCTTGTTCCCAAGCTGCCCTGCCTCCCTGTTAAATACAGTATGTGACCTCATATGATATGGAATATCCCTTTGGCCAGTGTGTGTTACCTGTCCTGGCTGTGCTCTCCCAGCTTCTTGGGCACCCACCACCTTCTCATTAGTAGGACAGCATGAGAAGCTGAAAAGTCTTTGACTGCTTGTCAACAACTAAAAATATCAGTGTGTTATTGACATTATTCTCATCCTAAATCCAAACTACAGCCCTATACCAGCTAGTGGAAAGAAAATTAACTCTATTCCTGCCAAAAACAGGACATGTGCTAAGGTGAATGCTTCAGAAATTTCAGTTTTCAGCTGGATATGGCCTGTGTATGAAGTAAAAAACACATTCTCTAGTGTCAATTCTGGCACCTTGACAACTGCTAAAAACTCTATGTCGAATACAGAGTTAGGATCAGTGGTGAAAGCTGATAAGATATATGGATAAATGTTGTCTTTGAAGTAAAAACATAAACAATTAACATGAGGCAGTTCGTTTTAAGAGACTAGCAGGAGGTGAATAAGAGGAGAGGAGAGTAGATCGTGCAAAAGTGAAAGACATCATTAAACCACAAGTAAAAGTATTGTGGACTAATTTTTCAAATCTCTGATTTTAGCTACAATAAATTACTTCATGCACCTCAGCACCTTCCATAAGTAACAGCAATTCACAAAATTCATCCCCACTGTGCCCGCAAAGGATTATATATGCAAACCTGAGAAGAGCAAAATTCTAATGAAAATGAACTGGAAACAGAGACTGTGAAAAAGGTGGTCAACATGTTGCCTGTAAATGCAGGGGACTGCATTCAAAGTCCAGAAAGTGTCTGATTTTTCTTTGCTCACAATCATATGAGAAGTAAGAATGACTGCACTGACACCAGAGATGTCTTTAGAACAGTATTATATGAGTGGCTGAAAATACATACCTAAGGAAAAACATTAACATAGGGCAATTATGAGTGATACATTTCTGGATGCTCTCCCACCTTAGATTTGTGCCTCACAGACTTCATGAAGCATATAAAGTTTCCATAGTAAAGTCTTTTTTCATCTTTTCTTTTTCACTGGTCTTACCATACTTCCTAGAAACTGTGTAAGCTTTTAGCATCCATCACAGTCTTTGTGAAGAACTTTCACTCTTTATGAAGTGAGTAAATGCATTACATGATGTGCGCTTTATAATCATTGATGGCTGTATAGCTCCTGATGTGGAGCTTGGTGAACATCATACAGTGAACAGGGGGAAGTTCTGGAAAACAAAACCGTTACAGGATTTCTTAAGCCACAATTTGCAGATGCAGAATTATATTTGGGGATTTTCAGTATTCAAAATGACAGGATGCAACAATAAAAGATAAAGTTGGCTGACGCAAGTGTGCAACAGCACAACATGCATCCCAGGATCATGCAAATGACATAAAAAAAAACCCTGCATCTGTAGATACATTATAGATGTGTACCCTGATGTCAAGGAACAAAATTATGACTGTATATTAGTATAATACCATATGAAAATACGTATTCAGATTCACAATAAAACTAAGATTCAAATTAAGCTGAGTTCCTTATCCAACACCCAATCAGCTTTCAAAGTGAACTGAAACCAATTTTATTTTAGCAAGGTGAATCTGTCATTCCACCAAAAATATTGCAATTTCAAGTGTTTTCAATGTAAAAGGTTTCTTTAGTCTAAGCTGGAAACTCATGAGTTTCAGAAAGGAAGGAGAGGAAAAGGAGTGAGAAACCTCAGAATTTAATATTTTCAGTGGATGATCTGACATAGTACATTGAAAAATATTCAAGAAGTTTTAGTTTCATTTTAGTGAGATAAACAAATACATTTTGAAACCTCATGTGTTAGTAAAACATTCAGTTGTTTTTGGGCCTTAAAAGCCGCTTGAAAGCTGATGTATATATGAACTATAGAAGAACAACAGAAAATGCATCCACACCTAATAATTCCATATTAACCAGAATTGTTTCCCAGCAAAGCAGTTAGAGACTCAATGCATCTGGTTTACAGAAGCTTATCAAGCGAAAGCAAGATCTTTCAAAAGGACAGACGATACCTTTCCTTAGTTAATGTGATATTCCCTCAGTGAAAGCATTAGAAAGAATCAGCTGCATTAAGTGTACCTAATAAAAAACCACATACTGTGCTCCCAGGAGTTTAGCACTCCCAGGATTAATTTCTTTACTACAGTCTGGGAACCTTTTTACTGACCCTGACTCTTTTTGAATAGATTCTGATTTTGGGGAATTAGATGTTGTTTTGGTATGTGTTGTTTTGGTTTTAACCTTCCTTACTTCTGCAGCCTGTTCTTGAAGACCTGTCAGACTTCACCTCATTTATTATCTTCTATTCTCTCTCCTCACACTGCACTTCAACTTTTCTTTCTTCAGAAAAAGAAAGTTGTGTTATTAAATGTATTGTGTCACTGTGCACGTAAAACATGTATATTGGTTGGTTATTTTTCCCCTGTTCTCTGTCTCCTGCCAAAGTTCACTTATTCAGCAAGCTTCACCTGTCACACAGTAAGAAAACAGTAAGTGGGTGGCACTTCACAGGAATAATGTGCCAGCATGAGTCTTTTCAAATGTAGCTTTGAAAATGTTCCTTAAAGGGAAAAGAGTCATAGAAGATATAATAGCTTGGAAGTAAAATACTCCCCTAATTTCACAGGTTTTTTTAAAAAATAGCCTAATATGTTTGGAACCATTTGGGTTTAAAAATGGTATGTTGTACTTTTGACATGTTACAATTCAATGTCAATAATGTTCAAAACATAAATGCCCTGAATTTGTATGAATAGGTCTTCCAAATAATTTTTGACAGCCAGCACATACATTTTTATTTGGACATGTTGTCAGATTTATTTTTTTATTTTATTTTGATACAAAGAAAGTGTAAACAACAAAATGAAATGCTTTTGCCTACCAAAGGTGAAAATGAAAGACACCAAAGATGTGCTCATATTTTCTCTTATGCTAATATTTTGTTTCAACTCTAAATAAGCAGACAGTCTCCATATAATATACCTGATGTGTTTATTAGAGCCTTCTGCAAGGGCAATTCCTTCCTGATGTATTTTTTCACAGGTTGAATTAAAATGGGAAGAGGAATAACAAAGAGGGAATCAAAATCAGATCTTTAATAGAAAGGAGTAGCCTATTGAAAAAAAATTAGGAATACACACAATATTTTCACAGCTATTCTAAAGAGCAATACCCATATGAAGATGCTTTAAATTCTATTCACAGTAAGTTACTCTCAATGGTAGACTTCAGACCATAAATATCCAAAGAACTGTCTCTGGATGAGCCAAGGCTGAGGAAATATCTTTGGCCCAACATAAGCCAGCACTTTAAGTATAGTACCTTGTAGATTCACAGTAGGCTAAGGGTTCATTATTTAAGCTTTAATGGTTGTTTTCACCAAATACAGATCCTTTTTCTGAGAGACACTGCCGCAAAAGGGTCAGAACAGAACTGGATAAATTCCCTCAATTACATAGTTTCAAAAGTAAAATTAAGAACAAGAATCAAACCTGTCAAAGAAATAACAAAAAACCAACACAAAACAAATCAAAAGTAAAAAAAAAAAAAAACAACATACAGTAACCTGCATGGGCTCTATTTTATTCACACTTTCTTGCCAATATAAAGATGATATCAGATGACAGTATCAGAACAAGCATATTGGATTTTCACATCATTGTCAAGTATAGATAATTGATACAGGTATGGTATTTTACTTTTTTAAAATCCACAGTGAACCTACAAGTGACATACAATCTAGAACCAAGTAATCTATTTTGATGCTTTCATATGTAGGATATTGCAAATTGCATTTATGTTTCATTACACAGGTACATTGAGAATCACTGGAATTTGCTAGATATCACAGTTCCTGAAGGACGAAAATTTTATGATCAGCTCTAATGTTCTGTGAGATACCTATCTCTAGTCTTTTTTCAGACAGGGAAATCTATAGCCCTAAAATTAAATATGTGCAATGTTTTCATTTGCTACTACATCTTTTATCTGTACCAGAAAAACAGGTTTACATTAGGATTTTTTTTTTTTTTAAAGAAGCTTTAGTTCCCATATATATTTTTCTATAGTGATTCAGTGAAATATAATAATGCTGAATAGATTGATGTAGATGTAGCTTGAGACAATTAATACAACTTTAATTTGTGTATTTTAAGAATATATTTGTTTTGGATTTTAGTAGAATATGGCTGTGCTGTAACTGTGTGATCTGTTTTGTGAAAGTGGCTACAAAACTTAGCCTTGAAGCTAGTGAAGATAGGGGAGTCATAAATAATGAGAGTAACAACCAGTTAAGAGACAGAGTATATCTTGTTTTCAGCGAAAAGGAATGTGTTTTTGAGCTCAGATAACCACAGAGAAGAAACGTAAAGAGCATGCACTGAGAGCGAGGAAGATACCTGAAGACCACTGGAAGACCCCCTAAGTGTCACTGAGCATGCTCTATCTGGGAGGAGCTAATGTAAATTATTCCACTGTTGTAAATACTTAGCCATAATTCATTGTAACATTGTGGGAAATAGTATATCCAGACTGGAGTATAGCTATTAGCCTCTGTGCTTGCATCTAGAAGTGTGACTGCCAAATTGTAGGAGGTTTTTTTCCCTCCCTTTTGGATTAGCAATCAGTCCTACCTCCCCTCTAATGGGCAGTGTTCAGCTTTCCCTCTGCAGTCAGCAATATGGGATTGAGCATCTCTGCTGCACAGCTCCAAGACAATCAGGTAGGAGCCGATTAGCATGAGCCAGATAAGACTGTGGGCAAATAATTGGCATGCATGATTTACTGGTGCACTCTGATTCTTCCCTCTGTGTGATACTTGGTTTCATTTTTCTCCAGCCTGAGTTCTAACAGATAATAGCTTGGTGTTATATCCTCAAGCCCTCTTGTCTCAGGAAAAAGGTCTTACTTTTACCAGAGGCTTATGGCACTGAAATCCATCATCTCATTTTCTCTTTTGAATGCTTCCAAGATAAGAGGAGCCATTACATGAATGCTCAGGCCAAGTCAGAGCAAGTAGGATATTCTCCTACTCTCATAACTATTCCCTGAAGAGTAGGTTCCTAACTTCCAGGCTATGACACTGCCATCTGAAAACAGATGAAGCTTGTAGCTCTAACAAATCACATAGAGCTAGAAGCATTTTGGACTTAAAATTAAGGTGGGAGAAATCACTGCAGGAAAGGTGCACTTTTTAAATAAAAAAAACAAACAAACAAAAAAATAAACACAGTATAACAGACCGTGAGGAAACTACTGCCCTGGATTACTGGGAATCTAAAACAACTGGGTTTTCCCATGTAGTTTTGCTAATGCCTACTATTTTGCTATCCTTCCTTGAAGTTTGTCTTTTCCTCCTTTTGAGCAACAACTGGAAGGTTTTTTGGCAAAAGAATATATTGGTTTTCCATTTTAAGCAAGAAGGTTTTGCTACTTTAAGAAATACACCCTGAAAACAGGAAATGAATAAAATTGTGGCCTTACAGGTGAAAGTGATTTCATTTGCTACAGAGCTACACTAAGGATATTATTTCATAATATATTTTTATTAAAAATCAATGAACTAAGGAATGACAAAAATATTAAAGCTACTGTAAATATCAGTAGGCATCTAGATGGAAATAGAAAGGTTTGCATTGATCCAACATTCAGAAACATTTATATGTTTAACCCATGACTTAAAAAAGTAGAAATTTGATTTTGAGCTACAGTGAGCCTACAAAAATATTCCAATGGCAGCGCAAAAAAAAAAAGTTTGCAGAGGTTTTCTTTTAAATAAATAAGAAAAATACCCATAGTTTTATTCCAAATAAATCCATGCAAACCCCAGAATATAAATTTAATTTAATTACAACAAATATAGTTGATTAAAATAAGAAATCCAATATTATAAAAGACAATGTCTTGTAGGTTGGAGGATGGCATTACCATTTCTCAGTAGGCTATCAAGACTTTTTCATTTAAGGTAATCATATTTCACACAGAATTGGATTTCAGTAGTTATTTTACACTACATACAGAGATAATAACAGGGAATATGTTCCATTAACTTTTTTTTTTATTTTCAAAGTTTACTTTGTATCTGGTAATTTATTTTAGATTTAGATTAGTTTAGATACACTATATTTATTTTTAAATTACTGAAATAGATAATAATGTGAAATTATGGCAAGATATCCAAATATAAGGATGATTTATAGCAGAACTATTTTTCTATTTTTGATATTTTGTAAATAAATTCAGTTAGGTGAAAACTGTGAGTCCAGTAATGGTGATACTTTTTTCAACATGCATTTAAATCCAAAAGCAAGATACCATAATGCATTTGAATACATCTCATATTTAAACAAAGAAAATTTTTTCTTTCTTTTCTGTCATATATCTTAAACACATAATGTAGTGCTTTACCATGTTTTAAAACTGCAACCTTGAAAATCTGTTCAAGGACAATCTAATTTCCCTTTTCTCCTTCTTCAAAGAAAGATTTGCAGAGAAGAATGAAGTTCTTGAAAGTGAAAGGGTTCGTAAAATCCCCTTGAGAGTTTAGTGAGCATGTTTATTTACTTAAAGGCGGACAGCCTATTTTTTTTTTTTTTTTCAATTATTATGTTTTTATAACTGGAGGAGGGGGCACACGACAGGGACAAACATATGGGACACTATTTCAGTGGAGATTGCTCCCCAGAACTGAAATTTGACATTATCCATACATTACAGAATCACAGAATCACTAGGTTGAAAAAGACCTTTTTAGACCACCAAGTCCAACCATACCTCTTATATCAGAATTATCTGTTGGAGTATACTGTGGGCACCTGAATGAAAATTATCAATTGACAGCACTAAGCAAAGACATGTTTATGCTTATCTGGTGGTCAAAAGGGTTGGTTGTATACCAAAAAGCTAAGTGTAACGGTACAAGTTTTGTGAACTTTCCTGGGAAATTTTCTGGACATGGTGGAAAATACTGTTCTATAACATAACATTCAACTTGCTTCCATTCACTAAGCATATTGGGTACTGCTGATCAAGCTAAATTCATCTGTTCTGAAGGCATAATGACCATTATCTTAATAGCAGTGCAGATTAGAGCTATCCATCTACTCTCTAATGAACATGCTTTCATGTGTCATAGGGTGAAACCTACTCAGATGCACCACTAAGAGAAAATGAGTCCTTAGCTACATCCAACCAGGTCTAACTGATTGCATGGTGACATTGTCTGCTGGGAAGACAGTAAGTGTTCAGATAACAGCTGCCAGGGAGGCATGCCAGAAAGTTCTGGACTAATTCTTCCCCCTGTTAATTTCTTATAGCATGGGGACAAAAAAAAATAAAATCACACTGTTCACTTCTTGCAGATGGAAGACCAGAAGGTGACAATAACATAGTAAATGACCTTTTATTGGCTTTAGATACAGACAAACTGAAAGAGCTTCACCTGGGACTACATACCAACGAACCCTCTACAACTGCTGCCAAACATGAAAATAAGAACACCAATAAATAACGCAAACCTTAATGACTTAGTCGGAACACTTTCATGTATGTCCACATATGTGCGCTGAACTTCTGCTAGGGTTTAGTGTTTGTATCTCATGATACACTTCTTTTTCACGAAATCTGGACTTTGTTCTCTCAGGTATATTTAATGATTTTAAGCTCTGGTATTTCTCAAAACTCTATGGATATTTCTTTGTGTGCATCTGCTCTGATGACTTCTTTGTATTTGATATACATTGTTGTTCCTGTATTATCTGTTTAACCATATAATAAGTCCCTCAGTTACATTTTTTCAAGGGCTTTTAAAATAAATTAATAACTGTAAAATAAATAATCTCCCTTTTTTATCCTCATAAAAATTAGAAATTTTTCCATGTGTGTATATATTGAATGTAAAGCAAATATGCTTCAAAGAGAAGCTATGAATGTTCAACTTAAGCTTTTCTATGTTGTAAAAGCTGACACATAAGTTTATTTGATATCTTTCTTTTCTGGAATGTGATGGCAAAAATCACATTGAATTCATGGGAGTATGACAAAATCACAATGTAAATTCTGCAATGCAAGTACTTTGTAAGAAGGACAACTTTGTTAGTTGCAAAACTTAAATATGTCAGAAAGATGCGCCCAGAATTATCACCTCTTATTTGAGAGGGCTTGCTGTAGCTGATTTTGTTTCTTCTTTACTGATATATCTGTTAGCATATATTTATCTGATGATTCTGAAAGCAGTACCTGTCCTATATAAATTTTCAATCTTACATATAAGGAAAATATGTAACATTATATAAAATGCCACAAATATTTTCTAACCATTAACAACAATGATTAAATTTTGGGAATTTTTAGACATCAGTGAATAGAATTTTTTTTTAATATATTATTAGCAAGTAATTTAATAAATGCTGGAAAGACAGGAGAAGTATTTATTTGTAGTAAATGCAGTAGTTCATACAAAATTAATCATACTATGTTAAACAAGGATGTGTATCTGGAATATTTAGCTTTTTTTAATCAATAAAAATGTAGTTTAAACACAGTGTTATAGCTTAAATATTACTTTTTAAAAAACAGAGAGTAAAATTAACTTATATTTCTATCTGGCATATAATGAAATCAACTTTGTTTTAAATGCATTCAGCAGAATTACATTTTTCCTGTAGTTAAGGTTTTCTCCTCGATTCCTGGAGATGCATGGTGTAGTGCTACTGCACAAATAAGTTAAAGACATTTGTTCTATATTACTTTCCAAGTACTTAAAGAAAACAAACAAATAAAAGTTTTATAACCAATTGTCAGAAATTTGGCTTAAGAAGCTTCTTGTCTGCAGAAGTGCACAGTGAGATGGACACACACACACAGATAGCTATCTCACCTGTGGACAAGCTGATAAAATCTACAAAGTACTCCTAGAGCTGTGCAGAGATGTGATCTGGGCCCAAACTGACATATTTCCTGAAGTGGAAATGTTTCCTTCTCCTCACAGAAAAAGATTGTTTGAAGACATCATTCAACCTTCCACTAAACATCCTTTAAAAAGTATTAAAGGACAACAACATTCTGAATTCTCTGCTGGGCAACAGTTACAGTCTGAATAGCTTTTGAATGCATCCATGTGAGTATTAATGAGACATTCTTGAACCCTCATCGCTCTGGGAATACAGCTCTGCTTTTTTGATAATAGTGTTCTGCCCAACTTTCAATACCTATTTGTGCCATTAAAACATAATATCAGTGCAACTTGCAATTAGAGAAGAGTATCTCATTGAGTTCTGTATTACAGGGATGTGTTACCTATTATAGGTTATATAAAGTAAGGCAATAAAATACTGTTTAAAAATGGAACAAATTCACTTGGATATAAATTTGAGTATCTTAATTGTGCTCTCATAAAAAAAAGGGGGAGAAAAAGATGACAGATACCTTTTTAAGAAATTACAGTGCTCTTAAAATCCTGTAATTATCTCCTCCTGAGTAGAATAAGCATATGTAAAATGAATGGTCTTCTGACCTACAGAGGTAGAGGACTACACAGGATTCAAGAAAAGGTTATAACTGAATACAATTGAAAAACTTCCATACTGAAAACATAATCTTTCCTTATAATACTGGATCAATCTTTTCCTTTAAAAGATAAATTTGTAGTCAACTTGTACAACTGATTTGAATGCATTTTCCCTGTGGTCATGACAAGAAGTCCTTTTAAAGGAAAAATAATCTATAGAATAAATTTTGATATTTATTTCTTGTCCAAAGAGTATTAATTTTTCACAAACATTTAATAAATTACTTGACTTTGTTCAGGTTTACAATTACCCTTTTAGTTTGATTTATCAGAGATGAAGGTGTTTAGAAATTTTGCATAAAGTATTTTTCACACATTTAAAACTTAAAACATATAGCTGGAACTTCATTCAAGTGCTTCTCTTCTGAGATTTGTTTTGCCACTTTATAGAATGACTTGTTAAATGTCTCCTTTTGGTAGGTATGTCATAGGCTACCTAACATTTAGCTCTACATCCTGCACTGTTTTCTATGGAGCCTGTGTATTTATAACTACTATACTGTACCCTGATAAAGACAGATGGTGATGAAGCCAGCTGGGAATTTCTGTCTTCCTTTGTTCACCAGCCTTTTATTCAATGACTCATAATGTCAGATGTGAAAGAACACCAAAAAATATTGAATCATTCTCAACAGAACCAAATAGTCTTAAGTACAGAAAAATAATCGGCTAGGTAATATATGAAATGTATCACTTATCTATAACAGTTGCAAACATGTTACAGACAATATTATCATTTTATTGAAAGGTGAAAATATAATTTTGAAATAGAAAATCTAGAATTTTCATAATGTATTTTTTTAATATATTGAATAGTTTTCTCACATACAATTTTTTATTGTTCAGTTTCCATATAAGTTGTCCTGAAGAAGACTGAGGTCAAAATTTTTTCCTGAACAAGATAATTTACCAATAGCTAATTGAAAATGGAATACTTTCTGAATACAGTGCAGTTTTTAGTAATGAACTGAATAACAGTCATTGTCACAAAGAAAATAGAATATGATGTTTCCAGCTTCATCAATTTCACTCCCCAGATTCCAAGATGCTTAAGAAACTTCACTTGAGATTCTAAATTAATGAAAAGTTTATGTTTAAGTAACTTTTTAATTAAATTCTTTGTCAATTAATATGAAAGGCTAGTGAAACAATTGACAAAAATTATGGTATATATGTATATATAAGGTGATAAAGAAGATACTCTTTTTGCTTGGAGTTATTTTTGCCATTGTGTAGAAGAGAGAGCTAACATCTATATTACTTCACTGCAATGGAAAAGACAAACTATGAAGGTCACTTGCATGCCACATTTCAGAAACTGTTTTCATCCCACTGCAAAGAAAATGTTGCTGGCATGGTAACTGTAATCTTCTGACCTCTGACAAAATGTTAGCACTAGGAGGTGTTGAAATCGTTTAGGCTTGAGTACCTTAGCTGTGGCAGGAATTTTTGTTTCTTTTGGTTTTTTTAAAGGAAGAACATTCAATGATGATTGAGAACAGCAGGGTTTGGGGGTGGTTGTATTTTATTCACAGCCATGTTTGCTTTGGCACTTCTGCACAGATGATCACGTAAAACAACACTAGGAAATCTTTTATTCAGCCACTACAAGCAGCGGAAAAAGACCACAGTTCTGTGAGTTAAGAACTAGATGAAAGACCATAAAGATATTTTTTCAAGATTTTTGATCATGCTGTACAACTTCTATGAGGAGATGTGTAACAGTCTGAGGTGCCATATTAGTTTGAAGTAGGTGACACTGAGAGATTTGGGAAAAGGACTATTGCAAAGGTGCACTGGAAAGTAAAGATGTGATTTAAGGAAGGCTGTGGATGTGGTCTACTTGGACTTTAGTAAAGCCTTTTACACCATTTCTCACAGCATTCTGATTCAGGAACTGGCTACCAATGGCCTGGACAGGCACACCCTCTGCTGGGTTAAAAACTGGATGGATGGCCAGGCCCATACAGAACTACAGTAAACCACATTCCTTCTCCACTGTAAAATGTTTCCTTTTTAAAAGTTCTGTAAAAGTGAATTCTGCAGGCAGAAACAATTTTTTTTCAACTCAGATACAAATCTGTGCTAAGTAAAAAAGCAACACTGCTCATTGTGCATATTCTGTTGGCAGAACAAGGAGCAAATATTATAAGCAGTAAATTGAAATATTTTTCAGAAATTCATTTTATTATCACTGTTTGAGAAAATCTGGTATCATACATGAAAATGTAATTTCTAATGGTTTGGGGATTTTTTTTTTTGTTTTTTCTTTTTTTTCCTTTAATAACAAAGCTATGGATTGTCAAGTAGTATTTGAAAATACCATGATATGGCCTGATTCCAGATTTTAAAAGACTGCACTTGAGAATATTCTGAAATACAAACTACTCCAACATCTTATTGATCATTCTTTCACAGGATCCTTTAGTCCCAAATTCCACTCAAAGCAGAGTCAGGTCTGAGGTCAGACCAGGTTGCCCAAATCATCCAGCTGGTACTTGAAAATCTCCTTGGTACACTTAAGTATTAAGTGTACTAAGACACTCTATGGATAATTAGTGTACAGCACACCTTAAATTCAGGTACACCTTGCATTTAATAATATACATATTCAAGCTGGGATTATAGCCAAATATAGGTAGACTAGCTCTCAGCAACAAATGAAGAGACAGACAACTTCAGGGAATTACTATTCCAAATGTACATTAGCTATTTACCTAAAAATAAGATAGATATCCTTTAGAGGTACCTCATTATTTATATATAAGTAAAGAAACTCATACTAATTAAAAAGGGGACTAAAACAAAAAGCTTAAACTCAGAACCTAATTTTTAGCATGCTCTAGTTAAGTTAGGTGCATCTTAGAATTTATTAATTATGAATTGATCCCTTTGAAGGCCTAGAAAGACCATCTGAAAAAATCGGGATTTAACCTCTTTCTTTTTAATGTGATTCAAGCTGTGGGCATGAATCATCAAATCATTCAGCTTGGAAGTGACCTAAAAAGGTCTCTAGCTCAACTTCCTGCTGAAAGTAGGTGCAATTCAAAAGGCCTTAGCCAGTCAGGTCCTGAAAATCTTCAAGGGTAAAGTCTGCACAACTGTTCCTGTTCATTCCCCATGCTGCATGTATTAGTGTAGAGGCATTTCAGAGAGGACCCCAAGTATGCTAATTCCCCAATAGAATCTTGAGAGCTTCCCCCATAATGCTGTATGTTACACACTGGTTGCTTTATATGCTTAAGCTTTAATCAATTCCACTTCATCCCTGTTTTGCTGGTCACTGTGTCCCTGCTGTTCCTATCTCCCTGAGCTTTTGGCTTTTCTACCCCATCTAAAACTTCCACACTACTGCTGACTGTCTGAGAGAGTCCTATGGTTATTAAAACCTGGAAGCCTACTGCAAACACCATGCATAAAATTGTGGACCTGTAAGATTTTCTTAATCTTTCTAATACCTTTCCTTTTCCCTGGTAGGATCAGATTAAACATTGTCTGGGTCCCCATGCCATTGAACGCTGCCCCAGGAGTCTTGTAGACACACTGTAATTTCCAGGTCAACCTTTTCCATATTATTGGTGTCTATGTGGAAGAGCAATAGGGACCAATAGATTTACCTCAGACACCTCTCCACAAAGTCCTGACAAGTCTGGTCAGTAAATGAGGGCCACTGTCCCCCACATAGTGACTCTCCAACAACCATCACTCACCATTTCCTCTTTATGGTTCTAAGTGGCTCAGGCTTAGTCACCAGTGAGATGCTCTGCTTGACAGTACTCCCAGCCCCATATCATATACAAGAGTCACGAACCTGTTCTGTAACAGCAAGTCATCAAATAGGGCAGGGTGAAACAATGATGGAACAATCCTGCCACCACACGTGGTGGCTATGCAGAGAATAATAGAGGACCTTTTGTAACAGAGAGGAGGGAAAGAGAATGAAAAAGACATTACCAGTTACTCTGGCTTGGAATTTTAGCATGTTTTCTAGGACAGATGTTACAATTAAAACTAAAGTATACAGACAGATCTGTCAGTGTATCAAATAATGGAGGAAAATGCTACCAGCAATTGCCTGCCAGATAGATGAAAACAATAGTCTGCCAGACACTTAGAACTGTATTACATATTAATGACCCTTTTGCAGATCATGCCACGACTTGATTCATCGTAAATTGAGAAATTACTACAGTGCATGTTACCTTGTTGGTTACAGCCAGAAGGAAGCGAGATGTGCTGTCCTCTGCAGTGCCATAGACACTGTATGTCCTTGGTGGTAATACAACAAAATCATGTCTTTCATACAGCTCTTACAGACAGAGATTGTGGAATACTCTAAAATTCACATGAAAAAGCAGAAGCTGGATCTATCTAAATATTAGAAGATGATTACATAGCTTCATTCCTCCATGAGTGTTCTGCCATCCTCTTTCTTCACTTTTGATTAAATGACATTTTGAACTGTATTATTTTAGGTTACAGATGCTGTGCTGGTAAAACTGCAACAGTTTTATTGCAGTACCGCTCCCTATTTTAGAAGGATGTTGAGATATAGAAGAAATACCCCATCATTTCATGCCAAGAGGGGAAAGAAGTAAAGTTCTAGCAGGCAATGAACATTCATCCCAACTGAAAAAACATATCATTGTTATTTTTTCTACTTTTTAAGACAGCATACACACTCTTTCAACTAGACTGCTCATAGAAATCAGAAGAGAAGGACACTATAGGGGGAACAAAATGACAATGTAATGCTTGGCCTTGGAATTGACTTTCCATCCATGGCATACATGTGCAAAGCTGTCCACATTCAAAACCTTAGACACTTCTTTAAAATGTTTATATTTTAAAGATCACTACACATTTTCTAAGTGGCATATCACTGTCTGTGTGCTGAGCCTACCCATGAGTCCCAGGAATGGACAGCCCAGCCATTAAGTGTGTGACAAAACCTCTGTGCACAAGCAACTGTAAAAACACTGTCAGATGGATAGCATATCTGAAACATCATTTGACTTCTCATAAGAATAACTTTATCAGGCAGCTGGGGAAGCCAGCAAAATTTAAAAAGTCAAATTTTTGCCTAAACAAGATTCCTAAGCTGAAAATAATGTTTAGGGGAAAGGCAGCTATGTGATTGCCTTCAGTGTGGAGGCATAGAGAAGGCATTTCAGAAATGAAAAGGGGGAAAAATCTATGAAAAGAGGATCGTGTCTTCTCCTTAATCACAATTAGAACTGCTTGATTTGCCTTATGTTTTGACAGGATTGTTTTATCTTAATGGTGGCAGCCCTAAAAGCAGGTTTAAGTAGAGTCAAACAAGGCAATGGAGTTCAAACAATACCACATAGCAGATGAATAGTTTTACCATTTGCTTCAACAATGGCAATGTGTTGCAGTTTTGTGAGGCTGTGCTGCTGAGACGATTCTTTTAAGCAGCAGTTAGAGTTTTCTGCCAGCCTAAACTATAAACAATGAGCAATTCAAGGCCAAAGTCGCGGCCCGAGAGATAGTCGAGCACCTCTGAGAATCACATACAGGAGAAAACAACCCGGAAGCAGCTGCATTTTGCCACCGGAGAAGGGAGCGAGAAGATGTAACGAGCCGTGCAGACACCAAGGCCAGGAAAGGGTGAGGGAGGAGGCGGCCCAGGTGCCGGAGAGAAAGATGCCCCTTGCAGCCCATGGAGAAACGTTGGAACAAGCCGCTGCCAGCACTTGCAGCCATGAGGAGAAACAGAGACATGGAGAAGACGCTGTGACCCTACATTGGAACAAACCCCTGCCAGCACTTGCAGCCATGAAGAGAAACAGAGACATAGAGATGAGTGAGAGATTTGCACAGGAACAGGTTTGCTGGGGGAGGCTGGTGACCCCACAGAGGACTGGGACTGAGAGACATTGTGATTTATGACTGCCCGCCATAGCAGTGACCCACACCAGGGCAGCTGGTGAATAGATAAAGCCCTGGGGAAAGGATTCATGTTGGAGAAGTTCATGGAGGACTATCTCCTGTGGGTGGGACCCCACGGTGCAGCAGGGGGAGGGTGTGGAATGAATGCCCCTCCCCCCCCAGCCGAGAAGGAAACCAACTTACAAGGGACTGACCGAAACCCCCATCTCCCAGTCCCTGCCCCCCTGTGCTGCGATCGGGGGGAAGAAGGGAGTGAAATCATGCCTAGAGTGAAGTCTGCTAAGAAGGGAGAGGGGAGGGAGGTTAGAGGTGTCTTAAGATCTGGAAAAGGAAAACAGCTCATAAAGAAGTAACCGAGAACCCCATTTTTTCCCAGTCCCTGCCCCCCTGTACTGCGAGCAGGGGGAAGGAGGGAGCAAGATCATGGCTGAAGGGAAGTCTGCTTAGAATGGAGGGGTGGGGGGAAGGTGCTACCAAGAACCCCATCTTCCACAGTCCCTGCCCCCCCTGTACTGCGTGCGGGGGGGAAGAAGAGAGCAAAATCCTAACTAAAGTCTGCTAAGAAGGGAGTAGTGGGGGCAAAGTGTTTTAAGATCTGGTTATGTTTGTTTTAAGATCTGGTCATGCTCGCTCTCTCTGTTTTCTTCACTGTTCTTTGTAGTGCAGTGTAATAGAGTAGTTTTTTTCTCTTCGTCACTTTGCATTGAGTCTGTTTTGCCCACATCGTTGATGACAGAGTGATCTCTCTCTGCCCTTATTTTGACTCCTGAGCCTCTTAATACATATTTTCTCCCCGTCCGACTAAGAAGGGGAGTAATTGACTGACTTTGGTGGGCATCTGGCCTCCAACCAGTGCTAAACCACCACACAATGCTAACATTAGTGAATAGATGCAGAGATATTTTCTTTTTATTATTAAATATTTCAAATCTGTTTCTATTGCCCTGTATAATCCTTTTCCATCTGGTGTCAAAAATGCAGTGTGAAGAATCTCATTCTTCTTATAACACAGGTATGACTGTAGAGTTTGCTTCCAGTTCTTAAAGGGAAAAGAAAGAGCAAAACCATATATGTTTAGTGGCACATTTTTCTTAGATTTTTTTTTTATATAAATATTGTAGCCTTTCACAAATGAAGCTTTCAAAATCACTAGAATTGTTACTTTGACAGTGCAGGTTTATGTGTAAGTTACCAGCAATTTAATTTAGACCTGTATCTTAGCAGTACTAGTAGACTCTATTGATTTCCATATTTGATATAAAATTTCAATTTTCAATAGCTAGAAAGTTGGAGGGTTATTTAATACACTTGATAGCTTTGCAAATTTTTATTCAGAATTAAAATAGCATTCCTTGTTTTCTACTTCATTACTGTGTTTGAAGCTGAACTTCCCTTATTTGATCTATACATGTATCTGGTTTTGCTTTGAACTACACAGCATGAAATACTTTGCTAATATCATTGCATTGCTTTGAAACATGATTTTTAGGAATATAGTATGTTTGTAACTGTTTACACTATTGGTTAGGACCTCTATTTACCAGTGTGAAGAGGTCAAGCTAAATTAAACTCTTTCCGGAATTTTGGATCTCACAAGTATTCAAAAGATTTTATGTGACATATTTTCCTCACAGGGAGATAAAAAGAATGATGTAGTTAGCCTTTATGTTCGTTTCTCTGTGTTTATTTTGCAACATGAAGCAAGACTTTCGCATGCCTTAAGATATATTTATTTGATTATAGCTCTAATTGCATATGCTTTAACATAATGTCTAAAAATAGAGGAGACCCTTCCCCTGCTCCAGCGTGGGGTCCCACCCATGGGAGACAGTCCTCCATGAACTTCTCCAATGTGAGTCCTTTCACACAGGGCTTCAGCTCTTCATCAGCTGCCCCAGCGTGGGTCACTTCTGAGGGGTGCAGTCATAAATCATTGAATGTCTCTCAATCTCTCAAGCCCAGACTGCATCAGCCTGTTCCTCAACTGGGTCACAAGCCCTGCCCTCACTGCTCCCCATAAAACCTGATCTGGAGCAGATCTCTCCCTCACTCATTCATCTCTGTGTCACTGTTTCTCTCCACGGGCTGCAAGTGCTGGCAGAGGCTTGCTTCAATGCGGGTCACTGAGTCTTCTGTATGTCTCCACCTGCTCCAGCATGGAGCGTCTCCATGGGCTGCAGGTGGGGCCTTGGCCTTTTCCATGGGCTGTGGGGGGGGGGCACCCATTCCACCATAGGTTTCTCTATGGGCTGCAGGGTCATCTTTCTCTCCAGCATTGCAGGTGCCTCCTCCTTGCCCTTTTCCCTGACCTTGGTGTCCGCACAGTTTCTTACATCTTCTCACTCCCTTCTCTGGTGGCAAAAAGCAGCTGCTTGCATTTTTTTCCTCCTAAATGTGATTCCCAGAGGTGCCATGACTATTGCTGATTGGCTTGGCCTTGGTCAACAACAGCTCCAGCCTTGAGCCAGCTGGTGTTTACTCTGTTGGGCCTGCAGAGAGAGCTTCTAGCTGCTTCTTGCAGAAGCCACCCCTGCAGTCCCCCATTTCTCCACCCAAACTCAGACATGCAAAACTACAATGCCTTCCCAATTATTAAATAAACAGATTGATGATTAGTTCTCTTCCACAAGCTATAATAATAGTATTTTCTGCCAAGACTAACTCCACAGCTAGCTGTCAATTGAATATTATCACTACAGCTTTCCAGTACCCGAAGGGAGCATACAAACAGGAGGGCAATTAACCTTTTTAAAGGATAGACAATAGCAAGACAAGGAGGAATGGATGTAAGGTAAAGGAGGGAAGGTTTAGGTTACATATTAGGGGGAAGTTCTTTACAGAGTGGTGAGGTGCTGGAACGGGCTGCCCAGAGACCCCCATCCCTGGGGGTCTTCAAGGTCAAGTTGGATGGGGCCCTGGGCAATGTTGTCTAGATCATGCCTGAGGTTGGTGGTCCTGCCTGTGGCAGGCAGTTGGAACTGTGTGATCATTGGGGTCCCTTCAAACCCAGACCATTCTATGATTCTATGATGGTTCTTTTTATTGTATCTCCAGTTACTTATCCGTTATAGCAGGGACTTGTAGTGTCTCTATATTTGATAAAATAGGCACCTGACTGCAGAAGTATTTTATTCATAAATGCTCTAGACAATGGACAGTATCACAAGACAAATAACAGTATACCTGGGAAAAAGCCACAATCCAAATTTTGTAACTGAGCAATGTACAAGGTGCTACAGCCGAGGAGTCCAGTATTATTTTCTTTTCTTTCATATATTCCTTAAATTCACTAGCAGCATCTGAATTAATGCAGACACATATGAAACCCCACAAGTGCTTTAGAGAATCAACTTTTGTGAAATGCCACAGACAATTGTGTTTCTAAAATTCCTAGGTGCTACAAATCAAAACAAATCAAAACTAAAGAAAACCATGCCAAATCAGACCAAAGCAAATCATATTTTATGTCAGTCAACTTCATCCTCACTCCAAAATTGAATTCTGTAAGACACCACAGAAAATTGTAAACTTCATTAATATTATTTACAGTACTGAGTATTTCCTTATCCAGTCTCCAGTGTTATCACATCAGCACTGTCTGCCACTATACTTTCTTTCATTCATTTCTGAATCTCTCATGCATGGTGTATTTCTGTACCTTAGTCCTTTGTTATCTACCTGCCCTGTCAGCTAGTTCTTTGTCAGTCAAAACCAAGAGCATTACCTCTGATGACACAGAACTACAAATTCTCTGCTTCTTAAACTGATGTAATTATTTTTCTGCTTTATATTTAACTTGTTTAAACAAAAAATGGGCTATATCATTTCATTCAAAGAGCTCTCTAGAAAAAATGTTGACATGCATCTGCCAAAAAAGGATGTAGGGAATTTGGTTCACTAGATTAAAAAAGAACCAGAAATACATATGTCCAAAATCCTGAGTGTTAAAAGATTTCATTCTGCTAACAAGCAATTTTACATTAGAAAATGTACTTAAAAGAAACATTACCATGGAAGGTTTCATGGCATATCTACTCATTTTATTAAGTACTGACTTACTACTCTGTCAATGATTTGCATGCATTCACTTCTGCAGAAAAAAAATCTAACTAAAATCTAAACCCCCTGCTTTGGGGTGAAGCTTTGGAAAAAAATCTGTTGTTTCTAATGAAACATTTAAGATTAAATTTTAAAAAAAAATATTTTTGCCTAAAAATTTGTGGTCAGCTTTGCTGTCAGTGTCACACCTTCCTGTGAAAGGATTATTCTGCTGTACTGGGTATGGGTTTAATGACACATTATGGCTCAACATGTTGAATTAGATCAGATCAGGGAAGTCAGATAATCTATGTAATAGTAAATTATCTACAAGTATTTTCTAAAAAATAAATAGCAATTGGCAAAAATTATTCCAAATAAAATTTTTAAGTAGTTGTCTCTAACCCATGTTATGTGTACACATATCAGACTTTCTGAAAAAAAGTTGCAGATTCTAGGAGACCGCAGCTTTCATCGGGAACTGAAAGTTTCCACTTGTTATGTCATTGCCTACTAATTGCTGAAATGCTAAAGTATTGCAGAGTTAACTGAAATGTAAGAATTTTATGAGATTCAATAGGTCATAAATATAAAAAAGGTTTTTTTGTAATACTTACTATATGGTTTTACGCTAGGTACTTTTACTCAAGAACAAATGAAATAATTGCGTTGCAAATAATTGTAGAATTCTTTCTAGTTGCTTGTAAGATTTTCTCTCAATTGCTCAGTATTTTAAATCATTTAGATCACCGATAGCATTCCCATTAAGAAAATCTTACAACAGCAACAACAATAATAATAATACTAATAATAAGCTTGTTTCATGAAAATTTAGTTCACTTATGATCAGCTTCTTTTTTACTATAGGTTTTTTCACAATTTTTAATAACAGAATGCAAGTGTTGATTAACCAAGTGTAAAAAGTGTTACTGAATGAAACACTGAATCTTAAAAAAGAGCAGAAAATGTAGAATTATCTGATCTACAAGTCATGAGTGGCCAATGCTTGACAATTACAGACTTTCAGAGCCAAAGATTATATTTGGACTATTGTGTTTAGCAGATAATGAATTGTCCTTCAAATCTATTTATATTTTTAGTTTCTAGACCATTCTTTGGCAATGAGCTCCTCTGTTTCATTTCTACTCTATTTGGCTGGTGCCTGTATTAACCCCATAAAATATAACATTAATTCTCACTTTACATAAGACCATTCAAAAAAGAAAAGACTTTGCTGTGCAGTTCAGTAGGAGCAAAAATTCTGTAAGATTTATACTTTTTGGTTCACTGGAAAACAAATTTTATAAGTATTAAAGCAAAAGACTTCAGTTATATTTATTTTTCTCTCCCCCAAAAAATAATTTAAAAAATTATTAGAAATAAAAGTGTTGGTAATGAGATGGCATAAGGAGTTTTCAACTGAAAGGAGGAAAGAAGCCTTTTAGTTAAAAAAAAACCAATAAATAGAATGAAATTACAATGTAAAAGCACCCTGGTACATGATATGGAAAGCATAGAAGTAATAAAGCAATGTCATATAGTCTCTCAACATCCATTCCAGTCCTTTAAAGAAATACAACTGATATTTTAAGGTTTTGGAATTATTCACATGTATTTTTCACATTTAAAGGGGATTTATATATCATCATATTAAATTGCTCCCCATAGAAATATATATTAAGACGTATTACAGAAAGGATTGCAATTTTCTCATCATTTCAGCAGAATAAGTTAAATTCCCTTTCCTTAAAACTCACACCATAAGCATTTATACATGGTAAAGGATAGGTGGAAGGAAAGCACAATCTGATTCTTTGTTGATGTCATATTGTTCATGTTTTTATCTCTCATTGAAACATGAAGAGAGAAGGAGAATTATATGTGTTATATGTTTGTAAGGCTCTAATTAATTCTTTGAATGTCACTGACTGAAAAATGCTAATTTACATTTCCATACTTCTGTACTGCATTTCAGTGGAAAGATGCTTAAGGGAAGAAAAATAACTGTTTGATAAACTTATAATGAAAAATATGAGTTGTAGGTGCACCTCTAGATATGAAAATGTTTTTTATTTGTGTAATTCTAAAGGTCTCTTGCACAATGGCACAAAAAGTAAATCAACATTTTGAAATGCATATTTGGATATGTAAACAGCAGCTGCAGTAGGAAGAAAAATATTAATTACTTTAAAATTAGTGTATTGCTATCAACTTGGACCTTCCATACTCATTACTCTTTTATAGGTTACTACTCGCCTTTTCTCAGTTTTCTCTAAAGCTCCAAATGCTATAAGTAGTATTGTGCAAGAAATTATTTAGACTGGAGGCTATATGAACAGAAACATCCAATAGTCATAGAATAGTCTGGGCAACATTTTCCACCTACTCACCACCGTCACAGGGAAGAATTTCTATGTTATATCTAATCTAAATCTACCCTTCTTCAGTTTAAAGCCATTACCCCTTGTCCTATAGCTACAAGCTCTCTTAAAATGTCCAGCTCTCCTGTAAGCCCCTTTAGGTACTGGAAGGCTGCAATAAGGTCTACCGAGAGAATCATAGAATCATAGAATTGTAGGGGTTAGAAGGGACCTCAAGAGATCATTGGGTCCAACCCCCCTGCCAAAGCAGCTCCCTAGGACATATCACTCAGATAGGCGTCCAGTCGGGTCTTGAATATCTCCAGAGAAGGAGACTCCACCACCTCCCTGGGCAGCCTATTCCAGTGCTCTGTCACCCTCACTGGGAAAAAGTTCTTCCACATGTTGATGCGGAACTTCCTATGCTCCAACTTGCAGCCATTGCCCCTTGTCCTATTCCCACAGACCACTGAAAAGGGGCTGGCTGGTTCCCCCTGCATCCCCTGCTTCAGATAATTATAAACTTTAATTAGGTCCCCCCTTAGTCTTCTCTTCTCAAGGCTGAAGAGTCCCAGCTTACTCAGCCTATCCTCATAGGGGAGATGTTCCAGGCCCCTAATCATCTTCGTGGCCCTTCTTTGGACTCTCTCCAGGAGATCCCTGTCCTTTTTAAACCAAGGAGCCCAGAACTGGACACAATACTCCAGGTGGGGCCTGACCAGGGTAGAGTAGAGGGGGAGGATCACCTCCTTTTACCTGCTGGCCACACTCCTCCTGATGCACCCCAGGATCCCATTGGCTCTCTTAGCCACCAGGGCACACTGCTGGCTCATGGCCAACCTGTCATCTACCAGGACCCCCAGGTCCTTCTCCACTGAGCTCTTCTCCAGCAGGTCATCGCCCAGCCTATACAGATACAACTGGTTGTTCCTTCCCAGGTGCAAGACTTTACACTTGCTTTTGTTGAACTTCATCTGGTTTCTCCCTGCCCAGCTCTCCAGACTGTCCAGGTCTCTCTGGATGGCAGCGCAGTGTTCCTGCGTGTCAGCCACTCCTCCCAGCTTTGTATCATTGGCGTACTTGCTGAGGGTGAATGCTATTCCCTCATCAAGGTCGTCAAGGAAGATATTAAACAGGACTGGACCGAACACCGAGCCCTGGGAACACCGCTAGTCACAGGCCTCCATTCAGATTCTGCTCCTCGAATCACAACCCTCTGGTCTCGGTCCGACAGCCAATTCTCAACCCACCTCACCATCCACTCATCTATCCCATGCTCTCTCAGCTTTGCTATCAGGATGTCATGGGAGACAGTATCAAAGGCCTTACTGAAGTCAAGGCAGATGACATCCACTGCTCTCCCTCCATCTACCCAGCCTGTTATGAGATCATAGAAGGCTATGAGATTGGTCAAGCACGATTTCCCCTTGGTGAATCCATGCTGACTACTCTTCATGACCTTCTTCTCTTCCAATTGCTTGGAGATGGCATCCAGAACAAGCTGTTCCATTACCTTTCCTGGGACAGAGGTGAGGCTGACTGGCCTATAGTTACTAGGTTCCTCTTTCTTGCCCTTTTTAAAGACTGGAGTGACATTGGCTATCCTCTAGTCTTCAGGCTTCTCCTGGCTGAACAAGCCCAACTCTCACAGCCTGTCTTCATTGGTTCTTTTGATGCTTGGGTTGGCTTTCTGGGTTGCGAGTGCATATTACTGGGTCATGTTAAGCTTCTCATCAACCAATTCCCAAGTCCTCAGGGCTGCAATCATTCTGCCCAGCCTTCATTCATCCTTGAGATTTCCTTTACTTTGCAGGACTTTGCATTGTCCTTGTTAAACTTCATTGAGTCTGTTATGGGCGCACCTGTCAAGGTCCCTCTGGCTTCCATCTCTTCCCTCCAACTCCACCACACAGCTTGGTGTCATCCTTCCTATGCCCTTTCTGGTTTAGGACCCAAAGTCGGAACTATAATGCAAACAAGTAAGTGGTAAATCTGGACATATTAATTGTTTGGGCTGTGTCACCCTTTCATAGACTGTATCAAATTCTTCTATTATCTGGTGGTATTTTGCTCAAAGGCCCAATATTAGATGAGAGAAATTAGAGCATCTTATTTCATTTATTCATACATCAGAGATCGGAATAGGCTCAAAACAATGAAAATGGAATAAATTTTCAATTTTTTTTTTAATGTAACACCTATCCTCTGCTCAACAACAGGTAGTGAAAGCAACATATAAAAGTAGGGAGTGAGAAATAGAACATAAGCAAACCTATTGTTCAGTGATACCAGTTTATATAAAACATATTTGAAAACGTACTTTTCTTTTGGATAAAGGTTTGATTCAAAGCACAGTGCAACCATTAGAGATTTTTTTGTATATTAGGGTTTAGATCCAGCTATAGAGAAAAAAATAAATCAAATCTAGGAAGCTTTGTTACTTGAAAAGTCCAAATACTATCTATATTTCAATTTTGTTGCATATATTTAATGGAGATAGAAGCAAGAGCAAGTCTGCAAAGTATTTTGTAATGTTTATCTTGTAGACTATTCTTATACTGCACTGCCTCATTTTTCACATTTGAATTTATAATTCTGAGTATTAACTGTGTGGCCAGAATTACAATAATATAAGTGTTTATGAAATAATGCACAACCTTAGCAGTGAAGACGTTTGGTGGAGTGTAGGATTACTAGTCTATTAAATTGGCCCATTTTAAGCAACCACTTATTTGGCAGGCAGTGCCATTCCATCAAATTAAGAAAAGGAAAAAACAGAAACAGCACAGCACAGTTTCCAGAGTACAATAATCTGAGTTGGGAATAATAATAATAAAAGAAGAGATGACAAGCCGTTTAATGTATTACATGTGAACTTACTCCATTGCACAGGATATTTCTGCTGATATCCTTGCTGTAGTTACTTGGAGTGAGAAACAATTTACTATATTAGAGCTTAATCCTTTCCAACCTACCAAAAGAAGTAGCAATATTGTCCTAAAACTGCATGTCTTATACTCTGTCATCCCAGTAGCAACATGCAGGGATGAATCCTCAGCTCTTTTAAGTCATTGCAGCTCTACTTAAGATAATTAGTGAAGCTGATGTGACAGGATTGTTAGATTGATGGTAACAGCATTTAATTTGTCACAGCAGTAGGCATATAGCTTGCTTAGCATTTCTACTTTGGAGACCCTTGAAATAATGCATTATGATACCATTGTTATTGCATCATAAAGGTGTGATGCTGTAATGGGTTTGATTTTTTTTTTTTCTGTAGAAATGTGATTTCTTAACTATATGTCAGCACTTAAAGCAAGTTTTCAGTATTTTATATTATTGACAAAGTAAAGATTTAAATCTGTAATTACTACAGGTTAACATCATCATTGTGTAATCATCATTGTGTAACTTCTAGTTATTTCATTCAATATATCTGATCCGTTTATTCAAAAATTGTAATATGTTATTCCTAATACTATCTCTTTTTTACACATTACAGGAATAGATATGATTTATGAACCAAGTATAAAGTGTCATTATAATAGGACATCTCTATATTGCTTCAGCAACACAGTGGGAATTAATAATTCAATGACATATAGGACTAGACTGTCTAGTACTTTTCATTTATTTTCACTGTCTTTCACAAATAATCTGAGTCCTAGCTATTTGGGATAAAATACATTCATTTTTTTCCCCATCACTACTGCAAACAGTCACCTTGTAGTGCTGTTCCATACATTGCATCACTGAGACTGTTGTACGGAGTATTTGCAGGCATACCCTTTTCATGTCAGTGCTAAAGCTGATATGACTCAGCATAGTTAAAAGGACAGCTTTTCCTGGTCCTTCATCAGGAGTAATAAATGGATCCTTCATTAGATTCAGTAACAATCCAGAAAGTCATTGTCTATATTTTACATTTTTTATTCTTCCTGTAAAAAATAAAACTGGTTTAGTGTGAGTAACAGTGTCACTAGGTCAACTTCTGTGATTAATGAAACTTCATCTTTTGCCTTAATGAATTGGAAATTCTTTACTGTGACAAATACATCAATCAAAGTTTCAAGTTTACCTCTTTATGACTGCTACAATGCCAAGAACACTCTTTCAGTACGAAGATGTACACAATAGTGTGATTGTGTATTGTCTCTCCTTGGTGTATTCACTAATATCTCATCCTGCACAATGTCATAGGAATAAAGTATTTTTATCACCTCCCACCAAAGTAGCTTCTGCTTAGGAATAAAAATACAAAATTGGCTTTTCACAGGAAAGGGCTTTGTCTCATTGTTGTGAGAGATAGGAAACTGCTAGTGACTTGGGACTTTGCTGATATCCTTGATATGATTTGAAGACACCCAGCTATGGTATGCTTTGACTTTGAAGACAGTCTGAGAAAGCAAGTGCAGGATTAGGTTTTGACTCAATTACAACTCTTTACTCAGGTAATACATTTTGGAAAACACATTAACGTCAAATGCAACAAATACTGATAACTACTAACATAATTACATGTATTTATCGACTTCATTGAGAGTCAACTATATTTTAAAGATGCTTTATGAGATTTATCTAATCTTATTTTCCTACTTTTAAAGATATTTGTTGGTAACACAGGAATCTCATTATGAAAGTATATTTTTTTTTTAAAATCAAGAAATATATATTTTTAATTGTCCCTTTCAGAATTACTATTAATGTTGTTATTACTTTGAAAGGAGACAGTCAATTTGAGAAAACTGCTTGTAGAAATTACTCAGATTCACACATTATTTGATCATAAAGTTGCTATTATTTCTAACTATATCACTGTGGAGGTGCTAGCTATGGAGAGTAACATGGAGCTTTACTTGGCCTTCAAAAAATAGAATTCTGTATATTTACAGAACAGTTTATTGTAGATATTTGAGGCAGGCCTCCTAGCATGTTTCCTAATATGATTTCAAATATTTCTACCAAAAAGAGAAGAATAAATAAAATTACCTTCAGTGCAGAACACATTTTTGAATAAACCTCCCACCTTTACTCCATAACAATATTGTCAAAACTAGATTACGTTTTTCTGGAATTTGAAAGTCTTTCAGTGACACATGAAATATTTCAAAGCCATTCTAACATAGCTTAATTGTATTGTAAGTGACAAAACTTATGCCTATTTTACTGTTAATTAACAGTGTGCCTTGAGTTCCTCTACTTTGTTCAGCTAAGATGAAGGAAACCACTTGCCTAACTCACTGAATACCTGAAGGCTTGTTCAAAGAGCTACATGCCCTGCTCTGACACAAGTACCATGATATGCCTGATCTCTTGGACACTGCAGTTATTCAGCTGCCAGTTGCTGACAGATCACACAGACTTCACTTGACACTAGTAATGATGCTGAGTTATCCATTGCCTCTTAAATAAAGCAATTATTACTACAGCTCTGAACTGATTATTCACTTCTGCACAGCTTAAAATATTTATTATTTCCATCCTTATGTCACTGTCTCCTGGCAGATTTTTCCTCAGCAAAAGTCACACATTAGCTATGTTGTGGTGAATGTTCATATTGTTGAGTATATATTGTATGTAGGTTGTATTGTATACACTGTTATTTGTCATACGGTGTCACAAAGGGCACAGATGAAGCAAAACATACTAGATCTGTGAGCACTGACTCATTGGCAGAATATTATGCATAAAGACTTCAGCAACTAAGGATAATAATAAAATTAAGAAAGTAACAAGTGTTGGGGCAAGAAAAAATGCCAGGCGAGGTTGGACATTAGAAAAAATTTCTTCACCAAAAGGGTTGCCAAGCACTGGAACAGGCTGCCCAGGAAAGTGGTTGAGTCACCATCCAAGGAGGTATTTAAAACAGGTTTAGATGTGGTGCTTAGGGACATGGTTTAGTGGTAGACTTGGAAGTGTTAGCTTGATGGTTAAAGGTCTTTTCCAACCTAAATGATTGTATGATTATGAGTCCATCAAATTAGCCTTTAAGGTTTCAAAAGTGTTTTGTCATGGAAAAAAGACTAGATTTGCACTTGTAAAATCCACAGCCAGCACAGAAAATGTCAACTAGTTTAAATTACTAGACTGGGTACTGGAAGCAGCATTTCTGTACAATACATTCTTAGCTAGGCCAGTAATAGGCAGACGTCAAACATGCAATTGAATCAGGCAATGTACCCTACCCTGTTCTCCAGGATTCTCAAGACCCTCTTGTTCCTAGTCCAAATAGACCTAGCTCAGGGGTATCCAGCCTCCACACAAATTGCAGGAACAACAGCTATGTTTTTCCTAGTAACTGTTCACTGATCGGCTCCAGTGTAATCAAGCTCCCTAGGACTCTGGCATGTAGAATGATAAAACAGTAACTATGGACAGTCTGTGACAAAATGTCCCAGTTTTGTAATAGTCAGAGCCTTCCTCTGTTCTTGTGGCTTTGCTATGCAGTTTTTTTTCTGAGACTACCCGTGTTTATGCAAAATTAAGGATAATAGAGAATTAGGACCAGAAATATCCTTTTGCTGCATTTGTTTATTTGGCATGTGGTTTAGCTTCCTGGTATTTGTGTAGATTAACAATTAGAGACCATAGAAAGTTTGAGGAGAAAAGGTTTTGTGTAACTGATTGCTGATATTCAGTATCTAAACTATCCTTTTGGTCTGTTTTGAATAAAGTGCAAGTGTAGATTTAGTCACACTGAATATGAACAGTAACTTCATTCACAGTATGAACATCTGAATCACTCCCTTATGCTCACAGGCATTGTTGCAAGTGAGCTGGAATTAGCAAACACAATACCGGAACAAATGCAATAACCCAAATTCTGATTATATTTATGAAAGCTTTATTGTAACAATTAACAAAGCTGTATCAAGCAAAAAAATCCACCTAATATCCAATCTAACACCTTCTTTTGAAAAGATTATAATAGTACATTACTCTCCACACATGGTAACAAAAATTAATTCCTTTTTCAAATGGATCAGAAGATATTCAGTTAAGGTGGAAATGCTTTCACTTCCCCCGCTGCCCTTATGATCTATGAATATAGAGTAACAACAATCTATAGATTCCCTTTAAAATATATGCTTCAGAGAACTTGTACTTCACAGAATTACAGAATCACAAGGTTGGAAAAGACCTTTAAGATCACCAAGTCCAACCATTCTTATCCTATGCTAAACCAAATCCCTAAGTACCTGATCTACCTTTTTTTTAAAAACATCCAGGGAAGGTGACTCAACCACCTCCCTGGGCAGCCTGTTCCAGGCCCTGACAACTCTTTCATTAAAAATCTTTTTCCTATCATCTAATCTGAACCTCACTTCACTTGGGGATTTTACTAAAATACAATGCATATGTAGTGTGGATTTAGCTAGATGTTTGATGTTTAAAGATATATAAAGTGTTGACTCTATATCTGCACATATGAAATGAAAAGGATATCCTGAAAGATACTAATGATATCTTGAAGGCTGGTTAAAGCCAAGCAACTCAGAAATAAGGTGAAAATTTTACCCTTATCAGGTCTCATTATGTCTAGTTACTGTGTTTCTCACAGTATCTGAGAAACCTTCTTCTCCGAGAGCCCAGTGGAACTCTGTAACAAACCAAGATACAGTGCTTTGAATTGAAATTACGCTTGAATGCTGTATACCTTCATATGCGTTTATTTCAACACTAAATTCAAGTTAACTTTTTTTTAAGAGTGGTATTCTCAACCAATATAAGCCTGTGGGACCAGCTAAGATACCAAAATGCTGACAGTGAGCTAATACCATTCTGGCACTCCTTTCTACCACCCTTAAGAGGTTGTGGAGACCAGAAAAGGTCCCCAGTGACAAAAGAGACAGGAAGGATGAGTAAAGACACAAGAGAGTGGTTAGCCAGACTTCAGTCCCTAGAAAATGCTAGTCCAGGCCATTCCAGTCACATGAAGGAGAAGTAAGATACTAGAAGCAGCCATCATGGATTTACCAAGAGTAAGATCATAGAGCTATGATAAAATTATTCGATCCATCACTGAACAGTGAGAACTTGACATTCTTTACCTTGGCGTTTAACACTGTCTCCTACAAGATTCTTGTATCCAAGCTAAGATGTCTGGACTACCACGAGAGTAAAAATTTCAGACTGTAGGTAGTAGTTATTGTTTTGTACTATATCTGGAGATCATTTAAAACAAGATTTCTGCAGACATCTATCCTGGTACCTGTCCTGTATAAGATCTCTAATGAGTGACTTAGGAGAAAAAAATACATCATCATATCCGAGGGTTACACCAAACATGGGGTAATGACACCAGCTGACGCATTCAGGGGCTGGGATTCCATTCAGGAGGACCTAAACAAGCTGTATGATCAGGTAGGAAATTCGACAGTGGTGTACACATATTCCTGCATCTGTAAAGGAATATCACTAAAGGCTGAGTGCTCACTGGCTGGGGAATTGAAAAGGTTCTGTCCGTCTTAGAAGACTATAAGTCCATAGTGTGTCCTTTCAATGGTAGAGGCAAATCGTATGGTAACTATAGCACTGGGCAGCACAGTCCGGAGATCGAGGGAAATGACAAGTCCCTTTTGGCTTGCCACTGGCTAGACCACATCTGGAACATGTCATCCAGGCTTAGGCCTCCCAGTTCTAGAAAGTTGTGAAAAATTGGGAGCAAGCCCAGTGAGGGGCCACCAGAATGGTCAGGTTTGAACGTGTGCTTTGTGAGGAGAGGCTGAGGAAGCTGGCCTGGCAGTAAATCTGTGAGTCAGGCTGTGCGGAGGAGTTCCAGGATCTCAATGCTTGGAGGTTTTCAGGACGCTATTGGCTAAAGACTTGAGCATCCTGGTCTGAATTTGTTGTGGTACTTGTTTTCAGCAGGATGTTGAGCTACAGCAGCTTAGGCTTCTTCCAAGCTGAATGATTTAATGATTCACTACCACAACTAAAAAGAAGGAGGCGTAAATACTGATGTTTTCAGATGGTGTTTATAGGCCACAGTCAGAACCTTCAAAAGCAGCAATTCATAATGATAAAGTATAAGATTCATCTCACCTAACTAGAGCCAGCTTGAAGTTAGCTACGTGGTTTATTTTCTAGTCTCTCTTTAAACTCAGTAAAAGCAATGAAGTATCTCTAAAATAAAATATATCCAATCTCTATATAAATATGTAAATTAAGTGGGGGCAGGTTATTCCCTGAATATTCCTATATATCTTGAAGATGTAAGAAACTGTTCAGACACCAAGGCCCCGGAAGGGGATGGCGAGGAGGCGCTGGGTGTGCAGTAATTAAGAAATTAGAGAGTTTTGTTTCCTTTCTTCTGTGTTGAGTCTGTTTTGCCCATGACGCTAATTGTGGAATGATCTCTCCCTGTCCTTATCTCAACTCCTAAGCCTCTCAATATCTATTTTCTCCCCTGTCCAGCTGAAAAGGGGAGTGATACAATGACGTTGGGGGGTATCTTGCCTCCTGTCACTGTCAAACCACCACAAAGTAGCACATTTAAAGGGTAACTTAATTAGGAACCTTTACCAATTGTGTTTCAATTCAAATTCTTAATATTGAAAAAGTGGGAGTAAGTGCATTTTAATGTTCATTCAGTACTGCTTTTCAGTACTCTGTTTCATTGCAAGCAACATCAAAAAGGAAGATATTCAGATGATTTCTTGAGAGTCCTTTTAATGCATCTATTTGTTTGAAGCTGTGGTTTGAAAAGGTTTTCCCTTTAAACCTTCTCAGGATTTCTTTAGGTTTCTCCATTTTTGTCTTCCAGCAAGCTGAAATCTCATTTTAATTTCTTTTTCTTCACCACTCTTCAGTCCAAGTTTCTAGAATAGCTTATCAGTCCCTCCTCCCTCTAACATTTAATGAGCAAACCTGTAAAGTAATACAGTTCATCCTTTGTTTTGCATATTATTTGATCTTTATTTTCAAAGTTTCATACTTTCCACACTCCTCCCCACTACTGAGGAAAAAAATAAGAAAGGCAGAAAACATAAAAGCTAATAGTAATATTTTTACCTTGTAATCATCAACTGAGGTAAAAACCTTATTATACCATGTGCAATGAAGTGCCTTTTAAAATTTACCAGTCATTGAAATGAATTAGAAGAATAACTGTAAAAAATATGACAGTAATCTCTTGGTCTCAGACCTGGAGCCTTTGAGTCACCTGTACTATTTAAGGCCTTATGTTCCATTTAATACTTATTAACTTTACCTTGAGCTGTTTTCCCACATATGAGAGCAGAAACTACAGTTTGCTCTAAGGCAGACTGAACAGGTATGCGTGAAAGAATTGTTTCCAACATTTAAACACTGGGATAGAGTGAGGCACAAGTTAGTTTTAAACAAAGAAAGGAAGCAAAGAAAACACTGTATGTAAAGTTATTAATAAACCTGCATTTATTATCAACATGATTATGGAACCTGAGGGAAGCCTGTTGCTAAACAAATAGGTAACAACCAGCATGATTATGACCAATGTATAACACTTGGTATTGATTTCTGACTGTTCATGAAGATACATATTTAATGCAAAAGTATTTGCTAAGCAATGAACTAAAAGATTGCCTTGAGTCTGAAAAAGCTGTCAAAATGTGTTGGTTTATTTTTTCCCCTATAAGTTACATGGCTATTGAAATTCCAGCAATGTGGAAAGTTCAGAACCTTCACTTCCTGTAGTGCAGATTCATGTCAGCATGGTGTTGCATTTATTTTAGTTCCTAAAGATATAAAGAAACACCAAACATCTCTAAAATATGTTTTCTAGCACTGAACGTCTGGAAATACAAAATTTGCAAAAATACCTCAGCTAAGAAAGGGACCAAGACTCTTAGAACAGAATTTTCTCTCACACACATGCACAAAGTGGTTGTAGTAGCCTCTACAATCAAAGTTGAACAATGTAGAGAATAATGTAGAACAATACATACAAAAAAAGCAGACGTATGCCATCCTTGTTTACCAGAATTTTTTCTCAGAACATAGGGAAATCTAACACTAGATCCATATAGGAAGAAAGGGTATGTCTACAGTATCTTTCACAGGCAGATGTATGTTAACACTGTACTCAGCTATCTGCAAAACAGAAGTTTTGTGGATGTTCTTAACACAGCGTTGGGTTTGAGTCATTCAGTCTTCCTTGCAGGCCACAAATATTTGAGAAAGCATAGCTACCTGCTTGTGCTTTTGGGATAGAAACTCATTCATAGAATATCCTGAGTTGGAAGGGTCCCATATGGATCATCAAGTCTAACTCCTGGCTCCACCCAGGGCCAGCCAATGTCCGGCTGTATTGCAGTCTG
Source organism: Gallinula chloropus (assembly GCF_964237585.1). Taxonomy (NCBI): domain Eukaryota; kingdom Metazoa; phylum Chordata; class Aves; order Gruiformes; family Rallidae; genus Gallinula; species Gallinula chloropus. Next base: position 19,227,801 of record NC_140086.1, read on the forward strand.
GGCCGAATGAGTGCATGGTGATCTATAGACCAGAGTAAGCAAACCCACCAGTGCCTTGAACTTCTGACTCCCATCATAACCCAGAAATAAATCCCTGCAGTGTCTGAGAAAGTCTTTCTGGAGATAAATAAGGACTGAACAAATTTCAAATCATACTCTTTTATGGCCTTCATACTCAGATATGCTACATTCTAGAAGCAACTGATAACTCAAATTTTCTTGTTAGCCATTAATGATATTACTTTGTACTTACATTAATATTGTTTTAATACAACAATGCTTAAGAAAGACTGTCTGATTTAAGACATAAATTATGAGATCAAATTATTAAGAATAATAATTGTCTTTAGCTAAATAAGACCTGACAAAGGAATGTTATATTAACTTTATGTAGGATTCTTGAGTTACACGTACAGTGTTTCTTGCAACAACTAGTTCCTTATTACATTAATGTAATAAGGTAATTGGTAAGGCAAGGAGAAAAAAACATATTCATTAACAATTAAGAATTATTTTCTAGGTAGATTAACAGGTTTCATAATACATTATGTGGTCATAATACATTATGTGGTCATAATACATTATTGTGGTCCACAACCCAGAAGGAAAGGAAGCCATCCAGAGGGATCTTGACAGGCTTGAAAGATAGGCCCGGGGGAACTTAAAGAGGTTCAACACTGCCAAGTGTAAGGTGTTGCACTTGGGACGGAAGAATCCCAGACACAGATACAGACTGGGAGAAGAGCTTCTTGAGGGTAGCCCTGCTGAGAAGGACTTGGGGATTGTGGTGGATGAGAAGCTTGACATGAGCCAACAGTGTGCTCTTGCAGCTCGTAGGGCCAATGGTATCCTGGGATCCATCAGGAGAGGAGTGGCCAGCAGGGACAGGGAGGTGATTGTCCCTCTCTACTCTGCCCTCGTGAGACCCCATCTGGAGTACTGTGTCCAGATCTGGGGTCCTCAATACAAGAAGGATGTGGAACTGTTGGAGAGGGTTCAGAGGAGGGCCACAAGGATGATTAGAGGGCTGGAGCACCTGCCCTACAAAGAGAGGCTGAGGGAACTGGGCTTGTTCAGCCTGGAGAAGAGAAGGCTGCGGGGGAACCTCATTGCAGCCTTCCAGTACCTGAAGGGAGCTTATAAGCAGGAGGGGATTCGACTTTTTAAAAGAGCAGATAATGGCAGGACACGGGGGAATGGACTAAAGCTAAAGGAGGGAAGGTTTAGATTAGATATTAGGGGGAAGTTTTTTACAGAAAGAGTGGTGAGGTGCTGGAACAGGCTGCCCAGAGAGGTAGTGGATTCCCCGTCCCTGTAGGTGTTCAAGGCCAGGTTGGATGGGGCCCTGGGCAGCCTTGTGTAGATCCAGGCCTGGAGGTTGGTGGCCCTGCCTGTGGCAGGGGGGTTGGAGCTCTATGATCCTTGGGGTCCCTTCCAACCCAGACCATTCTATGATTCTATGATTCTATGTTTCTATGAATACAAATGATTAACTCATTCTAATAAATGCTATATTCATATTTTATTAATGTGTTGTATAATTATGCATCCAAACTATCTTTACTTCACAATTGGACAATTAGCTAGTTTTGTGAGGCACTGAAAATAAGAATTCTATAAGCTATACTCCCACATTGATTTACATTAACCTATTGTTTATAACTACTTAGAAACTATAGTTCAAGCAAAAATAAAAATCAGGTTGTCTCAGAAAAACATACACTAAAAAAATAAAACCCTTTCTTCCATTTTTTTAAAATAAATCACCTAGATGTGATTTACTTTCAGTTGCACTGGGGTCAAGTGGGATAGATGACAAAGTAAAAGATTAATTTCAGGCAAATTAGTCTCTTGTGATTTTCTTATTCCTGTAGGATTTAACTACACAATTTAGTTTGTGCCTTATGTAAACATCTGTAACTAGTGTTCACATTTGAAAAAAAAAAAAAGCAAATAGATTCTGCTGTAAGGTTTTTGCCTATATGGTAATTTACTTACAATTCCAAACTGGATAGCCTCATAATAATGTTTTTTAAAAACTGGATTTTTATTAAAAATAATAATTATATATATATTTAAAGACTGTTTTGACTAATAATTAGCTTATTAAATTTGTCTGATTATTAGCTTATTAAAGCTACCCTTTTTCTGTGCTCTTGTGCTTGCACTTAATGTTGCAAGGGACCAACTAGAAGAACAAACAATCTGAACAACTAGCTCGAATACCAAAGCTGATTTGTGATGCCCAGGAACAGAGAACTGTTTTCTCAGAAGTGTTTGATGTGGACAATAATAAGAGATGAAACTTCATAAGGAAACGGGGCGAAGATCCCCTGAGCCTCTCTGAGGAATCAAGATGCAAACCCCTTAGAGCAAAGCTCTTTCAACTCCTCCTTGAGAGCTTAACTGTCAAACACTGGAGGAGGGACCTTTACAGTCTGTTTGGGCTATAAAGTAGGGGATAAACAGAAGGTTTCTATACAGAATGTCAAAGGTCACAGTGTCTGGAGACCTTTTGCTTCATTAACTGTTAAATGAATATTAAAGCTGTCACACCAAAATATGCCTATCCCACAGTGTCTGGTTTGTCCCGTGGCCATCAGAGAGGTTTGGATCAGGTCAAGCAATCGTCCTGTGGCCACCAGATCATTGTCAGAGTCAGTTGGCACCAGCTCAGGCCCAGAGCAAGCCTTCCCAAGCACTGAGCACTGTCCAATTAGATGCGTGCTACAATTTAGTTATAATATGGCAGAAATCCTATTCATTGGGACACATTTGACTTTGAAAACATAAATGAAACCAGTAAACACATTCTCTCCAGACAGTGTTCAAATATAAGTCTGTATGTAAAAGAAATGTACACATATATCCTTTTGCCAAATTTCTTCCAGATAAAACTTTAATGGGTAGAAAAAAATCCATCTTTAAGTATGTACTGCATGAAATTGAGGTACGAAATCAATAAATTCATACAATCTCATTGGTATCTAAGCTTTTTTTTTTTGAGAATAAATCTATCTGTCATCAGAAAAGTTTTATTCATTTCAGAGATCTTATAAAATCTTTACAGGTTATCTTATTTCTTTTTAGCTGTGCCACTCTTTTTTAGTCTTTCCATTGTGTCCTTCAGCATTAGCCTGAGGTAAACTGACATGCACTTTTCAAGATGTGTACATTTTTTGTTTTAAAGTCATGGCAGCAGGATACACAGTATAAATCCAAAGAGTCCTGCTCAAGGAGGTACACGCTAAGGTAGCAAGCATTTGATGACAAAGAAAAATACAATAAATTTTACACAAAAAATGAGGTCAATTCCAGATAATATACAAGCTTTTGTATATCTCAAAAGAAATGGAATTCTTTGCAGAGTTTATCGTACTTTATTTTACTGGCAAAAATTGGGAAAACTTTCCAGAAGTTTTTGAGAAGTCCAGATAGTGAGATCATTTATTCATCTGCAAAACCACTAGACATGAGAAAGTTTCTTGAATTATATTGCAGATTTATATACTTTGCCGAATGAGTTGTGTTTAATAAACATTGAATTATATCCTGTGTTAGCATATTTTGAGTGCTTTGTCCACTTTATTCTTGAATAACATAAACAGGAATGGGTGAAATGCATAGAAAGAATAGTTCCATTTTATCCAAGAGACATCCAATATACTTTATTGCCATGTCATGACTATTTTCCCTTTTTCCTCCTCTCCACCTCTTCTCATATTTTTTTCCTACGTAATTATGCTTTAGAATGCCTATTCAGTCACAACTACTTGGATTTTATAACCCATAATGTTTTGAAAGACAGGAACATTGTTCAAAAGTGTTCAGGGAGATATATAATTCTTAATCTATGATTTTGTTACTATAGAAAATAACAAAAGACAATTACACACCATGTTGCTTTTATGGTTATTCCATGGTGGGAACTAAGTTCTTAGTTAATTGTTATTCAGCTCTCAGTTAGTGCTCTGTACTATCTTCAAGTATTTTTTCCTGGACTTTAGACTGATTGTGCCAGAGCAAATGATGCACCAAGACTGACACCATGCAGATGCTATTTGGATCCAGCATGGCTTTTTAATGAAGAAAGACAAATAACTAGTATATCAATTTGACCTCACGACCACACAGCATCCTTCTATTAAAATCACTGAAATGTATATTTTCCACAGTGTGTGTTTGACAACTACCTCCCACAATAAGAATGATTATTTCTCAATGGGATTCCTTCTTGTAGGAAGCTTGTAGTACTGCAATCTTTTCCATTTACCTAATAAACCAATTTTCCTCAAATTTCACAGTCACTGAAATTCATATGGAGTAATCATTGTGAATCAATCCAATAAATACCTGTAATAATGAGTACAGTTGACATATAGGCACTCATCCTGATGGGGGACTTTAACCACCCGGATATCTGCTGGGAAAACCACATGGCGAGCTGCAAGAGGTCCAGGAGACTCCTGGAGTGTGTAGATGACAACTTTTTGGTTCAAATAGTGGATAGACCAACCAGAGGCGATGCACTGCTGGACCTGGTGCTCACCAATGTGGGGGAGATCATTAAAGGTCTTAAGGTTGGAGACAGCCTGGGCTGCAGTGACCATGCCCTAGTTGAGTTTGTAATCTCAAGGAATGTGGGCCTGGTGAAAAGTGGGACCAGGACACTGAACTTTAAGAGAGCAAACTTTAGGCTGTTTAAGGACTTGTTGGCCAAGATCTCCTGGGAGGTGGTCCTTAGAGACAGAAATGTTGAGGACAGCTGGTTACTCTTTAAGGATGCCTTTCTGAGAGCTCAAAGGCTCTCTATCCCTCTGAATAAGAAAGCGGACAAGAGGGGCAGGAGGCCAGCATGGCTAGGCAAGGACCTGCTGGTCAAACTGAGGGAAAAGAAAGGCAAATACAAGCTCTGGAAGTAAGGGTGTGTAGCCTGGAAAGAATACAGGGATGCTGTTCGGACTTGCAGAGATGGGATCAGGAAAGCCAAGGTGCAGATGGAACTGAACTCGGCAAGGGATGTTAAAAACAACAAGAAGGGATTTTACAGGTACATTGGCCAGAAGAGACAGGCCAAAGAGAACGTACACCCCTTGGTAAATGAGAAAGGAGAATTGGCTGCAACTGATGAGGAGAAGGCTGAAGTACTGAATGAGTTCTTTGCTTCGGTCATCTCTGGCAGCCCTGATTCTCATAATTCTCAAATCCCAGAACCTTGCATCCCTAGAACTCAAGGTGGGAAATGGGGGAGTAAATCCCCCCCCACTGTAAGAGCAGAGTAAGTCCGAGACCGCCTCATGAGACTGAACGTCTACAAGTCTAGGGGCCGGATGACATGCATCCCAGGGTCCTGAAGGAGCTGTTGCTGTGAATGCCGAGCCGCTCTCCATCATATTTGAAAAGTCGTGGCTGTCAGGAGAGGTCCCTGGGGATTGGAAAAAAGGTCATGTCACTCCCATTTATAAAAAAGTGAACAAGGAAGACCCAGGGAATTACAGGCCGGTGAGCCTCACCTCTGTGCCTGGGAAGATCATGGAACAGATCCTCCTGGACGACATGTTGGAGCACATGAGGGAAGAGCATGTGATCCGGGACAGCCAGCACGGCTTCACCAAGGGAAGGTTGTGCCTCACCAATCTGGTGACCTTCTATGCTGGAGTGACAGCATCGGTAGATAAAGGGAAGGCAACTGATGTCATCTACCTGGACTTGTGCAAGGCCTTTGACACAGTCCCCCACCACATCCTTATCTCTAAATTGGAGAGATGTAGATTTGATGGGTGGACCATCCAGTGGATAAGAAACTGGTTAATAGACCGTAGCCAAAGGGTGGTGGTCAATGGGTCTATGTCCAGGTAAAGGCCGGTGACAAGCGGTGTCCCCCAGGGGTCTGTCTTGGGACCGGTGCTCTTTAACATCTTTATCAATGACATCGATGATGGAATTGAGTGCACCCTCAGCAAGTTTGCGGATGACACCTGAGTGGTGTGGTCGACAACCCAGAAGGAAAGGAAGCCATCCAGAGGCATTTTGACAGGCTGAAAAGATGAGCCCGGGTGAACCTAATGAGGTTCAACACTGCCAAGTGTAAGGTGTTGCACTTGGGACGGAAGAATCCCAGACACAGATACAGACTGGGAGAAGAGCTTCTTGAGGGTAGCCCTGCTGAGAAGGACTTGGGGATTGTGGTGGATGAGAAGCTTGACATGAGCCAACAGTGTGCTCTTGCAGCTCGCAAGGCCAATGGTATCCTGGGCTCCATCAGGAGAGGAGTGGCCAGCAGGGACAGGGAGGTGATTGTCCCTCTCTGCTCTGCCCTCGTGAGGCCCCATCTGGAGTACTGTGTCCAGATCTGGGGCCCCCAATACAAGAAGGATGTGGAACTGTTGGAGAGGGTTCAGAGGAGGGCCACAAGGATGATTAGAGGGCTGGAGCACCTGCCCTACAAAGAGAGGCTGAGGGAACTGGGCTTGTTCAGCCTGGAGAAGAGAAGGCTGCGGGGGGACCTCATTGCAGCCTTCCAGTAGCTGAAGGGAGCTTATAAGCAGGAGGGGATTCGACTTTTTAAAAGAGCAGATAATGGCAGGACACGGGGGAATGGACTAAAGCTAAAGGAGGGAAGGTTTAGATTAGATATTAGGGGGAAGTTTTTTACAGCAAGAGTGGTGAGGTCCTGGAACAGGCTGCCCAGAGAAGTAGTGGATTCCCCGTCCCTGTAGGTGTTCAAGGCCAGGTTGGATGGGGCCCTGGTCAGCCTTGTGTAGATCCAGGCCTGGAGGTTGGTGTCCCTGCCTGTGGCATGGGGGTTGGAGCTCTATGATCCTTGGGGTCCCTTCCAACCCAGACCATTCTATGATTCTATGACATCACAGAAAAGCCCAGGTGTAGCCAAAATGTCCATGAAAAATTATAAGGGACAGGCAATAGATGAAAATTTCATTTTAGAGGCGTACAATATTAGTCTAATGTCTAAAGGCATATGAATTTTGAGTGCTCATATGCACAACGGATCTCAAAATAGAGATGCTAAACACCTAAGATCATAGTTTTATACATGGAAAACCTTTAAAGCCTGTCCAGGATACCTATCAGAAAGAATATGACTAAGCTCCGTATTAGAAGAAATGTCAGCATTATCTGCCCTTAACAGTGGAAGAGGAATTGTATTTTACAGGTACTTGGGATAATAAATGGATAGTAAAAGCACTGCTAGATTTTCAAAGGGTCTTAATCTTAGTCTTAATGGAATAGCTTTTCAAAATTTGAGGTTTTATTTTGACATTTAATCTACAGAAATTTAAAGTAAACAAAATAGAAGAAAACAAATAGAAAATACAGAAAGTTCTTTTGTGACATTAAAATACTTTCAAAGCAGCTGTTTTTAGGACAGTTGCTAATAACATTCTAAACAAATGTTTTATAAAATCCCTCTGTTTTTGGCTGTGAAACTATTTATTTCTCTAGAAGATCAGTTCCAAACTTTATATGAAGAGTTTGAATGAAACCACCATCTACACAGACTACAAGACTGACATGTACAAACAGACGAAGCAGATGGAAAATAGTGTACAGGGAAAACAAGGCTTTAATTTAGACAGCTTATAGACAGATCAAAATATCTCCTAGCTACAATTACAGATATGCTTAAATACTAACCTGGGTGATGTACCTCTAGTATCTAGATAAGTTTCCACAAGACTTAAATTTTAAGCCTTTATACCTGAAATGCAATCTAGTTCAGTCATCACCAGCTTATCCATCAAAACATGTGAGACTGAGCCATTCAAAATTAGACCCATTCACAATGTGAATTCTTTCTGAAGCAGGAATTCATTTGGTAGCACTGCCTCTTTAGCATGTAAGAGAATAACCATGAATTATCTTTTGATGCGATTCACTCTAGTCAAAGGTAGCCTGGCTTGGTGAGGCAAAAAAAAGTGGAAAAAATTCAATAGCTTAATGGCAAGTCTCTCTCTCCATAATTGTTAACCTTTCCAAACAGAACTTCTGTAGCAATAATCTATTTTAAAATGTAGCCTTTTAGAGAAAAGAAATGACTTCATGAGTTACTCTATCTCCTGAAGGACATTCAAATGACAAAGTGCATTCTTCTAAAATGTATGAGCAGGACTGTAATAGTTTCTGTGTTTTCCAGGCTGCAAGATGAGAATAAGTGTAAGTTTACTTTTATACAGCTGGTATTCTTTTTCTATCTAGTTTTCGACTGGTTTTAAGCAAGGTTACTAGCTGTATTATTGATACAACACTACAGAACAATTCCTGGCCATTCCTACTTTCATATTCTTTTAGATCAGTGTTCTTAGCTGGTGATTAGTGAGAGCACTGAGTTGGAGACCATGGATACAAGTCTTTCATGCAGCAGATTAATTAGGAAACCTTATATGACAGAGCCTAGGAAGGAGAGGTCTGAACTGTTTGTTGAGTCCAAAGTTTTCCAAATTAAAATCTGACTTTGATGACATAATTATCAATAAGCATCTACTATTTCTATGGTGGAAACTTTGGACATGTCTCTCTAGAGTTAAAGGTGGCATTCCAAATAGGAAATAAGGTCTGAATCCTCAGGCTAAGGTAACAAGAGTTGCTTGTTTCAATGGAATTTTCTCTGATTATTTGTTTATTTTTGCATGATTTAATGGTTAAGCCCATAAAGCTAAAAAAATCTGTCAGATGGAAAAAAATTTATACAATAACAGAATAGTTTTTCACCCACTTCTAGAGATTAGTGGCACCAGTTTAAACATGCCTTTAACAGAGGAAATTTCAGCATCATAATCATATGGTCAAAAGGAATTTCATCTGTGCAGCCAATATCGTCATCATACTATCCAGGAAAGAAAGCATAAATTTGAATGTTTTCCCCCTATGTAAGCATTTATATGACAATAAGGCCAAGCAAAGTGTTAAGACACTCTGTATTAAATATGCGGTGCATTCTTGGTAGGTGCCACCCATAGTCACCCAAACAGGTGCTAGGAAAAGAAAAAATGGAATGAAAGGTCCTAGATTAAAGTAAATGTATTCTTTGCAAATTATCAGCAAGTATTTTGTATTAATTCTATAATCCTTAGGTTCTGTCTTTCAAAATTTAATCCCTCACTCTTATTATTTCTCTTTACTGTTGTGTGCTATCAGTGTTTACAAAATGCAGCATATATACATATTCCTCCATTTTAATGCACTTACAGAAAATCTAAATGTTATGAACAGATATTCATAAAATCTGCCTTCTTTTCCATTTTTCTGAATGATTCACTGGTTTTATTCTACCTTTTCACTTTTGAAGCATTCACAATTTTAAAATTATAACAACCACTGGAAAAAATATAAAGGCTTTGTCATCTTTCTAAAAAAGAAAAGCAGCATTAGGATCGGAGTAATTTTATTTTTACATGTATGAATATATAGTGTAAATTCTGTAAAGTAGATTTTTTACTAATGTCCATATACAGACTTAATGTCTATTCCAATAATGTCCACCTTTCACACAACCATCACAAATTTAAGCAAGATTAGTGATGCTGAGAGATTCTAGGCAGGATATAAAGGTTTTCTAGTAAGAAGGAACAAAAATAAGATGAGATAAAGGTGACCCTGTATAGGTCATTTATTTGTGATACCCTAAAACTTTTTTTTATAAGGTTCTTCATAAGATATTATCAAGAGAAATAAATAACTGTGGTTAAGCAGCAAACAGCTTTTCTGGATTAAACACAGACACACTAATGAAAGAGTTCCAATAAAAAGTATTATATGTCAGTAAGGTAAAGTGAATAATGGAAAACTGAATTCAGTAGGACAAGCAGTCTGCCCTTTCTGTAAAACACATTAGATGTTTGCGACATTCCCTGACAATGTCCAAACAAAGGAAAACTAGGAATGGCAATGTCTGTGGTCTCATTTCTCTGATCTCATGAATCCCTAAGGAAGTGTGAGAAAAGTGAAAGATAATATGGAACCTTGAAAGAGAGAATGAAATTCTGGAAACTGGCAAGGGAAGAAGATTTTTCAAAAGTTGAGCAATTAAATGAACTAAAATACCAAAGTGATCACATATTACATAATTATAGAAAAACATTATTTCACATAAAATTCCGAAGAATAAACTTGATCACTATTGCACAGTTAGTTGTAGATCCCAAACTCCGAAATGGACAAAACCTGAGTTTATTGTCCTTTGTTAAATACATTCTAACCTAGATATTACTGTATTTAGCCATTCTTCTTCAGCTAATGTCTTGAGCTGTAAGTCAGTCATTTAAATTATCCTGAACTAGTATAACCATTATTCTGTGCAGCACTGTGATAATTGCTAAATAACAATTGGAATTAAAATTAAGCAAGTAATATAAAGCACTGTTAAAAGTTATTAATACCAAGGTGTTCAGCAGATGCCTCTGAAATTTTGAGAGACTTGGAAAATTCAGTGTTCACTGTTTCTGCTTATAATGTTACACTTTAATGTTACACATTAATGCTTATAATGTTTACACTGGATCACTTGTAACAGTGAACTGCTTGACTGATTTCACTGTATAAATCACTGTGAACATTCAGCTTCTACGTGAAAGGAAAAAAAATTATATAACACAGTGATTCACAGTGCTCCCTACAGCTGTGCCAAAGCCAACTAATCTTCAAAGGGAGAACAGGAAAACCAGAATAATTCCCCTGAGTAATGGACAGCTAAAAGGGAAGAAGTAGAAACATTCCCTGGCTGCCACTGTGTTCAAATCTTGGAAGAACTTTAGAAGCTTTAACTATCTTTCAGATGTCTGCAACATTTGCCTTGCAGTCAATACCAATTTCCCCAAGAGCAGAAATCTTTCTTTAGGAGCAAAATGCCTACACTGCCACGAGCAGACCGAGAAAATAGTAAATTATTTTAGAAGTAACGTTGAACAACATAAGCATTTATGTATTATGCCTCTTTAGAAGCTTGTTTCTCACCACAGGAGTGCTGCAGACCTATGTGGTGGTGTGCACATGCTGTTTAACGTGGAAGGACAGAAAACTGAGTCAGAGATGGTGCCTTGGCACTTCACCGCCACAGCTGTACAAATGTACTGTGCAACAGCATACACATCTGTGATACTAACTGATGGCTTAATGCCGAATGCACAGTTGAAAGAGTTCTGGTTTACCTTGTGTGTGATTCTATCATACTGTATTAGCACAAAAGGGGCACAGAGTTGCACCCTGAATTATTCAGTAAAAGCAGTCCCTGGAATGGCAATATTACATTAAGTGCAATGCAGCTGGCTTCAGACTCAGGGCTGAAGGAGGCACCAAGAACAACATTCATTGTAGCAGATCAGCATGATTCTTAATTCCTGCTCACTGGTTCCTGGACACCAGAAAAAGGCCATTCAGAACTGCAGTGGACAGATACAGTCCAAATAAAAAACTTCTGTAAGCTGCTAATGATTTCAGTGGGCTCTACATATCTCTCATAGACCTTTTGTGGGTGTGAAGTGTTTTTCTTTCAATGTTTCTATTATATATATATAAAGAAAAATGTCAACGAGGGGGGAATGATGGACATTTACCTAAGACTATAAGGACAATTACAGTCACAAACATTGACTTAACAGAACTTTATGGGTATATTTACTCAGTGGTAAAAGCTCTTAAATTCATAATATTATTCATAACTGGGAAACATTTTTAAGATATGACATTCATGCAATCAATGGCTAGTGAACAATGACAACTCTTGAAATTCTAAATCTGCTGATATCTTAACTGTTGCATGATTAACCGTATGTTTGCAAGAAATATTTTATTATGAAATCTTACTGGGCTGAAAGGTAACCACCATACCATAATTTATTTCTTATATAGTCTTTAGGGATTCTAAGAGAAAGATGATGTTCTTTATAGATTTACATAATATTAGTCCTTGATTTTTTTAATGTTAATTTAATATGTATTAAAAATGCCAGATTGATTATTCTGCAGACAGGAAAGATTTTTATATTTTTGGAAAGAAAATGCAAGTTCTTCCATAAAATCATTATTTTTTTTTAGTTCTGTTATGAGTAAAATTCTCCTCTAGTAGAGTAGGTCAACATTTTCCAGTGAAACTTTTCTTCTGAGCAGAAAGAAAAAAACAAAATTAATAGTATTATATTAATTTTTTGGGCACCTCACTTCCATCTTGGCTTTCTTTTTGTTGAACAAAAGCAATAATACAGTTTTTAAAACTGTTGAACAAATTCATTTCATCACCCCTATTGTTTACATTGGTTACACTATTGATTACAGGCTTCTTATCTTTTGTATTTTCAGGAACATACATACAAAAATCAATAAATCGCACCAGAGTGACCATCCCATCAGACTGAATTGGAGAGTGGGACTGTTGGTGCCACAATAGGCTGATGACACTGATATATTGGTACATGGTGGACTGCCTTCACCGAGACTGCTTGAGCCTTCACATCCATTCATTTTGAACAGCGTACTCCGCACAAGGACACATGGATGCCAGGGCTTTCAGCCAATATTAGTGTAGAATGAACAGAAACAAGTAATCTAGAGACAAAAATATCTCAATTTGTTGGTGTATCATGCACCATCTACCTTTTATTGTATCTTTATTTAAGAACCAGGAAATAAATACCTGGCTTCAAACCTGGTGTGAGGAGTTTCTTTGTCCATAGGTTGACCAGAACATCACTAGGTTTGCTATCAAAGGATGGGGTGCACTTGTCCTCAAGGGTCAAAAGGATACTGACCAAGAATCTAGTGTGACTCAGTAATAGAGGTTTAAACTAGATGCAGAGGGGTAGAGGGACAAAACCAGGCTTGTCAGAAAAGAGCTTGGGAATGGCACTCCAGTGTCTGAGGGATGGTGTGCTGGCAACAGCCCTTGGTCTGCCACCTTAGAGGTGGTAGGGGATAGTATTTCAAGTGGTAGCAAAGATGCAAAGACCACGGATGAGTTAGAAAATTTAGCAAGCAGTCATTTAGGAAGTGAGACTAATCCCCTTAGAAGTGTAGCTGGATCAAGTGCATCTACACCAATGCATGCAGCATGGGCAACAAACAAGAGGAACTAGAGGTTATTGTAAAACAAGGAGATTATGACATCACAGAAACATGGTGAGATGACTCACATAATTGGAGTGTTGTTATGGCTGCCTATAAACTCTTCAGGCAGGACAGACAAGGAGGGAGAGGAGATGGAGTAGCCGTCTGTGTAAGGGAGTGTTTTGATAGCCTTGAGCTGGAAGATGACAGGGTTGAATGTGGGTTAAAATCAGAGGAGCATGAAATAACATGCATAGAATAAGCACAAAATAATGCAGATATTGTGGTGGGAGTCTGGCATAGACCGCCCATCCAGGAGGAAGAGGCTGATGAGATATTTAACGAACAGCTGCAAGAAGCCTCACGATCACTAGTCCTTATTCTTGTGGGTGACTTCAACTTACCGGATGTCTGCTGATCTCATAGTGATTATGAGATGATAGAATTCTCAGTTCTAGGACAAGTTGGGGGGTGCAGGGGGGGAGGGGGATAAGGAGGCAGTAGAATGGCCACCTTGGACTTCCATCATAATTTTTTACTTTATTAGTGTATATGAAAGTGTATACACCTCATCAAAAACAGGAGAAAAGCAGCTGGACGAATATATATAGTGTATTCAATTTACAGCCTCATTTACAAGGGTAAAAAGGGTAAATTGTGACAGTAAGAATCAGGCAGGGGAAACAACATGAAGAGATCCATCCTTGTAAATATATTTTCATGTCTTAGCTTGATTGTTTAAAATAGTTTTTCCAAAGATGTTTTTTATACTTTATGATAATCTCTAAAAAGTACCCAAACAGTTATAAAATTTTATTACCACATATTATACAGTTGCAATGCTTATATCAGTATTATAGATTCCTTTTTTTAGTTACTTTCTAAACCAAGCTTGTCTCTCAAGTGACCTAAGTAAATCTGACAAAAAAAAAGTTATGGGCTTTTTTGGGGGGAATTAACATCAGGTAATATAAAATTTATTGTGCTTGTAATAAACTCATCTTTCCAAATACTTGTTTTGCCTGGTTATGTTCTTACAGAACTAAAAATTGCTTTGCAAAAAACAACACTAAGTGTATGATCTAGCTTTGTGCACAACCAGATCACCTAGATTCTTCTATTTGTCTGCCTATATATAATAACCTAGAAGTATTAAAACCAGCAGCAGTTTGTAATGGCTACTGCATAGTTGTAGCCAAATACAACACAGTACTTTCTCAGTGTCTATGAAGCAAAATCATTTTTGCTTACAACTTTATCTATCTATCTATCTAGAGAGAGATACATTGTAATGTCCAGTTTACACAAGGACCACAGTTCTTGTGGTCCCCTTAACAGTGCTGCAGTGTTTAACCACGCTGCAGTGGTGTTTCTCTGCTATTCTAAAGAACATGCTTCCTTTTTGACATAATTTATAATAACTAGGAATGAAAATGTTTTATGAACACAGAAATAGATGCTTCATTTGAAAGGTTTGCAAATTCTCTTTCTTCAAATCAAAACTGTTGTGCTTTTAAAAATATTTTTAATGAAATACCACATCTATCACACTGGGATACACTTGAAAACTGATTGCAGTAAATCAGAAAATTAACATGAAAATTTAAATCATAAATTATATTACACTCAAGTCTTTCATCAATATATTTTTACAATGTGTCATGCAAGTACATTACTGGAAAAATAAGTAAGGAAAATGCACCTGCAGTTCATGGGACCTGAAAGGCTCTCACAATCAGAGATAATTTCAGTTGATTATTTAATGCTGAGTTATTTGAAACAACCTATTTGTTCTCAAATGTCCAATCATATACTAAAAAAATAATAATGGGGGAATAATATGAAATGTTTGAACTAATCAGTGCAGAACATGTACTGTAATTATATGAAGGAATTGTTTGCACTTAATAAATGATCATAATAATTGAACATTGCCAGGAAGTGGTCACCTTTTATGTAGAAAAAGCAAAACTCTGAGAAGTCTCTGAAATATAATGAAAAGCTCCAGCCTCACAGTAAAATCTGAACACAAGAAGATCTATACACAGGCTTAGTATTTATGAGCTTTTTCAGAGATGGGTTATTTTCTGCAGAGAACTGACATCTGTAATAAGAAATAAACTACACAGGTTATTTTTTCGTAATTTAAAACAGGAATTACTGCCACAGACAAAAGAATAAAAAAATAAAATAACATTAATCTCTGTGTTGTTTTTGGAACTTAAAATAAAGGGAAAAATGCCAAACTGAAACATACAGTATCTGTAAATACAAAAAAAATGTCATAATTCTGTAAGAAAATGCACAGGAAATACGCCCTTTAACTCAACAAAAAATGTCATGATATTTGCAGGTTGGAGAAAATAACCTTTTTGACAAGAGCTATTTGACACATTGCTAAAACATACAGTTTTAATGTTGCTTGTAATGCCATTTCAGTCTCAAGCCATTATTAAACTATGGACTGTGCAAGCAACAACACTGACTTTCTGGGAACAGTGATTCAGTGATGACAATGATGGCACAAACAGCACAATCACACTTACCTTCAGACTGGCAGTCACCTGGTACTAGCCCTGAAAGGATTCATCTGTCTTCTAAAATCTTCAGTGCAGATCTTTTATCCTTATGTGACATTAAATAAATCTTTAAGAAGAATATTTGTCCATTACATCCTTCTGTAGTCACCAAGAATATGCAGAACGTTCTCCATTTCTAGAAACTTTTTCTAAACTTTTTATAAACATCATAAGTATATCTTCTTCTCTTTCACACACATGTATATATATTTATCTATACTAACACACATGTGTGTGTGTTAGTATAGATAAATATATACTATTCATTCTATCTTTCCTCATAGACCTAATTTTTGCTACCTGTAATCATTCTTGTTATTGTCCATCAGACTATTTCTGTTTCATGTCTTTCTTGACCTGGGGAATCTTACAGCTCCCAAGCATCACTTAAGCATTATTCACATAATTTTTTGCCATTACTTCTGCTTATACAATCTGTGTGAAAGTGGTGACACAACATTGAATCCTGTTTTGTTTTGTGATCCATTTCAACGCTTTTCTGCAGACCTGTTTAAATGACATATTATTTATCTGTGTTCATGAAACTAATTATTAAAAATATGCTACACTGCAATTATGTTTATTGACTAGCTTCGATCTCATCTCTGGATAATTTATTCATGAGTATTTAAAATCTTGGGCTTTTTTTCCTGTATCTGTAGGCCTTCCCAATTTTTTGATGGAAGTACATTTTATTTGCATACTTAATGCTGTGTCCCATGCTACAACTGAATATTGAATAGAACTAGATCCAGGACAGACACTACAGAATTCTGTTCAACACAACCTTCTTTTCTGATGCTGTGGAGATATAATGTTCCAGTCCTTTAGCTGAGAACAGGAGGACTTAAAAAAAGAATCCATACTTACCAGCTGAGAAATCTACCTCATAGAATCTGACATATTGAAAGAGTGAAATTTTACTTTGGGGACAATTTGTTCCCAAAAAGACACTGCAAATTAAAGAATTTAGCAAGGCTACATCACAGCTATCTACAGGCTTCACTGAAATGCCAGATCTGGTTAACACAGTTTGTCATAACCATACTGAATGCCATTCTCCCTCAAACAAATAAATCATAAATCACTCCCCTGTCATTGCACATTCTACCTGACGACAGGCTCCAAAAGCAAAATTCTTTCCATGTCCAGTCTGGTTTTTGGTTGGCAGTCAGGGAGCAAGAGCTGCAGTGCCTGAGTCTAGCTGCAGTCACATTACATCACGGTGTCCTACCCATAATAGTAGCAGAAACACAGCCTGACCACTTGGAAAGGAAAGAGTGGGATTTAGACTTAGTGCCCCCACACAAGTGTGCAGAGACATCTTCTCCAGACAAAGGATTACATGAGTGTGCAGCAGGTGTAAAATTATTTCAAATCAAAATGACAGTGTTCTGTTCTTAATGATTCACATGTATGGCAGCTCTGCCCTGGTAATATAGAGCAGTAACTCTAAGTTCTATATTAACCGAATTTCCAGTGACTGTAGTAGGATCTTAGGCATATAGCCCACAGGTAGACTCAGTCTTCTCATAGTAGCTCTGTGTAAGAAACCACCTTCAACAGTCATGCAGTAGCAAATACTTTCCCAGCACTTTCAGTTTCTGGTAACGTGCTTTTTTTTTTCCATCAGGTGTGTTTTCAAGGCATTCCAAAATTCCAAGCTCTAAACTAACTACAAAGATAAACACAACAATAATTTTCTTTCCAGTAACTTATTTTTTACTTGAAAGTGTTGTCTGTTTTCATTCAGCTGGTAAACTGAGTCAAGTGATACATCAAGAGTTTCCACTGCTCCCTCCCAAACTGTGATCCATGCCTTCTTTTTTTTTTTTCAAAGAACACCATCTAACAAAAACCTTAATTACCAATAAAAAAATGCACCCTCCACATATCCTGTCTACTCCAGACAACTCTAGAAAACCAACATTCATGAACACTATGTCACGTATTTCTTTGAATATTTTACATATTGAATATTTACATATTGAATATTTAGCATCACTAAATGCATTAATTTGAGTTAGGAAAATGTCTATTGGTGCTATTATTGAAAATTTAGTTTTACATTGCATGGCGCAACAACTGACATCATTATAAAAAAAGGCATGTAGCAATTCTTCAGAGAATTGTAAAACTCAGTGGAGCTTGAATTAAGTATACAAGCATGGAAGTTTAACTTCAGGAGGTTTTAACTCCAAGACTACTTATTATTCAAATATATTAGCTCACAAATGCGATACAATTTATTTTATAATTAACAAAAATTGTAAAAATCCCCACTTAAAACTGTTATGGTATACGAAGTAACAGTTTCTAAGTTAAAATCTGTACACTTTTTATACCACACATTGTTTTTTGAAAAATCCAACAACACACAACACAAACCCATTAAAAAAAAAAGCACACCCCCCCAAATCAGTAGTTGCTACTGCTTTTTAATCCATTGTGTGAAATAAAGTAGTTAATATTTCTGATTTTGATACAGATTGTTATTTTTTTTCTTCACAGTGAAAATTTTTCTGGTACATCAACATCAACTTTTCCCAGAAGTGATTAGGCCTCTTAATCTCGTTAGGAATGCATTCTAATTGCTTTAATGAACAATTTTTTTTGTGTCTTTGATACTGGCTAATACTAAAAGACGAATGCAAAGTGGATGTGTATTGATTCATTTGTGTATCTCTTGTGCTAATTTTATGAATATTTCTTTTATTTCAAGGAAATAGGGACATTAAGAACTTCAAATGGTTTGGTGTTAACTCTCACATTAAAAAATCCTGACAATAATAGACAAAATAATTAAAGGTTTCAACTTAAAGTCTAATCTACTTACACAAGATTCCTATAGATTTGGCCACAAATTTTCATAGAGCTTCACTCAACAATTTAATCTCAATTAGTATTAGAGACATTTATTGGCTTGTCTATCATGCAATTGCCCTGCTAACCAGTGCATGGCAGAAAATAAGGGATCTCTATCTGATTGGGCAAAAAGATTAATCAAACACCAAATAATCACAAATGGATATACTCAGAAGAAATATCAACATCTAAGCAGGAACAAAAGACTTTAATAACTTCGTTGGGCCCAAAATCTTATTGTGGCCTAAAAGATAAGACACCCTGTATATTGAGCCAACCGTATAGCATTTGACTAATTAAGTTCCTCACAGGCTGAATTGTTATTGTTTGTCCAGTGACAATGATGGTAGCACAGTGCAAATTATCTAATTCTTTAAAAAACAAAACTTAATTGTACTGTGGTCATATACATATACATAAACCTCATATCCACCCCTTTTGTTGTACTCACTTTTCCAGTGTCCTTCTATACACCATTGCAGAAGTTGGTGTAGCTGAAGAAGGGGCTGCAATGTAGTATCAGCATTTATAGGTCCCTGCTGAGCTGAATATAACATCTATGAAGTGGGGAGACTCCTTTCATCAGTCTTGGGTCCACTAGGTATTATTTTCTTTGGTTTTAACGAGCCTGTTCAGTCACTCTTTCTTTTCTTAGTGACCCATGTGTTAGTTACAAAATGAATGCTTAGTTTTTTAGACCTTTATATATGGTTAAACAGTATCACAGAATCACAGAACATTAGGAGTTGGAGGGGACCTTGACAAATCATCTAGTCCAATCACCCTGCCAGAGCAGGACCACGTAGACTATTATAGTGCAGAACAGGTATTATTAACCTGTAGCAAAGTGTCATTGAAGAAACAGAACTAATCTGACCTCTTTGAACACTAGGTTCTTACAGTTCTTACAGTTATAGCTGTTTGACTTACAATTCAGATTTACTTGTGTTAAGATTTATCTGAAAAATTTTTCAAATTCAGCAAAGAAAAGAGGGAAGAATAATAATGGAGAAACTATCTCTGGTAGCTGACTGTGGTGAAACTTCAGAGTTGAGAAAGTTTCGAATCCCTACTCAGCATCCTCTATAACAGCAGTCTGAACCCACGTCTGCATTTCCTCAATCAATGCCATGAGACCTGACAAGTTTGAGAACATTGCTTCTCTATTCTCATCTATTGGGACAATCTTTAGTTCTACTTCAAATTTGATTAAAATTTTATTAGTGCCAAAACTAATTGCATAAAAAGTATCCCATCACAAGAAAAAATATACTATTGTAAATTAAACATTAATAATGTTTTGTTATTTAACTGCAAGAGTCAATGTATTGGACCAACAGAACTCCCAGCAGAGTAAAGGGTACTTCTAAAGTGGGTTGTTTTTTAAGGTTATAATGAAAATGCACATAACTGAAGTAACTATAACACGCTAAAAGTGATGAGGCTTAGGAAATTTATCACAGCTCAAGTAATCAGGTTCCACATTATGTTCCTGTACTTCTCCTTTCCCAGAACTGGGCTTCCATTGCCATAATGAAACATTTCTATTAAAGTTTTACAATGAAGTTACTATCATTGATGACCCTGATATAAAAGCAGAAGTAAAACCACACTTTTAGAGATTAATACCACTGTCTGGCCTTTTCTTGGATATGTATTAAAATAACATTAGCATATAACTTATTTTCAGAAAGAATATTTCTTTGATAATATTTCCTTTATATTGTCCTCTTCTGTGGGAGAAAAAGGTTTTTCCTTATCTGGAAGAGCAGTGTTCCAACATTAATTATTAAGAAAAAAGAGATAAGTAGTAAATTCTGATACAAAATTAAAGAAAATATCTATTCCTACAAGTGATAGCATAACTTTAAAAGTACTGGATTTTAAGAATGGTTTTAACATTACTTTAAAACCAGTTCTGTTTATTCTAGTGATGAGTTTGCACTCAGTAATTTCACTAGGCTATAAGAGTATAATCTGATAATAAAACTAAATAATGAATACTTTCATCTTTCTTACATATAAGGTTGAACTGTTTTTCTGCTGCAAAAAATGCTCAGGTAGATGAAAAAATAAACCTGATTTGATCTTGATTACAGAAAATGTATATTGTGCAGTTATTTTGTAAATTGTGCTCATTCCTTTTTATGTGAAATCATGTAATATACCTTTGTCTGCTACAGTGATTGTTAACAGGGAATGTTAACTGTTCTTGGAAGGCAAGAATTGTATCTTTATTTAGGTGTTGCTACTACTTTTCAGCTCATCTTTCAACATATTTGCCACATTTACAGAGCATAAATAAAAAGCGGTGATTTCAGACACAGTTTGTGAAAGCATTCTGTCTGTGCCTTGTGCATTTATAGATATATTATTAAATTTATGAAATTAAATGTCATGGAATCATAGAATGGTAATTTCACAGAATGGTTTGGGTTGGAAGGGACCTCAAACATCAACTAGTTGCAAGCCCCCTGGCATAGGCAGAGACACCAGTCACTGGAATAAATTGCCCAAAGCCCCATGCAACGTGGTCTTGAACACTGACAGGGAGGGCACATCCACAGCTTCTCTGCGCAACGTGTGCCTGTGCCTCAACACCCTCAGAGCAAGGAGTTTCTTTATAATATCTAATCTGTATCTAACCTTCTTCAGCTTAAAGCCATTACACTTTGTCCTTTCACTACATGTCCTTGTGAACTGTCCCTTTCCATCTCTCCTGTAGGGCCCCTTCAGGTGCTGAAAGACTGCTACAAGTTCTCTCTAGAGTTATCAAATTTATAACTCACAATCAAGATATTAAAAAAGTCACTGATCATTGGGGAAATCCGAAGGGCAACTTTCTCCAAAGAAAAGCACTTTTCACGCTTTAGTCTTTATCAAAGTTACTTTTGTATTTGTCATTTGTTTGAATTCTTGGTTTTGTTACTAAGAGAAAAAAAAAAAAAAAACATGAAACAACTGTATTTTAAAAAAAATCCCAATCACAAGAAATGTTTTTTGTTAAGAAACATAGATTCTCTTCGAGCTTTTAACCTCATTTCTCTGAAGGTGAAAGAGAGCTCAAGGCCTCTGGTTTCCTGTTCGGTAGGAGGGGGCACAGAAACCCAGAGTTATAGAATGAATACATAGTAATAATCACAGAAGCACAGCGTCTCCTAGGAAAAAACTAACAGTCCTCACAAAACAAATACAGCACATGAGCTACACCAGTAATTAACATACACTCCCAGGCAGAACGTAAAAAAAGCTCATTTAATCAATCTACACCACAAAGTCAAAATTATATGCTAGTTTAGAAGAAATACCAAAGAAAAAAACACTAATAGATTTATTATACTGTCCATTTAAAAAATATATAATTATTGTTATTATTAATAACAACTATTCACCAGCTATATGGATTCTTACATTTACATCAAAGAAGATGCATTCCAAGCATGTATATTCATTACTGCATTTCTTTGTAACTCAAATCCATAGATAAGATGCTTATGTTCATTCTCCCTACAACACCCTTTCTTTATTGCCATCTACAGTGCAAAAAAACAGATCTCTTGAACGGTTCAGCGAAAAAAGCTTATAATATCAAGAATAAGAGAAAACACAAACCCTAAAGTAGATTGTCACTTTTTAAAGGGTCTTTGATGAATTACAAAGGCAAAGGAGGTGTCACTACAAAACACTATGCATCTGAACACAGGCAGTCAGAATACTGACCTGAGTTTCTATAGTTGTGGAGTACAGACACTGTTGAGCTGCTCAATTATATAAAAAAATGTACTTATATGTGAGCATGTATATTCAGCTTGTCAAACATGAATTTTTGACAAAATGGACTTTCCAAACAGGTTTGTTGATATAGACAGAAAAATGCATTTCAAATATTCTCTTCAAGAGAACATGGTCCTCCACAACATCGTTCTAAGTTAGAGAGATATGGATTTGATGGTCTGACTGCTCAGGGGATAATGAATTGGCTGGATGGTTTCATCCAGAGGGTGGTGATCAATGGCTCCAAGTCCACATGGAAGACAGTGACAAGCAGTGTTCCTCACGGGTCTGTGCTGGGACCAGTGCTGTTTAGTACCTTCATTAATGATGTTGGCAGTGGTATTGAGTGCACCCTCAGCAAATTTGCTGATGACACCAAGCTAAGTGGTGAAGTTAATGTGCCAGAGGGATGGGATGCGATCCAGAGGAACCTGGATAGGTTGACGAAGTTGGTTCAGGTGAACCTCATGACGTTCAACAGAGTCAAGTGCAGGATCTAGCACCTGGGTCTGTACAATCCACTGTTATCCATGCAGGTTAGGAGATAATGTGCTTGAAGGAAACCTTAAGGAAAAGGACTTGTGAGTACTCGTGGATGAGAAGCTGGACATGAGCCACCAAAGTGCATCTGCAGCACAGAAGGCCAACCGCATCCTGGGCTGCATCATATGTGGCCAGCAGATTGAGAGAGGTGATTCTGCCCCTCTGCTCTGCTCTGGTGAGACCTCACCTGGAATATTGTGTCCAGTTTTGGAACCATCAATACAAAAAGGACATGGACCTGTTGGACTGCATCCTGAGGAGGGCCACAAAAATGATCAAAGGGCTGTAACACCTCTCCTATGATGATGGGCTGAGAGAGTTGGGCTTGTTCAGCTTGGAGAAGAGAAAGCTCTGGGGGCACCTTAGAGCAGCATTCTAGTACCAGAAAGGTGCCTCTAAGAAAGCTGGAGAAGAACTGCTCACAAGGGCATGTAGCAGTAGGACAAAGGGTAACTGTTTTAAAGTCAAAAATGAGAGAATTAGGTTGGATATTAGGAAAAAATTCTTCAATATGAGGCTGATAGAGCACTGGAACAGGTTGCCCAGAGAGGTAGTGGAGACTTCATCCCTGGAGATATTCAAGGTCAGGCTTGATGGGGCTCTGAGCAACCTGATCTAGTGAAGATGTCCCTGCTTACTGCAGGGGGGTTGGACTAGATGACCTCCAAAGGCCCTTCCCAAGCTTGCACATTCTGTGATTCTATGTTCATAGCAGTTCCAAGATGTCCAACAGTAGCTAAATATGTTCAGAAAATTGATCCTGCGATGTTATGGCTTTATGGATTCAATGCAAGAACAAAAGATCAGTGTAGTGATGAACTCATGCCTACAGTACAAAACAGATCAAGTAATACGTTTCCTAGCTGACACTGTCCTGAAAGTGACTAATTGCAGTACAACCAGATATTAAAAACTGCATCTTACAAACTCAGCTCCTTCTATAACTGCTCCTTCTCCCTGGATCTGTTGGGCATTAACATTATTCAGTGATCATTTCCCTTCCACTCACCTTAAGTCTTAAATTGGAATTTATATTCCTGCTGCAACTGCCAGAATTAATATAGTTAATTTGGAAGCACACACCACCTTCTTGACACTCCTGTAAATTATAAAAGACCACAAATATTTTGTGGATGTACCAGTCTTAAACAAACAAAACAAAACAAAACAAACACCCCATAGCACCTTAATATCAAAAGTGCTAGTGCTTAAAATTAGCTTAATTTGTTAGATATGTGGATCTGGTGAAGCTGTGGAGATCAGCTATTTCTACATGCAACAGATAAAGATGGACAGCAACATGACTAAACAGTAACATATAGAGTAATACAATGCATAAACTGCGTTGTCTCTATTTGTAGTTACAGGACTGTAAATTAATAGATTAATTTAAAGCAGTGTAGATCAAATCCAGTTTCACACCAATTTCCTATGAGAACTGGGGAAAAAATGTTTATTACCTCATACTTCTTTCTTTAAGGAACTTTAAGTAACTTTCCAATCTTGTTTTTATTGCCAAATGTTTCCAAAATAAGATAAGTTACCAAAATGCTATAGATACTTTTTTCTTTTTTTTTCTGCCACCAACAAAGAAAAAGATTTAATATTTTATATATACAGTAAAATTTCCACTCTAGTAGGGCAGGAAACATAATTACAAAGACATATTTTAATATTTAATTTAAGCTGAAAGTAAACATCAGAATATAATGAAGTTACCTGGAAAACACCATGACCCAACAGCCACTCTATTGGCTCAGACATGCACTGCCTTGCCATACAGAAACTTCATAGGCTTCTCCATCCATCCTTCTTCTTGTCTCAGACCAACCCAACAAAAATTCAGTGGAGCAGATCCAGAACATAACAAAACCTCAAAAAAACTGCAATGTACTAAACATGCTGGATACACCCCTTGGCAACTAAACCAGTGGCCTCTCACACACTGACTGCTGAGCATTTTCTGTTAAACTTACGATATACTCTCACAACTACCATGCCTTGTCCTTTCCCTTCTGCTGGTAGGAGACAACACATTTTCTGAATTCAAGATAGTTTTGAAGGTGTACCCAACAACTGATACTAACCCTTCATAAGTCTATAAAAGTGATTTGTTGTTATAAATTACTGTTATCGTTTCCTTAGCCAGAAGCTTTTTCGATTTCTTTTTACATTGAGAAAACTCCATAAGTGACAAAAATCAATTTTATCCTATATATGAAGGGTAAGTACCTCAGAGAATTAGACTATATGCCCTTTCTTGGGTGGCACAAGTACATAATATTAATTTAGGAATTATATTCAAGAGACAACTATATTAACAATACAATAAGCAGCATCACTGAAAGAAGCTCTGTTTGGAAAACTGTATCACAAGCATTTCTATGCATACTGCCCCAGACTGCATCCTATATCATCATAATGGTGAAACTAAGCCCTAGAGGTACAAATACATCACTGTGATGATGTCAGTTTTGCTTTGGAGGCAGTTCAGTCAAGTGTTCTTGCCCTTTACTGCACATATAGCTCATGGATTCTCTTGTCTAGCTCCAATAATAGCAAAATTCAAATTCACTTGGGGAGTTTCTCTTTTATGCCTATGGACAAGCAGTTATAACTCTGATTAATCACTGGCATTGTAAACAATATTTATCAGAAGCACACATTAAAAAATTATGTAAAATATGTTCAACTTCACAGCTAAATATTATTACATTTTGAGACCTCAGTAGGTCATTTTGAGAAAAGTTATTAAATCTTTCCTAGCTTATTGAAAGAGTGACATTAATTATTAACAAGATTTATTAAAGAAGACTGTGAAGAAGTGCAGGTAATGATTAATATTGCTGCTCAGATGGCAAGACTAGAGTCCTCAGCTGAAATTTGATACAAAATGAGCACTACAGTACTAAGCATGTTTTCCCAAACATGCAGGGCTATGACAAGCTTGTAGAGTAATGGAATAGAGTAGGAAGGGTCAGCAGACAAAGACTACTCTTCTAACTGACTCAAATTTCGTCTCTCTTACAAATTAGCAAATGATGATTCTGCATCTAGCTTAACCGCTGAGGATTGGAGAACTTATAAGAATATGAAAGACAAACTTCCTAAGGTGAAATATACCTCAGATCATGTTCAAGGTTAAGCAAAGGAAATTTCTTAGGAGAAGTCTATTAAAATTCCCTATCTGAAGAGGACGTGTAGCAATGCCTTGTATTCATGAAGTCATAAAAGACAGTTAATGTGTAAGATATGTCCTAGAAGCCAAGGGAGATGGAATATATTCTGATAATCAGACAAAGGTGTGTGCACCACAGCTTGAAGCATGAGTTCCTAACACACCATCTGTGGTGGTTCCAGAACAGTGACAACTGTGAAGGCAGTGGCAGATCTTGTAATGGTGCTTGGGTGATTGTACGCATGAGGCAAGCGGCCATAAAGGTTGATGTATTTACAGTTCTACGGGCCTCCACACAAAGTAAATCATGTACATTCCACTACTAAGCATTCTTGAAAATGCTTAGTTGCAAATAATGCCTCAGCATATAGTTAATTTCTACTGTCTATGTCTACTGTAAATAATAAATAGACCATAAGAGGCCAATTAAATATGTTGCATGTTGCATGTTGTCCACATTCTGAAGTACTTCAGTCCCTCAGTCCCTGTCATTCCCTCTGCGTGTCTATGATTGTTAAAGACAGAGATTGGAAACGTGTGGAGTTCTGAAAGAAGGAAGAGAAGATTATTGCTTCTCATCCACAAAGGAATTTCAGATTCAAGATCACTTTTCCTGTCTCACTAAAAATTTCAGTCTTAATAAGAAACATTTAATCTCTGTTCTATGCATTTATAAAGAAAGTTTACTACTAAATAAATACATAGAAGAGAGTACCTTACCTATTTTCAACACAACTGCCCTCACAGAAAGACTTCAATTTAAAAAAAAAAAAAAGTGATTTTTCCAAATTTGAATATTAAACTGAGGTGTTTCATTTTTATATTGCCTTTTCCCAAACTGGTAATCGGGTATGTAAATACAACACTAATTTGAAAATCCTTAATAATTAACAAATAATGCTTTGTATGGTATATCTGACCAAAGGGGATTAACAAAAATAGTTACAACCAAGTAGAGATTTTCAGAGCTTGGATTGCTATGCTGTTCAAGTCCATCAAAATTTAATTATTATGTTTATTGGAAAGAGAGTGAGTGCAAAGGTAAGCAATCTAGAAAGCATAACTTTTTAAGATAATGAAATGTAACTAAGTATTTAAAGCTAAAGAAAGTAGAATTATTTTTCTCTTAGTCTTTTCCTCAATAACCTAACCTTTCTTTGAGTATAAAGCATGTAATATAACAAGGTAAAGGGTCATGATTCAGTAATTACTACATCCTTTACACATTTCTAGATATTCATGAACAGTGTAAAAGCAGATACTATCTTAACCTTCTAAATTAGAAGTTATTACTACATTGAAGTAAAGGAATCTATTTGAAAATAAACCTTAAGCAATTGTCTCATATCATGGAAATTTTGCATTTACTAAAAAAAATTACGTAATACAAAGCAGTCTCGCATCAAGGAAAGAATCAAGCCAAAGGGTTAGGTTGTATTTGTCTGTTAGCTTTTAATTTATCTTCTTCTCGCATTATATCATTCAAAGACATCAATAAATTAGTGCATGCTTTTGCATTTATTTTTAAAAAGTTGCTGCTAATTAAATTTCTTTAATGCTAGTAATGAGAAAAACAAGAAAAACAATTATATTTACAACAGAAAGAGCAATGAACTGGCAAATGGCCTATCTGTGATTAAGAATCTTCTGAAGTATATGTACATCTAGACTCCCACTTGAGACAAAAAGTGTATTTGGTAAACTAGATGTGACTGAACTTATGTTGTAGTTTTGTGTGTCGGGGTTCAGTGGGGGGCACTGGAAGGGTGGTTGGTTTCTGCAAGAAGCAGCTAGAAGCTCTCTGCAGGCCCAACGGAGGAAACACCAGCTGGGCTCAAGGCTGGAGTCGCTGCTGGCCAAGGCCGAGCCCATCACTGATGGTCACAGAGCCTCTGGGAATCATATTTAGGAGGAAAAAAATGCAAGCAGACACTTTTTGCCAACAGAGAATGGAGTGAGAAGATGTAAGAAACTGTGCGGACACCAAGGTCGGTGAAGAAGGGGGTAGGAGGCGCCCCAGGCACTTGAGAGAGATATTCCCTAGCAGTCCCTGGAGACTCCATGGTGGAGTGGTTGTCCCCCACAGCCCATGGAAGATGATGGGGAGCAGAGACCCCACCTGCAGCCCATGGAGAAGACCCATGCTGGAGCAGGTGATGATATACAGAAGATGTTCTGATCTGCAAGCCTCTGTCAGCACTTGCAGCCCATGGAGAGAGAGAGAGCGAGCAGGTTTGCTGGGGAGGAGGCTTGTGACTCGGTGGAGGACCAGGCTTGGAGCAGTCTGGGCTTGAGAGACTGAGACATTCTATGATTTATGACTGCGCTCCATAGAAGTGACACATACTGGGGCAGCTGGTGACGAGCTCTGGAGAAGTTCATGGAGGACTGTCTCCCGTGGGTGTGGCCCCACGTTGCATCAGGGAAGTGAGTGAGGAATGTCTCCCATCCCCCGCCCCCACACCCCTTACCCCCCCAAGAAGGAAAACAACTCATGAGCAACTGAGCTGTTTCTACCCCACTGTGAAAAACCCTTTGTGTTTGGGCTTCATCCCCTCTGAAGTAAAAGACATAAATATAGGTCCTTGTATATTATCTATTGATATAAAACACATGTGAATATTCTTAGATCTTGAATTTTTCTTCTCAGTAAATTTAGGCCAGAATTCTCAGGACTAAATTGCAGTTTTGCTTCTTGATTAGAAAGAAGCAGGTATCTACTCTACCATATGTTAAACTATGAATGTGACTGAAAGAGATTCACATTAAGTAATAGTAGGTAACCAGGCAAGACAGTAATTTTAATGTTCTTCTGTAGTCAATCAATAGAGACAGGCTTCTCAAGGTCTTAACATAGGCAAATCATGCTCTAGAACTGTTCCTTTTCTAGTAGCCTTATGAGTTCCTCAGATTATTACTTAGGTACCAAAGGTAAATGTTTAAAATTATAAGTGAATTTTGAAGTTCTTGTCACATCTTTCATTCTTCCAGGTGAATAAATTATCTGTTTACAAATCTATTTGTATATTATTAATTGCAATGTCAAATAACAATTTACAAACAGTATTTGTTTGGATTTCGTGAACTGTTCAGAGACTACAAAGTAGTTTCCCTTCAAAAAGAAAAGCATATCTTTAATCCCTTCTCTTCATTGAAATGCTCCTTCCAAAAATTACAAAATCTTACATTCAGACAGGCTTAGAAAAATTTCTTCAAAAATTTGGAAATAGCAAAAAATGGAACTTAAACTATTCTTAATATTGAAATACAATTTGTAGCCAAGAATGAAATCTACAATAAAAATCTAGACAATTTAAGCAAATATGTGACCAAATTAATTGTTCTGTGATGGGAAGTAAACAAACCCAAAGTCCAGGCACTGGACAGAATTAAACAGTTCATGCTGTTACTCAGACAACAAATTCATATATCAGGATACTGGCCTGGCTAAGAAGGAACTGATTGTGGTATACAGGGCCTGGAAGCAGTGACAGGCTACAGAGGAGGAATGTAGAAGCATTGTCCAAGAGTATAGGGGTAGTGTCAGGAAAGCCAAAGCTTATCATGAGTTAAGACTTCCAAGGGACTTCAGGGCCAACAGGAATCTTCATCCACTGCATCAGTTGAGTGTGGGGTGAGTTCATATAATTTCTTATAAGCACAGGACCAGATGGGCTTCCAAGGGTGCCCTGAGAGCTAGCTGATGTGATTGCATCTCTGGAAAGTTATGGAGAGCAGCATAAATTCCCTTTAGTCCCTGGGAAAGCCATTTCTGGATGCATGAATCACAGAATCACAGAATCGTAGGGGTTGGAAGGGACCTCAAGAGATCATCAGGTCCAATCCCCAAATGAATGAAGAGACTTGGAACAATGAGTGGCAATATACGAGCCTGATCAACCTGACTGCGTCACATGATAAAATTTCTGGATTTATAGATGAAGGGGAGTAGGGAACATAATTTTCCCTAACTTTATCAAGCCTTTGGACAATGTATCCCACAGTATTCTTGCAGTCAATTTCAGACATTACAGGTCAGACTCTACATGGAGGCTGGTAAAGAATAAAGTAGTGCAGGGGTCTATCCTGGCATGTGTCCCACTCAACTTTGCCAATGACCATGTATGGAGTAGGCTCTTCTCAAGCTTGCAGATTTCACAAAACTGGGAAGACCAATCAATATACTTGAAGGCAGCCCTTTAATTCAGAGGAACCTTAACAGGCTGGAGGAATAGTCCAACAGGAACTTTGTGGCACTTATCAACAAATACAATATACTGCATATGAGAAGAACAGCCCCTGGCACCAGTACAGGCTAGCGACTGACTGACTGACTGACTAGGGAGGAGGAGCTCTGCAGAGAAGACCCTGGGGACCCTAGTAGATGACAAGAGGGACATAAGCCAGCAATATGCTCTGGCAAGGAAAAAAGCCAACAGTAACCTAGGCTGTATGAGCAGGACACAAACATCAAATTGATAGATGCATTATGCTGCCTCTGTTAAGCACTTCTTAGACATCATCTACAATAATTCACTCAGTTTCAGGACCTACAATGCCAGGAAGACATTGACCAGCTGGAGGAAGTTCATCAGAGAGTTCACCAGTACTCCAGGGGGCTGTATCCCGTACCCTGTACACAGAGGCTGAAGACAGAGTGGATTTTTAGACTAGGGAAGAGACAATTTCAGAGAAATGTGATAGCACCTTTCAGCATCTATGAAGAGGTAACTGAGAAGGTGGGGCTGGGCTGTTCACAGTGGTGCCTGGTGGGAGGAAGAGACAATAGGTAAAACTTGAAACAAGGAAGATTTAGATTAGGGAAAACTTTTCTTCAGTATGAAGGCAGTTAAGCATTGGAACAGGTTGCCAAGAAAAGTTTGAGTCTGTATGTTAAGAAATCAATTGCTTTATATTTATGAAACTAAGTTTAGAATCTGCTAGAACATACTGTTCCCCATTGGAAAGGGAATAAACACATATTGTTAATACACACATGGATCTCCAGCAGTCAACATATATACTCCTGCATAAAAAAGTGTTTGATAAAGAAGACTATGAGTTAAGTTTGCTTAGCAAAATGCATAGTACATGTTCAATTGAGTATTATATCACTTTCCCTAAACTTCAGATTCTGGTGTACTTAGAAGGTAATTCAGTATTCACTTTGCTTAACACAGACTAATATCAAACAACACTGCAGATTTCCAACTGATATTCTGAACGTGCACTTGACAAATGGGAAAGGAAAAAATTAAGCAAGAAGAGGAAAAGAAAAAAAATAAAAAAGCAAGGTATGACTAGCTCAGTTGGAAAGAAAAACATCCGCTCCATCTCACTTTCCCCAACTTAACCACGTTTCAAAGATGTCAAAGAATCTGTAAAAGAATGTGGCTGTGATTCTCTCTCCCTGGTTATTTTTAACTTCTAGGTACTGAAAAATAACTATTTTCTACTGCATTCTGTGGAGGGATGTTGGGGTTTTTTTTCAATTAAATGAAATCTCAGGAAGTTTCCTCTAACCTAGATATAACTGCTTCAGGTAATAAATGCAGAGTTTAGAATTAGGAGTAGCTATATTCCAGGAGCATATTAAGTTCTATATGGCCCATAAATATTAATTACAGTGATTTTATCAGTATAGGATGCTTTAACTAGGAAGGGCAATTAATAGGAAGTAGGAGGGACTTCAGGGAGTGAGATGAGTATTTGGATTAACATTAGCACATCAACTCAATGGTACATTTTTTTTCATTAATCTTTGCAATAAATTTACACTATCAGAAAGAAACTCTTCTACTATCACAAACCAGTGTTTGATGTACCATGCACACCTACACTGCATGTTTTTCTTAACATTAAAGTAATTTCAAGACATTAACTGTGAGATGTATGACTTCAATACAATAAGACTGCAATTGTGACCATGTCTTTGCCCCCATAAATACAGTTCTACATTTTATTAACAAAATCCCTTGAATTAAGAGACTGTGGTGATCTTTTAGACTCATCAGGCAACATAAGGGCACAAAGAATTTCTCACAGTTCTTGTTTCCCACAAAAAACCTATAAAAATGGTGTCATGTGTACAACATGCATCATGATATTACAAGACAAAAAAAAGAGCTCTAATTTGTTATTTTAGTTTTGATTCACTGCTATGTTGATTATCACAGAATCACAGAATTACAAGGTTGGAAAAGACTTTTAAGATCATCATTCATGATGATTCATAAAAACTCTTACTTACC
The DNA here is from genome assembly GCF_964237585.1 of Gallinula chloropus. Lineage (NCBI taxonomy): Eukaryota > Metazoa > Chordata > Aves > Gruiformes > Rallidae > Gallinula > Gallinula chloropus. The sequence goes on from NC_140086.1 coordinate 19,260,047, forward strand.
TTCCTCCTGTAGTCATTCAGAGAAATGTAAAACTCCTGTTCCTTTTGAGGCTGATTTTATTTTTTCCTCTCTTTCTTTTCAGTATCCCATGAAAACTGTGAATTTAGGAATAATAAAAAAAATCTTAAAACTAGAACAACTCTAATCTAATAACATTTGCTTTAACAACAGAACTTTCCTGATATTATCTATACACATTCTATGCTGATATGCAGCCCAAATCAAAGGCCTTTCAGAATTTCAAATTGTACAGCCTTTAAATAGCAAGGAAGGCATGGATATAAGCAGATGTGACATTGGGAAGGAATCCACTAAGTAGAGTAATAAATGTTCTTCTGAAATTTGTAGTGAAGTCCTTTTGACTCTCACAGCAAAACTGAAACTCTTTTTACATATTAAATTTGTTTCATAAATTTTAACCAAAAGAAAAAAGTTTCCTCTTAATCTGATATTAAGTCAACACACACCTACCTGATACTTCAACAACCTCATTAATTATTTTATTTTTTCAATACAATAATCTAAGCACAATACAGAAAAGTAAAAATTTTCTCTTACTTTCAATATCTTATATTATAATTCTAGAAGAATGCATAAAAAACCCAAGTCTCTTATCCATAACTTAAAGGATTTATGATCAGGTGAAAAGTTGAAGGAGAAAAAAGTTTGTGACTTTTAAAGTTTCTCAGTTTTAAGTTTAGCTCAGCATCTTCAGATGTGCAATCTGAAGTAGAACAGCCTCACAGATGGTGTAACTGTGTTTCTCCAATGCAGGTCCTTAATGCACAACTGATTTCACACTGCTATTTCCTTTCCACACACCTGTGTAGACATCTGGTAATACATATTTCAAAACATATTTTAGAACTAGTACTTGCCTTTAAAGCTAAATGAACTTTATTTCAGTGAGTCATTAATCATTGAGAAAATGCAGTTTGGGATAAACCAAATATCCTTTGAACTGATTAGTAGTTTTCACTGAAATGAAAATGGTAATTTTTTTAAAAATATCCAAAATATTTTTTCTGATATATTTAGAATTCTTTGCTGTTAATGATAATGAAGTTAGATGGAATCTAGAAAGAAATGAGTGGGGCGGGGGTGGGCGTGGGGGTGGGGGTGGGGGGAGGAATGGAACAACATGGACTTTGATCTTTTTCTCTGAAAAAAAATACACGTTTCTGGATGGATAACTATCTATCTAACCTATGGAATGCACAACATATATCATGTAAGTTTTAGTTGCTGTCATTTCCCATAGACACCTGGTGCAAGAGTTTGCTCACCCTACACAGCAAACAGTCTCAAAAAAACGGTTCAATTATTTGGCTACAGTGGCTCAAACTCCTGGCTTTTGAACTCATGAGTTTCCATCCAGCTTCTTCTACTAATTCAGTGGTGATTCCCTAGCTTTTCTTTTTTTTTTCTTCAGATGCATTTTAATTAAAAAATTAAGAATTTACTATGAAAAGTAACATAAAATAACTGTATTTTAACTTTGTGTTTGAGTTTTCCCGATCTTTTATGATTTGAAAAATATTTTTTTTTGTTATTATTTATGTACATTTTTCACCTCTATTAATCTCTGCTCATAATGCAGCATCTTAGTGAGTTGTTGCCTATTACTGCGCAACTGGCTTGTGAGAACTGAGCCAGTAACATTTTTTTGATCAGATGTTAAATACAATTTACAGCATTCTCAATGAAAATTTTTCTATATCCCTGAATGGAAACATATCATTTTGTGCAGTGGAAGTGCTTAGCTTTGGCATAACATATAAAACTGTCAGGAAACTGTCAGCCTGAGCCACTACCTCAGCTAATCCCTATACAGGATATGTAAAATTTTAAGCTTTTCTTAGTCTAGGAACCACCATCCTTTTGTTGCTAACCATCCTTGAAAGACTGGAGTCATGATTTCATGACTGGAGTCATGATTTCCCTGAGGTATAAACTGTCCAGAAACCAGTACTTTAGGCAAGAGTGTTAAAATTAATCACCTCACCCATAACTCTTATCCTTAATTCCTAAATTAATGAAAATTTACAGATAGGAAGTTTGGAGTTTGATTAACAGTTTTACTAAAACAGCAACAATAAAATTGTGATTCCTTTTGAATTTCAGAAATTTTCTCTTAAAGAAGTCTATAATTAGAGAATTCAATTATGGAAATTAAGATAATAAATGGGAAACAATATTAAAATAAAATGTAAAAAATAATCTAGAAAAATATGTCAATTTTTAAATAGGACATGAATGTGTAGGGTATTATTCCAAGATATTTGTCTTCTACCACACTGGCCTCACTTTATATATTTAAGAGCAGTTCCATTGCCCAAGGAAAAGGTACTTGTTGGGACTTACTGTGACAAGAAATAAACAACTCAGAACCATAAAATGTGGTTAGAAATTTCCCTCAGACCAAAATGCCTTTTGGCCATAAATGCTATCCTTGACACCTTAACATTAGCTACCCTAGAGAAAAAAATTCTCAGGACATATGCAAACCAGAGTGCAAACACTGTACCAGAAAAAGAATTTTTAAAGATCTGCAGCTTGCTGCATTGTAGGTTGTGGTGATTATGGGTTGCCATCATTCAAGCAGTCCCCAAACACAGCAGAGCAGTTTGAGTTAGGACAAGAACAGCACTGAAAACTTTTAAGTTTAATGCCTCTATAGGCTTGATATTGTCTGGCACAGATATATTCCACAACTATAGAAAAAAGTTTCTATCAAGAACTAGTTATTCCAGTGAGGTAATAAAATGGGCTTCACTAGATGTTCTTTAGGCAAAGAGATAAGAAATGCATCATCCTGCAAGCAAACTACTCGCTCTCTCCTATTACAGTGAACTGTAATCAATAAAACATCTCAAGACTGGGTATGGAAAGTAAGATTTCTTGTGCACTGCGGGAACTGCATACTGATGATCTTCATTTAGCTCAGTAAATAAATTAATTAGCATTATTGCTGTACTACAGCGATGTGTGAAATCATGTGCTACAGAAAAGCATAGCAATAAGGTATTCCAGTGAATCTTCTCAGGTTGACTACTCCTCTAAGGACTTCATCTGTTAAAAGAATTCCCATTAAATGTTCTCTGATCATTGTAAGGCATGATATATAATCCTGCACTGCACTGATTTTCTAACGCCTAGAACTATTCCAGAACATTTTGTTACTAATACCAGTTCTTGATACACAGTTCCATGGGTTCCTGATTAAGTCAGTCTACATTTTCTCCCCTCTTTTTTCACATTAATAATTAGTGGACAATGCAAAACTTTATTCTCACAGCTATGATATGTGCTGGCAGCTGGTTTTATATTTTTAATGCACTTTGAATATTCATTCATTTAATATCAGATAAAACATTTTAACTGTTCTAATTAGAAGTCATTTTTTTCTTTGCTGGTGCCTTTCTCAGTCATTAGCAGCAACGTTTACACATTTTTATATCATATATCATAAACTTTGCTTTTGTTTTGTGCCTTGACAGAAATCTCAGAAATGTTGATAGTAAACCAGACATTTTAATAGACATACTGGACAGACTTAAATAAATTAATTTAGTTTCCAAACAGAGATTAGGTAGAATTGAGGTCCTTAAACTAATTACTTCACTACCAAAAGCTCTTGCTTAGCTGCTTTGTATAATACAGGATGTATCTATGTAGATGGATACCTCCCTGCTTGAAGCTATTGCTCCCTGGAGTTTTAACTATGTATTAACTCAGAAGTACTCCAGCCTGAGCATCCTGGTGATTATCTCCTTTCTAAATTTCACTGGACTCAGAGGAACCCAGACATTTCTCAGAACATGCTCAAAACACACATACTCTCACATACAAATGTAGAAAATTAAATGTCTCATAAAATATTGTTCACTGTCTATTCTGAAATCACTGAAGGGAGAGCAGCTGACATTCATCTTTCAGAAGTGGTAACCTAGTGATTCTAAGACTTTCCTATGAAATACCACAGTGATTTTCAAACTTTCCTACACCCGCATTTCCAAAACACACACTTTCCAAACAACTAGCAGTGAAGAAACAGATTAAGAGAAAAACATCCTTCAAGCACAATGCCCTCATGAAGCTTTGGTGAAATGAAGGAGAAGGAGAAAGACAACCCACCTTCCTGCACTATTTCTGCATGTTATCCAGGTAGTATTCAAAGTAACTAGAGATTTAGTCCTACGTGCTGTGAACAATCAGTGTCTGAAACAGTAAAATAAAGTCAATCAGTTCTACAAACCTACCTACCAAGCCCTGTAAAACTTCAATTCTTTTCTACAAAACTGACACAAAAGCAACCACAGCATGGTTTAAAGCCTTTGAGATTGGGCCATGTGTCTTGTTGGCAATATATGTGGATTTTAACTCCCTTACACTGAATGAAACTCTTCTCCCTGCAGAGGGTTTGTATCACTAGGCCATTATATAAAAAGTAACACCTTTACTACCTGTTTTAAAAGAACAGACTCCTGCTTTGAAATACATATCCCAAGAGAAGTTTCTGGGGTCCAGTGTCAAAGATATAGAGTCCTCCAACACGTGATCATGCTCTCAAGGGAGGTGGTGTTTCAAGACACAGTATGGCAGATAGCAATTGCTGTTTGTGGGATTTTTAGAACACGGTGGAATAGTGCACTGGCTCACCCTCAAAATGCATTAGTTTGTGATTAACAACAGGAATGAAATCCGCCAGAGGAAAGAAGTGTCACAGGTTTTTATCTTCAGCGCTTAAACTGCATCTTGAATCATTATATTTATATATAAAGTAGTGGTAGAGTAATATGTAATGTACTTAATGTAGAAGATCATGGGAGCACACCGTTATGCTGTGGGTCCTCGATGTGACCACTGATCAGGCTCTGGCTGAGCAACATCATCTTCTTGACCACTACCTAACATATGTTTATCAATTTGCACAAAAGCAGCTGGCAAAACCTGACCCCATCGATGAGCTCATCAAGAGGATAATACTAAAACCCTCACAGCTGATAGGCTATCAGGCTGTCAGCAGCACCCTGCAGCTAGGGTGATCAGTATCGACTGAATTAACCTAGTGTAGGCATGTAGGTAAAAAGGCATTAATTAAGTCTATGATAGGATTTAATTTAACCATCATGAGCAATTAGGTGGGTTTTGACTTAGTCTTTCACAACTATGATTAATATCAATTCTCATAAGCATCACTGGAACAGTATCAAAAATTTTATAAAATAGAAAGGTAAAATATTTCAAATAGAAGGGAAGCCAAATGCTGTAAATATTATGATCAAAGTATATCAGTCATTGAATTGTCAGTCCTGAAACCTTTTTAAAATTAATGAATGAAAAACATCAATTTTCACAGCTATCTCATATTCCAATTGTTCTTAACTCTCAATTTGACAGGTACCTTACAAGATTTACACTCTTTCTCAAAAAGAAGCTCTAGGTCAATTACTGCAGAAAACTTTATGATCCATTGACATCAGAAAACACTTATTGGAAATCTACTGTAAAACCATTAGATGGTGTGATTACAGGTGGTCCCACAAGTGCAGTTTCACACTGGGTAAAGAAAACAAAAACAACACTCCCACACACAGACGCTATTTGCTGGAATTTGCCTAAAATAATTTTCTGTGAGCATAATCATGTAATTTTTTGAGGATAAAAGTTTCATTTTTTTTCTTTTGATTTTAGAAATCTTTAACACTATTTCCTTTCTGAACAGTTTTCTTAACCATCAAATATTAAACAGCTTTCAGTACTGTATAACTAATATAGCAGTTGGGTTTTAGCTGCCTTTATTTAATCAAGTTTGCAGTTTCAGTTTTATTCATAATTTTAATTACTTTTTCAGATTTCTATACCAGAGTCACTTGGCTCAGTTAGTAAACCACATGTGGAAATTAGAAAAAGCAGAAATCCAAACCTTTCAGAGGGGACTGGATTCTATTCATGTGGTATTTTGCTAGTGAAAATTCAGAACCACAATTATGCTGATTAGGTTTTATGAACACTGAATACACATACCATCTTTCTATTTCAACGTGTTAGCTCAAATTTGGTTTTCACATGTATCACCACATTAATTTTATTACCCATAAGAGAATGTAGAGAGTGTAAATTAAGATCTTGGCTGTAATATTTGCAGAAAGTCTACATGCTTGAAGTAAACATAATATAAGAAAATTCAACTATCTAAATACTTTGCCCAACAGTTGGGTGACTACTCAGATAAATTAAAAATATGTAATTTTTTGTTATAACCTTACATTGGATATTGCATTTTCCTTGCTAAATACAGGTCAAAGTAGAAAAACAGAAGCCAGCAGTTGTAATTCAACAATATAAAATGTCAACTTTTTAATGGAATACTTTCTTTCAAAGAGAAACACTTAATTGCACGTATAAAATATATAGATATATATTTGCAAATGGCATTGGTTTTGTTGCCACAGTAAAATAGCACTAAATGTCTAAATTCTAAGAGACGTATTTGCAAGCATGCTTCTGTTTTTGTAGAACTTCCTCACACATTCATGAAGGTTTAAAACCACATATATATAGATGAAAATGATCACATGTATCTATTCATCCATTGTCTAATTAGGAGCAGATCCTATTATGGATCTGATTGTGGTACATTACATTTTTTTTAATCATATATTCAACAGTGTGTAGTATATATACAATAAAAATAAAGCTATCTCCAGAAATTATAACCTAAAAATCACCCTTGACAGGTGAAATGTATTTCTGTAGTATGTGTGATGTCTGAATAACCCAGTGAAGTGAAATACAACAACAAAGCCCAAGATCTCAGAACAGGATTGAATTTAGCACGTGCCTTGTACAGAAAGCCATACTTCTAGACATTTTAGTAGTCTTTGACTGACCTGAAATCTGCATATGGATGGTGGAGAAGCTGTTAATGAATATTTGCTGTTACATGACAGATGTGATAAAAGACTTGCCTTTTCCCCCTGCACACAGAGGAGAATGGAGGCAGAGGATAGTGAGGAAACCCCAGTGTCCCAGTCAGAGACACGAGCCCCTTCTCCAGACCCCCAGGGCTGTCTCAGAGACCATTGGCCCCACCAGCCAGATGAGACCCTGGCCATGAAACCATTCTCAGGGGCACTTCACAGGCTGGGTGGTCCCCAACCTGAGGAATGTGATCCATTATAGGACTATGGGAAGAGCATTCTGCAATTGTGCAAAACTTACAGGACATTTAAAGGAGGAATCAGAGCTGGGGAAAGAGAAGAATTAAGGCACTTTGAGGAGGAACAAGCATGGTAAAATGGAGGGAAAGGAGAATAAAAAGAGTCGCTTGCACATAAAAAGACCAGCACACTTGTATGGCAATGCTGCAATCTGTCTTGCCTTCTTATTAAACTCGATGTCTAACTTTATGAGGGATCTCTCTGCATGGGGGTGTTATTTGGGGTCTAAGTGCTGCCACTGAAGTCAGACCTTGGGTCAGAGCCTGTATGTTCATGGTGTGGAAACTGGAGACACCAGAGTTTGTGAATGCATGTCTCTGTGCGTAGGTTCTTTGCTACTGAGCATGAGGCCAGACTATCCAGAGAGTAGAACAATAAGTTTAGGAGCAAGGTATCAAAGGGGCCATAGCTCCCTGAAAGACCAGGGATGCGGGAGTTGACTTCTGAAGGGACCACAGATTAACAGAGAAAACAGGAGTCTCACAGTCATCTCCTGATGGGTACATTGGTCTGGACCAGATACCATACATAAGTGTTCCATTATTGATTTTTATCTTGATCAGTCAGAGAGGAGAACAGGATCAGGACAATTTTGCTGCTTTTGTTTTTCTTGTGTTGCTCTGTGTGGCCATTTGTGTGCATGCACATGTGTGCATTGTGGGGCTGTGTGCATGTGTGCCTATTGGGAACACATACTCATCCTCGCTACTGGTTTGACCTGGAGACACGGACCTGCAGCAGCCTCACCTCTCATGGACTACCAGATTTGTCAACTACTTATAGTCCCTGCTCATGATACTACTCTACTGTTTCCCACCATGTATTCAAAATTAAGATTAAAGGTGAGACCCTTCCAGAAGTTAACTCCAATAGAAAAAAGATAAACGGGGCTTTGTATCAAGCTGTAATATTTAAATACTGAATTAGGATGGCCTTAATTACAAAGAGAGGCTGGCAAACAAAGGGTAAGAAGTGAATAGAAAATAGCTGGGAAATGGCTGTGAAATGGCAGTAAGAGAAGAAAGGAGCAAGGCGTGACAATAAAGTGAGATATTGTCAGAAATGCAGTAATTTTTTACTGTAATGGAATTCAACTAATTAGCTAAGGAAGAATAAAATTAGGAGAGTTTTAACCTGCACAATGAATTTCTAATTAATTAAGTAAAAGCATCATCTAAAGCAGAGAAGCTTCACAGATGTTAATTTCTTTCTTAATTCTTAAATTAATAAATAGAAAATAATAATGTTTACTCCAGGAGAAAAAAAAAATCAAGAACCTTCCAAAAATATCTGTTGAAATGATAATTTGCTTCAATATCAAAAGAATTCTTTCCTTGAAACACCCATTAAACTAAAGTCTCACTCTGAGCACCGTGGACTTCAGAATTTTGTGTGGAAACCATCAATGTGTTTATTACGCAGTCTCTAGCCAAAACAGAGGTGTCCTGATGCCGTAAGACTCTCTCCTTCAGCTGCTTGTCACACCAATATTCCAGACCTTCATCCACAATATTTGCATGAGTTAGACACCTGTGTTTTTAACCTCCTCGGCGCAATTCCCTATTTTTATAAGGCTAGGACAGCAATTATATTGCACATGAAGATATACAATGTATCTGATGATTTCAAATTAGGTAGACATGATTGCTAAGATAAGAACATTTGTGATTTACTTGTATATTTATAAACATTTACTCTTTGTTAAACTGTAAATTGAAGTTATTCACCAAATAAATTCAAACAGTAATATGGACAAAACTCCAAAAGCACTAGTCATACCTCTGCAGTCCCTCAAACCACTATATCCAGAGATAATCTATTTTTGGTCCTTAAAACTGAGGAAGAAAAGATTAAATTATATACTTTTTAGAAAGATTGATGAACTTAAATTTCATACAGCTTTCAAAATTTCTATGTTTTTCTATCTGTAATTCTTGGCAGAATTCCAAAACTGCTTCTCCTTCTTATCCTTTTAGTGTAGCATCTTCAGTACAATAGCAATAATTCACATAAACAAAAATTTTGTGCACATACTGAGAAATTAAAACAATACTTCACAGGGGGCTAGGTTTAATAAAAATTCTGTCCTTCCTAATACCAAAGATTACTGCGTTCTGAAATTTAAAGGAAATTACTGTACAAGTGAAAGTTCACATACAATGTCTGTCTTGCTGTGATGGCAAACTAAAATGACTATTAGAGAATGAACATAAGGAAACAACAGCACATCTCACTGTAAATGTCAAGTAGTATTATTCTGAAAAATGTCAGAGTGATAATTGGATGAAAATGGCTCCAACTACTATGTACTATGTGGCCATTTTCAGTGTATCAATCAAGGAAAGTTAATATTATCAGCAGTTGCTGCAAGGGACTCTAAATATCTTATGGAGTAATGACTCTTTTAAAGGAAATTTATGTTGATATGAAGTAGCTAAATATTAAAATTTGATTTATAGGACCTGAAGTAAAATGTAATTTCTTTTGTATTAACTTTAAAATTAAAAAAATATGTTTGTACTTGGTAACTCAAGGCTAGAAGGCTCCTGGGTCAGTGACTTGATCCCCCTTCCACTGAAAGCAGACAGATCGCATAATCATTTTTGTACATTTCTGAATGTTCATCTTAGAAGGTGGTTGTATTTTTGTCCTTCACTACTCCTAATAAAAAGTTGTTCCAATACTTTATTGTTCTCATGGATAGTTAGAAATTACTAATTAGCAACAGAAAATTATTCATACTCACGTTATTTTTTCCTTCTTTTGGTAACTTTATCCATTAGCTTTGATAGGTCTCCTCTTTCCTGATGTTTCAGTGTCTAAACAAACAGTATTGATATTCCCTCTCCTCTTTCTTCTGCCTAAGTAATCCAAGGCCCTTATTATTTTTTTAATAGGAGGGGTTCTACATTTCTCTCTCATTTTCGCTGTTCTTCCCTGCGTCTGTCAGTAGATTTTATCTGTGCAATATCCCAACAATATTTCTGCTCAGACTTTTGCAATAGCAAAATCTTAAATCTCATTTACATTACTCCTGTCGCTGGCTGGAGAGACGCATAAGTATCCTATGGTAAGTAACACACCCAGGTTTTAATTGATTGTTTTCAGCTCAACTGAAGGCTTATCAGTACTAAGGACAACTCCTCTCTTCCCAATTTACAAGGTTAACCAAGATTTCCTGTATCACAGTCTGACTCCTTCATATTGACTGTACTTTCCCTTGATACCTAATCCAGCAGTCTTCTGAGTTAACAGAGTTACTTTTAAACCTATGTCATTAATACTAAGAAGGAGATAATATAAAGCAAGCAAGCAAAAGTCCCTTGAACATGACTTTTTAAAGCCAGGCATAGCGTCCTAAAAATATGAGTACATGCAGAAGCTCTTTTATATTTACCTGGCTTGTCATCCTGCGCCACAAAAGAATTGCTGCTTCTCTAAAATAAAATCTGCAAATCTTATTTTAAAATAAAGAAGTTCCTAATAAAGGATTAATACATGCAAAAGCTTTTTGAAAACTTGGCTATCTATCACATAAAATCGCAGAAGAAGTTTTATCTTAAAAAAGAAACAAAGGAAAGGACAGAGTGAGAGAGGGGAAAGAGAGTATGAAGACCAACAGAACAAGATAGCATATACATTTTTAATGTGATATGGGGCAATGAAGCTGCATAACATTGAAATACAAAAGCAGAAAAGCAGAGATTTACCTATCCATAGTCAAACCCCTAAATATTGGAACATTATGTTGGAAATATATACAGTCAATCTGAGACTAGAATTTGAGCCTTTGAGGAGTAATTCTATATTTCACTCTGAGAGGAATATACAGGTAATTTAAACTTTCTAAATAGAAGTGATCCCAAGAATACTTTTATCAGCAGTGCTTGGAGCTGCAAGAAATGTAACAGTGTTGACAGGTTTTAAATCTTGGACTAAGAGTAGTGAGCATTGTAAGTCACAGTATCAGCTTAGCCACAGTGCAGTTTGGAACATTATTTTATGCACCAAAACCTCTCTGCAGTGCAGGGGAGAAGTAGGATCTTGCAGTAAGATCTACAAGACAGTAACACATTTAAAGGCAGTTGAAAAGAGACACTGAGGAGAGTGACTCATCTTTGAGGTGAAAAGAGCTTTTCAAGGCTAAATACAATACTTCTACCCACAGTCTAAAACTGTCCGTAAAGTAACCTTTTACAATTCTTTCTCTTTTCTAAGCACATGAGAAAAACTCATTTATTTCTTTCTTTTGAAATACAGAATGATAGGTGATAGAACCTTGGATTTTATTTTCACTTTTTGGATAAATACTGGGTAGCCTGGTAAAAAGATTGAATGAGGTTTTGCCATAGTTGAGCATGCTCAGTGGATGTTTGCTATGTACAGCATCTGTGAAGACTAAGAGATAATTCACGCTAAAGTCTTAAACACCAAATGAAGGAAATACAAGAATTGAAATAAAAAAAAAAAAAGAATCTAGAAGGGTTTATACAGTTTGTTTTGGGTCAAGGGAGTCATTTCAGTCACTCTGTACCAAAGGCAAAGACTGAATACGTAGGGATGCAGAAACTAAAACTCTTTTCTGGTTCTGCTTGCAAAATCTTTTATCCATTTAAATGTTTTTGCAGTTCTAGTTTAACTAATTTACTGATAGTAGGCCCATGACATCTAAGGCCATCAAGGAAAGGATGCTATGTATAGGTGGGCTTGTAGTCAAAGGAGGGCTTTACAATTGATGCTATTGCACGGTTCATCCATGACAGTAAAACGTGCCACTACAATTAAAAAAGCTGAGTGTTAAAGCCTCTCAGGTATGAAGGAAGATGGCTGAAATATAAATGTGGGGAAGCTTGGCAGATTGATTATATCACACCACGTGCTTTCAATGATGGAAGCAACCACTGGATGGCTGGAAACATGCTCAGTGCCACTACCTGGAACACTATCCTAGACCTTGAAAACAAAGTCCTATGGTCACATGGCAACCCAGAGAGAATTAAGTCAAACAATAGGACTCACTCCCAAAACACCCTTGTAGATACCTGAGCCAAAGGGCATGGCATTGAGTGTATTGTATCTTCATGCCCTACCATGCACCAGCATTCAGGAAAAGTGAACCATACAATGGACTGCTTAAGACTACACTGAGAGCAATGCGTGGTGGGACCCTCAAAAATCCAAACATCAGGATAAACATTTAGCAATATCCACCTGGTTAGTCAAAACTAGGGGGTCAACTAATCAAACTGTCCTTGCACAATAAAAACTCATACATATTGAGATTGACAACTTCAGCCCTACAGACTGTGGGCATGAGCTGCACCAGATATATTAACTTTGAGCTCCAGATGCACCATGCAACAGTCCAAAATCACAGACCATGTCTCCTGCTCTGAGACAGTTATGACAGTTGGAGCCCAAAGTTATAGGCTGAATTAACTCAACAGACGTTTTTGAGGGATGACCCATAGACTAAGGGAATCTCTGTGTAGATATCAAAAGAAAGGAAAAGTCTTATTGGAATTAGACTTTTTTCTAAGTCTGAATAAAAGATTAATTGGAATGGAGTGGGAATTATAGGAACTGGGCATGATGTAGATGGGTGTATAGTCTCCTAGTTTTGACTGAGATAGGGATAATTTTCTAGTAGCTGGTATAGTGCCATGTTTCAGATTTAGCATGAGAGTAATGTTGATATTACAGTCATAGTTTTAGTTGTTGCCAGGTAGATTAGTGCTTACACTAAATCAAGAAATTTCAGCCAGGTGCACAAGAAGCTGGGAGAACATAGTCAGGACAGCTGACCCAGACTGGCCAAAGGGATATTCCCTACCCTATGATAGGGAATAGGATCTTCCTAGGATATTCCTTTCCCTAGGGCCACGAAGATGATTAGAGGGCTGGAGCACCTTCCCTATGAAGAGAGGCTGAGGGAGCTGGGCTTGTTCAGCCTGGAGAAGGCTGAGAGGGAACCTCATTGCAGTACTCAAAGAAAACATATAAACAGGGGAGGAATCAACTTTTTAAAACGGTAGACAATGGCAGGACAAGAGCAAATGGATTAAAGCTAAAGGAGGGAATGTTTAGATTAGATATTAGGGGAAAGTTCTTTATAGAGAGAGTGGTAAGGTGCTGAAACAGGTTGCCCAGACAGGTGATGGATGCCCCATCCCTGTATGTGTTCAAAGCCAGGTTGGATGGGGCCCTGGGCAACCTTGTGTAGATCCAGGATTGGAGGTTTGTGGCTCTGCTTGTTGCAGAGGGGGTGGAACTTTCTGATCCTTGGGGTCCCTTCCAACCCAGACCATTCCATGATTCTATGATTCTATGCTGTCATGTTTCGGTTATAACTGAGCGTTGTGGTTTAGCCCTGGCTGGAGGCCAGATGCCCACCAAAGTCAGTCTATTACTCCCCTTAATTGGATAGGGGACAAATTATATATTAAGAGGCTCAGGAGTCAAAATAAGGACAGGGAAAGATCACTCTGTCAACGACATGGGCAAAACAGACTCAACACAAAGTGAAGAAGAGAAAAACTACTCTACTTTGTTATACTATGCTACAACTACAAAGAACAGTGAAGAAACCAGAGTTGAGAGCACAACCAGATCTTAAAACACTTTGCCCCCACCATTCCCTTCTTAGCAGACTTCAGTCAGGATTATGCTCACTTCTTCCCCCCCGCACGCAGTACAGGGGGCAGGGACTGAGGAAGATGGGGTTCTCGGTAGCACTTTCCCCCCACCCCTCCATTCTAAGCAGACTTCCCTTTAGCCATGATCTTGCTCCCTTCTTCCCCCTGCTCGCAGTACAGGGGGGCAGGGACTGGGAAAAAATGGGGTTCTTGGTTACTTCTTCATGAGCTGTTTTCCTTTTCCAGATCTTAAGACACCTCTAACCTCCCTCCCCTCTCCCTTCTTAGCAGTCTTCACTCTAGTCATGATTTCACTCTCTTATTCCCCCCGATCGCAGCACAGGGGGCAGGGACTGGGAGATGGGGACTTTGGTCAGTCCCTTGCAAGTTGGTTTCCGTCTCGGCCGGGGGGTGGGGGAGACATTCATTCCACACCCTCCCCCTGCTGCACTGTAGGGTCTCACCCACAGGAGACAGTCCTCCAAAAACTTCTCCAACATGAATCCTTTCCCCAGGGCTTTATCTATTCACCAGCTGCCCTGGTGTGGGTCACTGCTGTGGCGGGCAGTCATAAATCACAATGTCTCTCAGTCCCAGTCCTCTGTGGGGTCACCAGCCTCCCCCAGCAAACCTGTTCTGGTGCAAATCTCTCTCTACTTCATCTCTATGTCTCTGTTTCTCTTCATGGCTGCAAGTGCTGGCAGGGGCTTGTTCCAACTTAGGGTCACAGCATCTCCTCTATGTCTCCACCTGCTCCATCCTGCGTGGAGCCCCTCCATGGGCTGCAGGTGGGGTCTCGGCCTTTTCCATGGGTTTCTCCATGGGCTGCAGGGGCATCTTTCTCTCTAGCACCTGGGCCGCCTCCTCCCCCACCCTTTCCTGGCCTTAGTGTCTGCACAGCTCGTTACATCTTCTCGCTCCCTTCTCCGGTGGCAAAATGCAGCTGCTTCCGGGTTGTTTTCTCCTGTATGTGATTCTCAGAGGCGCTCGACTATCTCTCGGGCCACAACTTGGGCCTTGAATTGCTCATTGTTTATAGCTTAGGCTGGCAGAAAACTCTAACTGCTGCTTAAAGAAACCATCTCAGCAGCACAGCCTCACAAAACTGCAACACTGAGGAAGATAACTGGGCATTGGATTATAGGGGTTATTTCCCTTCTACTTGTGGTGAGCAATTGCATTTACACAAGAAGAGGAAGAAGAGGAAGAAAAGGCTTGAGGGAGATGTTACCTATGTCTTCAATCACCAAAAAGAATGTTCTAGAGAAGATGGATCTAGAGTTTTTTAAGAGATGCAAAGTAAAAAGAGTCAATGAGGAAAAGTTGCAACAAGGGAAATTCCAATTAATTATTTTGAAAAAAAATGACCAAAAGGAAAGTTAGAATAGAGAAGCTGCAGAATTCCCATTGCTAGACCTTAAACCTAGGCTGAACAAGAGCCTGAGCTCCTTGGTGCAACTGAACCTGCTTCAAGCAAAAGATGGGAATAAGTGACTTTGAGGCATCCCTTCCAACCTAATTTATTCTCATTGTATGATTCAAATTCAAGGAGTGTTCTCACAACCAATGAGCAATTAACACAGACAATTTTTCAACAGCCATGATGGTCCCTCCTTAAAAAACTAATACATTTTCTTTCCTTTTTGTATGACAATCACAAAGTCTGAAAATATTTTCAGTTTTCTGTCTATTGCATTCAAAACAGCACATGAAAATGGGAAAAATGTTGTATATATATATGGAGAAAAAAAAAATTGTTATTAGTCTAGCTAAAATTGCTTTTACCATTAGTAGTGCTGCTTCTGAAGGAAGACCTGTGGTGAAATAAACTGTATAAACTGCAAGGAGTTGGCAACCAAAATCTGCTGGAAAAGCAGCTTTTCTGAGAAAACTATTTCATTTTTAGATACAAAAAGTAGACTATTCAGTAGCCTGAGCTATGCAAAAAATACATTAAATTGACATGAACATGTAGATCCTGATCCAGTTATTTCTGTGCTTCATCATTCATTCCCTTGACATTATTTTAGTACGATTATTTTTTAACATGTAATAGTGTCTGTTCCCTGGAGACAGGGATAAAATAAACCTGTGTATAATTACATGACTAAATAGTTCCTGTATACTCCTATTTCAGCATTATTTGGGAATGCAAATCTCATATCAGCTCCGATATCAGCTGTTTTGTTTTATTTTAATACAGAATATGGAACTGTAACAGCATTACCATGACAATCTAATGCATTTTCCCACACAAAATTGATAAAAACTGTTAGTCAGGTTTTTTTCTGGCGCCATTTCTTTTTTTATAGCTGTTATGCATCTCCTAATCACTCTGGCTTTTGCATTTTTTTTTAATTCTAATTATTAGTAGGTCTGCCTTGTGTTTATTTCTGCAGGTATTTGCCATCTAAATGCAAGTTTATATTCTCTAAGGGCTAGAGTGAAAGGATGTAGTTCTAAACTTTCTGAACAGGAAAGTCAAGGATCAAAAAAGAAGCCAACAAATCCATTTAGAAAAATAATTTCATATAGTGGAGGATAATTTTCTGATCATTGAAACACTGACTACATTTTGGTGTAATGTGACACTTGCCATCAATATACCTCAAGTCTCTTTACAAAGGGGAATAGCAACATTATCACCATTTTTAAGGGGTCCAGTTGGCAAATTTCATAGGTGGCAGCAAAGACATCTTTTAAGTCTAATTCCTGATTATTTAAAGACATAATATTGAAACAAAAGCCTTTAGTTCAGGAATTGACAGTTTTGCTGAGTTGTCGTACAGATGCAACGAGGTTTGACAAAAATAACCACGAAAGTGGTCACCAAAATGCCAACAGCTTTCTTACACTTCATCAGTCTTGGAATACATTTCCTTTTGGTTGTTTGTAGTCTCAAACCTTGTTTCTACGTTTTTTTTCATACTGCCCAAGATCTTGTTCTCTGAACACCTTTGATTTGATATTGGTGCTGCTTTTTTTTCTATATTGTCAGGAGGCGGGGGGGTCCATTTACCATGAATAAATCTTCTATACTATCAGAATACCATTGCATTTTCTGTAGCCCACCATGCTCTGTGGCCTATCATGTTTTGTGAAGACAACTCTCATAACTCTCATGTTTCATTAAATTATATGGAGTTAAATCACATTAGAGGTAAAATTCCATCCCCTGGTTTTGAGATATATTTCACTGCAGTTCTACGAAGGATCTAAACCCCACATGGAGACAACATGCATTTACAAATATTTTTGCAGCTAAGTCAAATTATGACACAATTTATCTGAGAACTTTAAATAGCATAGCTTTGCAGAGATAGTGACTGTACTGCAGTCTTCTCCATTCCACAGACTCACAGAATTGTAGGGGTTGGAAGGGAACTCAAGAGATCATCGGGTCCACCCCCCTGCCAAAGCAGGTTCCTTAGAACAGATCACACAGGTAGGTGTCCAGACAGGTCTTGAATATCTCCAGAAAAGGAGACTCCACAACCCCCCTGGGCAGCCTGTCCCAGTGCTCTGTCACCCTCACTGTGAAAAAGTTGTTTCACATATTGGTGCGGAACTTCCTGTGCTCCAACTTGAAGCCATTGCACACCTTTTTGTGACAGACAACATAGTAAGTAGTTCTCAGTCTGGGCATAATTAAATCAGAAGTTATCTTGCATATAAGATGACTTATATCTTACAGACAAGCTTTAAAATCTTCTCTGGATGTATATACTCAAACAATGACTAGCATGTTGATGTCAGAAAATCTAAGCACTTACGGCTTACAGAGTCATGCCATGAACATTGCCAAGTAATGTTCCTATGTAGCAGTTGTCTCAATGGATCAATCAGAGATGCTTCTCAAAACATGTGCTCTGCACAAAATTTAATCTTATCCTGAACCTTCTGTAATACTCCTTGTCCTGTGGAGGTTACATTGATGACAGAGGATTCAGTTTTTTCTGTCATCTGGCTCAAATCCATATTTTTCTTTCACAATGAATCAGATTGTATCTGGACTGTTTTTTTGATATTTTCTGCAGGAGCTATGTAATCACTTTCTCTAGTGACTGATCATATTCTTTCTGAACTGAGGTTATTCTTTCAGGATGTCTTCAAATGTTACAGGAGTGCACATTAAATTTCACAGATTCCATTATTGTGCTGTAAATCATTCTTTTCTGACCTTGTGCAAAAATGGAGACAGATTATTACATTTATAATTTGCCTTACAGCATCTTGAAAATTAGCATTCATATGGGTTCCCGTATACTCTGGCTTCTCAATATTGTTCTTTCTCATCTGTAATATTGTAGCAATAAATTAATTCTATCTTAAAAACCTACTAAACTCTCTATGAAACAGAAAAATCTAAATTTGTTTTCTATTTTTGCTCATCTGCTTACCACAGACTCCACTGGTCACCTGTTTAACAGTTAATTGTACTAACAAAAAAGAGCTGGATAGAAATTCTTGTTTTGACATGTATTAGGTGAGTTTGATCATCAAAAATTACATCTGCTACACAAGCTGTACCACATTCCTTTATTTAGATGGGATCAGGTATTTTTATTTAACTCATTACTAAATATGACTGTGTATATACCCATATGAAAATGTGTATTTGAGTTGATCATATTAATGTCCAGCTAGAACTTTGTGACATTGCCCTTAAAAAATGTATCTCTTTACACAGGAAAATGCAAACTAATTTCTGCATCTGTGAGGCTTGATTGCAAAGGACAGCAAATCAAGGACTGACATGTTTCTACAAGTATATGTGCAGTTTCTCCAAATTGGTTCATGGCTTAAACATTTTATCCTAACTGAAATGAGCTGATAGCTCCTCCAAATTCGGATTTGTTTACCGCCTTGTGTAAGGTTTTATGCTACTTTTTCAGTATTTGGTTTGTACATCATTACTTTTTCCTTGTCCTGGTATGAGGCTTTATAGAGCATGAACTATGAGTAAACTTAGTTTTACCCCTGAATGTAATACTCATTTCCCAAACAAACAGTATTTTTACTTCTTTTCCTTTCTTCTTATCTCCAATCTCTTGATGGATGGATGTGACCTTCAAAATGCTTACCCATACTCCTGGACTGACTTGCCGAAACCAACCCTGAGACCTCACTGACTACTGGCATATTCTATAAGAAAATGCAAAGTTTTCTCTTATTTTCTTTATTTGTTTGCTACTTCTCACCATCTCATGGTGCTACACAAGCTGGGAAGTGTTGTCAACCCTGAGATGACACAAAACCTTTTTTGCTTCCTAAACATTTCTAATAGCCTCTATAGGGAAAAAGCACCTCAGTGCCTTGGGAAATGCTTATCAAAAGCTCTATAAGGACATGTTGACCTGCATACATATAGGGCTGCTCTATCTAGATGAATACCTGTATTCAACTTGCTGATTCCCCACTTTCACATTCTCTCATTTGACTCTCTAGGTTTCAGTGCAGCTTCAATATTTACTGGTCAGCTACATCTGGCTATGCTTTTGGACAGTGCCCACTCAAAATCCCTGTACTTTCTGTACAGAATTAAAAACTGCCACTACCAAGAAGATTGTCAAGTAAGGATTGACTTATAGATTCTTATGGTGAATATATAAACTCTAATTTGGCACATCTTCTAGCTATCTGAAGTCTGAGATATAACCAATTCAGCAAAAAATTACAGCACACTTCACTGACCTTCATTCATATCTGCTGACATTGGCAAGCAATAATTATAAAATGGAGAACACCAATACACTCCAGAGAATGTCTCTAGACATCACAGTCTGCAGGTCTCTTGAAAGGGCAAGTACATTTACATGGAGGCTTGCAAACTGCCTCTTTTTTAAATTTGTTCTTCTCTTTTTATAGTGCTGTTCTGTTTAACCATGTTCTTTCTATTCTCCCTCCTGTAATTTTCCTTATTTTGCCCTAAGCGAACATTTCTGCATACATCCTTTCCTTAGACAGACCGTATTTACTGGTTTTCTTCTTAATAGCAGTATCTCCTGTGTTTCAGACACTTGGAATAAGATTGGGGTCTTATGAAAGGTGCATTTGTGACTCACATATAACTAATTGCATTGACAGTTCAACATACTTCACTGGGAGTTTCACCTCACACAGAACAGTGTAATTAGAGAGCTGTTGAACACTTGCCTCTCGCTACTGCCCAAAGACCAAGGCAGGAAAATAGGGGTCGGCACTGATGGCACATTCTTCTTAAACTGTGTCATATTTTTTGTCAAATATTCATGTTCCTCTGAAACATAGAATATTGTCAGATCAGGAGCTTTTAATAAAAAGGTGTTTCAGTGGAAGACTTACAGCCACTTGTACTTCACACCTTTTTTTGATGGTTAATGAGAGGGTGCTCAAGCTATCATCTTCTTTGCACAGATGGCAGCCCCACAGGATGCTCTGGGACTTATGAAGGGAGTAGACAGCTGATTAGTTATTTTCCTTGCTCCTAGCAGCTGAAAAAGTTTCCAACAGTGAGGGCAGCTTCTTTGACCTCATCCAGTCCTCTGTTGTTCTCTCATGCTCCCTGCTCTTTCACATGCTCCTCCTCTAACCTTGTAAACTAATCCGGGTTGGGAAGTTCAAAATCTTTTCTCCTGTAACAGATGTTCCAAGAGGGCTTGGGTGTCTGTGCACCCTCAATCATTTCCAGAGCAAAACTGTTATGTCTGGATGTACAACTTTATACATAAAAAACCCACCCCTGACTTATGTTGTCAGATCATTAGTCTGTATCATCTGATATTGTCATGCTGCTATATGAAACACTTCTTGAGTCCAGTATGTATGCAGGTCAAGGTCAAAAAATACCAAAGTATTTCCAAGCCCTTGTAGCTTTGGTAACTAAAAAACTAAGTCACAGTCTCTAGCTTAAATTCTATTGGAATTATTTGTTTGTTTATTTGATTATTTGCATGTGTTTTAGAGATGTGATAGGTCAGTGTCTGGAAATGGTATTGTGTTGTTTCACTCACCTACATTCTTTGATGATGACCTCTTAGTTTCTCTATGGAGTTGAGTAGAGGTGATGGGTTGCATACCCGATTGCAACCTTACCCTCTGGTCTTGGAATGACTAGTATGTTTTAAAGATACTGGTGCACAGTAAATTGTTATTTTAGGATTCTCCAAGATGCATTGCAAATTCCTTTTGAGTGTGAGTCTGGGAAAATATGATGTCATTTCTAAATTCATGGCCTAAGAGCTCAGGTAATTCAAGTGGGAAATACCAGTGCTACATACAGGGAAATTCTGGAATAGATTTTTTTTGAATGCTCAGGGAAAGGGTATGATTTTTGACTAAAAACTTGGACTGAGCAGACCAAGCATAATTAGAGGTGATAGAGATATGCTGTACATGATGGAGCAGGAATATAAATCTGGACTTGTAATCAAGAGCATATTTTCCATCAGGTGGGCTTTTGTTCTTGTTTCAACTCACCACGTGCCAGAACTGGACAAAAGATTTTGTATCATACATAGTGTGATACAGAGCAGTACCTTTCACCCATGCAGTCGAGGCAGGAAGGAGGTTTCTCTAATTTTTCCAGATGTGGTTTAGGGGGAAAAAAAACCACCCTGTATTTAGATATTGGAGCCTAAAAGGAGAAGAAAAATATATACTTTAAGACAAGAATCTGGGAAGTCTCTGACTGAACCCTATATTGAGGGAGTACTTCTATATACAGAATTTGTTTCCTTGGCTGCTTTATTGGTGAAACAGACAGATGACTAACACAGTCTACGATATTCTGAGTTCTAGATATAAGTGTCAGTCAAGGCATGTTAGGCTGCCTCTATAGATACCAGTAGGTCACACAGCAATTTAGATCTTGGATGAACAGGATTAAGGAACAATGCAGCAGAGGCTCTAATTTGTCAAACAACCTATGAAGCAAAATTTCTCTTTATACAAAGCTAAGTTGTATTTCTTCCTTATTTTAGTCAAGTATCTATAAGTAGTTACTGTGTCCTTTTAGAATCATAGAATCTCAGTCTGGTTTGGGTTGGAAGAGTCATTAAAGATCATCTAGTTTCAAACCCCGTGTCATGGGCAGGGACACCTATCACTAGACCAGGTTGCCATTTTTTAATCATTAAACAGAGCACCATGCAATGTTAATCTAATCCTTTGTTTTAAAAGGCTGGCTGTACTTATTTCTTACTCTTGACATGTGAACTCTTTACATGATCACTGAACTTTCTCTAAAAAAATATATCAGCCTTCTCTCTGCTTTAGGATTGTTGTCATTTGTGTAGCACACAGATGTGCTTGGGGGTCTTTATTAGTACTTGTAGTCTCTATTCAAATTGCTATCTCTGTTTCACAAGCTTCTGACCAGTTTCTATGTATTTTGTTGTCCATACCAGAACTATTGTTACAGAAAATATGGAGCCAGTTGTGCAAGCCGTTTTAATTCTACATAATGAAATTTTGAGGATCACTAGAATATTATGTAAATCCACAGGAGTCCATTTCTTGAATACTGTCTATTTATATGGTGCACTTAGCAGAAATAATATTATCAAATTAGAAAAATAGAAGGAGAGTCAGGATGATCAAGTAGAGTGTTGCTGATATGTAGAAAACATATTGTCACATGGAGACACAAAATAATTAATAAACACATAATGCTAAGAGGTGACAAGTTAAAAAAAAATAAAATTAAGTATTTCTTTCCATACTGAGAACTAAGCCATGGAATACTGTGAATCTTGAAAGACTGTCAGTGCTTGAAAAGCAGTCAGAAAGAATCAGGGAAGAAAAAATACATCAAAGACTATTTATCCCAATCTATTCTGTCCAGATGACAAAGGGTGCTGATCTGGGGAGCTTCAAGTTTATTTCTTTAAATGTTGAGAGAATTAATGGAAAGTGGAAAATTCCCAGCATACCTGAAAGCAGGTATACAGTTAGGAGGCAATATGAAACCTGTTAAATTGTTTTATTTATTCTTCTCTTCCATTCTCTAGAGTGCACTAACAAACCACACTCACCAAAGTAATTTTCTTTAAGCTACCATCTAAAATACAGGGTTCCATCTGATTTCCCAAAGGACTGTGTGTGCTTCTCAACTGGCTGAGCAAAAATGCTGTTGGTAAAGGATGAACTTCACTACATCAGCCAGCCCTGCCAAATTGTGCCAACAAATGTGTTACAGCTGGTAGATTAACCCTGCTTCTAAGTTCCTTGCAGGAAAACCAGTAAGTCGCTCCACTTTTATTTCACAAAACAGAGGAAGGAAGTTGCAACTGTGCCAGTTACTGTGCACATTTAAAACTGGTTTCTTTTTTTGAGGAAGGAAAGCACAAGGCAGATAATTTTGAAAGTGGGAAGATAAATATTTCTGTACAAAGGAGGAGAACAGAAAAAAACATATGCTGCTTTGAGGGGTTCAGGTAGGAAGGTTAGTTGAGTGACTATTGTCATAGGATGGGGAATGTGTTGTCACAGGATATTAAATTTAACTTTTTAATATTGCTACTTTGTTTAATTCCATAGCCATAATACAAATAATTTCTAATTGTTGAAAAACTAATACCACTTTCAGAAAAAGCAAGCAAACTCAACTCAGAATCTAAATAATTTCATTGGGGGATATTAGAGCCTTTCATTACTTTTTTTTAATGTCTCCATATTTTTTGAATTTCTTTTCAATTAAAATTATTATAGGAATAAAACCTACCTCACAAACATTTCAATGAGCTAGGTGGCCTTTTATGTCATCAGTTATTCTTTCTCATCAATAATTTATGAGACCTAAGTCTTGTTTCAAATGATGTTCATAGAAAATGAGTTTTAGGCTAATAGTACTTTTAAATTTTTTCATGAAACAAGGTTAGTTGATTAAATTATATTTCAGCGGTGAAATTATATATAAGTAAGGTCATTCTGTCAACCAACAGATAATATGACTTAGATAACCACTGACTACATGAATAGCAGATGTTGGTGGCGAGCTACATAATGCATTTTTCCTGCAAAGAGTTTGCAGACATATAATTATTACAACGAATTTGCTCATAGAAAAGCTCTAATCAATTGTAGATGAGACTATTAACTTAGAATAATTTTGATTCTTGGTTGAATCTCACTCTCTGTTATACAGTTCTGTTTGCAAATAAGCATTACATATTCACATATAAAAAATGACAATAGAAAAATATTGTAACAGCAGAAATTTTTCTTATACTTGCTATCTAGAATTATTTGTGTCAGCCAGAATAATTAGCTGCTTTTCAACACACAATGTTGAATCAAATATACAAATAAAGTCTATAAATGCTATAACCATAAAGACTGCAAGTCAATATTTCTTCATAGTGGATCATACAACAGTGATTTTCTAGAAAAACAAAGCTGCACATTATGTCCTTGTTTCTAAATGTACTTAGCCCTTTTGATTTCAAGAGTCATATTTTATCATGAAGCAATGTGGTCTAGGAAAATATTATGTAAAATAATGCAGGAAAAATAAATGTTCATATACTCACAACTAATAATTTGCAGTGTTGGTCATACGAGGAGCGGTGTCAGTGCTTAAAATTATTAATTTGTCACAGTAAAATAACAAAACCTATCTTTTTTTTTTAAGTTTGGTAGTGCTGTATTTTCCATATTCTTGGAAAATGTCATGTGAAACAATACACATTGAAAAAGTACAGAAAAATTAATATAGAAATTCAAGGCTCAGGAAACATTAAGAAAATAAATTGAGCAAATGTTTTTATCAGTCTAATTATCCCAAAGCGAAAACATAAACTCTCTGTAAATATTCATATTTATACATGCATATTAAGTATATTAAAAGCAAATCATTATTAATTGTGAAGATATCATAAGAACATTTCAAATACAGAAATGATAAAAGAATCTAAAGTTTCATATAAAAATCAAAATTGCAGCAGTTGAAAAATCCAGTGTTTGGGCCAACGTAGAGTACTTCAAGTGCTAAGTACATGGATTTGTGCCATCATCTTATGTAAAATCTTCTTTGCAAACATACTTTGAATGGATCTTTTCTATAGAAATCCCACAGCAAATTCCAACACATGAAAATTATTGCTAGATATTTGCACTTAAATATAGGTCCATGATTGATATGGTTAAGCTATTTGTTCAGTTGTTTGGTAGAAATATCATAGGATGGAGATTCAGCTGGAACCCTCCAGCCTGAACTGCTTCACTGAGACAGGATTGCAGGAAGAATCATTTTCTCTATTAGAAAGCAAGCTAACAACAACCCCCGCATTCCTATTGCTTAATACTTTTCATTATGACAAATGCTTTTGCCCTTCTGCTTGAAGCAGACTTCTGCTATTTGGAAAAGGAGTGTCTTATAGACAACATTTTTTTCCTTGTAATGTAAAACCCAATCTATTCTCTTGTAAAATATAATCTTATGAGAATTACCATTTCCCTAACACCCCTTATATTTCCCTTAAAAGAGTAGCCATCACAATATTGTTAACTTGTGCCAGAAGTTATCCAATGCACTAGTAGAAGGGTGAGCATAAGAAGAATAATTATGGAATTTACTTCATTTACATAATTATATACTGATTTTGCCCACAACACTTAGCCACTTTCTGTTACCAAAGGAAACATAAAAGACAAACCTTTGTAACATAAAGAGGTACATTCTTGTGCCATGGGCTAAAAGGACTGAAGGGTGTTGTGTAGTTATGAAAAAGCTCATAGCACTGAGTTAACGTGTCCCTAAAAATAATTATAACTTGAATTCCCAAAGACATTTTAAAGAAAAGAAAACAAAACAAAACCAAAACAAAAGAAATTTTAAAAACCACAAAAAACCCACCACAATTAATTCCTGCTGATCATGGAGAAGCTCCTTTATGCCTGGCATAAAGCAAAATCCCCTTAATTTGATTTGTATTTACTATTTCTGCATGGTGCACATGGTACTTTTTTAAAAACAACCTGAATCACTATCTAGATCTAGACAATGGTCTCTGTGCATCAACATTAACAACTAAAACTGTAGTGGTGCTTCAAAGGGGAATACTCATCTGGGACAGTTCATAAGGCACCTTCTCTCCTGATCCTTTGTGCATTTTTCCTTTCCAAAAGATCAGTGGGACACTTTTGAATTTCTTTGTTTAGGTGATTGATAATTGTCAGTCCAAAGGCACATAATAAAACCAAATTGCCAACAATCATGTTACTACATGATTCCAATAGCTGATTGTCCTCATTATGAAAGGTTTTCCTCTAGAGCCTGATCAGAATCTCCCCATTATCCCTTGTCTCTTCCATGCAATTAGTAAGTACTGCAACATCGTGGTTAGGTCTCCCCTAAGCTTTCTCGTCTCAAGGCTGAACAAAAACAACTCTCAGCCTTTCCTCATATGGCAGGCTCTTCAGTCCTTTGATCATCCTTGTGGCCTATCTCTGGACTCTCTCTGTCTTGTCCACCACTTTTTTTGTGTAGTGGGAGCCAAAACACAAGTTTAAGATCTATTGGACTGTGAAGGCCATTTATGGAGACAATCACTATTAGGATGTTGTGAATTGAAATAGTATGTACATAAATGAAGGAGAACTTGAAGTGATCCTTAGGTCTTCACAAAACAGTCACAGAAAGTATAAACACTTGATGCAGAGAAAATGTCTAAAATGTGGGAAATAAAGCAAATAAGGCTTAGATTCTTTTCCTTTCTTTCTTCAGGTTAATTACCATACTTCTTGGTAGAAAAGCACAGTTAAAAAGATTTTTCACAACTAGCATAGACAAATTCTAACACTTTACCATGAGTTAGGAACCCACCTCTCAAAACTGTTATTCTTCTTGAAGAACACATAATGACAAAATTGTCTCAGATCTTAGCATAGGCATGTTTGAATGATTCCAGATAACTAGGGTTGCTGAAATGTGTTACAAATTCGATGGACTGTATCTAAAACTTCTTTTCATTTTTATATAAGTGCTAATATTTTTCCAGTTGTTTCTTTATGTAAATATAATACATTCTGCTGTTACTTGTTGCTACAAGAGGCTGCTTAATCCTCTCAACTTTCCCAGTATTGTGCATGAAATCCAACTGAATAGTGAGTGCTCTTGGCACTTCTAATTATGGGCTAATTTGAATGTCATTGAAGGGAAAAAGAATGTCCAAATAGTGAATGACAAAGCAGAACACGAAAGGTAGACAACTGACCTTGATTACAACCTAGAGTTGTCACTAAACATTACACAAATCCTTAGGAACTGTTGTTTCATAAATTATTTGTGACATTTCCAATAAATATTGAATTAGGTCTCCTGTGGTGTATGTAAAGTAAAATGAAAGTGTCTTTAAAGTAACAAGATAAAATAGTAGTTATTATTGCCCTAATAAACCCTCATGTAGCTTTAATACCTTATCTCTATAAAGAGTTCCCATAAGCTCATGTATTTGTGTTTTTTATATTACCTTCACTAGGGTTTTGCTGGTTCCTTTGGGACTGCCTTGAAAACTCTGAGTTTTCACTCATACTATTAATTTAATAATATTTTTGCTGTTGCTTAATACCTGCTAGAAGATCAGTCAGAATCAGTCAAGTGCTTTTATGTAGTTCCAGAAATAATTTCATAGTTAACATATTGCTAACATGTTGGCCTGAATTACTGGACAATGTGTTTTTTTCTGATGATGTTCCATCTGGGATAAGAAATCAACAATGGAATCTTGATATGTGTGGTAGGATGTATACTTAGTTGTTCCCTATAGAACAAGTTAATATTTTTTCCTTCCCTGGCCATGGTTCTAAACTTCTTCCATCTACTGTCCTGACCTGAAAGGTTCTTTATGTTTGCCCAGAATCCCTGCTATTTCAGACACTATTCACACAGTCAAACATTGCTCACTGATAAAGTAAAATTAAAAATTAAGAAAAGTTGTTAACCTGTAGATGTCTGCTAACAGTACAATAGGAGTAAAAAGTAAACCAAAAAGAATTCTGCTCACACTTAAGGTGGAGGCTGTTGTAGAAGAGGAAATATGCCAGGATTTCAGTGTAATAAAAATCTGAGCTATTACTCCTAGAACTATAAAATTCTAATTAGTTTGTCCAACACAAAGATAGCTTCATCTAAGTTTCAAAAGTAATATTATTACAGGGACAGAACAAGACTAGTAAAACAATTGCTTATCTTCCTAAATTAACTGTTTTATTTCCCATATTAAGAAGCGGATCACAGAATCACAGAATCATTAAGGTTGGAAAAGACATCCAAGATCATCTAGTCCAACCATCAAATGCCTCTGAAGACATCAGTTATCCAAAGCATTTAAACAGGTATAGTTTTTCCTTCCTAACATGTCTTAAACTTGTGTGATAAATATAATATGTAGTTTACAGAACATCAACTTTTCTGGGGTATTTTGTGTTATCCTCTTTCACAGCTCATTTAAAATCTCTTGAATGTTGCTTTTGTGTATGTCCAGATACAGTCTTTCAGAATGTCCTATAGACTCTGTTAGAGATTGATATGTGCATTGAAATTTCAAACCAGGCATGCCTAGAACTCAAGTCTTCTATTTCCAAGATAAATGCTGTAGTCAAAGGCTATTATGCAAATATTCAGTGTAAGGGAGGGTGTCTGAAGTATAACTGGCTAGCAGATAATTCTCCATCTTTTAAGATCAGGTTGCCAACTTTGCCTGGAAAACTGTAGCTTTAAGAGCTATCAGTCTTAGGCTATATTGGAAAGTAGTTGCTCTAGATTGGGACTTGTGGTATTAGGCATTATTTAAACCTAAAATGAACATAACCCACATAAAATGTTACACAATGGCAAACTTAGCTTAATGACCTTTACATTTTGCCAGGTGACATTTTCAAGCCCTGTACAATAGTTTTTGCATGTACAACAGTTTTGTATAGGGCATTTTTTCACGGGATCAGCATTTAATAGAAGAGTTTCTCATAACTTTATACAGTATTGGCAATTTCTGTCATCCAGATAATATATGTATCACCTATTCAGAGTGTTATTCAGCAATTCACAGCTTCTTAATTAGACAAAAGTAATGACTATAAATCTTATTGTAATTACTTTCCCCCCTCCTCTACTCTGTGAAAACTTCACCTTTTAAGGAAATCCTTCAAGAAAACATCCCCAGTCTCATGGTAAATGTGGGGTTTGGACACCTCTACATACATCTCCAGAGTCAGTTTGACCAGGAGAAACAAGGTGAGTTCTCTTTGATGTCTTTGCTTTGTTCTGTTCCTCTGGCTAATAATAGGCTTGTAAATGAATGCACAATTATTTTACAAGTCTTGTTAAAATTATCTTTTTGTAGAATATATTTCATGTAATTGCCATAGATGAACAATTCTGATAAATTATTTAAACTCTGTTCTTCATCTTGATAATTCAATTCCACTGGGTTTTGTGACCTTATATTCCTTTAGAGTTCTTTTAATCTTTGGTACAGATCATCTCTGTTGGAAGGCTCCAGACAGGAAAAAGTTTCCCATGTCTCTTACTGGTTTTTGTAGGAAAACCTTTGGTTTAAGTCAACCTTTCATTACTTTGATATCTTTCATTGTGAGAAAATAAGAGTTTGTAAAATGAATATTTTGTAGCTGCCGGTCCAACAAAGATATAAGTGATCATATCCAGCTTTTGGTCCTTTACAGGAAACTCCTAGCTGTTGTCATGGGCTTTGTTCCAGTAACACATTTTTTTTGTCAGACTATTAGGTTTCTGGTGTCCTCCTAAATGTTCTCCCATCTTTCAAAGAGTCTGTACCTAAAACATGGGATTGCTTTTATTACAAAAATTTTGAGTGCAAAAGCCTATTTGGGCACTACTGGTTTTGCTTATTCTCATAAGGGAAAACAAATAAACAAGTACACCACGAAAACAAAACACAAAAAAATCCCTTAAAAAGCCCAAAATACACACACACAAACTAAGAAAAAAGAAATAAAACAAAAAACCCAAAACAAATATTGTCAGAATCCTGTCTTGTTTGTCATAAAATTCAGACAGTGGAGCTTTACACTTTAAAGTATCTTTGCATCTCTTTGAGTCAGTGTCTTGAACCAATAGCATTATTCAGTCTCTCATATGTTTTCTGATTTCTTAAGTTTCCTTGAAGTTGTCTCGTCTTCACCTTTCTTCACTAAATGCCCTCATTTTAAAACAAAGAATGATAGAATTTGCTTGTTCACCCTTACTTCCAAAGACTAGGAGGGATCTTTGTCAATGTGATACTGTAATATATTTCTTTCTGAATTCAGTGAAAATTAATTTTCAAGACTGTACAGTAAACCTAACCGCAAAATTCCCTTTAACTACGAGAGTTCCTCTTCAGCACACTCTATCTGCACATTGCACAGATGGCATGTGATGATATAAATGTAAAGAAAAAACATAATGTGGAGGTTCATATAGGTGCCAGAAACACGGCATGACTTGGGTTGTTTGTTTTACTAACTGCTGTACATTGGAAAGCATTTGGGCAACAGACATAGCAGGTGTGGTGTTGGCCAGTGGCAAATTTTGGAGTCCAGCTGAATCATTAAAGCAAATCAGAAATACTGAACAGATATTTTCCATGTAAGCAAAGAGGCAGAAATATTCAGGTATAGCATTAAGCACTGCTGACTTGAAGTGTTTGAGCATAATTGAAATGATTTCTTTTTCTACTGCTGTTCCGCAGCTGCCTGGTCTCAAAGATATGTTTTAAGTTGTTTGACAAGAAGGATTGTTTGACAGGATGAACTGTATTATTTTGAATTTTAACTCTGAAGAGAAGGAAATGCACTGGGCTAGAAATAGCTAGCAGGTTTTTCAACAAATGAGTAGCAGTACAAATCTCCCCGACATCTTCACACAAAATTAGAACATGTTCCCATTGTGTCAGTTGCAAAAATCATGAGTGATCCAGTAAAAGAATGAAAAAAGAATCCTCTCTTGAGTAAGTGAAATAAGTAAACATCAAAATGTCAGATCTGTTGCCACTTATGTAAATGTTGATATTTATAAGCTATGCTAGACCTTATTGAAACAATGAGACCTTGACCTCCATTCATCATTGAATAGACACATATTTACTGCTGGATTTCAGACAATGGCAGAAAGGCAAAAACACCTCTTCTGGATGGACAAACTGCATTCAGCAGTTGAAGACCAGCGTTGCTCCCAGCCTTTCAGCCCTCTGTACCCTCTCGGGTGTGGAAAGAAGCTGAATGTCATTATCTGAAGCCCCACACCATGAACCCTTCCTGCACTTCATCAGGGTGGGCATAGGACCAATTGCAACCTCATGTTCTATGGGACCTTCTTTTTCATTTACATTTAAGAGCACTAGAAATGTCTGAAGAACTGCTAAATATTATAAATACAGTGGTGCAGTGCAGCTTCCATTGTGTACTGCTAAAGAGTGTAGGGGAATGTATGAGCTTGTGAAAACTTCACAAAAAGTAGAGCTGTGAAGTGTAAAATTTGTCTTCAAAACACAAGGCTGTAAGTAGGAAAACCATTTTAATTCTCTTCTTCTTAAAAATAGTTACACAAAATTGCTGTTAAACCTATGGTCCCATCAATAAATACGTTTTCAAAGCTGATGGGAAGTACAAAGCCCACACATTTTGTTTAGCAACTGAATCAAATGGGAAAACTGAGAACCACGGATCATTATGTTCTTATATATAATGTTTGAAGGCACTAGCCTTTAAAGAAAAGTAATCAGTCTGTTATTACTTATGTATAAGATTTTTATATGTTCTTATGTTAATATCTGCCTTAAAATATCTGTGTCAGAAGTGTGAAACAGTGATAGTGCTCTTGGGTCCCTCATTTGTCTATTTTATTCTGCTCTCCCCAGTTCTAATTAAGAAAGGGAAAAATGAGAATTTTTCTACTTTCAATACAGTCAGAGTGCAGTCATACACAAAAAGAGAATGGTTTATTTTATAATGCTATGAGAATGAATGTTCAGGATATGATTAATACACCAAAGCAGAAAAGTATGAAAGACATGAGACCAACAGTTCTCAGAAATTTGAGATTTTTTTATACATTTTCTCCACTTCCTCAGGTTTAACTAAGAGAAATGAAGGAAATTTTGGAGGGTATGGCATACCTTTTGTCCTTGCACAGTGAATCAATTGGAAACTTGAAAATTTGGTTTCTCTTAACTCAAAGAGCTTGGCTTGGTATTTCAAAATGCAAGGAGTTGTCCAGTTGGTTTGGTTTAGCGAATTAATGATAGAAAAATTGTTACACTAATTCCTAACTGATGGCAACAAGGGAGAGAAGGGTTAAAAACAGAAAGAGCAAACACCTCTGCCTTTCCATTTCCTTAGTAAATGGGTCAAAGAAAGACTCATAAGTGAAGATACAGCAGAGAAGTTCTCAGAAGTTCTTTATAAGCCCTGCATTTGTTTTTATTTCTGTGTAAATTGTTGTTAATATTTAAGTAATTCTCAAGAGAAAGAGCTAGGTATATCTTTTGACTTATATCACCGTTATGTAGTCCACAATTCTTGGAAATGCAAGAATGAAGATTCAGACCCATCTTCCAGTAATTTGCGTAAAACTCCTCTTTTCATTTTAAAAGCTTATTTTCCTGTGAATAGTTCCTTTTTTCACCTTAGGATATTGTCTTTGAAAATAATGAACTTGTCTTTTTTAATCTTTCAGACGGCTTGTCTACGATCTCTCTCATGCTATTTCAGATGTAATAGTTATTAGCGTCCCATAGAAAACCTGCCTTTAGTATTTTCCAGTTCTACATTGTCCATTTTGTATTTTTCTAGCCGATGTATTCATTCTGCACAATATATTTCTAAGATCTGGTAAACAGGTTTGGTTTATTTTTGCTTGTTTGTTCATCTGCATTCAGGTAATGTAACATTCTTAGCAGCTATTCCATTCCTTGCAATCCTCGTCAAGGCCTGACTAGTGTTTAGAGATCTGGCTGAATAAAGACTTGGTAGATAGAAAAAAAACAGTCTTTGTTAATTCTTCTGTCATCTAAATATTTTTAAATTATATTCTTTTATTTTATGTATGATTCTTTTAATATCTTTATATGCAAAGAACATTGAGGTTCAAACGCAGATGGCAAATAAGCACTATTCAGCTGTTTGCTCACATCTTTCCCCCACAAAGGAATAGGGAGCAGAATGGGAAAAAAACCCTAATGGGTTGAGGTAAAGACATATTTAATAGGATAACAAAGGAAGACGAAGGAGGAGAAGTAATAATAAACAAGTGATGCACAAATGCAACCACTCATCACATGCAGAAGGGAAAAAACCTCAATCCAATTCCCAACATGTTTCTGAACAGTGAATTTGCCTCCCAGCAAGCTTCCCCAGTTTCACACAGAACATGGCATTTTGTGGCAGGGAATATCCCTTTAGCCAGTCTGGATCATCTGTGCTGGCTATGCTCTCCCAGTTTCTTGTGCATCTGGCAGGGCATGAGGAAGCTGAAAAGTCCTTGAGTTAGTGTAGGCACTACAACTATCTAGCGACAACTAAAATCATCAGTGTGTTATCAACATCACTTTCATACTAAACCCCAAACACAGCACTACACAAGCTACTAAAAAGAAAATTAACTCTGTCTCAGCTAAAACCAGGATAAACAGCTATTGAATCTGGAAGGCCCTATACTGGCTATTTGATTTTAATGCTTTTTACTGGCAGTTTTAAGAAGAGCATTAAACACACTGTACTCACAGGTCATCTTTTTATGTTGGAATTGTTGCATCTGCTATGAGATAAATAGCATTCAGGTTGCCATCACTAATCTCCCCAAGACCTCCTGCTCTTCATGAATATCTCAGATCTTATTTCCCTGGCCTGCAAATCATTTATCATACTAAGATCTCATTCACTATATGTATTTTTTCCCCCTGCTTTTTTCATGTCACTGGCTGTTAAATGTTAGCTAGATGTGGGATGGGAAACAGACTAAACTTTATTCTTCTTCTTCTTTCAGACATCTAGATAAAGTGGTTTCTCAGATTATCTTCATTAAGGAATGTTTGAATAATTAACCACAGAAGTATATTACTCCAGAAAAGTAATAAAACAGCAAAGATGAAAATGCACATACTTATGAAAATTGAACAGTTAAAGCAATAAATCTATTGGAACTGCTCATGAGGAGTAGGGAGTGAGAGTTATGTCACCACCACTATAAAAAGATCAAATTAGGCCATTCAAATAGAATGTAGAAGAATTTAATCTATAATTTCTCAGTATGTTAGCAAGTATTCAATTTGTGATACAATAACATACAAGAAAGAAAATTTACCTGATAAGCTAAGAAAGCTTACAGTTTTCATTCTAATTTAAGGTGGATATATACAGTTTGAGTTTTGACATTGAGGACAGCAATAGTTTTTAATTATTTCTACCATTAAGGAGTTTTTCTGTGATTCCAAAAGTATTTTTCCAAGAGAATCAGTGTTTCCCATCCAGCCAGATATTCCTACATACAGTGGTAAAATAGAGACACACATAAAATTGCTGGAAAAAAAAAATCCTAATGCCTCCCTTTTCTCAAACAGCCAATTGAAAAGGCAGAAACAGAAAAAAAAAAAAAAAACCACAACTATTTGTAGTGAGCAGAAGATCACTCTTCTCCCTGATGCTAATACTCATTTTTATAGCTGTCTGCCTCCTGACTTCTCAGCTATGTTTGATTGTTGTGGTGTGACAGCAATGATTCTTTTGGTTTGAACAGCTTTGTCATACCCTTAGACCATACACGACAGAGGTCTAGGTATCCAAAATAAGGACCTATTTTTTGAAGACGTAGGTGACCATGTGGAAATGTGGATAGACAATCTCAAACAAGACCCATTATACCACTGTGCCACTGTGCATCAGAAAATATTTTTCAGTTTAAATCTGTGTAAAATTACCTATGCACAATAATCTGCACAAAACAGCTGTTAAAAAAAAAGAAAAAATATAAACAGAAAATATATTTCCAACTGGTTTTATGTAGCATACATAGAGATTTCTATTTCTTCTCACTAAGGTGTTGTTATTTTAGTTCATAGAGGAAAATAAATGTCAATATCTAATACCCTTTGAAAGCAATTTCCCAAAGCTCATGGCTATATCTCTCTCTCCCACTCTTCCCACAATTCCCATTTCATTCTTCTAAATATATGCACTTTTTTTTTTTCTCCTGTCCTAAGTGTCCTTATATACTTATTTAATGTTCTTTATGTACTCCCTCATTTTTTTCCTGAATGCAGTTTATGTCTTGGACCTTTCACAGACTGCTTTATCTGATTCTTTAAGTTTTGTGTCCTCATAACTCCATTAACTTATTTTGCAAATTAAGGATATGAAGGCTGACTCATAGTATCATACGCTATATTTTACTAACTTCAACTGAGACAATATTTTAATCAGGTTAACATCCATTTCTATATAGACGGGATAGTACATTCAAATATGCATGTGAACAAAACATATTCTAATCATGTTCTTCAGCTGGAATACAATGCTTAGCTCTCTCTCCAAATTGTTTGAAGGGTTATGGTTTCCATGGAAACAAGTGACAGTATGTTTGAGCATCAAATATTTTCCTTGTTGTAGAAGTTAGCTCAGCAAAATGTACAGTGGCCTTGGTTAAATTGAGAATCCAGTCTGCTGAAGCACATATTTTAATGGCAAGGATTGCTTATTTTTCCCTAGTAATCAGCTTTGCAATAACATTGCTTTTAGAATAAAGGAGAACGTTTTAAGTAGTTGTGTAGTATGTGCCAGAGACTACTGTCTGTCATCACAAAAACAAGCCCCCAAGATTTTCAGTAGCTATCTTAACATAGATATGTGATCATTAACATGATCTGCCATGAATTTCTGTCAAAAAAGAAGAGGAAGGTAATTTAACCATTTTAGTCATAATGCATTATAATAACTTCAGAAATATCTGAATTAGTATTTTGGCTAATGAGTCCAGCATCCTCAGCAGCTGCCAGTTATCTTCTCTAGCTAAACAGTCACGTTTCAAAAGTAGAATAGTTTCAAATACTTCTTCTCTCAAGGGGAACTCAAAATAATTTTGTGGTTGTGTAGGTTTCTACCTTTATATGCATATACATAAACAAAGTACTGTGTAACCAGCTCTACTGCCAGTTGTATTCATAGCACTCTTTAAAAATGTTTCCAAGAACTGAAATTAAAAACATTTGGGAAATAATAACACTTTAAAATGTTGCTATTTAAGTTGTTTTTTGAAAGGCTTTACTTTCTTAAGGTCCTTATCAATACAGGTAAATCAATCCACAATCTGCACAGCTACATAGTCACATTGCTGTGCTTGTAGAGAAATGCGTGATTTGGAGACAGTGCCTGTTCAATAGTTAATAATGAGGTGGGGGAATAAGAAGCTCTTACTAAAACTTCTTCTAAGGTGAAATAAATATTTCAAATACAAGAAAGTTGAAGAAATGCCTGCCAAGGAATCTCAGAAGTTTTATCTGATGTTCAAAGCTATGAAGCTATATACTGCAGTGAGACCACAGAGTATACAGACGGGTATACCCTACTAAGTTCAAATTATTTTTTGAGGATGAATATGACTTTAAAAATTGAATGTGTGGTTTTGTATAAAATGAATCTACCAGAAGGCAAAGGGAAATTTTTAGGACCTCTCTGATACTAATATATCCTGATGGATCTGTCCAGGAAAATCTTTAAGAGAGCAGATATCTAGTAGTTGTGTATGGAAGACTCATTCCAGCTACATCAGACCAAAATCACCCTAAATCAGAGAAACTATGAATTTCGTACAAACCTCAGAGCCAAGCCTTATTTTTAAAACTAAAATATCTGCTTCCACTAAAGTCTGTAATTCCATTAGAGTAATAAAATAGATCTGAAAGTGGTCTTAAGATAGCTCAGATTTCATGTGTAGTTTAAAAATTTGGTGTCTTTTTTTGTGTGTGTGCAAACAGGGGCTGCCACTGCTTAAAGCACTGATAGTACTGAGTATTAGAATGAAGTGCTGGGAAAGGCTGTTAATTATACAATCTGGTACAAACTGCTGAAGCAGAATTAGAAACATACCTGTAAAAGGAGAAATAACATATTTGACACAGAATACCTTGATAAAGTCTGATTTACATTTGAAAGCCAGCTGAGTAGTGCCAGAAGGATTATTTTTTACAAAAGATAATAAACAAGAATGACGTTTGAAGTATTATAATTTTAAGCCATGCAGAAAGAGTCATATCAGAGGAGGAATTACTCTTGACATAATTATTTTAATTTCTTTCTAAGCCTGCTGCAGTCACTGACTTGATATTGTGTGCAGCTATGTTTACTGTTGAACTCAATTTGCCTTCTACTACTGGTCTGTCCCTAAGCTAAAAAACCCAGTCTTATTTTCAATGGAGAGGTTATTATCCGGGGCTCATTTTATTTTTATTAATTAGTGACTTAGTCTCATATGTTGATGATATATCACTTTTCCCACAAGACAGCAAGGGTTTCCCTTGGCATGTACATTGTAGTTTCAGCCATCCTAACCCCACTTGGTTCAACACTTCCAGTCAGTAGCTTAGTCGACCAATTCTTTTTGCTAATAAGGTTTCTTTTACACCTCCAACATCCAGTTTTGTTCTTTTTTTTCCTTTTTTTTTCCTTTCTAATATTAATTATCACAGTGTGGATATATCAATCAGTGTCTTTAAAACAGAAAAGAATCTCTGTGGTTGATTATATAGTCCTGGTAAATGAGGTATACTGACACTTTAAATAGCATTAGGATTGAATTATAAAGTCAATGAGCAGCAAATTCCATCTATTTGTAGAACAACTAACTGGATTTATCTTAATGGTGAGGACAGCTATGAAAGTGATAATTATATGTGACTCATATTCTTTCTACTTGCTGGCAGGTTATGTTGTGTTGTGATGTGGCTTGTTGTGCTATACAACCAGAAAGAAGGGTGATGCTCATGTCTCAGAAGAGGACTGCAAAAGTACAGAATGAGAGGACTAAGAAGAGCAGATAGAAGACAGGCAATAGGGATGCAAAAGGAGCAAAAGGGAAAAGAAAAAAATTTTAGGTACTCCATAGTCTTTGCTGTAACAAGAAACCCACTGAGAGTTGCTGTCTTGAAAGTATCTGCTCCAGAGAGGAGATATTTGTTTGCATACCTGTGACTTCTTCTCTACCTTACCAGATGCTCTGAGTTCTCTCCGTCTAATTTAGTTCATTTTGAAGATAAAGTTTCAATAAAATACAGCTTTTATATTTCAGAGAACTTTGGTTTTTTGTTATGTCCCGTTCTGAGGCAAATGTACAGGTGTTGTAACTTATACCTCTAACAAACTCAAGGTCTTGTCTCAAAGCATCACTAGCATGATAAGCACGTATCCAAGAAAAGTATGTATGGGCAGATGAAGTGATTATTATATTTTGACAGACTGCATGCTGAAAATCAGAACTTCACCTTCAGAAGGTGCAAAAATATCAAGAAAAGTACAAGCAGATGAGGAGGATGAACAGTCTTATTTGCAAAGCTTTTAACTCCAATGTAAGTCCAGCTCTATTTTTAATAAAATACTTTAAAAATACTATTTTGAGTTGAGTGAAATGTTGCAATTAATTTTTTTAATGTGCTGAATTCTAAAAAAAAAACCCCTTTTTGTCAGTCATTCAGCAACCAAATATATTAAAAATGACATATCAACAGGGTCCTAGCTGAATATTTTAATGCTACAGGGATTATGCTTTGTATGACTGTCTGCTTCAAGTTGTTATTTTTTTTTCTTTTGTTATAACTGAAATATACCAGCAAGCGATGCAACACATTTTGAAGCAGACTCTTCATGATAATCCTCCTACCCTCTAAACTACTCACTTTATAAAACACTTTCTTCTAGTTTATCTTCATTTTTAATTATGAACACACTAGCTGTTGCTATTTATGAGTTATTCTACTTTAGCTCATAAATCAGTTGCCTTCCAGAAACTCCTGCATTTCTGCAAAATTCCCATCTTAAGAACATTCCCGTTGTTTCATAGTAGGAAGAATGCAGCGAAAAAATACTGCTTTCTCTGTCTTATTCTACACTCCACACCCCACTCACCCTCAATACATACTGGCTATGTACTCAGGGTAGGATTAAATAGGACAATCACCTGTAACATGTACTGTAATTAAATCAGTTTCAGTGACAGAAAAACTAAATGCCCATTCCTAAAGTAGTCCTGGGTAAGTTTAGTTATTTACAGGAGCATTTCTATTTACAGGACTATGTTCAAATTCATAATCTGTGTTCTTAGAGTGTAAGAATGAAGTTCAGATTTCCACTATTTACATAGGCAAAGGATATTTAGAGGTTAACTGCTTTTATAATATTATGTTTTACAGAGTGATGATTAGCACAAACAAATGCAAAGAGGATGGAAATATTTTGCCTGGCTTTATAAATTA
The DNA here is from genome assembly GCF_964237585.1 of Gallinula chloropus. NCBI lineage: Eukaryota > Metazoa > Chordata > Aves > Gruiformes > Rallidae > Gallinula > Gallinula chloropus. The sequence goes on from NC_140086.1 coordinate 19,299,365, forward strand.
GGTATACAGTGTAATAACCCTGAGGAGCACAGCCTCCTCTGATCTTTCTCAGCCTGTACTGCCTGTACTCTTATTAAACAATCAGTAAGAACCAGATGGATTCTGAAAAGCAGCTTGTCTTCTGTATGATTATTTGTGCACAGGTTGGTTTGGGTTTTTTTCCTTTAAACTGAAGAATGAATACATGCACAAGCCAAAACGATATTTTTAAACCAGATCATGTTGACGAACATAAGTACACATTCACTCTCAACAAAACTGAGTTATAAACACTGCTACTGCCCTTTCTGAATCTACTCACAAGAAAAAAAGGGACTAGTGTCAATAACATTTGACTTAACCTCCCCAAATTATCTCAGTCACACCATATCTACAGGTAACAAAGTAATCAGATTTTCTTAATTCTTCAAAAAGTTATGAACAGTTCTTTAGGAAATCAGAAAAAATAAAAGTGACTTACCCAGAAAACTTCACATGCAACAAAAATATTAAGCTGGAATAAAGTTTTAATGTAATTAATTAATTTCTAATTAAAACTGGTTTGTTCAGATTTTCTTACCATGACTTAAAAATTGTGTCAGAGGAGGTAGGAGTAACTTTGTTAACATTTCTGTACTCCTGTATTTTAAAGGTAAAATTATGGGAGGGAGCTGATGTGCAGGGCAGAAAAAAGGTATGCAAAGGTAACAATTTTGTCTCTTCTGATTTCTTTTATTAATTTTTTTTCTTCTACGTGGTTCTGCAATATATTACTCAGGGTGCATGGGCAAGTACTCAAAAGCTGCAAAAGCCATAGTTACAGTTGCTTTTATAACTTGTTAGGCATTTTAGACATGAATTATGAAGGGCTTTTTGATTTTAAATGTTCTGAAAAAACACAAAGGAGAAAGGAATTTTAGGAGTGCAAAACCAAAAGGTAAAGCAAAATAGCATAAAAATGCTAAAAGATTAATTTGGGTAAATTCAACTTTACAATGATCTGAAACTCAAGAAGGAATCATACAATTAGAAGATTGTGAGATTACTAAAGATTAGGACAAAGAGATGTGGCATGACAGGTCAAAATCAGAAGGTATAAACCACAGAATAAACCACTGTGAAACAGAGTAACATACATTGCTAGAAAACAACCAAGGAAAGCCTTTGTGAGTTACTGAGTGAAAATGGAAAAATGATGATAAATGGTGACGTGAGTAACAAATTTTTGAAGGTTTTCTTGCTCAGTTTGTATTAACAAAAGTAGTTGTGATCAGAAGCTGAGTATAACTAATCGCATGTATAAATGTGGAAGCTGAAGTGAAGTTAATCAAGATAAATGAAGATAATAATGATTCTGTGATTCTATGACAATGCATAGATTAGTTAAAAGCACTCAGATATAGTGGACCTATAGATACTATAGAATCATGTAATGGTTTGGGTTGAAAAGACCTTTACAATTATCAAGTCCAACCATTAAGTAACACTGCCAATTCTACCACTAAACCATGTCCCTAACTACCACATCTACAGGGCTTTTAAATATCTCCAAGGATGGTGATTTAACTACTTCCCCGGACAGCCTGTTCCATTGCTTCACAACACTTTCAGTGAATATTTTTTCCTAATATCCAATCTAAACCACTCCTAGCACAACATGAAACGATTTCCTCTTATCCTGTTGCTTGTTACTTGGGACCACAAACTACTACAACCTCTTTTCAGGTTATTGTAGAGAACATTCAACCTCCTTGTCTCCAGAACTGTCCATTCTTGCATATTTAAGCAAAAGAAAAAATAAAATCAGAATTTTTGAAGGACAGAATTTTTGGACTGGTAGTTGTATATGCTGTCTTTAAAGAGAGGAAAAACAAAACAAAACAAAAAACACAATCTGGGAATTAAAGCTAATTCAGCCTAACGTCAGTATAAAAAAAAATACCCAGAAAACCTGGAACAAAAAAGTAAACCATCTATTTTTATCTATTTTTAACAGTCAACATGCATCTGTCAAGAGGAAAACAAATCAAAACAGATTAATGTCTTTTTATGACACAACAAAAGTTCTTCTGAGAGAAGAGTAGAAAGTTTCATGACTTAATACAGAATCAGAAATCAGAACACATTTAACATTTTGATGGACAAGTCAGACAATCATTGTCTAGATTAAACCATAAAATAGGTACATTTATGTTCATGGCACCCTAAACTACTTATGAGTGATTCCTTTGCTGCACAGTATGTAGATGCTTAAACAATGTTGAACATATAATCCTCAAACTGAAAGCTGTATCAAGCAAGGAAGTGTGGTGGTTTGACCCTGGCTGAAGGCCAGATGACCACCAAAGTCGCTCTATCATTTCCCTTTTCAGCTGGACAGGAGAGAAAACAGATATTGAGAGCCTTAGGAGTCAAGATAAGGATAGGGAGGGATCATTCCACACAGACTTAGCACAGAATAAAGGAACGAAAACTCTAATTTATGGCACTACACTGCACACCCAGTAAAACCAGAGTTAGGCCTTAACTTTATTAATTTCTTTCAATTCTCCCCTCATTACGCATGGGGCCAGGGAGCAGGGTTCTTCTCCAGGGAGCATGGTCTTCTCCAGGGGCTGCAGGGGCATCTTTCTCTCCAGCCCCTGGGGTGCTTCCTACCACACTTCTTCACTGACCTTGGTGTCTCCAGTTTCTTACAGCTTCTCACTCCCTTCTCTAGCAGCAAAAACGGGCTGCTTGCATTTTTTTTTTCTCTTAAATGTGATTCCCAGAGGTGCTGTGACAATCGCTGATGGGTTCAGCCTTGGTCAACAATGACTCTGGCCTTGAGCCAGCTGGTGTTTGCTCTGTTGGGCCTGGAAAGAGCTTCTAGCTACTTCTTGCAGAAACCCCCACTGCAGCCCTCCCTTCTCCACCAGAACCCCAACACACAAAACCACAAGAGGAAGTCAAGATTTCTGTTCCAGGTTTCCTAATACTTAGTTTTGCAATTAAAGATTTAGGCTCTGGATGAAAAAATGTTAACCTGTTTGTAAAGGATGTGAAAATTCAAGAAACACTGGGACTTTGAGTACAGTAAATGAGTTGGACACAGTCCAGTGGAGAGTAACAGAGCTGTTCAAAGAACTGAGAAAATATTGAAATAATTTGGATTGTTTAAAACATATGAGAAAACTGAGATGATGTCATGATAATGATAGTCAGGTATGTTAAAGGCTGTCACTAGGAAGAAAGTAGACTGCTGTGTCCACAAGGAATAGGACAAAAAGTAATGGTCACAAACCCTTCCAAGTACATACACTTCAAATGATTCTATTGATCCCTGCAGTTACAGACACGCACTGCCAGAATTTAGAGTTGTATCTGTTTCCTCACTAATTGAGGAATCTTGCACAGCACCCATAAACTGGGTCTGTATCCATTAGATAAACCAATGTACTGAAAGTGTGGAAAAAATTGCACTGAGGTGAAATCTGGTCCCATCTGTGAGCTGTTTTATTATTTCCCTTATTTTATTCTTTAGGGGTTCTTTAACTGGTACAGATACAGCAATAACTGCAGCAAAGGAATCACTCATAAAAACTCCGTGGTTTAGGGTCCCATGATATTCAGATTTATTTTGAAATAAATTTATGTACCCACTTTCATGTATTTCAGAGTCACTGGCTATTTCCAATATGCTTTAATGTGCAGGTTTAGTCATCATAATGTGCAAGTGAATGTCAAGAAACCCTTGTTCTTTCTGCTAGATTTCACTAATGTAGAAACAATCAATCAGTACCGCTCACTTAATTCCTAGTCTAACACTCTGTTTACAATGGAGCATTTGTGATGTTGCCTGTCAGTTCTCATTGCCTTTTGATCAGTAGTTTCTCAGGAATGGCACTGCCAGAAGCAGTTGACTTTGACAATAAACGTGCATTTAGTAGAGCACTCTTTATGTGTAAGTTAGCCATTTCACAGTAGACACAATAAATTATATTAACTTTTAGAGACAATTAAAGCTAGGCAGTGTTTAGGCTTCTTTGGCTTAAAGTAGATTTGAGCAAAGATAACGAGCTTCTAGGGCAAGCCTAAAACATATCAAGCAAACCTCAAATGTTATCAAATGTCAAATTCTGAGAGAAAAAGCAGCCCCGTGTTTTAAAAATGTGATTTATACCATTTTTTAAAATATCCTGCAAACCCCAACTGCCCTAAAAATTAAAATGTTTTTTCTTTGAAAACATTCTATCTGTTATAATCTTAAATCTAACAAAATCTCTACACTATTTGTTGAGCCAGGAAAGATGCTTTATTGAGCAGAAATTTCATGTCCCTCTCTTCATAACTCTTTACTCTTTCTAAAATAAAATATTGTTTATCCCTTGAAAGTTCCTCTCACATCATTCTCCTCTTTTCATAAACATTTTAACTTTTTTAAAGTACTGTTGTGTGAAGAAAAAAATACATTGTTTTACGAAATACTAATATTTTTTCAGAAAAGAACTTGCACACCATTTACATCACAGTTACATGATAAAAGTGGTGTCTGGGTACAACCTATAAGTGATCATTTAATTAACAGGGTAATTCCTCCATAAATGCTAGCACTCAGTGTTGTAAGCATTCTTGAGGGCAAGGATTCCTGTAGGGATATGCTGCACACTCTTCTGGTCTGTGTCAGGCATGACTGAGAACACATAACACATTAAAAAAAAAAAGTCACAGGAGATGAGTGATGTCAGAAAAGACACATCTTACACTCCAAGGAGAGAAAAATTAATGATCTATTTACTCATTATGAGGGAGCCTGAAAACCAGGTTCACAATTGTTCTTACACATGGAATGACTTTAATGTTCCAGAGATATTTTCCAGATAGTTTACTTTTTTGTTGACCTTAAGTTTCATCTTAAATTTTATCTTTGTAAATTTTCTTTTACTTTCTTAATTCCAAGTATAATCCAGGCAGAAAATAAAGGCTAAGAAATGCTTCCCTTGTTCAAAAATGTTTAACTTGTAAGAACATTTCTGAAATTTTATGTCTATTTATGGGGCTTACAAACTGCAGAATAGAGAGGACTTTACAGTTATCTGCTAGACATTGTAATAGGACACAGTTTAATATGATAGTCTGACAAATATCAGGAATCCACCCCAAAAACATTAAAACCCTAAAAGTCAAAAAGAAATAATCAATTTATCTAAGTTAAAGTAGACTGTATTGAAGGACTAAATACAGAGGGTTTCTGTGATCTCTCATATGTTGTTAGCCATATGAATGAGTCATTATTATCGGTCTTTTGATCACAAACTGCCTTTGATCCTGCATATAGTTATGTTCCAGTCAAAAGGCAGATTTCTCATGTGAATGAGCAAGGATGCTCAGTAGATGGATTCATTCTGTTCAAGGATTAAGTGATTTTTGTACCTGGTGCAGAAACACAAAGAATAATGAGAAAAAAATACAGATAAATCAGCTTTCTCATTTGTCATTTCCATAACTTACAAAAGGAGGTAAAGGTCTTGTAGAGAGGTACAAATCGCAGACACGGCACTGAAAAGCACTTCTCTCCCTGCCTGAGCAGGTTTGAAACTAAAAAGTGATACTTATTTCTCATCAAAGAGATCTTCCATCTTTCTGACAACATTAATATGTTGCTTAATATCTGTAGGAAAAAAAGGCTTGGGAGGGAGAGGACACTTTCAAAATAGAAACAAAAAAAAAAAACATAAACAAAACACACAAAAACTAAAACTTTGTGGCTGGAATTGTGTAATCCTTACTTAAGAAAAACTTTAAATGCTTTAAATATACCCAGGATAAGGTTTGAAAATGTATTCTGCTTAACCCTATTTTGCTTATTTTGACAGACATACTCAGGTGAAATGCAACATACTTCTCAAGCTGACTTTCAAATAACCTGGAGCAACCAAAACAGGACTTAGTATATAAATTTGGTTTGCAAAATGCACTTGAACATAATGGCTGACTATGCCCCTACAATATTAACATTTTCTTTTGTTTGGTTGTTTTTTGCATTTTTCCCCTTATGAAATTATTTAATGAAAAAAGAAGTGTTACTGTATACAAAAAAAAGCATTAATTGCAGATAAATTTCTTGATAAAGAGATTATTCTGTAATACCTTCTTACTGTGTTAATTTCTGATAACTCACAAAGTGATAGTCCTTTTTCTCAGATTTCTAATCAACTGATATCTATTTCATTAATATTCTAGATGATTGTTCCCCGCCTTGCTCCAGGAAAATGAGAATCTTCAGAAAATGCAAATGCAGACTTACCTTTTAAGATATTTTCAAATGTTTGCAAATTGTTAGATTGATTGATATTTAAAACTCATTGAACTCTAATAAGTTTTTTCCTTCACCTAAAAATTCTGATTTATTCCAAATAAAATCAAATATATTCATGTGTTTCTGTTCTTTAGTTTAGTAAAGAAAAAAATCAGTTTACTTCCTGCTTTTGTTTTTCAAATTAAATAATTTCAGGTTCCATATGCAGTTATATAACCTATATGACAAATAATATATTATCACTTAAAAAAATAAAACTATGTCTGAAAGAGATTATCAATAAAGATCAGTAAGACTAAGAATAACTCCATAAATATAGGCACATGGACAATGGGACAAAATGAAACATTGCTTTAAGTAAGGTAATCATGACAAACTTGATTTTTAACCAAAGAAAGTGATACCTTTGCTATCACAGGCAAAAATGAAATTTAACATGCATAGGAAATTAGGTAGATACAAAACTTTGAGTGGTTTGTTGAAACAGGAATTGTGATTTAGACATACTCTCAGGGAACCTTCTCATTTGAATCTGAGTTCTGTTTAATTTGGTGATTAACTAACCTATCTTGACAATATCTTAAGCAATATCAAAAATGAGTTTGTTCCATAAAAAATGCTCAGTCATGCCTTGATGTTTTTGAACTTCCTCTCCTAAGGTTCAATATTGTTCACAAAGTTTCACAGTTTTTTATAAACTCAACTAGTTGGTTTACAATAATGATCTCTTTATCCTTCTGTCTTGCTGAAATAAACTCTTCACATTGTTTTTCTTCTTTTCTGTTGTTAAAGATTATTCTCTTTGCTTTCATGAGCTGTTTAATATTCTCATATGGCTATAGGGATGAAGTAAAATTCCTCTTGACCTTGTGGGATAATAAATGAGCTCTAATATTTGTTTCTTTTTTCATTTGAAAACTTACTGTATTTAAGTAACCAATTCTATCAGAGGTAACAGTAAGCTTTTAAATCTGTTGTGTCTATCAGTTTTGCAGTGCCTAAAACAACTAAATGTGTTGGACTTTTTTTCCAGAGCAATTTTCTGTTTTATTTTTTAAGAAGTTAGAGCTTGAAAAAAACACAGACTGTAAAGCATAGCTCTTTTTAAAACTAACAGAATACATGTAAACTGACATGTATATAACAAGTGTGCAACAATTATAAAATACGGGATTTGCTCTATAAACACTAGCAAGGGATATAGGTCAAGGGAGGGATTTACTCTCCTTAGTTTCAGACTTTCAATTAAGGCACTTGGAAGATGACCCTCGTAAGCAATTATTTGTAGAAAGTCTAGTTTGAGAAGAAATCTGACTCAGACTCCATGACTAGCCCTCTCTCTCTAACACTTTATACTTCAAATTTAATAGTATTCAAAAAACTCTTCAGTTAGCAAGCCGCTGTTCCAGGGCTGAATTCCTGTATGAATTTGAGCAACATATCTAAGACTGAAGCAAGTTTACCTGTGATTTATGTACTGAAAGTCCCTATCAGCGATCACATCTGCTTACTTCTCAGGACTGTTCAGCACTGTATGAGATGAAGCGAGGGCATCTCCAGAGGCATACTAGTCATTTCAGTGACCATGTCTGGTCTTGCAATGGAGAGCTTAAGAAGCAAATTTTCCTCTTGGGTTTTGATACCTAATTTCAACTGAAATTGTATGCTGAAGCATTCCTTCTTTTATCCTTCTATTGATTAGAGCATTTGGGAACTTAATAATCTGAAGGGGTTTAGCTCTACATTACTCATGTCCTAGTAAGGTTCCCTACATTTTAACAAATCCCAAGTAACTCATTTCCTCACTGTTCTTGTTAAACCCAAGCCATGAAGAAGCCTTAGGCCAGATGGAGAATGTGAAAAAGTGAACCCAACATTAATCTAGGAGTCAGATTTTTCAACTTCATCAGAAGAGTTGACTAAGCTAAACTTAACTTTAAACCTAACTTTAGCCTCCTGCCTATGTGTATGTGTGATCTAAGTGTCATAGCCTAGGAAGGACCTAGGCTGAACCACTGATATGAGGTCTACTTCAGAATGAGAATTGTCTTCAAGACTCCTTTGCTTGTACTGATGGGATTTTATATTTCAAGTTTAGATATTACAACCACGTAGCCATTGCTAGTAACAGGTCATCAGTTATGCAGTTTGTAATACCTCAGGATGCCGCATTGCCAGGCTTGGCCTCTGAACTTTTCCTTGACCCTACAACAGCTTCATCTTATCTACTTCAGCTGAGATGGCAATTTTTATAATTCACTAGATTAAGCCTACTTCAATTTACTTTTGTTTATGGTAGAATCACAGTAACAAGGACTCATTCAATGTAGAATGAGATATTTTCAACCTTTAGATAATGATGGAGTATAGAGGAACACTAGGCCTGGTGTGATAGCAGAGGCACTGAGAAGTGGAAACACAGTATGTAATCTAGTGCAGTACAGGCATGGGATAATAAGTATCAGGGCACAGCCTCAGCACTCAAGATCACCTGGCTATAAATAATTCAACCATGGTAACTTAAAAAAAAGGCAAACCTGGAAGTGGAGAAACTTGATTTTAGGGGTTACAGAATAAAGAAATAGAACCTAACGTACATTCTATACATACAGTCATCAATTAACTACCTACACTAGAAACATGCAAAAGTGGAAAACTGTTTACATGGAAGGCCCATTGCAACATGTTCCGACCATTATTCAAGAATTGAATTGATGTACTATTGCAGTCTATCTAATAAACTAGCTTCCAGACAATCTGTCTCAGATTTTCCCAGGCAATACACCTGGATAGTTTGTAATAACACAGAGACAGAACGGCATATTTTTATGAGGACTTTATTAGGCTTTCAAAAATAGAAAAATAAAATGCTATCAGTGCAAAGAAAAAAAATAGTAACCCTAATTTCATTCATTTCATTTCAATAGAATAATACAAAATACTGTGTCTCCACCACTGCCTCCTGTTCTGAGAATTTTGTTATCACAAAACATCAGGTTTTCAATAAATAAGTACTAAATTGTACCTGTGTGACATTTCACCACAGAGATGGGGTGTATGGTAAGTGTTCACCACAGAAAGGATAAAGTCTTTAAGTATTTTTGGGAATATAGTGATTTGACTAAAAGAGAGTACTATAGTATATTCCTAAAAATGCTTATACTTTTTAAATATATAAGCTCCTGAGCTGTGTACAGCTGTTCAGTTGGACAATCTGCTGCAACATTACTGATCTATTCTTGCTTAACTGACCTTGGAGAGTACACAATTACTTCAAACTATTTAAAACTGTTTAGAGAGAGAAAAATCATGTCCATTTGTGACAAGCAGTCATTTGGACAGAAACACTAACTAAAAGAGTCAAACAGGGTCTGCCAACAGACTGCCAAAAGCCACGAATAGTTAAAATACAGTGACAAAGACCTGGACGTATTCTGTGGGTCAAATCCTGGGGTCAAAGCCATTTTCCTTGGAGGATAGAACTTCATGTTCAGAGGTGACTTTCCCTCAATCCTAGTACAGTTCCTATGCACAAATGTTTAATTTCTCTAGAGTTACAGCAGCCTAAATCCATGTTTCAACTTTCCTGGTAGAGCAAATATGAGAGAAATCCTTAGCTACCATACAAGGAACAGCTCTGTGCAGTCTGCAGCAAAATGGAAATCTGTTACTTAGGGCATTCTCATGTATCTATGTATGATCAAATCTTTCTGATCTGCTTTTGATGGTTATCAGTGAGACACAGCTGTTTTCACAGTGTAGTTTCCAACCATTGCAGGTAGTAGTGATTTGACGCAACAGTGACGCAATTTGAATTCCATCACTGTTGGTTAGGATGGCTCAAGTATGGGAACAAATGTTTAGATGGCTGAACTCTAGGGCACTAACATATTCCTGAATGTATGGAATATGCTTTTCAACATAGAAAATGCCAGATTGTGATTTCAAATGCAAGTGTATGTACTGATCTTTGGGAAAACAGAAAAATAATTAATAATTTTAGAGGAAAGAATGCAGTGCCGAATACTAGCTAAAAGTTCCAATCACCCTAAAAAGAGCAGAAAGATATCACAGCAGTGAAAATGTGTGCTTATTTGTTTTTTCTGACCCCCAGGGAAGTGGTCACAGCCCCAAGCTTGCCTGAGTTCAAGAAGTGAAATTCTATGATTCTATAAGTCTATGAGTATCTTTAATTTTTATGATATTAGTATGATTTCTAATAAATCCTTAAGGCACTCCCTGATTGTACCACAGATGTTGGTACTTCTATTAGTTTGAAATTTTTTTCCCAACCATTTTCATGAGGTTTGCAGCTCTCTAGAGACACTCCCTGGGTGTTCATGGTTTGAAAGCCATATTCACTTTCGGGGGTTGTATTCAATGGTTTCAATGGTCTCTTGAGGTCCCTTCCAACCTCTTCAACTCTATGACTCTGTGATTAACCATCTGTAGAACTGCCAGTTCACAAACTTCATGTGCTACAATAACCAGGAAGAAAATGGGGAGAGCAAGGAGAAATTTATGGCTTTCAAGTATCTCTTGTGCAGTTCTACCAGAACTTCTTATTTTCTGTCATCTAATGTTTCAGAGTTTAACTCATCAGTCCCTCCTTAATTTGCAAAAGAATGCAGTAGAAAAGGCTGAAATTCCAGGATGGGAAAAAATAGTGGTTCCATTATAATATGAAGCTGCAAAATGTGTTCAATTCTGGATTAGTTACTCTAGGAAGAAGTAGTGGCTTTGTATAGGACATTCCATGATTTGTTATGGCAGAGAGCAATTTGTCATTTATGGTTTATCTGTTCATTCATCCTGTATTTCTGGTTTTCTTTCCTTCCAGCTGGAAATATAAAACAACCAGGGAGGAAAGGCATTAAAGATTTGCTTAAAACGATCAATTGCATTTCGATGCGCTTACTTTGCTTATTAAATTGAAAGTTCACAGTTTTATCAGTTTGACATATGCATAAAGCTGAGGTATTTAAAGAAAAAAAAGAAGAAAGAAAACTCATAGAAAGCACATACTTTTTCTGATTGTTACACAACAGTAGACAAAAAATAGTAACAACAATTTTTTCTAGTGACAGAATATTTGGCAGATTAATGATTGTTATTTGAATCTACATTTTAGTTCATTTTGCTTCAGGACATAAGTTAATAGGATATTGATGGCATTTGAACTCAGAACTACGTGTTCTGTAAACAAAGATTGTGTAAATTCTAATAGGTCATTTTGTCACCTGATCTCTGTACCCTCAAAATGTGGGTATGTTTCCTGGGAACTATTACAGAAAATAGAAATACCTAAAAAAGATACATACACTGCTACATGCTTTTTTCCCTTTCCCAAAGATGAATTTTCATTTCCTTGTTTACAGAAACTATGCCTTGGGTTCTGTAAGGACTTAAACAAAGCAATATATTTGGTTACAGCATTGTTTTGGCAGATTTCGAGCTTTTAAAAATAATTTTTCAGGCAGACCACTTAATTATAAAAATGTTGCTGTTCAGACAACCAGTCTTAACATGCTAACTAGTTAGTTGTTCCTGTTGTTCTTGGCAAGTGAGAAGAATCAAAAAAACCCAAACAAACCCAAAATATATATTTTTATATAGCATAAAACAGTATTTCTGTTAATAAAGGCTAGATGCTGGAGAGTGGATCACAGTAAGTTAATTTGCAGAATATGTTATACTCCCTCTGGCAGTTAATGCATAGTGTAAAAAATAATACAAGACATTCACAGCTTTTTATACTGTTATCTCTTGGTGTTTGTTCTGAGCACTTAAACCTGCCCAGAGAGGTTGTGGAGTCTTCTTTGGAGATACTCAAAACCAGTCTAGAGTCTATCCTGTGCAGCCAGTTGTAGATGGTCCTGCTCTGGCAGGGGGGGTTGGACTAGGTGATCTCCAGAGGTCCCTTCCAACCCCTATCACTAGGGGGAAAAAAAAAAAGAAAATTTGAAACACAAGTAAAATCAGCACTACCTTTTAAATGGCATAATTTACAGTGTGAATCAGGACATTATAATAAAAAAGAAGATAAAGTTGTAATTTGCAAAATAAAGATTATTTTTTTTCTTATGAACATAAGATTTATATTTAACAACATATGATATGTAGTAAAGATACATTATTTCATGATATGGATGAGTACAGTTATTCAACTTGCAAGAGTAAATTTTAACTGCAGTGTGTATGAAATATCATATTAAGAAAATATTCCTATTAAATTCTTAAGATAGAGACAAAAACACCTGGTATAGCCCTGTGTATGCATTTACTTTACTGTACATTTCTTTCTGTATTTGTTATCTTTCTTGAAACGTATTTAAGAAAAAAAGTTCTGTCAATAATTGCCTCTGTTGTTTTAAGTGCTTGTAATAATAAATAATAATATAATTTTTAATAAATCTTTGATTCCTGAGCTCATAAATTTAGTTGGACTTCTTTTTATTATTACATAACCTAGTAAGAAATATAATCTAAAGAGGTACGTTCCAGTGAGCTGTCCTGGTTAACAGAACACATTCGTATGTTTAAGATCCACCGGCTTTTCAAAATCCTTTCAAGTTTTGTTGACTGTACTCAGGCACCTTTTATCACCCAGAAAGTGTAAAAAACCCCCACCCAAAACCATGTTTTGTATATCTCTTGACTTCCTATAAACATTGCTGGGATAATGTTGCTTTTTGTGCTATACGCAGTGGAGGACATTCTGTGCAAAATAAAATCAGAAGGGGGAAAAAAAGAATGAACAAAAACATTGTTTGTGACTGGTATTTTAGGGCATAGCTCACCATCTTCCCACTGTGGCAAATTATGAAACAGTTCAACACATAAGAATTTGGAGAAGCGTGTTTTCACCATAAATAAGGAAGCTGAAAATATGCCACATTTTCAAGATAACGTGTTTTAAGCTTTTTGGAAAATAAAATGCAACTAGAGCTTGAAATTAAAATTACTGTTGCTCAGTGTTTATGGATGGAGAATGGGAAAGAAATTAGTTATGGTGGTGGCAGAATGCAAAGTTTCAGATTCAATCCTTAAGAAAGCAGTGTGGAAACAGGATCAAATAACAACATAAAGTGATACAGCTGCTGACTCACTGAGTGTAGGGAAAAAACATAAAGTCAGTTAAATTCATCAGTTTTGTGGGGATGTCAAAAATACTGATGGAATGACAGTGACTGCAACACAGGCTTAGACCTGCTCAGAGATCAGACTGGTGATTTTCACATCCTAAGTTCCTACAATATTTCTTGAGGATTTTTCTGTTTTTTCTCAAACCTTGTGAAAAAACCAATGAATTCTAACTACTCTCTCTAATGGGTGATACATACTGGAAACAGTGTTTGATCGTACCAGGGATTCATAAAAGATCTCAACTCCGCAAGTTGGAAAGGTACTTAGCTGCATGTGAAAATTGCAGAAATACACATAGCCCAAAGGCAACGGGGCAAAATGTTCTTTCCAGTTATCAGTTTGCAATTTCTCAGTATGTCTGTTGTAACTACTGCAAAATCAGAGGAACAGGCTACAAGTCCTTTTCAGTTTCATGTTTTTAAGTATACCAAAATATTTACTCAGTAATTTATGCTAGCTATAGGTTGGTATCTTTTAGAAGAGCTGAATACATCAGACACAGGTCAGAAAAACTTACCCATCCTCCCTGTGTTCGCTGCCCTAAGGCATGAGAAGACTCAAAGTAGTACAGAGGCTGTTGAAATAATTTGTTTTGCCTGCCTGTAAAATCTTGGTAGTTAACAACCTCATGGACTGGAGCGGCCCTCCTCAGCACTGTTCCTGTCCTTTTGATGTACTACATACTAAGCCAGTCTACTGAAAAGCAAACAGCCTTTTCCCCCACATGAAGTGTTCTCAGTATTTAAATAAAGTGAATATATTTGAATTTTCCCAAGATAGTTTCTTTCAGATTATCAGTACTGCTTGTGTTTTAATCACAAAATTATTTTTATAACATGTGGAATGATCGTTTTAATGGAAGATAATTAGATTATCTCTCTGGTTTATAGTATTCTGGTGTACAGATTTGTTGCTCATTTCCTTTTTAAAATAAACATGGAACACATAGGTGTGTTTCTCAGGACTTTTTTTGCTTTGTTTTGGATTTTTTTTTTAATCTTTTTTAAGAAATAGGATTGGTAGTGCTTTAATAGTTTTATACCAAAATTGTTGTGTCTCACGACTGACATACTGCTTCTTCGTATCTGACACAAACTAGCTGCTCCACCATTGCAGATGGTGAAGAACACGTTTTGACCAATGTTGACTTCATTACAACGGTAGAGGAATAAAAGAAAAGCAAGACCCATCCCTATCATTTCATTATACTTTCAAGATGGCAGATTCTTCAAAGACTCAGGACTTTCAGAACAAAAAACAAACTGATTTCAGTTATTACACCTTTTTGAAAAAAACACAATAGCTTCTTGCAGTACTGCTGAGGGTCATTTTAATCATGTTGTACAAAAAAAAAAGCCAGTATTATGTTTATCTAATTCATATGTTCTTTTCTTTAAAAATAAGTATGAATCGGCTTCTTTTTTTTTAATTGAAAATCTGAAACAAAACCTGATGTGGTGCCTTAATTTAAGGCACAGACATCCATAATAACTCTTTTTGTTATCCTATTTATTCATTTAGAGACAAATTTATCCCAGATTGTTTTGGTTTTAATGTTAACTTGAAACGTGCACAGATCACAAACCTAATCTCACTCTGCTTTTTCTATCTCCTTACAAATTCAATATCAATCCAATGAAATTCTGGTGTCAGTGAAATTCTTAACTTGTACTTAAGTAGAATTACAAAATCAAACTTCTTTTGCTTCATTTTAATAATCTGCAGTGAAATTCCCTATTTCTAATTTGTGCAATGATTTAATTTTACTCCTTAAGTCAAGGAGTTTGCAACTTGCCAGTTTGGCTTTATATTTCTTTTTTTTTTTTTTTTGGAAGTTGGTATTCTACCCTGGCACAGATCAGTGCAAAACGTTAGTGATATCCACGGGGCATAGAACTCATGGGGCAATTTCAGAGTAAATCCATTGAGTTCATATATTTGGCAGATGTTGTTAAATCAGGGGTTATCTTCTCAGAAAATTATCTATTTCCAGGTGTGGTGGGTTGACCTTGGCTGCCTGTCAGACCTCTACAAAGTAAAGCAAAAGGTGTATGTAGAAGCAAAGCAAAAAGAAGAATTTTTTCATTATGTCCCATGACGGGCATGTGTTCAGACTCTCCCTGGGAAGCCAGACCTCAGCACATGTATCAGTTGCTGCAGAAGACAAACGCCATAATCACAAATGCTCCCCCTCCACAGATTTTATTGATGAGCACAAGGTCATATGATAAAGTATATCCCCTTGCTGGGTTCTGGTCAACTGTCCTGACTGTGTCCCCTGCCAGGCTTTTCCACACACCCAGCCTGCTGGCAGCCTTGATGCAGTGGGAGCCCTGCTCAGCAATAGCTGAAACACCGGTGCGTTACCAACTCTGTTTTAGCTACAAAGGCAAAGAACCGGGCTGTGTGGGCTGCTGCAAGGAAAACTTAAGTCCATCCCAGCCAGGTCCAACACACCAAGCAATGCTGATACATATTTTTTATGCATTGCATTCAGATCTCTGACCTTTGTGAGGCACGTTCTATTCTCTCTGGTTCAAATGAATTGTAAACTGAGGCTATGGACATGAAAAATCTTCAGGGGATAAATTTGCACAATAAAATGTTAGGCTCAACTTAATATGATGCATTGATGAACAAGCATTATGTAAAGAAAATAGGGATAATTTCCCCAAGAAAAAAAATGTCAGGGATCTTGGAAACAATTCAGAGGAGAACTTATTAGGGGGAAAGTGGAAAATATTAAAGGTGTATTGGGAGGGGGAAAGAATTAAGAAGAAAATAAGTTATTGCAGGCTTCTTAGCAGTCTTATTAATTTTTGTTTTCTGCATTGTAAATTTAATTAACATAATCCCATTTAAAGTACACTTTTTGCATAGGAAAAGTATCTTAATGACTGATCTGAAAAGAGAGAAGAGGGAAGGAATTAAGCTAAACTGTATTACAGAAGGCTAAGTAACGTGTTCACTTACTTTTCAGTCAGCTTAACAAGTTTAATATTTAATTAGCACAATTAAAGGAACAACTAGCTTTTTAGCATTTCATAGATATGCCTATATTCGATGATATTTTTTTTATTTTCATTAAGGCATTGAGTAAAATCCATTCTTTGTTGCAATGTTCTCAAAAAGGGTAATTCTCAACAACACATGACACGGTTTGTGGCATTATTTCAGTCTCAATAGTGTTCAAGGTCATAGGACATACCTACCAAATTATTTTTTTGCTTCTCACCTTCTTGAACATAATGTGTGAAGCAGACTTTTATTTCAGTCTCTGTCCCCAGAGTAGCAATTGCTTAGACTGGTTTTGTTTAATTTTCTGAAAGAAAAGGGAATGTGTGGTTGGTTGTGTATACATGAGTATTTACTTGCTTTGAAATTTTGCTAAGAGGTAGCTACTCTTTAAATATGGAAATGTATGTCCTTAACATATCTTTTTCCACAAATTCTGTTTATCCTAACAAATATTTTAGTGGACACAGTGAAAGAAATAATTCAAACATCCAAATACTGTACTCCAAATCAAAAGCAATTTGATTTAAAAATACCAAATTTTAAAAGAAAATAGTGAAAATCTCCACCATCTGCTAAATTCATTATTATTTTTGCATTAGTCATCAATTTAAAAACTGTTCTCTAAAATCACAATCAGGAAGATTTGTATGTATAGTTTTAAAGCCAGAACCCAGGAAATAAAGCAAGAAAATACTCTTAGCCTTAGAATTTAAATTAAAATTATGAGAAAGAGTTTTGATTACATGATTCCTCATGATGTTTGCTTAGAAAAATTCTGTAGTGGCTAAAAATGGCTTTTAATAAAGGACATCCAATTTCATTGCGATGCTGTCAAGTTCTATTTGAAAAATACCATAATCAATCATCCATAATGCTTCAGTTAATCTTAGAAACAGAGGAGACAGAAATGGAACCACCTTAATCAGATGCTTAATACTGAGCAGTTCATGGTAATATATTCTCTAGTATCATAGCTAGAGTAAATGCAGTTTTCAAGGTACTGCAGTAAAATGAATTATAGAAGAAATCAAAGGCTTGGGGAAAATTGTATAACTAATACAAAACCCCAAAATAATCAATGTTGCTCGGTAGTTTTTGTGATATTTCGGCATTATGCTCAGAGCAGTGTGGAAGTATAGCTTTATCAAATTAACAATACAGTATGAACATCGGTTTGAAGTTATGAAAAACACAGGTCTTTTCAGGATCATGATGGGAATATAAAATGGAATGTAAAATGGAATAAAATCTGTGACCTGTGAAACCAGGTTTTACCTTCCTAGAAAAAAAAATATAAACCAAAAGATTTTAAAGGATATAAATTATTGTAGTTGGAGGGAAGGGAAGGGAAGGGAAGGGAAGGGAAGGGAAGGGAAGGGAAGGGAAGGGAAGGGAAGGGAAGGGAAGGGAAGGGAAGGGAAGGGAAGGGAAGGGAAGGGAAGGGAAGGGAAGGGAAGGGAAGGGAAGGGAAGGGAAGGGAAGGGAAGGGAAGGGAAGGGAAGGGAAGGGAAGGGAAGGGAAGGGAAGGGAAGGGAAGGGAGGGCAAGGGAAAAGGGAAAAAAGGAAAAAGGGAAAAGGGGAAAGGGGAAAGGGGAAAGGGGAAAGGGGAAAGAAAAGGAAATGTGTGGATGAGCTAAACTTACACTTTTCAAAGCAAGAACCTTCCTTCTTTCTCACCTTCTGCGTGTGACATTCACAGTAGTGGTAAAACTGTGTGGCTTTCAGGTCATACAGTATGTATGTAAGGAAGCAGAAGGGAATGAGTAATGGACAGGTATCATTGCTGGGATGCACCCAGTTTCAGTATCAGTGTAACAGTCTCAAGATCTGTCTTGTACAGGTCAATATAAAAGGGTATGACATAATTCCTTCAATGAGACAGAGGAAAGCTTAACACTAATGCTCAAAGTGGTAGTGGTTGAAATTCATAAAACAGCATTTCTGAAGGGAAGAGGAAGTTAGAAATTGTCACTGTTCACTAGTGTTGAAAGACACATTATTTCTTTAGAGAAACCTTAAGAGAAATATATTATTTTAGTCTCTTCTATATGTCACGCACATAGAATCCTGTTACCAGTTTTC
The DNA here is from genome assembly GCF_964237585.1 of Gallinula chloropus. Classification (NCBI taxonomy): domain Eukaryota; kingdom Metazoa; phylum Chordata; class Aves; order Gruiformes; family Rallidae; genus Gallinula; species Gallinula chloropus. The sequence goes on from NC_140086.1 coordinate 19,317,888, forward strand.
AACTTCAATTTTTTTTAATCACTTTTTCATTTAAAGTGGATGTATGAACACATTTGCAGAGTGACATCTGAATATTGGCAAATATTCAGAAGCAAAGCTTCGTATTCAGTCCACACACCCAGTAGTTGTTCAGTGTTAGGAAGCTAGCAGGAAAAGCACGTATTTCACTGGAGATGGAATTTGGGATCATATTAATTAATTCATCACTATAAATCACTGGAAGAGAATGTATCTTGTTAGCTTCAGTCACTCAGACACTAATCAGTGGCTCATTAGCTTTAAAAATATCAACCTGGTTGAGCTGTTGCTCTGCACGGTAGACTAATGAGTCACATTAGAGAGAATGCTACATGGCACATAGAGAAATACTTTTACCCATTATCCAAGCTACATGCATAAAACCATACAGGAAAATCAGTAGTAAAGACACTTACTTGGATAATGACAAAAAAAGCACTGTAACTGACCTCGATTTTTGTGCCTTATTTTGCTGCTAAGTGCTACTTAGCCCCAGTCCTACATGCCTTGTACATGCAATGCTCTGATTTGTCTTAAACAAGGGAGCCCAGATTACCTCAGAATAAAAGCCACCATCCTCTCTGGTGCTACCAAGAGAAATTATTATTCAACCTTCCCAAAGGTTAGTTTTATATTATAGACAGAATTAGCTACAAATCCAATAGCATTAAATCCTTATATTGCAACAATGTTAAAAGTCTATAATATGTCAAAGAACAGTCTTGAATTATGAATAATAATGTCTTCAACACTAACAAGACCTCCTGTAATTAATATTTTCACATTACAGTAAACATAAGCTGTTCCAAGTTGCTTTTTGAGCTCCAAAAGAACCACAATTTTACAATGAAACAAGGTTTATTCACAGTCATTTCTGCAGACATTTCCAGGTACCTAAATAAATTAAATCAGAAGAGCACAAGCAGCGTTAAGTAGGGGCTCAGCATTCATGAAAGGTACTCTGAAGCATCACTATACTCAGAAAAATGCAATAGATGTCGTTTTCTGAAAGACAATTATGTCAAGGCTGTAAGTGTAGGCACAAGAGCAATGAGCCATCACTAGTTTCTCAACACTGAGCATCAAGTTGATTTTAACACAGCAAATGTAAAAGAAGTATACACTTCGAACTTTAGGGGGATTTACAGAGTGGAAGAGGTAGTTAAACATCTAGCTCTCTTCACACAATTTACAGACTTGTCAAGTCATAGACTGAGGACATTTTCTGGGCCTCCGCCTCATGTTTCCTTACATGGTATTTGGAGTAAAAGGCAGCCTGGAGCAGGGCATTTGCAACAGAAGGAAAAGAAACTAATCAACAGAAGTAAAATCTCTGGCTGCATCCGAACACTTTGTACATGTGCTCATGACCTAGTGTACCCCCAGGCTTATCCATCAAAAAGCTCTATGTGCAGTCCCATCTACCAATACCTATCTGCATAATGTCCTTCAAGGCATGAATCTCTCATGTTAAGTTTCTGTTAACTTAAAGTCTACATGTTATAATCAACATAATTCATACCACTTCCATTCATCAGCTATAAATAAATGTTTACTCTTCAAACAAATTTACCTGAGCTATTAAAAGTTTGAAAACATGCAATAATTTAGGTACATGGAATTTCAGTGAGGATCTTGATGTTTTACCAGTGCTTCTGGCTTTAGAGAAACATTGAAATTTTTCAAGGTAATTATGGAATATTTCCTGACAGCCTAAACTGAATGTAAAGACACCATCATCAAAATAGATGTATCTCTTAACCTCTCTTAGAATGTTTGCCAGCAGACTATCACTGCTCATTTTTAATTATTAGATTGCATTTAATTACTAGAATAGGGAATCAGATTATTTTATAATTGAGCATTTGCATTGGCATCCAGAACAGCTTCCAAAAAAAATTACAATAGCCATGGAAATTAATGCATGGGTTAGCTGCCTTCTCTTTAATTGTATTTAGAAATTTCTGCATGTGCTTTTATCTTTTATTAGCTCAATTTGATGTAGTGTTTAATCCCCAAAAGTTCAGCACTGAACAGTGAAAGCTGAACATAAAAAAATGTCTGGATTAACCTTCTCCATGACCACAGTGCAGGCTGAGTGGAGAGTGCTACAGACTAGGTTCAATGCTTCCTGCAAAGGTTAACCTTTCCTTTCTGTAATTCTTTGGGTACCACAACTGACTATTTTCCTCCTAGACTGTAATCTATATCTACCTGGAACTAGATGAAGATACTCACACAACATTCAGGCTCTTTGTCAACCTGTAATCACGGCTTTAGATGTGACTTTCAGTGGTGCTGTCCCTACCGTTGCTAAAGACTGGTTTATAGTTCAGTTTATAGCCCTCTTCATCTGTGTTTAACGCTACACTTTTTATGCAGTGTGAACCCAGTATTTGCAGGAAATGTGAATGAGGTGAAAGCAGTAATCATGCGAAAGCTCCTGCACGGCTGGAAACATGTGAATCACAATGAGTGGTGACACCTACCTCCTTAAGTACTTGGTGACACCTTTCCTTTGGGTGGCTGGAGTGTTTTACTGTCTTATCTTATATTTGTCCTTTATATTTTGAAATGCTGCTCTTGACCTTCGTGTCCTTGCAATATCTTCCAACCACAGAGGAAATGATGAGCAAAGTAGAAGGAGAATAAATTAATCCTACACTGACAGCTCTGGAACATAGTTCCTATCTGGATTTGTTTTAAACATGTTGTTTCTCACCCTGTGTTTAAAAACATATGAATAATATTCTTAGGGTGTTGAAGCTCTTCTCACACACAAAGAAGAGCATGGAGACAGAGGGCAGCAGGGTAGCCCCAGTGTCCCAGTCAGAGACACAAGCCCCCTGCCCATCAGCCTCACAGGCCCTGTGAGATGGGAATCATTATAGGGTGCAGAGGAAGAGAATCCTGGGATTGTGCAAGACTTATTATGCAATGCTTAAAGAAAAAATCAAAGGTAGGGAAAAAGAGGTATTGAGGTGAAATGAGGCAGAGAAAGGGGGAAAACAGAGGGATAAGAGGAAAAATGGTGTCAGTTGCCTGTAAACAGTTTGCTAGACAACATGCTGATCTGGCCTTGTCCTGTGTCTGGTCAGCAGTCTGTCCTATCTTCTTCTTAAGCTCCATTTCTAATTCTTTTCATGGGTGAGGTGCTCTCTAGTCTGTGTGTATGTGTGTGTTTGGGGTCAGAGAGGAGTCTGTGTTCAGAGTCTGCATGTGATGGGCAGTGAATAGCAAGCAGTACCCATTGCCTAGCCAGTAAGTAGGGTAAGAGCTTTGAAAGTAGGTATCAAAGTTGGATGCTGGAGAGACCAGAGTGGGCCAGGACATCTCAACTAACTCCCAGAGAGACAGTGGGGTCCAGGCGTTGATTCAAAGTACATTTGTCCATGTGTGTGTATGTGTGCCTGAGGCACAGGTGGCTAGGGGAAGTGTCAGCATCTGAGCCAAATTGCTTGGGGATCCATGTGTGTGTTTGTGCCTTTGCTGCTCTATGCAAAGAGGTCTGGTCTCTACCAGCAGCAAGAGTGGAGCTGCAGTCTCAGGGGACTGAGGTGCAGTGTCAGTAACTGGGGAGATTGAGATATAGGGGCTGCTACTGGGCAGTCTGGTAAATCCAGCTGCTAGAGGCATCTACCTTGTACATACAATAAATCTGACATCCCCCACCTGAAAGACTGAGATTATCGCCTTTGTGAAATCTCTAGGTCCTAATCAGTGGATATGACAAAGAATCTGAGAATCACAGATCATTAGGAGTTGGAAAGGACCTCAAAACATCATCTAGTCCAACTTCCCTGTCAGGATCACCTAGACTAAATCACGCAGGAATACATCCAGGCAGGTTTTGAATGTCTCCAGAGAAAGGGACTCAACAACCTCTCCGGGCAGTCTGTTCCAGTGATCCATCACCCTCACAGTGGAAAAGTTTCTCCTTACATTCACATGGAACTTCCTATGCTCCTGCTTGCACCTGTTGCCCCTTGTCTTATTGCTGGGGTTGTTCTTCCCTAGATGTGAGACCATATGATTGCTCTTGTTGAATCTCATTACACTTCCCCCCACCCAACTCTCCAGCCTATCTAAGTCTTGCTGAATGGCAGCACAGCCCTCTGGTGTGTCAGCCACCCCTCCCAGTTTGGTGTCATCAGCAAACTTGCAGACTGTACACTCTATTCCTTCATCCAGGTCATCAATAAATACATTGAATAGTACTGGTCCCAGTACCAACCCTTGAGGGACTTAACTAGATACAGGCCTCCAGCTAGACTCTGTCCCATTGATCAAAACTCACTGGCTTCTTCCCTTCAACCAGCTCTCAATCCACGTCACTACTCCAGACCACACTTCCTCAGTTTAGCTATGAGGATGCTGTGGGAGACGGTGTCAAATGCTTTCCTGAGGTCAAGGCATACCACATATCACTGCCCTACCATCATCTGTGAGCCTAGTTATATCCTCATAAAAGGCTATTAGGTTAGTCAAACATTACTTCCCCTTGGTAAAACCGTATTGACAGCTCCTTATAACCCTCTTATCCTTGATGTGCCTAGAGACAGCACCAAGGATAAGTCATCCCATCACCTTTCCAGGGATGGAAGTAAGGTTGACTAGTCTGTAGTTACTTGGGTCCTCCTTCTTGCCCTTTTTGAAAACTGGAGTAACATTTGCTTTCCTTCAGTCCTCAGGCACCTCTCCCATTTCCCAGGATTTAGCAAATGATGGATAATGACTTCCACCAGCTCCCTCAGTACCCTAGGTTGCATCCCATCAGGACCCATGGGCTTATGGATGTCCAGATGGCTTAATTTATCCCTGAGCCAGTCCTCATCGACCAAGGCAGACATCTTTTATCCTGACTTCCTCCAGGGCTTCAGCCATCTGGGGCTCCTGCAAACAGTCTCCAACAGTACAGACAGAGGTTAAAGGACTTCAGTACCTCTGTCTTCTTACTATCCTCAGTCACCAGGGCACTCACCTTACTCAACGGAGGCCTTACATTGCTTCTAGCATTAGTTTTGTCTGCAGTGGATCTGAAGAAGCCTTTTCTGTTGTCCCTTGCAAGATCTGATTCCAAAGAGGCCTTAGTTTTCTTAGTTTCCACCCTACATGCCCTGACAACAGGTTAATATTTCTCCCAAGTTGCCACCTGAGACTCTCTTTTTTCACTTGAGTTTGCCAAGCAGTGCCCTGTTTACCCATACAAGTCTTCTGCCTCTCTTTCTTGACTTCTTCCCTATTGGTATGCTCTGATCTTGAGCTTGGAAGAAGTCATCCTTGAATATGGACCAACTATCTTGTGCTTCTTTTCTTTCCAGTACCCTGTCCTGTGGGGTTTCCCCCAGTAATTGCTTGAAGAGGCCAAAGTTGGCTCTGCTGAAGTCCAAGATTGCAGTCTTACTTGATATTCTCCTCCAACCACTTAAGATCCTGAACTCCACCATCTTATGGCCGCTGCAGCCAAGTCTAGCCTCAACCTTCACCACTTCAACCAGACCCTCATTGTCAGTGAATACATGATCCAGCAGTGCTCCTCTTCCAGTAGGCTCCTCCACCAATTGCATTAGGAAGCTATTGTCTATATGACTCATGTTGGTGGTTGGACTCAATGATTTCTTGAGGTCCCTTCCACACCCTGCAATTCTGTGATATGAGTTAGCTTGCCACAGCATAGCATACACCTTCAGCAAGCCCAGTGACAGAATCTGGTTCTGTAAGCAATCAAACAATAGTACCAAAGGCTCACAGGAACACAGACCTTGGCCTCCTCACCACTGTTAAATGTGAGAACTCAGAGTTAATTCTCTGTACTTGCTGCCACACAGAGTAAATGAGGTAAAGCTACTGCAGCATCAGGTTCTATTGCTACCCTTTGCTTGCGAACGTTGTTTTGGTTTGCAGTGTAATTATTTGAAATTAGAATGATGCACTAGGTATATATCTGTCAATAGGATTACACACAATCATGCTCAGGGTAATGTGTTTAGCCAGGGTGTTAGAATGGTCCATTAGAAGACCATTAGGGTCGTCTTCTAATGAGATGTTCATGTATATGCTGCTTTTTCTGTCTGCTCACATGTATTATACTACAGAATCATGCTCAATATTGCAGGTTTTTTATTCTTTCATATAAGACACAGAATGTGTTTCCTGTCTGCATAAACACACTCAGTCTACAGGAATCCATCAGGTGAAAGAAGGGGATTCAGGAAAACATATATTCAGGTAAATGAAGGCTGCTGTAAAATCTGCCTGTTTCATTAGTCCTGGGAGATCAAAAGTGCACTGATGCATTATTCTGGCACAAAGTTATGCTATATAGTGCAAAAAGTTTCAAGAGACATACATTCTACCTGCAGTCACTTTCATTTCTCCAAGCTGCAATAGCAAAGAGAAGAAAAAAATACCTATGTGAACATTATCTCAAGTACTTGCCTTTTTATCACTAGAATGATACTCCCTGAGCCAGTTATACCCTCCACATTTTCATACGATTCTCAGAGATTTCATGTAAATTATTCTCATCAGATTAGAAATTCTGTAATACTGGGGCGTGATCTGTAAATCAAAAGAGATATCAAAAATAAATATAAACCTAAATATATAAAACATGAGTAAATCAAAGATAACCACTGAAAGCAAAGCCAAAATAAAAAATACAGTACTGAAAAGACTTTTAAGTATATGCAATGCATTGCATTAATTAAGCCTTTTGAGGCAAAAAATGTTTCAGCGTCATGGATAAAAGCAGAAAATGAATGCTGTGGCAGAAGGAGAACAGAGCCATCTGCCTGTTTACTGCTGTGAAATGGGCACTTAGACAGTTAAACGGAAGATGAGAGTTTAAAATTTTTACTGGAACTTTAGCACTTTGAAATGGGTTGTTTCCCTGAGTTCCAATGGGAGTGATATTTCTTTTAGTACTTTTTCAGACTACTGGAAATAATGCATAGGGAACTGTGTATGTAGGGATCTCCAGTCTCCCTTAGATAGTGAACTTCTATTTATAGAAAAAATACAGGGGAAAAAATCAAAGTAATTCATAGCACACCAAGGACTTGTGCCCCAGTTCCAGCTCTACAAAAGCACATAGGTTTGAATCATGAGTCACAGCAATTCAGCTGGGAAGGAGAAAATCAAAAAACTAAACATCATTTCCCCAAAATTTGAGGTCCAAGGCCCAGTTAACCAATTATTCCTTCAGACAGGAAATACCATGATGGCCCATGCATTTCATGTAGAAGAAGTAATTAACAAAACAGAGTTACTTCTTTAATCACACATACTTACCACTTAGATTTCTCTCAAATGGTACCTATGAGAGCTAAGTACTTCTTAAGACCCATAATTGACACTCTGTGCCATCACTTCCAGGTTCGGGATTCCACAATAATACTAGCATAATTTGGATCAGGATTAGATGTGTAAAATTCTGCCACATCACCTACCTCCAGAGTTCTGCAAGAGCAGAGAGCTGTATGTGACATAGCTGTCCAAACTCCCTTTATAGCTGGAGGAAAGTAAGAGCACTTCTAGAGGGTGATTCATCTGGCCTGTTTTAGATGTCAACCTTGGGAGGAGATGAATCACGCTTTGGAAGTGCTTCTTTCTTTCCTCTACTATAAAGGGAGTTTATATAATTAGCTCAGATGTGGATGTCTCCACTGTAAATGCACAAACACTAGAGAGATGAATCCCACCCCAAGTATGGTAACGAGTAGCATCTTCCTTCCTGAATTGTCCCATTGAAATCAATGGTAAGCAGCAAAACAAAAATACTAATGTGCAGATCCCTTATTCCTGAAGAATTTACAGGGGTTATATAAACTTTGATTAAGTGTTCCAAAGCTTCAGGAAACAGGGGGGGGGAAAAAGCCTATGTACTGTTGTGGAGAAATGGCAGAGAAATCACGGTAAGCAAACAAATAGCTCTGTTGAAAGTGAAGTTAATGAAGCTTAGGTTCCTATGGATTCGTGTTCCATGATTGATTTATTTTATAAGGGAATTTTAATAAGGCTGCTGTTGAAACAGGCTTCTTATTAGACATAAGAGATTCTGCACAGGCAAGAATTGTTATGACTACCTCAACCAGACAAAACGCTTCAGTGAGACCACATGTATTATTGATGCTGGAGCAGCCATGTAGGAAAGAACTCTTGCCTCACAAGTTGATTCTTTGGTGTCTAGCAAGAGACAAATGTTTTTTCCCAGTGCTCTGGCTTTGTTCAGGTGTTGATGGGATCTCTCTTCTTTACATGGACACCTACCAATGTAAAGAGCACAGGGATTTTGAGACCACTGCTGCTCTGTCAAATTTACCCAGGAGGTTACTCTTCAGAAGTTACTTGGATAAACTAACAAGCCGACCTAGGGCTTAGCATAGATGCATTTGTGTGTTTACATAGGAAATCAAGGGAAACTGTATGAAGCAATTTGTTTAGGCCATTCTTAAGATCCTTTCAGAAAGCTAATTGCCAAGGACTTAGTTTTACATCTTATTTGAACGAGAGCCCCTCCAGAAATTTCATGTCCCCTAATACCATGCTGGGGCCTTTAGTTCAGCACTAACAAAGCTAAGTGCCACCTGCTGCTCTTTAGATGTCTCATACCAAAGTTGTGAAATGACCTGACCCAGGATGTTTATCCAGGAAAGTATTTAACCATTTGATTTCACAAAGGTCTGGGTAAAATTGTATTTCTCTTCGTGTCACTATGTTCTCAAATTAAACTAGCTACCAGCCCAACGTTCATCCCTTCTGTATATTTGGTGTTTGGTTTTTTTCAATGTTTACCACCTATTTTTACAGCATCTCATTTCTTAAACTGCTGAAGTGCAGAAATGGATCCATTTTTTCATGGTTTATTTAATGTTTCTGAAGAAACAGGCTGAATATATTTTTCTCTCCTCTTCACAGCTCCTTGTTCTCCTGTTTCTTAATCAAGGAAATGACATGTGGTAGCTGTGATAGTCTAATTACTGGAATAAATTCGGGATGAAGCTGTTACTCCATGCTGCAACTCTCAGCCTTTTTCAGACTCTGACAGCCTATGTGATAGACTCCAAACCACAGGAAATTTCTGACATCTCTCTTGGTATCTAGGTATTTTCACTACATGCATCACTAAGGTAGCAGAGCACTTCAACTGAAAGAGTCGTGCAGGGTACAGCTTAGAGCTACGTGCTTTAAGCAGACGGCTTTCTCATCATGCATGGAGCTGAAAAAATTTTTGAACAAGGAAGAAGTGTGAGTACTGCAAAAGCAGGAAAGTTACTGGCAAAGTAAACAATTCCTCTTGAAGCTATACCACTATAGAATGTTACAAATGCTGTAGCATGTACTATATATAAAATGGTGTGCAAGAGGTACACATTATGACCTTCCGGGCTTTAGGCTTATTTTTTTGACCTGATGCAAAATAAAAGGAGGATATGTAATAATAGAAAGAAAAACCATTTTATACACACTGCTGTGGATAGTTGGATGCATGTTTCTGGATACATGTTCAAGAATTTAAATCAATTTCAACAAATCAAACTCACTACTTCACAGTCTAAACCCTCTTAACTGTAATGATTCATGTTTATTCAACATCAAACAAGAAGTAAGAATAAAAATATAAAAATGAAACCCAAATTCATATAAGCTGAAGAGAGAAATACCTTCTGTAAGTGCAGCCTACAAGCTACCATTTCCTCTGTCTTTTCCCTCACGAAGAGAGTATTGTTCTTACACCAATGTAAAAATCAGTAAAGAATGATTAATCTTTTTCCTAGATTTGTTATGGAGTATTATGTTTGTTCTGGAATTTGTTTTGTGTTCTACCTTCAGAGTTCATTAGTGCTGCCTTCTTTGACGCCAGAACTCTGTGCTTTTAGTTCCCTCTCAAATCCTTGTAATAGAATTTACTGAAACACAATTACTAGATTCTTGTTTTTATGGACCAAGACTGGCACCTTCTGGTGACGGGATTTAAATTCACTACAGAAATATAATATCCTCAACCATATGCCAAACAGATTGTGCTTTTAACAAGTTGCTATTTAGAGATATTCCAGTATCCTAAAATTGTTTTCCCCACTGACTTTAAACTTATAAAGACACAATACATGTAAAAAAATAAAAGATTTAAATGTAGATTGATAAGAATTTATCTGAAAGTTTGTCTTCTTATTAATTAATGATCCTCAAATAAATTATTATTATAAATTGATGTTTTGCCACTCAGATTAGCAAAATAATAGTGGAAGTTATTTGAGTTTATAAAAAAAAAACAGAAATAGGATTTAAGCTTGAAAAAATAGTTAGTGAAAATATACACTATTTCAGGTATTTTTATTACTACATTCTCTGAGAGTAAAGACGTTTACCAAAGCTGGAATGCTGGTTATTTTTATAAGCAGGGGATGAAAAGGCAGAGTATATTTTATACACATTTGGGATTTGTTGAAGTTGGTGCCACGATTAGAGACACTTCTGTCACAGTGTCTCATCTACCATCAGATCCTAAGATAAACCTTCGTATTTTTTTTTCCACATTAGAATAACCCATTAAATCCCCATGACAGCAAAAAAAAAACCCCTCTTCTGTAGATATTTTGATGGATTTCTTTCATATATAAATTATAAATGGCATAAAGAGGGACAGAATAAACTTTTCTTAGTATTGGATCAGTCAGTCTAGCTTTTCATGTTTGGTAGCCATTGAAAATGAGAACAAGGCACAGATCTAGTCTCCTTGAAAAGTTGAACGTATTGTCTAGCAGAAGTAGCTTTCTAACATTTCAGACAGAGATTGATTTGTGCCCTCTAATCCACCCCTACTGCACTATAGTATAGGCAGAAGATGGCTTGCATTAAAAATGAAAAGTGTCTGGGGAATGCTTAAAGGATCCTGAAGTATACTTGATTCCTCCCCTGATGTTTTTTTTGTGCAATTGATATTCCTGCATGACCTGCCATGCTTGAAAAAATGTGTAGATTATGTCCGTTCATTAATTTGCTAATTAAAATTAAGATTTTTATAGACTTAATTTAGTACTAGAAAATTTATGAAAGTCTAAATATGGTTGTGTAAGATGGCACTCTCCGGATCTGACTTCTTGAATTCCTTCTATTCTGATGATCCTAAATCAGTAGAAATTTAAGTTTTGTCCTTCCTCTAAGCACTAGCACCAGCCAATCAATCAATTAAAGGTGATTTGAATTAGCCCAGTTCTAAAAATAAGGTTACTTTCCAAACCCATTTTATTTTTATCCTACTTTAATGCCAATTCCACCATATTTCTCAGGGTTTCGAGTGGTTACCTGTGCAGTGGAAAATATTGCCAAGTTTACCAGATTTTTTTCATTTAAGAAACAGTCATCCCTTGGCAATTATCTTTGATGACTAAAGATCCAATTAATCAGTCTAAATGGTTTCATGTCCCATTTTTTTATCGTTTGTGTTACCGGGTCCCATCAAATTACTGCTGAGTTACATCCCATGTTCACTCAGATGCTCATTCCTAGCATCTCTCTGTCCTGCTGTGCCTGCTCTCCACATCTCTTCCCAACCAGGTCAGAATAGAGTGATAAAGAAAACAGTACACCAATCTGTAGTTTCTCAGTCTCTTTCAGACAGAACTTGGCAGGATGCCATTCACATCAAGAATAAGGCAACTTGCTGTCCTTGAAATAATAGCGTAAAAGCTGCCAACCAATTGTGCCTGATGGGACATTATCACTGGATAAATTGTTTTCCTACAGCAGCACAATTCACTTTTAGGATTTACTGCAGATAACTACAATGGCAAAGTTGTGATAGTAAAAAAGAACAGCCTTATAGTTCTAATTTAAAATATTTCTATTTTATTAACATAAAAATGCTTGATAAAGATCATACCCTAGGGTATGCAATGTATTTTGATGTCAGGAACTCTAGTAAAATCAAGCCATGTCCCTATAGGTGACTAGTTGGGAGATACAGTTCTGTCCATCCTCTTTGGTAATATTGTCTACATTTTTTATTATTACTGTTATGAAAACTTACAAGCAACATTTATACTGTGGAGCAGTACATGAAAATTATCTTAATGTACTGTCTTGACAGCAGTCAGTATTTGTGCTTCCTTTTCAATGATTACAAGCGCATTTTTCCAAAGAAAGAACCATTTTATTTTGAAAATGTGACTCTCTGCATCTTTTTATGTCTTACTAAGGGATCCTCTAGGAATTAAAAACAAATATCTCCAGAAAAACTTCATGTTGTTAGAAGGTGAAATAACAGTGAGTGATAAGCTCTGTTTGCTACCCAGGCATTGCTTAGGAACTTGGTGCCATAATTGGCTGCAGCAAGAAAAACAAGTCATAGACAAGTCACTAAGTATTTTTTGTAACCAATTAACATCTACCTTCCTAATTAACAAAGGTTTTAACATTAATAACAGGGAAAGTAGGGTGTTTCCAAGAGGTTTTATAGGTTTCAGCCAGTTAACTGACATGCTGTACCATTTTGGCTGCTGGGTAGTTCCAAATATTTATGTAAAAATACCAGAGGAAACAGAAGCTGTTTAAGGTGTGTTATCCTTAATTTGCAGCCATGCAGGGCACACCATTGTCACCATGGTGGAAGAAGAGGGAGAAGGAGGGACTTACTGTTTTGAATTTTGATGTTATATAAGCATTGACAACCCTGAAGACTACAGTTCTCTGTCTGCAAAACAAATATAGCACAGGCAGCACTAGCATATGTTTTTTACATGCTTCCTTAGAGACCATGCATACTGGAGAGAGCAGGAGAGCTGTTGTTAAGTGAGGCAACATGTGCTAGTGAACGGAGCATGGGACTTCAAGACCTGAAGCTGATACTCACTCGATATAAATTATTGTAACTCCATTACACCCTTATGTCTCTGTGGGACTACGCAAATTTACAGTGGTGGAAAACTGATCCAAGAGACCTAATTTTGTTACTGGCAGTACTTTTGTACTACTGCATGTGAACTTGGATAGTGCAGCTTTACATATAAAATGAAGACACAGCGTTGCTTTGCAAAATATGAAGAGATGTGAAAGGAACTGTGAGGGAAAGAGATTAGCATTGCTAGTTAAAGTAAATCCGTTCCAGTCCTAACTGTGGCTATCTACATGTTTTGTTAACAAGGGAAACTTAGAGCTGCAACAGTGAACTTGTACTCTCTTCACATGAGTCCAATGGAAGCTCAGTTACAGCACCAGATTGACCATGCCTTGCTGCTTTCTTCTCCATTCTGACCACATTCTTTTCTTATCCGTGCCGCAAGTCTACCACAGAGTTTGGGTAAGTTTTTTGTGAGGGGCAAGTAAGGAGTCTGGAGCAGATGTTATGCTCATTTTCCTAAGCAAAATGTCTCTTTTACAGTTGCTAGCAATTGTGGGAAGTGGACAAGATTTGATGGCTCAGCTACTCCTCCTCCAAACCTATGTTTTTATTTTTCGAAGTGTATCTTTATGACTCACAATCAGATGCCTTGCACATGACAGCTCTACAACTGTTGTGCAAAATTGGTAAAGAAATTTTCATTTAAATAGTCACAGTGAAGATTTTTGTAAATCATGTTAGTTTTCTCATAGATCAGATATTCTATCTCCCAAAAACCTATGTGAGGAATATCTCCCTCAGAGGAAGGGTGGGGATACTCGATGTGCAGAAAGATAATTTTGCTGTTGCTTGTCCAGGTTTCTGCTGCTGCAAGGATTTAGAGTCATTTTTATGAAAAGTAAAAGAAAGAATAATAGATACTCATCAAAATGTTAACACTGCTTTAGTTTAAATAATACAGTCTGTGAATAGATTCTGATCAGCTTGTTATACACAGGTAATTTTGCAGACTGAGATAGAACAGCCACTTATTTATTGTAGAAACATAGAACCATATAATGGTTTGGGTTGTAAGAGACCTCAAAACTCATTCCCCTGCCATGGGCAGGGACATCCTCCACTAGACCAGGTTGCCCAAAGCCCCATCCAACCTGGCTTTGGACACTGCCAGGGAGGAGGGGGTCCACAGCTTTATTGAGCAACCTGTGCCAACGTGTCACTACCCACACAGAGAAAAAATTATTCCTTATATCTGATCTAAATTTACCATACTTTAGTTTAAACACACTACTCCTATTGCTCCATGACCTTGTAAATATTCCCTCTCCAATTTTTCTGTAGACCCCTTTTAGGTATTGGAAGGTTTCAATGAAGGCTTTCTGGAGCCTTCTCTTCTCCAGGATGGACAAGCCCAACGCTCTCAGCCTATCTTCATCAGAGAGGTGCTCCAATCTTCTGATCGTCTTTGTTTCTTCCTCTGGAGTTGCTCCAACAACAGTGTATCTTTCTTGTACTGGGAAGCCCAGAGGTGGATGCATTAATTCAGGTGGGATCTCACCAGAGCAGAGTAGATGGTGAGAATCACCTCCCTTGACCTACTGGTATTGCTGCTTTTGATGCAGTCCAGGATAAGGTTGGCTTTTTGGGCTGCAAGCACAAATTGCTGGCTTATGTTGAGCTTTTCAGCAAACAAAACCCCAAGTCCTTCTTGGCAGGACTGTTCACAATCCGCCCCCCTCCAGAATATAGTTGTGCTTGGGATTGCCCCAACCCATGTCCAGGTCTTTGCACCTGTCCTTGTTGAACTCCGTGCAGTTCACCTGGACCCACCTCTCAAGTCTTTGCACCTGTCCTTGTTGAACTCCATGCAGTTCACCTGGACCCACCTCTCAAGCTTGTCAAGGTCCCTATAAATTTATGTCAGTGTAATTTATACTATAAACATAAATTGTGTAACTCTTAAACCACTCAATCTATATCTTATCACTGCCTATAATTACCTGAAAGGAGGTTGTGGAGAGGTGGGCAATGGTCTCTTCAGCCAGGTGATAGGACAAGGGGAAATAGCTCTAAGCTTTGCCAGGGCAGGTTCAGAATAGATGTTAGGGAAAAAAATTTTCCCTGAAAGAGTTGTCAGGGCCTGGAACAGGCTGCCTAGGGAGGTGGTTGAGTCACCATCCCTGGATGTGTTTATAAAAAGGGTAGATCAGGTACTTAGGGATATGGTTTAGCATAGGACAGGATCTGTTGGACTTGATGATCTTAAAGGTCTTTTCCAACCTTGTAATTCTGTGATTCAGTGATTCTGTGATCTTTGCCAGAATGTTATCTATTGTATGTATGCTAATATTTTGTCCACTTTCATTTATTTTTTTCCTAGTTACAGAGCTTCTATAGCTTCTTTTGTGAGTTCATTCCCAAGAAAAATAAATCTGTCAAGAACTCTTCTTTGATTACTCAGTCTAAATTTTTCCTTTCATAATTTTATCCCTCTGCTCCTTTTTTCACCTCTTTTATTATGCTATAAAATTTGACTGTGCTCCTGGTTGACTGCATCCTTCAGTAACAGTCCGCTAGCATGTTCCCTGCTAGCTATTCTTTAGCCAAGCTATAGTACTTAGCCTTTCTCATTAACTAGTCCCTTGTTGCTACTATTGCCTATCGCTGAACGTTCTTGTGCCCATCCGTATTTTATATCAATTAGGTGCCTTGGGATACTTTCAGTAATACAGATATTATGCTATGTGTTGATAGTATAATAAATACCCAAAAGTCCAAAGAAAGATATTTTTTTAACATATTCTGGTAATATTTCTCCGCTTTTAAAGATCCCTGCTCCTTGGGGCGTATACCTAATTTGATGGCTGCAATTGCTTCAGGAATTCTCCTGACACTATGGTTCCTAGGTGTCTTCCCTCTGTATCTTGGATTATATTTTTCTCCCAAAGCCACTGATTTAAACATCCCTGCTTCTATTGCATACCAATTCTCTGCATTTTCTGCTACCATTGAGGGTTACCTTGACAAGCACTGTGATAACATACCTATACTTTCTTTTTGGTCTTTATTTGTTCTCGTCATGTCATTGATGGGATAGGTTTTATCACTCCTTCAGTGCCTATTTGGGAAATTCTGTAGTGTACTTTTATGGTATTTAACCCATAGAAGCGCACCTATATATAGTCAAAATTTAATTTTGTCTAAGATGGAAAGCTCTACTAAATATATTATTTTTATTATTTATTACATCTATTACTTTATTTTTATCTAAGCTTTTTAATTCTGTATTTTAAAAAGTCAAGTACAAGTTGTCTCCATCTTCTCCTTTAAAAGCCACACTGTTTATTCAGTTCAGACACATTACTTTTCAGGAGCTGGAAAGTGTATGACTTCTGTCGGGAGAGGGGGAACACTCTTGTTAGGATGACAATAGGCTACCACATGTGCTACATCCATATTGACTTGGTATAAGAAATTACCTTTGAGTTTTTAGGGATCTGAAGCAAAGTCTTTATCACTTAGTCATTCAGCCTTAGGAACAATTAAAAAACAACATATATCTGTCAGCCAAGTAAATATAGCTAGAATATTTATTGATAATATGCTGATAATTATTGTTTTTTTCTCTAATTGATGTACCATGGAATAAATACATTCATAATCCGCAGTTGTTAAATGTATTGCAGAAAAAAGAGCTCCAAGGAAAAATTGAATTGCACAGCAATTCCGGTAGATTAGATCATCTGCTCACTAACACAGTTATTCTGAATTTATGGATAGAGATGGGTATTTTTAGACAATTTAGATTTCCACGCCTGTTCTGATGTAAAGAGGTTGTGAAAAGAATGTTCACAGCATCTGAAATCTGGAACAGGCAGAGAAAAGACTGGGAGCATTTTGAATCGCTAAGTGTCAACATATGATCTCACAGTTAATGTTGTCTACATGAAGCCACCTGCTTATTGTCAGCTGCAGAATCTGTCCCTCATTCTGTGCCTATGAAAGTAAATGGGCATGTCCTCTGCTGGGTGAGTCATTTTGACTTCACGGAAGTCAGTGTGGCCACGGCAGTCGATACCAGATATATATCACTCCGGAGAAAATACTCCACTTCTTACTGCAATGGGCTTTGGATCAATACCAGAGTTAATAAGTGAGGACATTACACTTGGTGCCAAAATTGGAAGGAAATCTTATAATTAAAATGATGTGTTTGATCACAGGTGCATTAGAATTCATTGTCAATAATGGTAATAGGCCTAATGAGCACGCATCGTACTTCACATTAATGGAGATGTAGGTCACTTGCTGATATTTGTAAGCTGTTGCTCTTTGATCTCCAGGTCGAAAATGCAGGAGAAAAAAACTAATTACCTGCTTTAAATATTGAAATGCTAAGAAATGTTATTCATTCCAGCAATTTCAGCTAAATAATCTGCAGTATCAAATGAAGCTGAAGTTCAGATTAACTCGTTCTACTTTCTTAAGAATGTCTCAAGCACAAATGAAAATCTCGCAACCGCTTTGCGAGTGCAATCAATCTGCTGCTTTGCCATGACGGTGCTTTACTTCTCAGCCCTTTAGGAGGAAGTAGCAATGCAGCCCTACAGCTATCTGCAACAGTCAGTCACTTCAATTTAGCTTAAAAAAATCTGGCTGGCAGACAGGGAGCTGGTCTCCACAATGGTGATTTTATAACAAAACACAAGTGTCAGGTAAAATTACATCTGGCAACTATACTTCTACCATGTTATTCATCTAGTCAGCCAAATAGAAATATTACCTACAGTCCCTTCATTAGAGGTTATTCATCTGCAATACACAGGAATTTTTCATCTGTTTCATACAGTTTACAGCATTCTGCGGCACACTGGGATATTTCTGTGCTTTTAATTTCAAAAATCCCATTATGAGATGTTTGTTCCATGTTCTTTTTATTTCTTTGTTAAAGGGAATCTATTAAAATTATTGCAGCTATTATTTCAAACAACAAAAATACCGTCTGACAGAACTGAAACCCTTGATCACCTCCTTTATCCCCTAAAAAACCTGTGCCTGGCTAGTCAAGCTGTGCCTCATAAGCCCAGTCATAAACAAACCCACAGCAGCTTCTAACAAATGAGATGGTTGCTTGCTTTGCAGAGCACAGAAAGATCCTGCCGGAGACAAGGGGATGTACAAAATTAATGAAAGCAAATGCATTTAGCAGGTAGCATGTGCATTTCCAACCCACAGTGGGTTTCATCTCACCAAATTTAGAAATCAGAAATTGCATATTGAAATCTAAGATGGTGGTCTAGAGTCCCTTTATACTCACTAATGAGAAACAGGCTTCTCACTGAAGAGGAATAGTCATGTCTGTGTCTAGACATCTCATCCTGAAAGATTTCTGAAAACACCAGATAATTTCCCACAACAGGTGTTTTCATATGGTTGGAGTGGAGGGACATTGTTTGGTGTCTGTAGCGAGCAGAAGTCTGTGGTGACAGTTCAGAATAATCTGCTATTCAGGAATAAATTTGGGAAGATATTATGAGGAGGGGTTTATAAAGTGTTAGAGGAGGAAAAGCTAAGATGCAGGACACACCAGGAGAAGGAACAACTAATTACCATGTTGGACTAGAAATATAGAGCAATAAAAAGAAATCTATGAAGCACAGGATTTCTTTAATTCTGCTGCTCAGGGAACAACAAACATCAAAATGGTCATAGATTTCCCCTACACTTTTGAATATTCAGCAGAACAATAGGTCCTTTACAGACTTCACAGGATCGAATTCTCTCAGTAGGAGAATATAATACGCCAATCTTTCAATACCAGGCAATGACTTTCATGAAACCGAGCTGTCTGAAGCCCCGCAGCAGTGCTGAATCAATGGCAGAGAGCCTTAGTGAACAAAGCAGACGCAGCTACCCATACTGACACTCTCGGCTTTTCCCACCAGCACTTCAGTTCTCATCATCCTCACAACACGCACATTGGGTCACACACTGCTGGGTCACCTCTGCTGGGTTAACTAGCTCTCTTTACCTCTCCCCTGTCTGTATACACTCTCAAAAGAATGTGTCAGAGGAATTGACAGACCAGTGACCTGGTCAACAAGTGAAAGAACAGCCACAGCTTTCCCAACAGGAATTTTTTGAAGCAGCAAAAAAAAAAAGAAGAGACAGCAAAAAGCTTTGGCGTGGCCTATCTGCATATATGCCAGCACGAATAGCTGAAATTAAAAATAAAAACTAAAAGCTGCACGTGTCTGGGGAACAGGAGCTTGAGCACATTCCCCCACTCCCCATCCCCCTGCGCTGCTCAGGCATAAGAGGGAGAGAAATCAGGAGTGAAGTCGAACTCAGGAGGTAGGGAGGGGGGATGTTTTAAGATTTTTTCTTATTTCTCACTATCCCACTGTTATTAATTCTCAATGAATTAAATTAATTTCCCCTACCTGAGCCTGTTTTGATCATAATGGCAATTGCTGAGTGATCTCCCTTATCTAAATCCACAAGCCTGTCCAGTGGAGGATGAACAGTGATAGAGCAGCTTTGGTGGGCACCTGGTGTCCAGCCAAGGTCCAACTGCTACAGTTACTACAGATACCCTGAAGTGCTATTCATGACATACCTTGTGAGAGCCCTCTCAGGACAAACATTGTAGTCTGTCTCCTCATACAGCAGGTGCTCAGGACAGTTCTCAGCCAGCGCTGAGCATCCCTGGGATCATTCCACAATTGTCAACTTTTGGATTAAGATGTGGGCAGTATACTACAGAATAACTGATTTGTAAGCCACAAACCAAAATTAAAGTTCAGTTCAATGCTACCTCACAGTCTTTCCAGAAACCTCTATCATTAATTTGTCAGATCAGCTTTGTTTCCCTCTGCATTCTCTCCCATATTTCATGGTCAATGTCTTTTTTTCCCCTTTTTCTCCATCTCAAATATTTTTCTCTTATTTCCACTTTTTACCATTCCCTCAGCCAAATGCTGTGAGGAACCAATATGACATTAGTAGGATATCACTGAGTTTGCAGCTTTGTTATGGTTTCTATCTTTCTCCACTTTTCTATATGTGTCATTACAGAAAGCTGGAGGAGATCAGTGTTCCACAGTATCGCAGTTATTTGAATAACTTATGAGAGTCAGGCTTTGAAAATGAAGAAAATAGTGTTTAAATTTGCACACTACTTAATAAGTTACTAGTGGAAGAAGTTAATATCAGTGGAGACTTACTGAAACACAGGAAATTACAATGATCAAGACAGAAGTTCCAACTACTAGTTAAAGGACGGATATGACATAAGTTCATTAAGTCATTTGATTTCAAAACCATTCTGCTTTGTTTCTGGCTCTACACCAGTAGGTAACAAGACATGGCAAAGAATCAACAGTGCTGCTAGGACTGCAAACTCTATTAATGATTTGTAGCCAGATGTCTTCAGTGGATGTAACTAGGAAAATGACAGGTTCTCCCATTATCCTTTATGTTTAATCTAAAATTTTCATGCAGCTACTGGTTGCATGCCAAAGGGATTTTTTTTTTTAACCAGTAGAAGCTACAAGGATCAAAATGCAGACTAGATAGTTCGCTGTAAATGTATCTCTATAATTTCTTCCCCACAATGTTACTTGGGTGTTTGTTTTTTTTTTTCCAAACAAAAGTTATATACACAAAGTGAGATTGTTTCATACCTGCTTTAAGGAAAGTGCTGATTTAGCTTTATTTAAAATCTAACGTTTTACCTAGCTTTCAGACTATAAACTGTGAATAATTTATGTTGTTCTAAAACCTATATGGAACCTATAGGGAACCTATTTTATTTGCATTGACACTTACAAATAATCAAATTATGTGCTGTCATAAAGCTTGTCAATGCAAGATTATCTAGCTATAAATCAGTCTTAAGTTGGTACACTACAACACAACAATCATATAAACACACATTTATAATAGTTCAAAAGCAAATTTTGAATTCTTTTTATTTTTATTATTTTTAGAAACTCTATAACTTCCTATAATACACAACATTTCCAAAGATAAACAGCTGCAGACTAAATCTAGTTCACGTTTTATAGTAAATGATGATTCATAAAATCATAGAATCATACTATGCCTTGGGTTGGAAGGAACCTTACAGCACATTTTAGTTCCAAGCCCCCTGTTATGGGCAGGCACATCCTTCAGTAGACCAGGTTGCCCAAAGACCCATCCAACCTGGCCTTAGACACTGCCAGGGAAGGTGCAGCCACAGCTTCTCTGGGCAACCTGTGCCAGGGCCTAATCACCCTCACAGGGAAGAATTTATCTCTAATGCCTAATCTAAATATGCCTTCTTTTAATTTAAACCCACTACTCCTTGTCCTATCACTCGTAAATATTCCCTCCCCAGATTTCCTTTAGGCCCCTTTTAGGTACTAGAAAGCTGCAATAACTTCTCCCCAGTGCATTCTCTTCTCCAGGCTGGACAAGCCCAACTCTTTCAGCCTGTCCTCACAGGAGAGGTGCTCAAGCACTCTGATCATCCTTGTGGCCCTCCCCTGGATTCACTCCAACATGTCCCTGTTTTTTCTATGCTAAGGACTCGAGGTGAGGTCTCACAAGAGTGGAGAAGACAGCCAGAATCACATCCCTCAATGTGCTGGTCATGCTGGTTTTGATCCAGCCCAGGGTACAGTTGGCTTTCTGGGCTGAGAGTCGATATTACCAACTCATGTCCAACTTTTTTGTCCACCAGTAGCTCCAAGTCCTTTTTGCCACAGCTGCTCTCAATCCTTTCATCCACCAGCCTGTATTGAAACTGGGGGGATATCATTTCATATTTGAAATAGCATAGCAGTACTGTGGGTATGAGGACATGAGTGAATCTAAAATATCCCTCTGATATAGCCCAGGAGATATTTCAACAAAAGATGTTCTTGAAAGCTTTCTGATTTAACATGAGAGCAATGCCAGAATTTGTTTTGTTTCTGTTGAAGTGTATAAGCCATGGTCGGTAGTGTTGAAAGGCATATGTGGAGTCAAGATGCATCACAGTTGTAATCATTGATGGATGCAAGATGCCTGAAGCAAATATGGGCTTTGGTGCACGTTCTTTAGGGATATACCAAGGCGGAGGTGTAAAAATGTGCTTGAAGGCAGACCCAAAGAACATGGGAGGAAGAAGAGGACGTTGGATATGTGGCCTTGCAACAGAATACACAGCCAACACCATCCATGAGGAAAAATGAGCTAGTAAGCTATTTCTTGATGGCACCTAACAGTGAACATATCTTTCTAAATTAATTCAAACATGGTGAGTCTTGATTTATAGGTATCTTTATTAGATACGATGATACAGCCATTGAAATGCTACATGCATCTACTTAAAAAAGAAGAAAAAAACCCCAATCAACCCTGCTAATGAGACTATAATTAGTATTTGTGAGTGCATGATTAAAGCACATGACAGGAAGGAACCAATCAAAACTGAAAATGCAAGAGAGATTCATTAGTTATGTCTGATAAAGGTTTCAGGTGCCTGAAGAGACCTGGTAATTGAGTATTACACTGTCTGAGTGCAATAGCTATTCTCTGTGTGAAGAATACATCATAGTCAGATTCTTCCAGTGGATGTAGAAAGAGAAATGGATAAGAAAATTTGCAGTCATCAAAATGCTTACACAGATGCATGCTTTTCTTCATCTTTGTTTAGCGTCAAATCCTCGTCCATGTGATTGTGTATCTTTGTTCTTCAGTAGGCCTGACCTAAAAGAATACTAAACAAAAAAATACAGAGGTTCTCTTTCAAGACAGTGAGTTACAATCTTCTTGACTCAAAACTATTGACCTGAAATGCAGCTTCCCTTTACATGTACAAAAATAGAAGTGTTCTGCTATTATTTTTTTCTACCAGCACTGTCACACAATCCCCAAAGCAGCACTGGCATCAAACATCTCCTTCTCTCCAATTCTCTACAGGTCAAGATTTTTTCTCTGCTATAAAATTTGAAAGGAATTCAAAGAATACTTTCCAATTTTAATAAATAACTTTCTCACTACAATTTCTGATTCCTTCCATGTTCACAAGCATCTTGAATCTCCCTTCTAATGAAAGATAAAGAAAACAAAAAACTTACAAGGCAAATTTAAAATTAAATTTGAGTATTTTAAATTTAATCTTGGTGAACAGAATATTGAATATGAGCAAAAAACCTGTGCTTGCAGCCCAGAAAGCCAAACACATCCTGTCTGCATCAAAAGAAGTATGACCAGTGGGTCAAGTGAGGTGATTCTGCTCCTCTACTCTTGTGAGACCACACCTGGAGTACTGCATACAGGTCTGTGGTCCCCACCTTAAGAAGGGCATGGACCTGTTGGGCTGAGTCCAGAGAACAGACATGAAGATGATCAGAAAGCTGGATCACCCCTCCTGTGAAGACAGGCTGAGAGACTTGGGCTTGTTCAGCCTGGAGAAGAGAAGGGTCTAGGGAGACCTTATTGATCATAAATGGTGCTTGTAAGAAAGGGAGAGAAAGACTTTACCAGACCCTGTAGAGAAAGGATAAGAAGTAATGTTTTTAGGCTGAAGGAAGATAGATTTAAATTAGCTATTAGAAAGAAAGTTTTTACAATGAGGTTGGTGAGACACTGGAAGAGGTTGACCAAAGAAGTTGTGGCTGCTCCATCATTGGAAGTGTTCAAGGTTGGCTTGGATGAGTCTTTGAGCAACTTGATGTAGGGGAAGGTGTCCCTGCCCATAGCAGAGGTCTCGAACTAGATGTTAAAAGGTGTCTTCCAACCCATACCATTCTATGATTCCACAATACTTAACATCATTTGGTCTGGTTGGACATTATTTGTTTACTTTTATTTCATTCCATACAGAAAGTTTTATTTAAACAACAGGAAAATTGTCAAAGGCATTCCACAATTCCACAGCAAATAAACATTTCAGCAAGAACTTAATCACGGTGAGAAGGAATTTTTCTGTTTAGAGCTGCAGGAAAATAACAATGTCAAATAATGATTAATAAACCTCACAGAAATACAAAAAACCCCTTCTAGTCAGCCTACAAAAGCAAATAAAAAAGGGAAGAAATCAAAAGGCTATACAACAAATAATCCTTTCTTGTAGTGCTTTTTTTAACCAAAAAACAGTTTTAAATTTGTTTTTAAAGTTCTCATGCTCAAAGATATACTAGTGCTAAAACTGCTTTCAATATTTTTTGCTTCTATATCAGAATTCTTACAGAGGGTCTGTAAAAGCATTTGTAGTGCTCATTTAAAAGCAAAAATGTAAGCTGTATTGATTAATAATATACATACATATATAGATAAGCTGACTATTGATATAATGAGTATATGCAACATTTTAACAGTAATATTGATTAACTCATGGAACAAACTGCTAAAAGATTGAATTATGCTTGCAATCTGGATATATTAATTCTCTATTAGATGTGTTTTTAAACATACATTTTTCAGCTCCCAGGTCAGTATTGTTGGTGTGAATGGTTGGGAAGAAGAAGAAGCAGCATGAGCACTAGCAGAATTCTCTGGTTTGTCTTGCAAACTTCACTTTTTTGCTTTCACCGGGTGATTTATGTTTCAGAACAGTATATTGTGTTTGGAAAGCAGTTTTCAAATGTAATAGACATTTTCAAAGCATGCTTCTTAGAGTAGTAAATAAAATTACTGTAGTCAAAAAAGCCCCATCCAAGCAAACCACATAGTTTTATTGTTTGATAAATCATAAATATAAAACTAAAATATTTACCAAAGTGGCCTAGACTAAGCGTATTCTGATTAAATTTTCCCATTAAAAATTACTGAGCTGGGGCTGAGCTGCCTACAAGAGTTAAAACTCCAGCAAGAGGGAAGGAGAAAAAAAGATAGGATTTGGTCCTCATTCACAGGACTGCCTGCACACTTTATTTTGGAAAAAAATAAATAAATAAAATGGAATAGAGAAAAGAAAAACAAAACTAAAAAATTCAAATCAGTATGACCCAGGGAGCCTGTGACCTGGTTCCCTGTTTAAGAAGAATGCTCTGTTCAACAGATAACAAAAAAAGGCTCCTGCTTATCCTCTAGCATACATTGACAGGGCAGTTCCTCTTCTCTACTCCACTCCCAATGTGTCCTCCTTCTACAATGCTGTCTGGTCTTTTGAGTAGGACATTCCAGATTTGAATTGCCTAAGACTTGAACAGAGAGATTAAGCAAGACCTCTGAAGTCCTAGAGGGATACTACAACTGCTTTGTATAAATATAATTTAGATAAAACAGTATTTTATCTAAAAAAGAAAAAGACAAATAGAAACAGCAGCCAGTGGACAGGCACATCTTAAATGTCTCTCTGCCTCGGTTGGCAATCTTACCATAGCTTAGGTGGGAAGCTGGCACACAGCTTTACAGGCTGAAATACTTCCTTGCATATGGGTATCAAGGGAAATTGCAGGCCGAAAGAAGAGTATTTACTGAATATGAGGTAGATTTTCTCATCACTTTCTTCAACACAGAACCATATCAAGTCAAGTCCTGTTTTATTTAAAATAGCGGACACTCTGACTCTCATCATCTGTCTTGTAAGGAGATACTGCAGTATATTTTGTGAAAAGAAGGTCTAATTAACCTTCATTCACTTCATTGACAGAATAATAATGATTCAGTGATTTGGTACTTGTTTTCATCTTTTTGCCTGGGGGGAAAATTAAAATGTTTAAATTAAGGGAAAGAAGCATCCAAATTTACAAATTCATAATGATGTAATGCTGTAGCTAAGTGAAGATATGATTATTTATTTAACAACTATTCCTAGGCATTGAAAGATCTGAATGCCAGAATACTACAATACCATGGATGACTAATTTCACTTACAAACACTCAGATTATAATTGAAGTAGATGGTTTGGAGCATAATCTCCTCTAACTCACACACAGAGACATTTTCTTGGGTTTCCGAAAGAAATTCCTTTCTGTGACTATTAAGGGAAAGGATCTCTAGTGCTAAATTATGATCAGTATTGAATATGCTTTATGGCTCAGGTAGAAAAAAAAAACAACACACAAACCTTAAAATTGACCTAACTGGCTGCTATGTGAATTTGCTATGTGAAGGTGTTTAGCACTTCTAGAGTTTCTGTGAAGCAGCTGTGTTAATTACTCTGCTTTCCACAGCCGTCTGGAAGCTAGAACAACTCCTGTAGGCCCCTGACAGACACAAATTACAATAGCCTTTAGAGCACTCTGTATTACACCACGTACTAACAAGCCAGAATTGTCTTGGAACACAGCATTATTCCCACTTTCATCAGCATTACAACAGTTAGCGGTGGACCAAGAGGACTTCAAGCAGTTTGCCCCAAATAAACACGTATCGAGCTAAAAATCTCCCTGAAAATTCTATATGAGAAGGCAGCAAACAAATTCAGAAAATTAAGCACTACATAGGAGAAATGTACTCACTAGAGTATGTGCAAACTTAAGAAAGAAAATAATGTGTAAGCCGAAATTCTACTTTTTGTTGTTGCTGTTGTTCTAGCAGATTTTGAAAAATCAATCTAATCTGACCTTCTCAAACAGCACCTGAAAGTAGCAACCTCAGCACGAAGAGAAGTTGAGCACCAGGGAAACTTGGCTCGCTCTGGAAGAGAGAGCTTTTACCATCTAATTGCTGATCTACAGCTGCATTAATAAAAACACGGCAAGTTAATAACCATAATTATGTCACCTGTCTTTAGGCTGACTTGATTAAACACGGGTTTTATTTTGCTGTGCTGCGTGTTGCCTGAATCGGGTTGATTTTGTGGCTAGCTGTTAAAACCAGAACCACGCAGTGCAGGTGGAAACTTCATTGATTTTATACTAATTCTCTTTTCTGAACACTTCCTTTGACTTCTTGTTCTGGAAGCCTCTTTTTGGCATCTGTATGCTAAAAGAATTTAACCTTTAAAGCATGAAACTTCTAAAGCCTACACTTTTTTCTACCATAAACGCTAGCAGCTTTTACTATGTCAACAGACATTTATGGGCATTGAGACATACACACTTGTGATACTGTCTATCACAGGAGAACTTCCCATTCATACTCTGCAGCAAATAGAAGTCCCAATGGCAACGTCCATCACTAGGGCTCACAGGTGATGATCACTGCAGATGTGCAGAGAGCAGAACTGTTGAGTCACACTGAACGGGAGATGGCATGATTATTAACATGAGAAGGCTCAAGAAGGGAAAGTAGCAGACTGAGTTAACTTTTTAACAACTTGGGGGGGGGGGGGTGTTTATCTCCATCTATTCATAACGGATAAGGGTCTTGGCATGGCTTAAACCAAGATGGCAGGCAAGCACCATGTGGCTACTTGCTCACCCCTTCACCTGCCAGTGGAATGGGGAGGAAAATTGGAAGAAATAGGTAAAACTTGTAGGTTGGGGTAAGGGAAAGTCACTGGGATGGCAAAGGAAAGGGAGAATATCAACAATACTTACCAAAGAATATACAAAATGAGTGCATGTACACAATGCAATTTGTTCATCACCAAGAGCTCCATTCCTACCCCACCCCCCCAGCAGCGACCCTTCTACCCTGGCCAGTTTTCCCTGGGAAACACATCAGCCTGAGAGTTACTCTTGCACAGTGGCCTCCAGTGATAACGTCTGCTCACTACACTAGCTTTCAGGTGGCCAGTACTGTTTTGGTAGTTTGTTAGAAAAGACAGAAGCTTTAGTTAAACTCCCTTAATGTGAGAGGCTAGCCCTGCTCTTCTAAAAATGAACGCTTTCAATTCTGGCACTCTAAATTAGACGATAAAACAATATTTGGAAGTCATGATCAAGGAAGCAAAAATAGACAGTACTTGTGCATAACAGCTGTAGAAAGTCAGTTTTAGCCTGGAAGTAATAATTAAAGTAAATGTAGAATACAATATTATTATGACTGTCTCTGTTACAAATATCATATTTTCCCACTGAAAATACATGTATTCATCAAAAAAAAATAGAGAGGATGATTATGATGTTAGATTTTTGATTCCCTCAACCAGAAGGCATTGAACAGAGCTGTGGTAGCATGAATAATGTTTATTTCTTATAAAGAGAATAAACTTTTAGACTTTTCCTTTCCTACTCAACTGCATGGCCTTAGTATGAGTGATCAGTTTTAATGATAGCATATAAATAAACAGAGCAAGAATACCACAGGCAGGGACTGGGTTTCAAATCCTTGTAAATATATGTTTCATGTGACAGTGCTAGCATCAGGACCTGAAGCCTTGGTTCTTACACAGAGTAAACTTTTAGTAAATAACTGGAAAGAATATAGTTCTTTCTCATGTTCTGTGTCAAGCCATCACTCATAGTTACAGGCTAGTAATTACAGTGAGATATCCATGTGAGTTTGTACTATGGAGAGGTGTGATACCAGCCCAAACTTAACCTGTCTTCAGACGAAATAGACTTCAAGTGATGTTACTGCTGCTCTCGGACTGAGTTTCAGTCCATTTCTGGTTTGGTTTTCTGGTTTGAAACTGCCAAGTACTAGCCCAATATTGGAGTGAGTCTTGGAGGACACTTATGTGTCTGATAGGACTATTAAAATAAATCAAAACAAAGAAAGAACTCTAGGCACTGTAGATACTTACCAGCCAAAAAGCAGCCTACTTTTTCAGCTGAAGTCAATCTCATAATGTCTTCTTTAAGCTTCTGTGTAATTCCTTGCAGAAAGAGATTATTTTCACCTAAGTCAAACCTGCAGAAACATAATTTTCGTGTTCTGCAGCATGGATGTTTACACAGGACAACAGTATAATATTGCTATCCTGCAAATATCATCATATACATCATTAGTTTTATTTTACATCTTTACAAATTAATCAGAAAATTATAACCTTATTACATAAAAGACAGCAGCAAATACTCAATTATCCTCTCTCTGAAAACTATTGCACAGTATTTTCCCATATAGTATTCTTATTATCCAATATGAAATTAAAATCAATGTTGCAAGAACCCTATTACTTCAGTGGCACTTTGCTACTTAATAGAAACATGAAAAATAAATGCTTCACCCAATAATGTTTATTAAACAGGGGAAAATATTTTTACATAGCCCAGCAGGATATGTCTATTCTCTTAGATTAAACCATGTCAGGGGATGTTTTCAGACACTGGAATCTGATGTTTTGTACTTTTAAACTGCTGGAATGATTCCTGACACAATTTGACCCAACTTAACTGATAATCTTGCAAAGCAACATCTCAAGCAGGGTTTGGGAGTCAGCCTGAACCAGGAACTGTTCTCAGTGGGCACGTTGTGGGAATTGGTGTTAGGGAATTTGTTACCACATAAACAGCTGCTCCACACCACTTAGCCTCAGTGCCAGAGCACAGTTCCAGAAACACTGAGGCTACAACTTCAGTAGTAATTAAACACAGATGGGATTTTTTTCTGACCATATTGGACATAATATTAAAATAATTTTCTCAGAGAAATACTATGTGGTGCTTGTGCAAGGACCTCATGGGCCAGCTTTCACCTCTTACTTGCTCTATTACAACTCTATTTCTTCAGACTTTAAATTAGAATTTGGAAGCCAGTGGGAAAGGCACAGGCTACATTTTTGTAGCTTACGAGAGGGTCGGCAGAACATCTTTCCTTGAGCTCTGGTGAGTATCACTTTAAGGCATTAAAAAAGTAGGAGGCAGGAATGATGATAGAATTTCCCTGTTTTCAAAGATACATAAGTCAAAGTCTCTGCAAAATCATACCCTTCCCTTCCCTTTCTTTATTGGAACACTGTAGAAGAAAGTCAAAGGGAGTTCACTGAAAAACCTTTCTTACATATTTTAAAATTACATCACTAATAAATAATACATATTAATTTGATTTTTAATGTCAAGGGTTGGGGTTTTTTTAAGAGTGATTTCTTTTATCAGAAATTGTCACTTTTTTAAATGCTATTTTGAGGAAAAGGAAAAAAAAAAAAAGCCCCCAAATTCAATTTTTTAAATCCCTTAGAAAATAACTGGCACTTTACTACCAACTCAAGATTCAAGACCCATTACTAAAGCAGCATTAGCACAACTAGAAAACTAGTATCTGTGTTGATAGTGACTCTAATAGCTTAATCATTTTTACCATTTTACTGTATCACAGATGGAATTCCTACTTAAAAGGCTGAGAAAACCAGGGCTTCTTTTTCTCCTTTCACCAGTTCTGAACATCTATTAACTCTTAGGGAACAAGCAGACAGATCCTTGCTTTAGCTGTATCCTTTTGTTACCACTACATTTTTTAAACAGTTAAGCTATTTTTTTCAAGTGATTGCTTGTACAGATAAGAGCCCGATTCACATCTCTACGAAGCCCCCTGTAGAGAACATGTCTGAAGCTGAAGCTTGAAATGAGGCAAAGAGCCACTCAGCAGACTAGAAATTAGTCAGGATTGAGAGCTATGGAAAGGAAAAACCTAATGGAAAGATCCTAGAAGGTAATGAAACATTTTATCTGAATCAACTTACTTAAGTGATTTCATTGTCTATAATATTTTCTGGTTTACGATTTACTCTTTATGTGTTATTTACTGAAATTTTCTGTACAACTTACACATAATATTTTGTAGTTATTGCTTACACCTCAGTAAAAATAATCTAGGCTGCTGACATTTCAGGGTGAAATTTCTACCAAAGGTTAACTTTCTCTCCTTAGCACCTTGGTGTTACAGGGAGAACAAAAATCCCATGAAAAATTTACAATTTATGGCATGGTCTACAAAGATGTCTTAGTGCCTCAATTCCTCCAAGATTAATGTGCATGGGACATCTACATGGTTTTGTGGGGCTGGGGCTCAGTTTTCTGGGGATGAGGATGGCCAAGCATTTACCATTCTGTGCAAAACATTAGGAACATGAGGAATTACACAGGAGCCCAGACTGATGCACTATCTTCTCTTGAACAGCAGCTAGAATATGATAGCTCTTGAGGATAAAGTGATAATAGCAAGTACTCTCTTTGGGTGCCCAAATTACACAATATTTAGCATGACACACAGAAATAATATGTGGCAAACTTCAGACATTTCAGAAGGGCCACTGTCCCAGGGACACCCCACACCACTCCAGCTAGGTCACACCCATTCTTTGGCCTGACTACACACATTTCAAGACAGGATGCTGAGGATCATAACCTCCTCTTCACACAGAGAAACACTCCTAACGGGCTACCATCAGCACCAAACAGCCTCCTTGCTTGGAAGGCAGCAGTCAGCACCACAGGAGATAACTAAATGTCCCTTGAAGTAAGTGCATCTCTTTCCACTGATTTCACTGAGTTTTGGATCAATGTCAGTCAACAAAACTGTTAAATGAGTCAAATCTGTGCATAGCATCTAGGCCTGAAGTACATATAGGCTTTTGCACTACAGTGAATGTCAATGGTGATTGGAAGGGAGGCCACACTGTGGGTCAGATTATAGGGTTTTGTGCAGAGCTTTGTAGTGAATTTTCCTGGTAGTTCCTATAAAACTGGCACCATAGTTTCACCAACACTATACTCTTATGCAAAAAATACAATAAAATAAAGCACAAGTAGTGTGAAAATGTAAGAGATTTTTCTCTTACAATGTTGTTTTTGTTATTGAATAGCGAGGTGGTTTTGTAATGTAGAATACTTGTAAATTGAAAAGTCCCATAAAGCCTTCTTGTACCCCATTTATCTACAGGCTATTGCTTCACTAATCAAATTATTTCATTTAAAAATATCCATTTGCTCTGTTACACACTGTATGTGATAGTAGGTCACTGACCTACCTCTGTGCTATTGAATTTCAGCATAATGCTTCATTTACCTTAGTCAACCCACGCACATACTCAGAACGCTACCTTATATCCACTTTGTAGCACTACTCTTTGTTCCCAAGCTTTTATCCAGGAACGAAACTGATACTACAAACTTTAATTTATCATTTTCTTATGGTTTCTGGTGAGAGAGAGTCCTTTGAGCAGATAACAATAGTTGAAGGTAATGATCTGGGGAGACGGTTCTCTTCCAAGGGAGAATCAAAACGCAAGAGTAGGAAACAAAGATGTGTCAATATTTTGTTACTTAGAAGCTTTCTTTCTTACACACTTTACCCAATTCCCCCAAACCCACAGTTAAAGTTGCAGTGGACTTAAGACCACTATATTTGCTTTAATTGGAATTTTCACAGAAATAACATATCAGCTCAGTCTTTTAAAGATTAAACTTTCTGTGCTTATTAGCCCTCTTTATCATAGAAGCGAGGGTTAGAATTCTAGCTTTGATAAAGTGATTGCAAGTTAGAAGGGACAAATTTCACATCCTCAGATTTGCACTGACATTGATACCAAAACATTGGGATTTGAGATAAGAAAGATTCTATAAAATGGGCATGATTAACCACAGAAAAAATTATAATGCACTATAAAGTGTTCATAAATACCAATTTGTACATATATCCTGGGATTATGTAGGTATATTATATGTAACTGATGTCTAAATTTTGCTTTAAAAACTGCAATAAAATGTCAAGGTAATAAATAAAAAGAATGACTAACAGTAGTAGAAAGATGTATACTACTTACAGCTATAAAAACTGGATTTAGGAAGTCATTAAATGGCAATATTCAAAACCCTTTATCTGGTTCTAAATATACACCCCAAATTATTTTATGCTTTGGCAAAGATCCAGAGTGTAGTAAATGGCTGTCCATCTAGAAATGATTAGTACCTCTCTCAGTCTGAATATAATTAATATGATTTTCTCATTCCTCCTGTGCCACCTCCTCGGATGTATGACATGATAGAACATCCTAACACTACAGAAAATGCTCTAAAAAATGAAATAAGTTGTATTTCTCCATCTTATTTATGTGAATGTGCTGGTTTGGGCTGGGATAGTTCCTTTTCTTCGTAGTAGCTAGTATGGGGCTGTGTTTTGGATTTGTGCTGGAAACAGTGCTGATAACACAGGGATGGTTTTGTTCTGGCTGAGCAGGGCTTACACAGAGCCAAGGGCTTTTTTGCTCCTCATCCAACCCCACCAGTGAAGAGGTCTGAACACCTGCCTGCCCATGGGAAGTGGGGAATGACTTCCTTGTCTTTCTTTGTGTGTGCAGCTTTTGCTTTTCCTGTTAAACTCTTTATCTCAATCCACAAGTTTTCAA
Source organism: Gallinula chloropus (assembly GCF_964237585.1). Taxonomy (NCBI): domain Eukaryota; kingdom Metazoa; phylum Chordata; class Aves; order Gruiformes; family Rallidae; genus Gallinula; species Gallinula chloropus. The sequence continues at coordinate 19,350,906 of NC_140086.1, forward strand.
ACGTTTACTTTTTCAATGTTGTCCTCCATCCCACCATGGGGAATGAATGAGCGTCTGTGGTACTTAATTGTCAGCTGGGGTTAAACCATGACAGTGACCACCCATTTTTCATTTACAAGTTGTTGATAGTACAGCAGTCCCCATAAAACGTTATTTCCTCTCCTTACTCATCAAACATTACATGCCACATAAAGTGCCAATTTTTTTGCTTCAATTTAAATTTGCCTCAATTTAAAAAGCAGCTTTTGCATAAAAGTAATAGTCAATTTTTATTTCTTTTTTTTTAAAATTGTAAGATCGTGTCTTTCTAACAAGACATTTCTTATAAACTTCAACATTGAGTGTCCATGACAACATTTTGATAATGGGTTCCTGCAGGGGAACTTCTCTGAGAAGAAACATGCCCCATGCTGGACACAGCCAATTCCAGCTGCTTCTCCACTGAACCCACCACAGGACACAACTGAGCTTATCAGCAAAACTGGTAGTACCTCTAGGAAAACTTATTTTAAAATGGAGGGAAAGACCATGGTGGGAGGAGGAGAGAAGAATAAGAGTGAGAAGCACCAAGGGAACACCAAGATCAAAGGAGAATGAGCTGCTCCATGATGGAGCAGATACCCCATGAGGGAACTGAAACCTATGTAAAAGCCAACACTGGAGAAGACACTTCCCAGCAGGGGCTGAGGTGGCCCATGAAGGACCAATGCCAGAGCAAAGGAAAAGAATGAGAAGGAAGGAGCAGCAGAGATAAGCTGTTGACCCGAACTTTCTGTGCTACTGTTACCTCTCTGAAGTGACTGATTTAATCTGTGATTATAACAAGGGGGAAGGAGGGGTGTCTGAAGTGATGAACTGGATGGGTATTGGGAAGGGGAAAGGAATCTGAAGTGGAGGCCAAGAAAGTGGGAGGAAAGGCATTTTTCCTTAAGTATTTTAAAACTTTGGGCTTTTAGTTAGTTTCCCAATACCCAAATCAGTAATTAAATATTTCTGCCAATTGGCAATGTATTAAGTTAAATTCCCTGAGTGAAGTCTGTTTTACCCACAAGCCTGTGATAGCTGGAAAGTGATTTCCCTATATCTTATCTTGACCCATGAGTTTTATTATCCTCATTCTTCCTATTGTCTTCCCCACTCTGTTGGAGGGCAGGAGTGAATGAGTAGCTGAATGGGTGCTTGACTGACAGCTGGGGTAACACACCAAAACTTCCAGTGAAAAAACATTTTACCTTTTCTTCATTTCCTCCTGCTTGGAGCACATGAATTTGTCACTCTCTGAACTCTTAATCAGGTTGTTGGGCTTTTTTTCCTTTCCATACACAAAGAGCACATGAGATCTTAAGACAACTGCAAGCAGTTGTCTTAATAATTGAACAATAAATCTCCCTACTAAATCAAGCCTTGCCTGCCATTGCTCAGAGTGCAAGTTCATTGTCTTAAAGGAGGATATAGAGATAAAATATACTGGAGATAATACAATCTTTCTCTTCATCAGAGACGAGAAGCTCTTCCAATGTTGATCTACCAGACTATTTATGTCTTGAAACACAGCTATCAGTAAATTGATCAGCAAAAACACAGCACCAGGCATTGATCTCATTAAAATGAGTAGGAGCTTGTCATTAAACAGCTATTCCTTGGGTTTAATATTTGCAAGAAAAATGTAAAATGAGGAATGAGAAAGAGTGAGCAAGAGAGATAGTGAATATAGTTTTATTTGCATGAAAAACTAAAAGTATTTCATACATTCTTATTAAATAAAGAACGGTGAAAAAATGTTTTAATTTCAGAAGTATTTGTTATTTTTCCAGACAGTATTGCTGTTGCTATAAAAAGAAAGAAAACTGTCATCTTGCCTCCAGTTCTTTGATTTGTCCCCTCACATACTGGAGTAAAAAATCTATATTATAGAATGAATATGAATAAATCCACAAAATGCCCAAAATTACTTTCTAATATTAAGAGCCAAGAAAAAAACCCTGTTGATTAATTAGCAGATTTATATTTTAACTTGAATTTTATCTTAAATGAAATCAGCTGTGATATCCAAGGGAAATCGTGTTTACATTGCTACTGGTATTTGTCTTTTTGGTATTAGTATTTACTTTGTGCACTGGTCTATAATTGATTAAAATACATATTTATTCTTCTGGGATCTGAAAACCCAAGGAACACAATTATCCACTACAGCTGGGTAGCCTGCAACCCCCTGTGAACAGACTGGACTTTTAAAAAGGATAGAAATTTTATATTTACTTTAGGTTTGGAATACATTTTCAATTTACATTAGAATGTGTCATTATTGAGGTCATGATTTTAAATTGATATAAATCTAGGAAGTTAAATGAGATCAGTGTGTTTATTAGATCTTGTTCACTGGTATAATAGGAATGTTATACCCACTTTGGAAATTTGCTTTTTCAGTATTCAGTGGTTTTAATTTTACAGTGTTGTTATTAATGTGAATAGCATTTTAGATTCTTATATAACCTCTTGTTATAGCTTCCTTATGGAATATGCTTGCTGTGTTTAAGAAAGTTAAATGAAAAGATTTTCTCCAGGAGAAACCTGATCTGGTTTAGAGTATGGCTATAGCTATAGATATTCACCAAAATCAATGTCTAAGTACTTGGTCTAAATTTAGTACACCGAAATGATTTTAATAAAATGCCTAAAGAAGATTCCGTAATCATTTTCTGTTCCATGTTCCATTCCACCAATATTTTTCAAGCCTCAGTCTTAAGAAACATGCTTTTTATGGCTCCAATAGGATTGAAAGAGATTCTCTGGAATCCAACTAAAGTCTGTCTACACAAATTAGGTCTGTTGTTTACTATTGTTTCTCTACAAGTATGTAGCATTAAGGATTTTGTGGATTTTCAAGAATAATGCAGTGTAGAAAATATTCAGGGAACATAAGGAAAAAAAAATGTGTTCACAGTATTATATTTTCTTTTTCTCAGTATTTGAATTAGTGATCAGAATTTCTGTTAGTTGGCAATAAAATAGATTAAGTAAAAACTCCTGCTGATCAAGGCTGTTTCCACACTACAGTCCATCTACGCAAGCACATCTCTTTTCAGCTCACCAAAGAGGCAGACCAGCATACTGCAGACTAAAGCTAGTCTGTGTACTCCCCAGCCCCTTCCCATTTAAATGCTCAAATGCCAGTTTTAGAAAATAGAAAGTGCACTACACACTGACAATCGTTATAATAACAGCTGACAGAGGAGATTAAAAAATCAGAAACACTATTTGAAGAAATGTATATCATAAAGACAGTAGTACACCTTTGCTAATACTGAATCAACAAATGATAAATTACAGAAATATTAAGTTAATAGATATTAATATGTACATTTGATGGGTTATGTTTGTTTGGTTGGGGTTTTTTTTAATAATAACCTATTTCTTTACAGGACAGATGTTTATAAAAGCTTGAAAGTGTATAAACCTCAATAATTCAGCAAAAGCATCAAGATCTTGTAAATATACCGCACTACCATGTCATGAGAAGCATTTGGATGATACACTCACTTTAAGGAATAGCCTGTTAACTAACAGCCTGTAAGCTCTCAGACTCTGCAGCTCAGGACACATGAAAAAGCATATGCACCTTAGGTATATGAACTTCTCTGTTAGCCTTAAAAAAAGTCCTTAATTCAGGAATCCACAGGAAGAATAGCAATGGTGGTCTTTAGTCATTCTGAAGGGTAATACTTGAACCATCCTGCTCTGCAATTATATAAAGTCATCAGAAATTCCAGTCTCATATCCTGCCTTTGGAATAAATTAATTTCACGTAGCACAGATTGACCAGCTGTATGTTTCTTGCAGCATGCTGTATCATTTAGCTGCTGTCTGTCTCTTGGTTGCAGAAATCAAGCAGCCCTTTCCAGACGCCGTCCTGAAAAACATGCTCACATACCTACTCATTATATGCATTCAACTCTAGTGTGGTCTGTACTAAGGCATAATGGGTTTAGCCTTTAGGCTTGGTAATTTAATCTCACTTTATACCTTATCCAATGGTACACAATTCTGTAAATCAATCGAGGTATGCTCTATTATACTGCCTGACTACTGGCCGGAGGAACACATTGTAAAGTGGCACCCGTTGCATACCTATTTAGGGTATTCTGCTCTGCAGGCACAGTAGTGACACACAGACATACACCAGGACAGCTTTAAATTAGCCAGCAGGAGAGCAGTGATAACACAATGCCCTGGGGTTATTTTACTTGTTTCTCCCTTAGCCCTTGGAAGTGTCTGTTAAGTAGAGAGTCAGGTAGCACAGTAAAGATCTCCATCCTGATCTGCATTGTAGACATTTTAACAATCACCTTTTCTCTCTGAGCTGTTACTATAACCCCGTTTTCACATGTAGATAATAACATTGAGTACAGCCACCTATTTCAGTAATTCCCTTCTTAAAGTGACGATTAAAAATAGTAGATCTGGTGTTTTGTCCCCTCAGAAAAGCCCTTCTGAATATTGTTGACATGAAATGGCAAAACAAATCCATTTAACCATTTTGTTCAGCTCACAGCATTCTCTTTCATACAGTGAATGTTTTATTTTTTTAAACAATGCTAATATGACAATAAAATATTCTTCAAATGTATGCCTGGCTGTGTTTCGAGATAGGAAAGATGTAAGTTTAAAATCTCTCTCCAGTCTCAGCATTAGTGGCTCTACTGAGACGTTACACAGAACTCATAACAACACCTGCCACAGCAGGGCAGAATTTTCATTATCAATCAGCGGCTAATATGCATGCAGGGAGGATAACGTTCCCTTCCACTTTCATTTGTTATTTATCTTGTTCATTTAGATTACAAACCCATAAGGGTAAGACAGTCCAACTGTTCACTTATTATAGTGGAGGGGAATTCTTCTTGGGACAAGAGGCCCTGCAGAGCGATCTAGATAGCTAGGAGCATTGGGCAATCATCCAACAGTGGCATGAAAATTGACATGAACAAATGTCAGATTCTGCACCCAGGTGTGAGTAACGCTGTGCCCAAGTATAAACTTCCAGCTCTGCAGGAAGGGATTTGGAGGTGCTGGTCAGCAGCAGCTCAGCAGGAGTCAGGGGTACGCATGAGGCAAAACTCATCCTGGGGGCATTAAACACAGTATAAATCAAAAGAGGGGATTATCCCACTGTATTCAGCATTGATGCAGCCTCATCTGGGATATACTGCATACAGTTCTGGGTCCCACAATTTAAGACGGATTTGAAGGTCCTTGAATACATCGAGAGGAAAGCTGTGAGGCATGTCCTGCAATGAGCAGCTGAAGACTTTGGATTTACCTAGTCTGGAGAGAAGGAGGCTGAGGGGTGACCTCCTTGCTTCCTACAGCTTCCTGAGGAGGGGAGGTGGAGAGGGAGGTGCTTCTCACTGGTACCCAGTGACAGGACACACAGAAAGAGTTCAAAGCTGCACCAGAGGAGGTTCAGACTGGACATTGGAAAGACACATTTCTTTACTGAGAGGGTGAACAAACACTGGACCAGTCTTGCTAGAGAGTTGGGTGGTGCCCCAAGCCTGTCAGTGTTTCAGAGGCATTCAGGCAAGCTTTAACTTTGCAGTAGCCCTGAAATGGTCAGGCAGTTGGACTAGATGATCACTGTAGCTCTCATCCAACTGAAATAGTCTTTTCCTTCCCTTTTCTAAAATACAAGCATCTATTGTAAGATCACCACCTTCAGCTCATCCTAAGGTTTAGTCTGAAGACTTGTAGAAAGAATTAAACTCTGGAGGTTGCTGAGTTTCTCTGCTGAATTATAGGCTTGAGGGAAGGCATCTAAACCTATAGCTAGGCTTGGACTTCATTGTAAATATTGAGAGGACACTATCATCATCAGTACCCAGGCTGGCTGAAATGGCTAGATTCCTCTGTAGTAATAGTTATTAAAATGTCTAATTTAGAACCATGCTATCATATAAGGCAATGCAGGATCTGTGAGGGTGGTTTGTTTGTTGTTTTTTTTTAATTTCCTATGTTTATCTTGAGTTTTTCCTAAGCTTTTGACTGTTTTTCTCTGTCTAATCTATCCAAATCTTTTTTGCTTTCTCTTGGTGTGCCTATGCTCTTAAAGTAATCTGAATGATTCCTCATAAACAGGACTGCCTTACACAGTAATTACCATTACTTTATAACCCTTGCCAGATGCACACCTCAGATAATTAGTTAAAAGTAGCTCAGCAAACTTTCACATTTATATGTATATTACAACCGTTACTTTTTCTGACAGGAGAAAACCAGCAACTATTACTTGAAGCTTCCCTTCTCTGTTTTGACATGAAAATTCAAAAACTGTTAGCGAAGCTTGAAAGAGAAAATTCAACTGTGCCTCAGTTCAGCTGCTCCACAGAATTCAGACATGTGGAGTTAAGCTAGCACAGACATCTGTCTGTGATTACAGCAAAAAAAAATGTTGTTGGTTATAATTTTTAATTTAAAACATTTGTAGTTTCTTCCTCTTCTGTTCTTGTGTTTATGCAATATGATGCTTAAAATCATTATGGAAATTCTAGTCATTAATCTGTAGATAATGTAGAAGAGGATGAAATATCAAAAGTCCTCTGCACTGAACTGGTCTTTTCATAGGAAATTGTGAAAAAATTAAAGGAGATGGAAGGACTGGCTTTTAGTTTGTGGGTGTTTTGGAGGGTTGTTGTTGTTGTTTGGGGTTTTTTTTCCTGCATTTTCTCCTCATTTCACGGCAATTTTTGATTTGAATGTGCACTCTCAGCCCCCCGTAGAGTGCCTTTGCCACTGTCGTTTCATCTGTTCTGATCTTTCTCTGCTTTTTGTTCCTCCCCAACAATTTCAGACGATCTACCCAAAAAGGCATGTGAGGAACATGAGGAATACTGGCAATTTCTATGAGACAGAAGAATCATTCTCACCTATCTTTCATTCAGCTTTGTTCCTGCAAATCAAATGTGTGGGCTTCACATGGTATCTGCCCAGTTGTAACTCATTACAGTATCAGAATGGAAATACAGAGTGAAAAGAGCCACCTGAGACCTGGAAGTCAGTAAAAGAACTCAGAAAGCAACTGAAATATATTCTGTTGATAAAATCAGAGAGCTGTCCATTCGTTTAGACATTTAATAGGAGAGAAAATGAAGCACATGTAATTTTTTATTGCAGGGCTAGAAGCAAAACATTGATAATTAATTACCTACTCTGGAAAATGTATTACATGTTAAGGAGAAGTAATTTCATTATTTTGGGACATTCTGTGGCTATCTTGATATTAAATATAAACCATTATGTACTATAAATGTCAAACCCTGCAAGACATCAGTTTAGCAATTGCAGAACTTAGATTTGTTGACTTTAATTAAATCAAAGTAATCTAAAAATGCCCATAGAAAAAGGCTTGCGGTCTGACGTCACTCGCTGAAAAAATGAAAAAGTACTTTTTGCTGCCTTGGTGGATGTTTTTCCAAAATCTATTTATTTGTTATAACACATGGTGCAGAATGCACATCTTTCCAACTCTATGAGAGAGAGGAGTAAACAAGTCACTCTTACATCTTACATTGCACAGCATCTAGAAATCAAGTCACATTCCATACTGTCTTGGTATTACTACTACATGAAGATGGAATGAAAAGATAACTGGTGACTCAAGAGTGACATAACAATAAGAATAAAACAAAAAAAAAAAAAGAATGCAGGTTGGAAGCTTCAAGACAGCTGAAAACAAGTATGTAAACCAGAGAAGATACCACTCAATAGAAACACAGATTTCAACATACCAGGCATAACCTGTCACATCGGAGAATAGATATCCAAGTTTTAGGCTACTGGCACACAAATATGTCTTTAAAACAGACATCAAAGTGTTGTTATGGTGCTAATCTGCATGCTAACGTATGTGTCACTAACAGGTCGATATTCTGTCATAATTATTTATAGTGACCACACTTCTAGAGCAGTCCCACTGAATTTATTTTTATGTCTAACAAACATAAAATAAAAAAGCCTGTCTGAAATGACAATAGTCTGTTTTCAGTGACAGTGCCTGAGCAGTATTATCTGGTTGATTGTTAACAGGCCTGGAAATTTACAGAATAAGAAGGAAATTGTTTGAACGATCCTGTTAAGTAACACATGATAATGAGTAGGAAAGGAGTCCATCTTGTGTAATGAGACTCAATTCTATACAACTCTTTGTTAGACACTGTATTGGGTCAGGCTAAAAGGAAGTTAACTTTCCCCACAGGAGCCCTCATAGTGCTGTGCTGTGTGTTGGTAGATAGGAATGTGTTGGTAACACACTGGGGATTTTTCTACTGCTGAGCAGTGTTGGCACAGCACCAAGGCTGTCTAAATATTTCTTCGCCAACCTGAGCAATCCAAGAAAACATGTGGGAAAGTATTGGAAAACATTTAAATACAATGAGTCTGCAAATAGTTTGAAGAAAAATGTGCTATATAAAACAGACAACCCGGAGTGTTCAAAACCATATCTCTAAATAAGTCTGTTTTCTTCCTTGAACCAAGATAACTGCTGTGTTAGATGAAAGGAAGAAGTGGTAGATATAATAAATTTAGAACTTTGATGACTGCTGTGCAATAGTCTCATTAGAAAAATAAGATATCTGATATAGAAGTGGTAGGTGTAAATCTAAAAACTACAGTCAAAGAAGACTTTTTAATTATTCACCACTAAACTGTGAATTCACAGACATGGCATCCCATAGAGATCTGTCTTTCTCTGTCCTGGTTTTGGCTGGTATAGAGTTATTTTCTTCCTAGTAGCTAGTATTCTGCTACGTTTTGGATTTAGTATGACAACAGTGTACACTAAGACAAAGACTTTTCATCTTCTCTTATTGACCTGTTAGCAAGGAGGCTGGGGGTGCACAAGAAGCTGGGAGGGGACACAACCAGGAAAGCTGATCCAACATGACCAAAGGAATATTCCACACCGTATGACATCATGCTAAGCATATAAACCAGAGGAAAAGCTAGCTGAGGAGCTGCTAGCCTGGAAAGGGGAGTGACAGACCGACTTTGGTCGCCATCTGGCCTCTAGCCAGCACCAAACCACCACTGTGGAGGGGGAGTGAGCAAGCAGCTGTGTGGTGTTTAGCTGCCTTCTGGGTTAAACCACAGCATCGTTCCATTAGTGTTTTCATTAACGACTTGCATCACGAAAGTGGAAGATGTCTGTAAAATCTGCAGGAGCAGAGTGCAAGGAATATGCAGAACACAATCAAAATTCAAAATTATCTTAGAAAGCTGAAGAGATGGTTTGCACACAGGTAGACACAGTTCAGTAAAGGCAAAGGTAAGAAGACCTACACTGGCATGTCATTCACAAATACAGATGCACAAAAAGGGCAAAAAAAGAGTAAATAAACGGCTAGACAGCACTATAGTATGGTCACGGGATTATGCTGGATTGCCAAACTAAACATAGTAGTATGATACATTTTTAAAAGGATAACTTTCAGCCTGAAATTACTTGTTATAGTTTATTTAGCATTGGTGAGACCTTGGCTGAAATAACAAAATTTATAGAACAAATGTTAAGAATGATAATAGCCAGCTGGAAAGAATCCACAGGAAATAAGAGAGAATGCTAAAAGATTAAAAATTATGGCCTGCCTGTGAAGAAAGATTAAAGCTACGGAGTTCCTTTATTCTTGGAAAAGAGACCATTGAGTGTAGATATGATAAGCACTGTACCATGTAAGATGCCAGTAGAAAGAAGATGATATTCATTTTCCTCTACTGACAATACTGAAAAAACAAGTTGTTAGCTTAATCTGCAGAAAACGCAGGTTGGGTATTAAGGAAAGATGTCAAAATGCTGCACTGATGAAATGCAGAGTCAGAATTTGTAGGAATGTTATAGATTTTTCTTCCTTTGTTGTTTTAAAAATAAACTGGATCTTCAGCATTTAGCTGCAAAAACATGATCCTACCTCTGTATTGAGGATAAACTAGACCAGCCGTGGTGCACCTACAACCTCAGACCTGCATTGGGCTTGTGACTACAATTCACACAGTCCATATCTGTAGGGCAGCACATTAGACAGTGATGGGAAGTGTGTTTGCACAGAGCCTACCAAGTGACCATAAGAGTTTAGTTTGGTTATCAGCAAAGAAAAAGGTTCTTCCCAAAGTGTTTTTACTGACCCATTTTTCTTTATTTCTGAATTCTGCAAAATGTGACTAGAGCTATAAGTAGATGCTCTTTGCCTTTTTTTTTTCTTAATAATCCGGTGGGTTTAAGTTACACTTTGGTGGAGTAAAATGCAGGGAAGCAAGGAAATAATTTAGGAGTGAATTACACAGATTACATGCTTAAGAAATGAATTAAGAGTATTTTTAATAGAGGAAAATTAGACAGTAGGTAAAGTGACTCAAAATTAGCCCAGCAATTAATCTGATCAGTAGACAAACCACTGAAGAATGGATTAATTAAACTAGCAGAAAATTAATTAATTTATAAAATGAGTCAGATAGGAAATATTAATGAATTAATTAACTAGTCAGTCCTGTGAAATGTGTTGGAGAGAGCGAGGGTGATCTGCTGTGAACAGGATATATGGTCACCAGGGTAGAATGTTGAGGAACCAAGTTATGAAAAGAAAAAAGATTTATTGCTAGCTACACTAATTTTTGGAGCCAGTTATGGAAATGTAGGAAGAACTGATTTTTTATTATATTGTAAAATTAAAAAAAAAACAAGGACAAAATCTCTAATATCTGGGAATGACAAAATGATTTGCCATTATTAAAATTTCTGGGTTTACACCACTTATTTTTTAAAAGGCTTTTAGAGTTTAAGAAGTGTTATTTTCCTCAGTAAAAAGGATATCTATGAACAGAGAGGAAAGCCAAGAGGAACTAATGGCTGTATAGTGATTAGAAAACTCTTGTGGTATCAAATCTTCCCTATTTTTCAGGATTTGTTGGGTGCTTTTTTATTTTGTTTTGTTTTTAAAAACACAATTTTTAAAAACAAACAAAAAAAAGGAAATAAAAACAAAAATTTGGAGCCTGGAAATACAGGCTCCAAATCCCAAAATAACACTCTATCCTCAGAGGGTGTCTCTGTAAGTCACACTTTCTGGAGCCATTCTAGTTCTGCAAATTACACAAATATTTAATGTAATGTACAAACATTTCTATAGCCTGATGCTCAAGGTACTCTCTATTATTGTTGAACACCTGGTCTTAACTCCTCATTGAAAATTTCCTGCTTCTTGAGTGTAGAGAAGGTATTTTTCCAATTTGGCAGAAGTTCTTCCTCTCTGGGGATATCGTTTACAATGCATAGCCATCCAGATAGTCTGCAGATTTCTGCAAAGAATAATCCAGACAAGGAGCAGCAGGTACTTTGCTCTGTGTGCAGCTTCTGATACTTCTCTTGCATGCATAGACTTGCCTTCTCTGAGCTCAGTCTAAAGAAATCTCATATGGCTGAGGCTCCTTTCAATTGCTCAGACCCATCCCCACTGGAGCCTACTCATCTGCCAGAGGCAGAGAGACAAGAGGTGTGAAAGCCGATTAACACAGCTTTGGAAGTGTCACAAAAGTCTACATCCAGCCTTGGACTAGGTGATGAAATGGGATGTGTTCAGTTATGACAGTTGATTTTTAGCTTTTAGAGACATTTGTGTTCAGTGGACAGGGAACACAAATGGTAAGGAGACCAAGGTTGTTGAAGAATGACTTCTGTGATGATCTGGAAAAGCTCTAGGACATACTGCAAAGTCTTAGCATTAGAAGTATATTTTCTTCTTTGACTTTTGCATTGTACCATGCTGTTTATGTAAATTTAACACTGATTAGCAGTTCCCAGAACTAATAAGGAAACATTGATGGTTTAAGAAAGGTGCATTTAAAATGATTGCCTTACACAGCAAAAGGACTTTTCAAAGGCAGCCTACTTGGTATTGAAGAATTCTTGTTTTGGTCAGTGTGTACACCCTTTTCCTCATAAGCATCTGTCAATCACTTATTGCCTGGAGTGGGACAGAGCTGGGACTTGTCTCAACATATACTCCAACCTTAGCAGCTACTCTTAGACTGAGCTGATACCTCTCCACCAGCTAGACTGCTTTTTTGGGAATTCATGCTGGATGTTCACAAGGCACTCAGTAGTAATTTTGTTCATGGATTGCATTTTGCCAACTTAAAATTAATTTGATTTTTAATATCTGAAAAAAGTCTTATTTCATGGGGCTAATACTATTCTTATAGTGTTCAAGGCTTTGAGTACATATTTTAAAGATGTACTTTGAAGACTTTTGCAAATCTATTCTTTTGAATTTAGTGTTTAAATAAAACTGACATAAGAATTCATGAAAATATTAAGCTTTTGTTCTGAAATTGTATTCAGTTCAGCTGTTAGACCATCTATAATAACTCCTGGTATGCGTAAGTACTGTAACTGATTCAATAACATACAGAAAAATTTCTGCTTTTCTGTTGGAAGACTTCTTCAGATCTATTACAAAGGCACCAGTGGCAGATTTCTGCTCTCTGCATAATAAAAAGGAATGAAGAAAAGGTGCTCAGATGCCACCATGGTGGCTACAGACTAGTGTCTGTTTGGACCTATGCTGTCTCAGTTCTTTTCTGTTCAGTTGTGAATTTGAAACTGTTCCAACATTTCAACATGCCAGTCAGGGATAGAACCAACATTTCTCATGAAAGGAAGAGCCAACAAGACATTTTCTGCTAACTGCTGGCAATGATACTCTAAAATCTAGCAATCAAACGTTCTGTGTTAAGCTGAATTGCCACCTCCACCCTTAAAGCCAAAGTTTTGGTCTTAGAGTTCTAGAGCAGAAGTGATTTCTTTTCAGCTTTGTGCTGTGTTTCAGTGTTGTCTTAAAATTGACAAAACATTTACAGTGCTCTACAATAGTTACCTGTGAGTGGTTTGACAGCTACATTTTAATGCTACCTCAGATGCTTTGTTGCTACCAAGATTTTTTTTTTCATTTTTACCCTCATTTTTCTCAGCATGTTTTACATAATTGTTCCAATTTTTCTCTGATTATGAAATTTGATTATACAGACACAACACATAGAGAACAGCTGTAGAAATTCATTCGTATTTTTATATGATTACTTGCAATACAAATATGTTGCCATCCAGATCACCTTTCATGAATTATTCATGTAAACCCCTGATGCGCTTTATTTAGGAACATGCACGTAAACAAAGGCAGAGGAAAACAGTGGAAGGGGATAAGTAGCTACTGCTCCATTTCTTTCAACTTCTGATTATTTGTTCAGGTCCTCTACATGGCTGCTTGCCAATTCTTCATCACTGCACCTCACTTTTTGTCCCGATGCATAAGCTGCACAGCAGTCCATGCTGATGTCACACAAAGCACAGTGCCTCAGGCAACCTCAGATTCACAGTTGCCTTATATTTGGTTTAATAATTTGGTTTCATACTATAGATATATATAGTGTGTCTGTGTGTGTGTGTTTGCATATATATCTCCTACCCAGTCAGGATTACTGGGAACAGACCTATTTAAAATATAAGGAAACAAAAATACCATGCTATTGCTAACATTCCGTAAATCAAATATGATCAATATTAATACTTTTGACATTTGTAGAGTCAGCTTAAGCACAAATCTTATGGATTTTTGCTTTATTAGGTCAACACTATTAATTTTATTTCTGAAATGACACTTGCCACATATATGGTTTTAAAAGATCATAGAATTGATGTAAAATTTTACAAATTAGTATTTTTGGTAGTATACCTAACTTGTTCATTTTTTTGTTTTTCTTCATGTAGAATTCTGGAACAAAAAAAAATATGGATTTTGGAAATATGTAGATTCCAATGTTATTACCTTGTTATTTGTGTTCAGTCACTACACTTTTTCAAGTGTTTGAACAAAATATTGAACAAAAACACTTGAATCATTCAGATGTCTAAAAAATTAGGAAAGTGTGCTAGCAGTTAAAATTGCTTTCCTATCTCTAGCCTCTTGTTGGTTTATTTTTAATATATGTCCATGCGTTTAAAATCTAATCCTTTAAACACTTACACAGGTTTGCAATATCTAATAGAGCACAGGCAAACTTAAGTTGCAGGATTCCTGCAGTCTGCAGATCCATTTAAAATAATTGAATATACTCCTATTCGTTTCAGTGGTCATTTGATTATGCTCACAATTATTATATCTATCTTCTGTAGAATTAAGCTAGAAAGCAACAACCAAAGCTGTTGCTCAGAACTTAATACATATGGTTAATTCCTATTTAATATATGCCATGTTTATAATTTATAAGCAGAATTCTACATGTTAAATTTGCTATTACAGGCATGCCACAAGGATATTTTTTGTATATTTAAATATTAATGTGGATATATGTTTGATACCCATAGAATTCACTGCCTTATGTTGTTAACATATTTCTTAAGCTTCAGCAAATTCTTTCAACTTTTATTAGAATGCGAAATAACTATCAGTTCCTAAGTGGATATCAAGATATATTTCTTCACCAGCCCTACTTGTCACAAAACACAAGTAATAATGAAAATTTCCCTGGGAATTATGACTTTGCTTCCTCAGTGACGACTCAGATGGGAGTTTGGAAAGCCTTCAAGGTGGTACCACAGCTTTGCCCTGCCTTTCATGGGCATCCACATGAAAATTGGTAAGCGTTGCTCTCCCACACTTAAAAAAAAGCCACGTCCAGGTTAGAAAAATTCAACCCAGATGACTGAACACTTTTAGTTTGTCAGATAAAACAAGAGTACCACATACACACAAAGTAACACAAGACCAGCCTCAGATGAACAGAAAACATCTGTGTCAAATCTGTGTTGGCTATCAGAAAGGTGGTTGTGTCTGTCAGTTCACATAAAGCCCGAGTCTGGAGCATCACAAATCCTTCTATTAAAAGAAGAGATTTTTCTGTATCCTCCCAACAGTTTGCTGCATTTCCTGAAATATTGCCTGATGGCTGATAAATAGATTTGGTAAGTAAAACACAACCTCTGAAGCTAATCTTTTCAACCATCTTTTTACAAATTTACTGAAATGTTCTTTTGGCAGGTAAATAATAACACTATAAAGGCACTGAGAAGTAGGGATAGTATGCCTGTCACAAATAATATGAATTCATCTACCTCTATGATTAATATTTGATGTGAGCAATTTCAGACTACTGATTAGTGCTATTAATAATTAATACAATGTTATTGTGGATGATTAAGGCTATTTCTTTTAATGGGATTCTCAAATCACTTCTAACACCTATGTATAAATTCTTTATGATATCTATCTATGCATGTGTTTCAGCTATGGAAATCTTTGTAATTACAATTCAACCAACCCTGCAATATCAACAAACAGAAGTTGCATTCCAACTGCTGTGTAGGAAACAGTTGCAGAGGAATACTTTAGGCAGCGGAATATTGTATTTTCTTTTTTTTTTTTTAGCTAGCAACATTAACTTTATTTCATGAACTTTACTTTCTATTGTCTACTTTGCTGTATTTCTACTTAGGAGTAGTAAAATCTTGGGTAAAATTAGTAAGCAACAAAGGAAAAAAAATCAGTTCAATAGGCAAGGTATTTTAAAATGTGCAAATGACAGCAAAAATCAAACTGTGAAGAAAATACCTGTCATATTCTCCATTGAAAAGATATCAGAAAAGTGAATTTAACCTGAAAATTTTGCTTTTATCTCAGATTACATTAGGAAATAGGCAATTTTTCTTGCAGTTGTTATAATTTTCATTGCAGATCATCTCTGTCAATAGGTGCTGACGTAGTTTTCTGTTAGCTTTATATAATTTTGTATTATTTATTTGGTCAGGGAAGCCAGAAGGTAAGTTCTGTCTGGGTATGATGGAGTTGATAATTAAAGTATTCTATTAAATCATCTAATTTCTTTCCATGGGCCTTACAGCTTCATTCATTAAAATTTATTAGGTTATAGTTGCGGTTTGACACCAGTTGGCAGCTAAACCCCACAAGCAAAGCAAAACCAAAGAATTCAGACTACTTCCCACCATCAGGCCAGATGCCTCTCCATCTCTAAGAAAGCAGGGCTTCAGCATCCATAATGGTTGCTTGGGAAATGACAGACCATACCATCTGAATGCTCATGTTTCATCTTCCTTTCTCTAAATGTTTACTGATGAGCACAGCATCATATGGTCTGGGATATCCCTTCAGCCATTGGGGTCAGCAGCCCTGGCTGTGTCCCCTCCCAACTTCTTGTGAACCCCCCTGGACCACTTTCTGTGGCGGCAGGAATGGAAAAAACCTTGACATGTGCAAGAAAGGCTCAGAAATATCCACAAGAGTCATGTTATCAAAGCTGTTATGTTCATGAATACAAAACACAGCACCAAACAGGCTGCTATAAAGGAAATTAACTGCGTCCAAGCCAGACATGGTATATTTATACTAGAAAACTAAAACATTAGCCTCATCTTTTTATGTTCTTAAAATTTGCATAAGGTTAGTTCAGAAGTTTAAAAAAATAGATTTTTGTATCTTTAACAGTCTTGGTCACCCTTTTTTCTGGGTTTATAGAAAACATACTCAATCATGAGTGGGGACAAAATGTTCTATGACAATGAAAATATATGATATTTCATCTAATTTAAATCTCAGGATGCTTGTATTGATAAAGAGAGAAATAAAAATGTATCTTGGTAGGGATCAGGAACCAAAAGATGCTCTGAACTACATCAGGCTCCTTGAAAATTCCTCAGCTTTTGTTCCCTCAGAGATTTGCACAGACTCTGGGTTGTTGCCAATATTCATACAGAACTAGCCCTTATTCAAAATGTGATATCAAAAAAAGAAACTGGGAAATAAATGAACAGTTATTTCAGCTCAGATCAGGGAGAAGGCTTACAGGAAATGGAAATAAATAAATGGAGGAAATAAAAGGTACTGTTTTACTCATTCATACTCTTGACTATTGTTTCTGATCTGTTACTTTGGAGTCTCAGTGTTAAAGGTAAGAAACAGGACATCCTAGCTGAAAGTAGGTACCTAATGATTCAAAGGAATTAAATATCTAAAAACTTAATTATACCTTAAAGGTCCTGAAAATCAAATTGTATATCAGGTAAAAATGTTGTAGGAATAACAGTTGATTTATTGGTGAGTATGGTAACAGACACAGCTTTCAAATAGTTTCCAGCTTCCAAATGTTTAAAGCCCTTCATACAGATTTTACCACTCCAATTTTAGTATAGAAGATTATATAGTTTATTCTTCATCATACAAATATAGAACATATGAACTTTTGTCTAAGACATTTGCATGTTCAACTGACTGAAATACACTTTTGAAGAGCTTTTATACTTTTATTTTATTTTTTTTAACACAGGTTATTTCCATAGTACATCACACATTTTTGTCTCCCTTGAAAGAGGAAGAAAATAAGACCTAATAGGAAAGGAGACCAGCAAACTGACAAGCATGACACAGGCAGGGGATTTGCAGGGCACAATTAAACATATGTATTCATTACTAAAAGGTTAATGCGGATTGTAAAATAAAGTTGCAAAGATTACAGTTGCCCCAAGGCAGCTGTAACTTCTGCACTGAACAGTTAGATGGATTTTTACCTGTCCATTAAATCTATTTTGAAGCGTGAGATATTTTAGCAGCTTTTCCTTCATTTGAGCAATTGGTAGTCTTAAAAGCACAGAATTTCTTTTTACATCTACTTGTAACACAAATGTCACTTTTTATATTTTCTTCAATAATTGAAAAAGCTTATACTAATTGCAGAAGACTTTTATATGCTAAGCTTGGTTAAGACATTTTTGTTTTCTGTTCTGAGACAAGGGACTAATGAATACTTAGGCAAAAAAAAAGAAGAAAGAATGGAAAAAAGAATTAAGGGAACATACAGATTTGTGTGTATTTGTCTGGAATAATATCTGTTCTGGTACTCACAAATCTTATGCACAGCATTAGTTCAAATTGACAGAGGCATCAGCACTTAGTGAATTAAAAATGGATCAAAGGTGGTAATGAAGCTGGTCAAATGGAGAATGTGCATGGCAGATTTGGAATAAAGGCCTGTCTTGCCTATTTAGTATTCATGGTCTGGAAAAGAATGAAAAGTGGGCTAGTATTAGTTGAAAATGTATTTAAAATAACAAAAAAAAAAAAAAAAAAGCATTTGCTAGTTGGAGCAGAATTAATCCAAACAGCAAAATTTGACAAAATAGCAAATGAAAACTGGCATACTGGCTGGAAAATAACCTATGATATCAAGTTAGGGTTCTGACAAGCAGCCAGACACAAAGGTCCTGACGTGCTCTAAGAGCTCTGTGAACAAATACAGTCTTCAAGAGAGAGAGCAGCAAAGTCAGCTGAGATGTGGACTGTTCATGATTATAACTTGGCAGATTACAGAGTATAATCATTTATTGTGCACATGTCTTTACCAAAAAAAAAATTGGAAGGACATCAAAGAGCAGTACAAGGGACCCCTATTGGATTAATTAATTAATCACTGGGACAGCATTCTTTGGATCCTTACAGCAGGGCTGGTGGCCATCTGAACACGATAGTAGGTATTCTGCAAATTGGTGTCAGTACTGACCTTAAGAATATCCTGAACAAATCACTTCGTACATCAGTTGGTTGAAATATATGCAGGACCAAAACTATGAATGTTCTCTATTTAGGCGGATCTTCAAATTGCTACCTGAAGTCCAACTGATTAGTAGACAGCTCTAGACAGAATAAATCTGAGATTAAAAGACTTTTCTCTATGCACAAAACTTGTTTAAAGGTCAGAGACTAAGTCAGACAAATAAAAAACAGCTCAGATATAAGTTCTATTTAAAGCAAAAAAAAAAAAAAAGAAAAATAGGAAGCTTTGAAGGAGGAACAATAAAAAATACAAGTCCAGGTAGGATGCTTCAAGAAAAAAGATCAAAAAATCAGTTAATCTTAGATGGTGGCAAGCAGGCTATTAATTTAAAGGCAGGAGAATGACAGATAGTACTAAAATTAAAAACTATTTCCCATTTTTATTTCATAGACTGTCTCGAGAAGATGAATGTTCCAAATATATTAATGACTACAAAAGCTAAGTCCATGTATTCTTCTCCAGAAGAATACATGCTGTAAATTGCTAAACAATATATATTGAATATGGTCCTGATTAAACCACTGTAGTAATGTAAGCATTCCATCAAATTACATTCAGCATGCTTCTGTAAACTGAAAATAAGCACAATTATATATAGAAGAAAAATATTTTACTTTTTTGACAACTACATTTAGATTATTAAACTGTTTTCATCCTCCACACAGCTACAAGACAACTTTTTAAAGCTGGTTCTGATGACCTTCAAATAAAGAAAAAATGTCTGTGCCTCTGTTTATTAACCTGTTCTTTTAAATAAAAATATTTCTAATATTATGGATAGAGCTTAACATGATTTAGAACATTGGCACTGCAATTACTAAATGCTTTGTTACATCTAATTGTATTTAAATAACTTAGGAAAATAATAGTAATACATTTTTCCTGCTATTTATACAATGGGGTTTTTAAGAGATTTAAAGATCATGAACTACACTGAGTGTTTTTAAGACTTTCCATTCCTTTACAAATGAAGGTGATTTAAACATAACACTTATCAAGAAAGTCAAAGGAGTCTAATGTCCTACAGAATACATGAACCAAGTATTGTCAATGTAAGCTTTTTGTTGTCCCATGAAAAAGCTGCCTTGTCATCATCAAGGATTACATTTCAGAGCAAGAGAGGTGGCTTATATGCATAACTGATGTGTTCTTAAGTTACATGATCAGAAAAACAGCAAGTGGTATCTTATGAAGATAATCCCAGAGAGTTTTGGTTTTTCAGCCTGGAGAAGAGAAAGCCCCAGGGAGATGTTATTGCAGCCTTTCAGTACCTGAAGGGGACTACAGAAAAGGTGGAGAACTGTTTAGAAGGATGTGGAGTGATAGGAGAAGGACCAATCTCTTTAAACTAAGGTAGATTTAGATTAGGTATAAGGAAAAAAATCTTCCTTGTGAGGTTGGTGAGGCACCGTCACAGGCTGCACAGAGAAGCTGTGGCTGCCTCCTGCCTGGCAGTGTCCAAGACTAGGTTGGATGGGACTTTGGGCAACCTGGTCTTATGGTGTCTCTGCCCACAGGGATTGAAAGTAGATATGCTTTGAGGTCCCTTACAAACCAAACCATTCTATGATTAATTGACATTGTCATATATTGAATCAAGTATATGCTATACAAATAGTTCAGTATATGTGAACCTTAGTTTCAGTTTGCTGCCTCTAACTTGTTACTGTGCAAGACTGCAGCAGAAATGCATCACCTCTGAGATATTGCAGCCACGTCAGGAATTGAAAAAAATCATGGTGTTCTACCAAGCCAATCTACCCTACTTTTTGCTATGCATAGTCTGCTTTTGATGACTGAATTAAGCAAGTCTACATTCACTGCTGCTATCTAAAAACAGTGCTTTTGGTGCCTTCGCTGTAGGCATCAACTCAAGCCTCTACTCCAGTCTTCGTCGTCCGAACATGGCAGTGCTCAGGTAGACTTTACAGTACAACCTGCCAGATACAAACAACAGACCTACATTTTGTCATTCTCTTTTCAATATTTTTGTGGGATCACTTTTAGGAAAAAAAGAAAAATGCATGTTTTTATCAGGGCAAAAAAAAATCTCTTCTGTAGGAGAGAGAAAAAAATTTCAAGAAACAGATTCCAAGTAATTGCAATGCTACTTCTCCCTAGTCCTAACAATAGGACAAGAGGAAACGGGTTCAAGTTGCACCAAGGGAGGTTCAAATTGGATCTTAGGAAAAAATGTCTTCGCTGAAGGAGTAGTGAAGCATTGGAACAGGCTTCCCAGGGAGGTGGTGGAGTCTCTGTCCCTGGGGGGTGTTTAAAAAATGGGTAGGTGTAACACTTTGGTATATGGTTTAGCAGTTTGGTGGTGTAGGGCTGACGGTAGGACTTTATAATCTTGAAGGTGTTTTCCAACCTCAAGGATTAAATGATTCTATGATTCAAAATTATCTTTGCCATAATGCTGTACACAGATGAGATGGCCTTGCATTATGCTGTAGGGTAATTATTTCAATGTGGTACATTCATAAGATATAACAGTTTGTGAATAATACATTTTTTTGCCTGGATTTTTATTCCTTCATGGTAGTTCAGCTTTCTAAAAATTAATTGAAGATCCAGGATTCTACATAGCGAACCAGAATAATAAGTATTGAACGTTGCCTCTGATTTTACTATACAACATTTGTATCAGGCACTTTGCCAAAATACGCCTTTTTCAGTAGCTTCATTCAAGTTACCTAAGATTATTTCTGACAGCTATTGTTCAAGTTAGCACATACATTTTGAACCTCATAATTAATATACAGCCTTTACATATGTTACTGCTGTGCAGCAAAATCTACAGCTATTGAAGAAGAACACTTAATTCTGTTGCTCTCACTATCCTACAAACACCCAAACTGTTGTATATTCCACTGAGCTGCATTTTAGGACATCACCAAACTGGAGACTGGCTCAATCTAATATTGTAAATTAAAACACCTACAAAAATGGAGGAATTTGATACCGTACCCATCACGTACATTTACTTTTCTACCAAAATTAATTCTAGTCAATTTTTTAACAGAGACCCATGGAAAGTCTTTTGTAGATGCCTTTGAAATAAATTTTGGTTAAAATTTGAGACAAGAACAAAATAATATAATTTGTGGGACATATTTTAAAGAAAGGTCTAGCCAGTATTCATAGGGCACCTGGAAACAAAAATCCTAGAAAAGTAAATACTTTAGAGACAGCCCATATCTCAAAATCATCTTCCTCTTAGAATTTTACTCAAATTTCAGCAACCAGGAAATTAAATTAACAGAATCAACAGAAGTAATACAACTTTTCAATTAAAATAATTTGTTGCACTATGAATTCATTATATTTTAGATGTTAATATAGGCATTTAATCATATTTCATTAGGTATTTAGCTCCACTGGGCTTAGATGAGCCCAAATAAAAGCAAATTAAAAATGTAAATGAAAACAGAATTTGATCAAGATTCTACAAAATATAAGCCACGAAGTTTAACACAATTAAAACATAAACTTGGCATGGAGTCTATTGTGTATAAAACAAATCTTGCAGTAAAAAATAAAATTATTTACAGGAATGCTTAAGAAGAATTTTCTTTTTCCATTCTACATTTTATAAGCCTGTTATGAAAAGAGATGGAAAGCAATTTTATTTTAAGAACTGAAATATTACACACGTTAACCTTTGAGGAAAGCTAAACCATTGAGAATGTGGTAATGGGAGAAAAAACATCATATTTCAAATGGATAACTAGCTACTTGTCCTGCATTTAGTATATTGTTCTGTTTTTTATCATCCGTAGTTTCATACGATTCCCAATGTATTTTTAATGAATATATTTTATCTTGTCTTTAATCTCCTAAACTCTGAAACAACTTTAGTGTGAAATGAGTATTTATCAATATCGATCTCTTTAAACTAAGAGTTGTCTTCCTGCTTTCCCAGAAAATAAGAGACTAATAATTCACTTGCCAATTCATCCCCCAAAGTTATTGCTGGCTAATATTGTCCAGCTTCTTTAAAAAGCATCACAGATGGTGAGTAATAGCAGTCACTGCTTTCTCTGGTTTGGGCAATTATCACACCAGCCATATGGAAAGGTTCATAATTGAAAATTTGGAAAGTATGAAAGTGTGGGTTGTTTGCTGGTTTGTTGTTTTTTTTTTTTTTAATTTGGTGATTTTTTTTGATGCTACTTTTAGATAATTTCAGCAATTTCTTTTTCTCATATATTAAAAGCATAATATGTCATGCCTACTGAACCAAACATCAAGCTACTGAAACAGCTTTATGTGGAAATGTAATCTGAGTGTGTGATACTGAGCAGAAACCCTTAAAGCATCACAGAAGGTGAGATTTCCAAAATGCTTCTGTCCGCAAGGACCACTGTTGCCTGGTGGAACTCTGGCATTCCTCTGGCATTCGAATACCACTAGGAGAATCTACTTCATTTAATTCAGGATGCTCAGCAGACTCTGCTGAGCTGCAGAGGTTAAAAAGTGTGATCCTCCACTGCTGGGACATGTCAGCTTTGTAGCTCCCCTTAGGGCTGACTCTAGATAGTCAAATACCCTGGAAGGTATTCAGAGTTTGCACTGAAGACATCCCAGCTCATGTTTTCTCAAAGTGAGGAAGAAGGTAAACTTTAAGGCAATGTACCCCCTTTCCAAGGGATGCTTAACTTTTTCACTTAACCCTATCTCTGTTATCCACTCAAACGTCTAAAGCCATGTTGATTTACATTCAGGAGAGATTGCATGGGATGAAGCCAAGCCTTTGGCCACGATTCTCCAAAGGGCAACAGTTGGACTGGCACTGGAAAGAAAATACACAGCTGTGTGTGTAGAAGCATATCTGAATTAAATATATCCTACATTATAACCAAAGCAGTTTTAAACTTCCTTTTAGCTCTGATAAGATGCAAACCCACAGCTTTGATTGCTTTTGTTGATGACTAGAGGAAAAATAATTAATTTACTGTTCACTTGCTAAGACGTCTCATAGCTCTGTGATTCCCTTTGGTAGCCTCAGGTACACTTTCCAAAGCCTCCAGCTGCCATTCCCTTCACGGAGTCATTCTCTTTAGCAACTGCACTTACTCCTCTAATGACTGTGGATGGGCAGCCAAGCAGGGAGCAGATGTATCAGCATGTACAGATAAAGCATATGAAATCACTCACGGGGATGATTAGAGCATCTCCAACTGTCATCTCCAAGGTAGAAAAAGAAGTGAAATAGAAAAATTTGTACATTGCTTTTTTTCTAGCTTTGGAAGACCAAAAAGACAGCACCACATTTTGTATTTGCCCCTCACTGCCCCCGAACTAAGAATGCATATGTCTTGGTGTTAGAGAAGGGATGACCCCCCCCCCCCCCAAAAAAAAAAAGACAGAGAGAAAAAAAAGGCAAATATGATCAAAGAGCTGGAGCAGTTACCTAAGAGGACAGACTCAGAAAGGTCTAGGATGACTCAGTTTGGAGAAGACACAGCTGGGGGGACAAATGGTCAAGACTTTAAATAAGAAGCTGAAATAAAGACTACTGTTACTCTGTCACTTATCAAATCCCACAGTATGAGGGCACTTGAGAAAATGAGAAGGAGGTAATTTTAAAAGAGGTCAAACAGAGCACTTCCTTACTGTTTGAGTGGGTAACCTCTGTATTCTGCTGCTGTGAGAGGCAAAGGGCAACAGCCAGGTCAAAAAGGATAAGGGGAATGCATGTTCTATGTATAAACACAGGGTGGAAGGTCTGAATGAGAGGTGTACCTACCAGCAGCCCAGCTACTTCCCTTCTGGTTGCAGGAGCAGCAGGAGGAGACAGCCCATAGGAAGCAGCCAGGCCTTTTTGCTCTCCCTAAGCAGCATCTTGCTCTGCCATCATCAGAGACAGAATAATGGGCTAGAAGTATCCAGCCACGGGCCCAGACCATTTCCTAAGTTCTTAAGTTTGTACAACTCCAACTGTGCAAAGTTTAAATATTAAAAAGTGATGACTGCAGACAAACTTCATAAAGATGACTAATACGTCTTGAGAAAATAAAGTGAAAATGCAATCACTTATTTTTCGTTCTAATTTTGATGAGTTAACTTTTGGAAAATTATAATTACTTCTCAGTAGAAGATAGTTCAAAAGTCAGTAACTCTGTAGTATTAAAACCCCCATCAGTTCAGCTCTGTGAAACACTCCTATATTCCTCAATATTCCAAAATCGTGTGTTCTGTCTCCTGGATAAATTAATTTTCTCTCATTCATAGTTTTTGAATTAAGATAATTTATAAAAGATATTCAATTGCATTTTATTCTATGAGTGGTCTTATTGTTGCTGTTATTAAAAATGAAAGTCATCTGCTCTTTGTCCATTAATTTTTCAGTTTTAAAATTATAAATTAATTCATTTTAGTTTTTGAAATAATCTTGATCATTCAGTGAGAGCAGAGTCATGTTCTTAAGCTAAGAAATCCTGTTCTATTTCAGGAAAATAAAAGATGAAATTGTACTAAAACACAACTTAATCCTTAAAGGAATGATGCTAAATTTGCTAATTCTTTTTTTTTCCCTAAAACAACAGTGCCATTTTTTTAATTTCAATTTTTATCCAACAATTTAATTTCCAGTTAAATTGCTGATCAATTGTCTCAGAAATTAGAATTCTAGACTGTACAAAAATAAATAAAGAACTAAACCCCAAATTCCAATGTTTTCTTTCGGATTTAGGTGAAGGATTATGATGCTAAAATGAGATTTGTTTGTTTTGTTGATTTTTTGGGGTGGGGTTTTGTTGTTACAAAAGAGTGCAAAGTGGCCTCAAGGTGAACTTTACTATCTATTTGGACAATTAGATAGTAGCATCCCATTATTTTTTAGTTTAGCCCTATATCCAGTCTGAAAAACAGCTTCTACATTCAATAGTTTTAGTGCTACATTATTAAAATTGCTACACCTGGGACTGAACAGTATTTTCTCTTCTTCAATAATGTCCCATTTACAATGGGTATTGTATGTCTGAGATTAGGACATCTTTTATTGAAAAAAAAAATAGGTTCCATAAAGGGAGCATTTCCTTTATTCAGTTTAACCATGTCTAAGCATATTTTCCCAAAATATAGATCTTTGATCTTTTTCAACCTAAACGATTCTATGATTGCATAATTCTTATTTTTTAAAGCAGTGTTTACTTGGGAAAAAAACCCCAACCCTATAATACTTGATATCATGATTTACACAGGAAGGTTTGAAAGGGTGGCTTTTCATGAGCAAATTGCACACAGCATTACCAAAAGCTCCAGTTAAAAACTCCAGGGTGTTGACAATTTTTATTTTGTTTATCCCCTCTAAAAAAGTGTTGCACATTCTTAAAGGGTTAGATCAGCTATAGATGTCTCAAAAGTGTCTTAGGAAAAGTAAAGATTTGTGTGTACCCTGAAGGAAGAAGAATACGAAACAATTCTTTTCAGACAGTGATACTACTGCAGGGTAGAGTGGGGAATGTCAGGTACATTCTCCCTTCATAAAGCCAAAAGGGAAACCTTCTAGGCCTTGCAAAAGACATCTACCTCCATGCAGAAAGAAATGTACAACACACGATGCCAGGTAGGTAATTTATTGCAGATTAAGCCTATTTTGAAGTAGAAATAAAAAAGCAAAAAGTTATTTTATTCTTCAGATAAAAATATTAGAAAGCGCATTAATAAAAGTGTTTTTCCCTTAAAAGGCTGCAGATTTTCTTTTTACTTTATCTCTGCTTTTATTTATTTTTGGTGAGGTATACTTTTGTCAGTTCTGGAAAAAGAAGTTTTCTGTGAACCTATAAACAGGGTGGATAGAAACTGCAACAGTTCATATACTGCTTCCATTCGAAAGCCTAATTTTACTGAGAACAGACAGGCCCTGTCCTTTTATAAGATTTGCAAGCACTGTGATTTGACTCAAAACATACAGATAAAGAGATCTAAAAGGAGCATCTAGCTTGGGCCACATATTAGATTGGATACTTAAGTCACATAAGCAAATCAGTATAGATCATTCCTATCTAAATTACTGTAGCTTCAATAAAATCAGTCAAACAAAAACAGGTAGTCCAATTTGACAGTAGTATATGCGCTTGCTAGAGCCAGAATATTTCAAAATTATAGTTATGCTTTCAGAGTGGACAGCAGCAGTAAATGCACTCTCTTTTGTTACTGATACTGCTATAAAGCATGAAGCAAAGTAAAGGTTTAATTTCATCATGAAAAAAGCAGCCAAAAATGTCAATATTGCTTTGCCTTTCCTTTCCAAAGAATTACTTTAATAAAATAAGTGCCTGAGTTGTTTAAAGAGTTTCCATGACATTTACTGGACCCAGAAAGAAATTCCATCCAGTCCCCAGATCCGCAGCCCTTTCCACTCCTCAGGCTTTTGGTAATGTCCCAGGGGCTGGGACTGAAACGTCTTTCTTCAGTAGCCTTTGCTCTGAGGAATGTGGCTGGTGAACCACTTGACAAGAGACAATTTCTTGGACTCTTGCCTCACCATTATGCAAATGAGAGAGAAAGAAATTTAAAGAGAAAGAAATTTAAAGATAGAAATCAGTAGAGATATTTAAAGAGCAAGTGTGAATTTGGGGGTCAAGAATGTTTCTTGCTAGTCAACTAAAGATGAGCAGGAAACAATATGTAACTTCATGAAAGATGGAGAAAGAGTAAAGAAATTACCTTGTGTTGTGCTTTTACGTGGCAAGGTTCTGATGGAGAAGGGGGGGCTGCAGGGGTGGCTTCTGCAAGAAGCAGACAGAAACTCTGCAGGCCCGACAGCGTAAACACCAGCAGGCTCAAGGCCAGAGTCACTGCTAGCCAAGGCCGAGCCCATCAGCAATGGTCACAGTGCCTCTGGGAATCACATTTAGGAGGAAAAAAAATGTAAGCAGCTGCTTTTTGCCACCAGAGAAGGGAGTGAGGAGATGTAAGAAACTCTGCAGACACCAAGGCCAGGGGTGGGGGAGGGGAGGAGGTGCCCCAGGTGCCAGAGAGAAAGATGCCCCTGCAGCTTGTGGAGAAACCCATGGTGGAGCGGAATCCCCCCACGGCCCATGGAAAGCGACGAGAGCCCATCTGCAGCCTGTGGAGAGGACCCACACTGGAGCAGGTAGAGACATGCAGAAGACACTGTTGGAGCAAGTCTCTGCCAGCACTTGTAGCCCTTGGAGAGAGAGAGAGAGACAGAGATGAATGAGGAAGACCCACACCAGAGCAGGTTTGCTGGGGGGAAGGCTTGTGACCCCGTGGAGGACTCGGCTGGAGCAGTCTGGGCTTGAGAGACAAAGATATTCTATGATTTATGACTGCACCCCATAGAAGTGACCCACACCAGGGCCGATGGTGAAGAGCTGAAGCCTTATGGCAAAGGACTCATGTTGGAGAAGTTCATGAAGGACTGTCTCCTGTGTGTGGGACGCCATGGTGCAGCAGGGGAAAAGTGAGTGGAATGGCCCGCCCTGCCACCAAGAAGGAAAACAACTCATGAGGAACTGACTAAAACCCCCATTCCCTGCCCCTCCCCATGCCACAGTGCAGGGGGAAGAAAAGGAGCGAAATCATGACTAGATTGAAGTCTGCTAAGAAGGGAGGGGTGGGAGGAGGTGCTTTAAGATCTGGTTGCACTTCTCATTGTCCAACTCTGGTTTCACTGTGTGTGTAGTGTAGTGTAATAAATTCAATAGTTTTCTTTCCTTTATTGTGTGTTGAATCTGTTTTGCCCATGACGCTAAATGCAGGATGATCTCCCCCTGTCCTTATCTTGACTCCTAAACCTTTCAATATCTATTTTCTCCCCTGTCCAGCTGAAAAGGGGAGTGATAGAGTGTGGTGGGTGTCTGGCCATCAGCCAGGGACAAACCACCACACCTTGTTAACAGACTGATATAAGTTTTGGATGCAAAGAATAATATAGATGATGGGGATAAAAAACCCCAAACTGTTAAGAGTTGACTGGGGAGCAAGTATCAACACATAGCATTCAGTCAGAAAGTCTGCTCTTTTGAGTCATTTCATTACAAATGTCTGACTAATAAGCATGTTTGGAAAGGTATGGGAGATTCAATAAAAATATCTCTGTTACAGAGCTTATTTATTTAACTCACTTTAATCCACAATGTAGTATTTCTAATTAACTCTCTTCTTAAATTGGAGGTGATTATGGCTTAAAGTAGCTTCCTAAAAAATCTAGAAATCCAAATCATATTACAGACCCTGTAAATTAAAACGAAACAAAACAAAATCATATTTTAATTGATAAAGCCTCTCAAATGCATCCGTTTCTCAGAAGAACACGGGTAGATTTCTGCCTCAGTGAGACAAGATAGCTCCAAGGATGTAATACATCAGAACTAAGGACAAACAGGCTGTGATTGCAGAAGCAAAAGATATTAACAGATCTACAGAGCTTTTGGCCTGAGGACTGAGAGTGGTTGGAGACTAAAGAGTCCCAGAGACCTACTTGTTTCCCCATAGTCAGCCTGAGAGCACGAACAGAGGAACTGAACAAAGAGAAGTCTGAAATGGAAAGCTTTAGAAATGATAGCTTCTAAATAAAATATAAGATAAAATTAGGAAAAGATTGAATAGGAGAGTGAGAAAAGCATTATTTAAAAACAAAAAAATATATATATTACGCTGATCCATTTACAGCAGATGCTTTAGAAGAGACCTTTAACTTGAGATGAGCAATCAGAATTTTCTGAATATTAATTCCTTTACTATGCTGTAACAAAATCCCACAAACTGAGTAGATACTTCAGAAGATATTTCTTACACCCTACATAAATATTAAGTAATTTTAATATATCTGGATTTTAGCCTTTTTTTTAGCTTTGTTTTTGTTTGTTTTGTTTGGGGATTGAAGAAAAAAAACAAAAAGGAATGCAGCAGGGCATAAGTCCTCATGAGGGTTGTAGCTTGCAGGGAACAATTAATTCCCTGTACTGGCTATGAGGGAACATGACTAGCATGACTGCTTCTTGTAGTTTTACAGCTGTACCCAGACTAGGAGACAGAAAAGGGAAATACTGGGATATACACAGAAATAAGTGAATTAAGACCTCAACAAACATAATATTGAAAACACTGCTTTCACACATATTCCCTGGATAATTTACACGAGCCAAAGTCTATATGCAGGTTTGTCTGTAGATTATGAGTCTTCTATGTCTCAGCAGTCAGTTAAGAGCCACTGATTCTAAGAACAGTCAGAAATATGCTTATATGAGTGACAGAACAACTGTATTTGCACAGCTGATAACCTGCCTGATCTTCCAATAAAGCTATTTTTTTTACTGTATCATATTTTTATGTAGTATATCTGTAATGGGAGAAACCTTCCAGCCATCAATATGGTGGAAAGAGAACAACTCTTTTTCTACAACAGAAAAAAATCAAGATTTTCTTTTCAATTGGAAGACTGAGATATCTATATTTTTCTGAAGTTATTTCTGTCACGTGTTGACCAGCTTTGCAGTGTGTGGAAAAAAATTGTATGAAGTAAATGAGACTCATCAAATCCTGTGAAAATTAGTTAAGATTCTAACAGATCCTTTAGAATGAGCAGAGGCTTCTGAAATCTGGATTCAGGCTACTTATTTGCTGTACATTGCTAAAGTAGGAAAAAAAGGATTAAATCCATCAGGTCTGATGTGATATCAGGGACATACAGATTCTTTGCCTTGACACTCTCTGCAAATGGCCCTGCATCAGTTAGAGTCCCGATTTCATCTCCTTAAAGTAAGTGTTAAAAGTTAGGTTGAAATCCTGAGATCAATCCAAATATTTTTTTAAGGCACCAAAAAAAGTATTAATTTCAGCAGAGTAAACATTTTCTATGTTTGAAGATCTTCCATGAATATGAAATAATAATTAGAGAAATTCCTTTCCTTATATTCATTAGGTGCTGCTCCTGACAATTCTTTAAAAGTAACAAATGTGAAAATTTTTATTCAAACTTCCACATCACTTCAAGGGTTTTGTCTTGACTGGTGTGGTAAATGATGGATTTTCCTGAAACATTCATCTACATTGAATAAGTTTTTGCTTCATCTCTATGGGAAAAAAAAAAAAAGAACAAACGAAACCAAAACTGTTTCTGTCTGCTTCCACATATGGAAATTGCTATGAATGGCAGTTCAAGTTACTAGTCCAAAGTCACAGAGAAAGTATGTAGCAGACCTGGGACACAGAACCAGAATGTCCAGATCTTAAGTTTATTTCTAAGTCTAACAAAGCTTTTATTTTAACAATCATATTTCCAGGGTGGTTCAATAACCTAGAAAAAGGATGGTTATACTTTAATAAAAATATTAGCAATGCAAATTTTTTATCATTCTTTTTCAAAAGCTATTCTGTGGCAAGATTTGCAAGAAGACATTATCATGCCTAGTCTTGCAGTATGTGTAAAATGTGTATGGGGGAAGTTCTGCAGGTACTTTGCATTCATATGGCATTATACATGCATTTGCATGTTTAAGCTGTTATCATTTAGGCACATTTTATCTCTTGTGGATATTTAGAGTTTCCAGGTCCAAAAGGTCCTTCAGGCCACCTTGTTCAATTTCCAGTATAACAAAGGTCAGGACACACCAGGTCTTAAACTTGACAGATCATTACCACTCATTGCATGTACCTTTGTAACTACAGGAAACATTTCATCTGTGGTCCTAATGATAAATCATATAGGAATAATTGTTGTGGTTTAGCCCTGGCCAGCAACTAAGCACCATGCAGCTACTCTCTCACTTTCTCCCAGCAGGATAGGGGAGAGAATTGGAAGAGTGAAAGTGAGAGACCTCGTGGGTTGAGATAAAAAGGGTTTAATAAAACACACAAAAAAGGAAGATGATAATAATATATTTATAACCCAATATACAAGTGATGAACAGCACGATTTCTCTCCAGAAAAAATTTATGCTGCCCAAGACTTCTCAGCTGCCATGAAAGACACCCCCCCCAAACTGCTCAACCTGTCAGCCCATACAGCTGCCACTTTGCACCTCAGCCCACCCCCGGTTATAAATGGAACGTGATGTTATATGTTATGAAATATCACTTTGGCCAGTTTGGGTCACTTGTCCTGGCTGTGTCTCCTCCCAGCTTCCTGGGCACCCTCAGCCTTCTTATTATCAGGGCAGTATGAGAAGCTGAAAAGTCCTTGACAGCTTGGCTACAGTAAAAACATCAGTGTGTTATCAACATGATTCTCATCCTGTATCTCAAACACAACCCTACACAATCCCCTAGAAGGAAAATGAACTCGATCCCTGCCAAAACCAGGACAATAATGCAAGCATGTAGAATCATAGAATCATTAAGGTTGGACTAGACCATGATCTAGTCCAACCATCCCCCTACCACCTACGCTGCTAACTAGACCACGTCCCTGAAGCAGGCTGTCCCCCTGCAGCTACCGTCCCCCCACACCTTCTCCACCAGAACCCAGCCACACAACACTACAACAATCACATCCAACATTTCCTTGAACACCCTGAGGGGCGGTGACTCCAACCCATTCCAATGCTTAACCACTCTTTCTGAGAAGATATTTCTCCTAATTTCTAACCTGAACCTCCCCTGGTGCAACTTGAATCCATTCCCTCTCATCCCGACGCTACTTATCTGTGAGAAGAGGCTGACCTCCAGCTCACCACAACCTCTTTTCAGGTAGTTGTAGTGACCATTAAGGTCTCCCCTGAGCCTCCTCTTCTCCAGGCTAAACAGTCCCAGTTCTTTCAGCCACTCCTCATATAACTGTGTTCCAGACCTTTCATCAGTTTTGTTGCCCTTCTTTGGACACGCTCCAGGGCCTCGGCATATAACGTTTTTGCCCACCCTTGTAACATTACAATATTTATTGCATATAAACACGAGATTTTTGATCAATTTAAATGTTCATAAGATTAAGGAGGAGTTTGTGGACGTTCTCATTAGTGCATGCTTGAACATTTATTTTATTTCCTGTATATTGAACAAAGATTGCCAAATATTTATAAAAGTTAATGAAATGTGGATAGGCCAAACATGGCATAATACTTTAATCTGCCATCCTGACATTGCACTAATTAGATTTAGTAGAATTATTGCAAAATTAAAATACTTTTCAAAGAATACATTCTAAAGGTCACCAGATTTGTCACAGATTTCAATCTATGTCCAATCACATAGATTCACAACTCTTTGGCCCTCATTACTTTAAAATCTATATCAATCTAATCAAATTGTTGTAAGATGCAAATACTTACCAGATGCACTTTACAGAAGTAACATCAAAAGCTACTGTTAGCACAGACCACATAACAAAGCAGGACCAATGATCATAATATTAAAATCTATAAACACTTATTCTGTATTTTCTATGGTACATATATTTTATATACTAAAACAACTGTGAAGTATATGCATCTTACATAGTATACATTTTACTTTACAATATGTTTTAGTAATAATAAATGTTAGAAAAAACTGTCCTACCATGTTACATTTTATGCTTCCTTGCATCAGCTGATTACTTAATGATAGTATGAAAGCACATACAACCTTAAAAGATTATAAAATAGAATATTATGTTGTATTAAACGGCATAAAAATCATAGAATCATTGAATAATTGAATCATAGAATCTTTAAGGTTGGAAAAGACCTCTAAGATCATCAAGTCAAACTGTCTAATACCATCATGTTAACTAAACCATGTCCTGGAGTACCAGATCTACATGTTTTTTGAACACCTTTAGGGATGTTTACTCTCTTTGGGCAGCCTGTTCCATTGCTTAACCACTTTTTCAGTAAAAAAATTTTTCCTAATATCCAATCTAAAGCTTCTCTGGTACAACTTGAGACCATTTCGTCTTGTCCTGTTGCGAGTTACTTGGGAGAATGGACCAACACCCACATCACTACAACTTCCTTTCAGGTAATTGTACAGAGTGGTAAGGTCTCTCTCCTCAGCCTTGTTTTCTCCAAGCTAAACACCCCCAGTTCCCTCAGCCGCTCCTCGTATAACTTGTGTTTCAAACCCTTTACCAGCTTCATTGCCCTTCTCTAGGCACACTCCATCAAGCACCTCAATGCCCTTGTCCTGAGGGGCCCATAACTGTGCAGCATTCAAGGTGCAGCCTCACCAGTGACATGTACGGGGGGGATGATCCCTGCCCTGGTCCTGCTGGCTACACTATTCCTGATACAGGCCGGGATGCCATTGGCCTTCTTGGCCACCTGGGGACACTGCTGGCTCGTGTTCAGCTGGTTGTCGACCAACAACACCCCCAGGTCCTTTTCTGCCGGGCAGCTTTCCAGCCACTCTTCCCAAAGTATTGCACAGGGTTGTTGGGACACAAGTGCACGACTTGGCACTTGGCTTTGTTAGAGCTCATACAATTGGCCTCAGCCCATTGATCAAACCTGTCTGAAGACAAAGAAAGTAAGAAGTAAGCCTCTCTTTATTTTTTTCCATTTAGTACTGAGTATAATAATAGTTTTCATTTCTATCACACTTTTGCTCTGAGAATTTAAAACAGTCATTAATATGATGGTTAATAAGCTGGATAAAATCACTGAGGCTGAACAGCATGCAAGACATGCAACACAGTTACACCACATACAGGACAGTGCTGTGTGAATTGATGTGTCCTTACATATTTCTTATTGTGAAGTCTAGATAAAATTTACAGCTCTTCAGTTCACACACTCAATGTAATGACATAAAAGTCAACAGTTTCAGTGTCAGCAGAAAATATGCATTTCCCCATAATTTCTGCTGCATTGTACATCTTATAGATTAAGATAATTATTATTATTTTTACTTAGAACAACTCCAAACCATTAGACTCTAAGCACAAATTTTTGAGCAGTTAAATCACAGAACAACATTTGAGTGGTATTTACGGGTGATCCATATATTTGTGCAGTACTGAAAGGTCAAAGAATTTGTGGATACACAACTATTGCCAAAAGGGCTTAGAGAGCAGAGGTCAGTTCAGGTGAGGTTGTAATATGATTTTTTTGCTGCTAGGAAATTTACTTATTAAAGTGAATATTGACTCTGTATCTGTGCTCACAGCCTACAGCAATACCAACTAAAGAAGCCAAGTGATCAAGAATGTAGTCTGTGACTGGCAAAAGCAGCAAACCTTGACTATATGAAAGAAAGCTTCATTCTCCATCAAGTTTAAAGTGCCTGTAGCTCATATCAGAGCATGTAACTGTGTTTTTCACAATTTTAACACTGAAAGAATGTGTCAGGTGATGGAGATTGAGGAGAGTGAATTTATTCCTTCTCCCACCAGCTCCAGCAGTGCAAGTATGCTTTTTCTCCTGCAGTACAAGATGCCCATGTGCATCAGATACAGTCTTTTGGAAGTTTGTATCTAATTTCTAATTTCTCATTTAAAAAATATATTGTATTAATAGACATTCTTTCATAATATTTTATTTATAATCATACCTGAAATATTCTCTGCATTGCTTTCAGCACCATTGACTCAAGACTTTGTTACTGCTGATTAAATTCGAGAAGGTGGCAGGTGTGAAAGGAACTGCAGAACAACTCCTGTGGGGGACATCAACTGGGTAGCAATTTGACTTAGTTACTCCATACTCAAGGGCAACAAACCACAAAGAAAAAGGGGCGAGTAGTTAGCAATTCCTGTAGTAAGTATCACAGACTGATCCCCTGCCATTGCTTTCTGGTCAATATTGTCATCCCAACTGACAGCTGAGGCACAGCTTTCATTTTGCTTAATGAGCCACAGCGTAATTACCTCTTATCACTACCCATGCTCACAGTGTAGTGGCTTTTTACAGTTTAAAGTTAGCAATAAATCTTCCTTTCCAGAAAGTAAAACTCTACAAAACTTAAGAGTATTCTGCAAGATTTCAATAAATAAGCATTTAATGACAAGAAAACTCTTCCAACAAGAACTTTTTTGACCAGTCCTACAAGGTACATAAATTAAGTGAACTACAAAAAATAAAGAGACAAGAAATTGCTATTCCTGTTAAATTGCTTTTCCCTTCCTTTTGTTTCAATATGAAAAATCATTATCTTTTTAAAGGCAAAAATTGAAACTGTGTTTGTAACCATAGAAACTACCTTTAGTCACAAGTAAAATAAATTTAAATCTGTACTGCACAAAGTCCTAAAATATCGCACGCTATTAGCGTGGAAATATGACAAACATGAATGTAATTCTCTCCTTAAATAAACGGAGTTGGGAATGTAATCAAACTTGTTAAAAGACTTGCCATGTGAAGTGCAAATCTTTAATATCTCTGGAAAAACAAAACCACAAATACCTGTCTTCTCCTTTGCACCCTCCTTCCCACTGCATGGCAGAAATGGGCCATCCTAAATTCATAGCAGCCGGCATTTAATAGAAGGCATCCTTCAGGTTACTCACCCTCAAAAACCAGTTCTGATTTGCATTTTGTATGGTTTTATCTGCTTCTTTAGATTATAACAAGCTGTATTTAAGCACTAATGGCAAAATGGGCAAGTATTCTCTGGTAAAATATGTACACAACACGGATTTTTAAATTGAGTTGTCTGTGTGTCATGGAGCCAAAGTCATGACTCACCAGACAAAACAAGTTTTTTAAATACATTCCTTTTTTTTTTTAATTCTCTTCTGCTCCACTACTGGTTTCTATTCACAATTGTTTCGTCATTTTAATCTTGAATAATTTGCATTGTCTCTTATTTCAGCAATGTTATCTTTTCCTGTAATGAATGTGGCTTTCTATGCTTTCATTTGTCATCTGTATTTTCTTAGTTCATGTGATTGAGCTTGTAGAAAACATGGGAGCCAATAGCAATAATCAGAGTTCCACTAAATGCCCCTTACTGCACATCTAATACATTCTCTGTTTGGTCCCTGATCTCTTCAACCTTTCTTCAAGCTCTGCTTATATTTTTACTTTGTTCTTTCATCACTTATAATAATATGCATTCATGATCTTACCACTCATCTGCTGTGTCTTTTCATAACCTTCATACTTTTCCTAGCTCCATTTATCTTTTCACACTTGCTGTTTTTCAGACACACCACATACA
The DNA here is from genome assembly GCF_964237585.1 of Gallinula chloropus. Lineage (NCBI taxonomy): Eukaryota > Metazoa > Chordata > Aves > Gruiformes > Rallidae > Gallinula > Gallinula chloropus. The sequence goes on from NC_140086.1 coordinate 19,387,623, forward strand.
CAGCTTCTGTGACCCCAGTGTATTCTTCCCAGAGAACCATTTTTTGTACCAGGCACCCTCCAGATCATTTCAGCTCTCTGTGAAGCTCTCGTTCTCAGTAAAGTCACAAGGGGAAGACATGTCAGGCTGACGGAAGACAGACTCTCTAAAATCCTCAGCTTTGGAGACAGGAACAAAACCAATCGAATTTTTTCTCCATTACACTCTCAAACTACAGGAAAATGTCATTTGATAGAATGTAAATGCATACTTTTTCTTAATTAACCAGCATCTTACCCACATTTCAGCACTAGTGAAAAACAACTGGATGTAACTGGGAGAACTTTCCCTGCAAAGGGGCATCAAAGTGTGGGGAGCCAGGTTTCATCAGCCTTTATCTTCTAAGCAGTAGACCTGTGCAAGAAGAGGAGTGCTTTAAGCCTGGAAAGTGTCCATCATCCACTTGCTCCAACCCACCCATCCAAATTTCTCTGTAGATCACTGTGCTTCAGACCATATTCCTTATGGAGAATTTAGCATTGCTCTTGCCCATATGCATGGAGCTACAGCCTTACACTGGAGACAGTAGGAGCTGTACCACTGGCAACAAAAGGTACTTAGCCAGTCCTCCAGACAGTATATAACCACTGCATGTAAATAAAATGTTGTTTCTTCTCTGAGTTTTTTTTCTTTTCAGGTTTGGAACCCACTGAGCTCCCATAGCTGTTATTCATTTCAACATTAATGGACCTAATCTTCTTCATTTATAGTTAATCAGAGGGATCAGCCAAGTATTAACATGACTAAAAATCTCACTAATGGTTTTTAACTGTAAAGACCATTTAATGCCTTTGTGGTATAGACCTAAACTGCTACAGTCAGTAGCTGAGCAAGGAACCTCTGTGGCTTTTACTATACTAACAGTATTTGTTACTCCCCATGAAGGCTGAATCTTCCACTTTCGCTGCTAGTTTCTCATTAACAGAATAGAAAATGTTAACACTTTGGACAGGGGTGAGTAAAGTACACATTTTACCCAAACTCAATTAAACATTTTCTCAGGAATAGCATAAAACCTTAGTCATCACAGGCAAGGCAGGTGGAAAGGATGCAAAATTTCAGAGAAACATAACTAGGTCAGGAGGTGTAAAAGGAAGTGAAAAGATCATAATGTACCTGTATGGAGTATTATCATAGGTGGTGGCTTTTCTAGATTTGCAAATGAGCTGTAAAATATATGGTTCAACTCCAAACAGTCATTAAATAGTTTTGATTAACTCTATGTTGTTAAAAGAAAAAGAGACATGTGGAAAAGGACATGCTACGTAAATATAAATTCTCAGGATTTGTCTGAATTTCCAAATTATGAGTGGATCTAGTATACAAAAAGCATGGGATACAGTACAGCATGAAACATAATTCACTAAAGCATTAATATCAGACACTATCCATTCATATTAGTTGACACTGAAAACCAGGTAGCTGACTTGGTTATAAGCAACTTTGGATTTTAGATTAGATTTTGATTTTTCCTCTTTCTTTCTGCACCTTTTCACATCAGAGCAATCACTTGTAGACTATTAATCTTGTCTTTGAATAAAAGCCAGATATCCAAGAGATAGTGATGAAACATTAATCTTGAAATGCTCAAGTGGAACATTGTACATGTGCATTTTACTTCATGGTAATAAGCTTAGTGTGGAATAAATCCTGTATCTTCAGAGGGCTACTTGAGAACAGTAAGTGGTTCATTCCCACAGCACAAAGAAAGATGAGCATAGCAGTGGTGTAGGTGATGCAGTCTTGCCCCAGATTCACTGTCTGTCCAGCAGCAGGGAGAAGGCAGGGGGAAGCAACAGAAAACTGGGAAAAAGAGGAGAAGTAGGAAAGCAGACAGGCACAGGGGCAGGCCAGAGGATCCAACACTGTGTTCTAGGAGAAGACAACTAGGAAGATTTTCCATATCCTCAGACCCAGGAGAACAGCAGCGGTTTCCCAGTCATCCACAGAGTACCTACCCCTCTTGGCACCTTGTTCCACTGTACTGAAGAGGTGCACAGTTACTTTGAAATGTACCTTCTCCTGAGGGGGCAAGAGGAGTTTGTGTTGCTTGCTGTTCTATTTTCCTAACTTTTTTTGGTATGTTGCTAAAATGAAAACATAAGCATTGAGATTTTAGTATATAGCTACTCCCATAAAATAATGCACCTGTTTTCTTTCTCTTCTATTATCCACAGAAGCTAAAAAAGGATGAAATATTTTAAAGTGGTCACCCTCATTATTCAGTATTATCCCTAACTGAAACAGTTATTTTTAAATGGTGGATGAATCCATTGTTCATATGAAAATCAGAATTCCTAAACGTGTTGAGTTTAGGACATGCATTGACTTCTGAATTAGAGCACATTGTTCAAGCTCCTACTGCTCTTTTGATTTAGCTTTAATAGTTGCAGGTTTTTACTACAAAATTCTATTTCATAAGTTTTCATGCAATCAAATTTCCACTACTTAGTTTAAAGACAAATACAGTAAAAGCAAATACCCTTCTGCAAAAGTGTAATTTGGGATCTTTTTTCTTGTTTTCAATCTCAAAAAGCTAACCACTATGTCTTTCTGTTTTGCAACATTGCAATCAACCCATCCTATCAATATTACCACTCAAAAAATCAGATGAGGCAGACTGTCATTAGCTTACCTGGAGATTGATACTGTAGTTTTATGAGATGCCCTAAAGTCTCCAAAATATTTGCATCCGGCAAGCAAAACACCTGCAGTTCATATGCCTTCTTCTACAGCAGGTGATTTGGGGATTTTTTTATGGTATTACACGCCTTTACACAGGAATGCACCAAGTTAAGCAAATATCCATCTCAAAGTTTATAAAATCCAGAAATTATATGTAAATTCAAGCAAGTGCTAGACACTACTGCCTGGCTACAAAGAAATGACGCAAGTGTGTTGCCAGTGTTTGTTCTGGAAGTTATGCCTGCAGTCATTGTTCTCAGTGGGAATTAAAAAAAAAAAAAGAAAGGAAACAGTTTTGGTTTAATTTCTATGTGAGCAAGGAAGAATTATGGTATATTTTGCTAGGCAGTGGTCTATATGCCTAGACCAAGTCTCAGTTTCTGAATACTACATTTTGAAGTACATTTCAAAATCCACAACTTGAAGTTCATTTACTTCCATTTATTAGAATAAATTACTGGTTTCCTACTCATAGAAATCTATCACAGGATATATCAGTATAAAGGAAAAAATAAAGGCTAAATCAGTATAAAGGAAAATCAGTTTAAAACTAAAAAATAGCTTGTTGGTCTTTTCTGAACAATGTATATACAGAACATCACAGTTAAATATTCACTGACATAGCTTTATGTCTCATCCTTAGCATTACTGATTTAGTATAACACAATTGAAAATTTAAAGTAAAACAAATAAACCCAAATTACTTAGAAGAAAAGAATTTATACTGTTAATAACTTATGCAGTCTTTTATTAAAAAAAATATATAACAATGATTAAAAAGTGTGGCTTTAGGCAAATAAATAAAAAATGTGTGCTGACAACAGTGCAAATTCAGTTTATGTTGAAAAAAAAATTTTTAATGAGATATGGTAATAAGTCTTCCTGCTCTTCACGGCCATGCACAAAAGCATGAGTTAATCAGAATGGAAACTTTTTTTGTGTGCATTTTTCATATTGATCTTCAGAACTATGTTATCAGTCAGCATTAAACCAGCTGAAGGGATAGACTGGGTGATTTTTTGCTGTCCCTGCACCAGCATTTTGAAAAATGTGCATTGCACACTCTGGATCTTCATTTTCACATACTATTCTTCCTGCTTCAATGGAACACGCTGGCTTCTTGTTTATTAAACTACATGTTTGCTATAGCCTGAAAACAACTATAAACATGTGAAAATTCTCCTACAAGATTTTCTGTGATATGTCTCTTCCTTCAGCAGTGGGAGACACATGTGGGAGTGGCATACAAAGCACTGACACATAAGGTTGAATTTTATGGAGGCCATCAAGCGTTCAGATCTTGACAGTATTACGGATTCTGCCTTTAACATGACATGTGCTTCTTTTAACATCCAGTCTGAAAGCAAAGGAGCCCTTTTGTAAATTTTGGAATTAGTCCATTTGGATAACCACAAATCTTCATTCTGTTTTCAGATAAAAGATGAAGCATCTACCAGCCAGAACATGTGCTGTGGAAATGCCAAAATAACTAATTAAATGCCACACCAAAGGTGCAATAAAAGTTTTAAGTGCTTTTTATAAATAACAACCCCTAGGAATTTACAGCTGTTAAATTAGCTACAACCTTTTCTTGAATTATATAGCCCTGATCTTCAGGTTTTAATTAAGTTTTTCCTTGTGCAATAATTTTCAATATGCTTCTGTTGAATTCAAGAATTGGTTCAAATACTGTACAAAGAAAAAGATGTAATTTAAATTGGAAGATTGGAGCTACATAACTCAAACAAAGGCTATTCAGTGGAAAGGACAAGAAGCTTGATCACCTGGTTAGCTGGGTTCTTTCAAACAAAATGGCTTTTAAATGCAAATTCTCATACTTAGGAGTAAGGAATACCTACAAAATTGACAAGTACATCCTGGAATGAGTGAATCCAGAGAGGTGTGGCCATCTAAATTAAAAACCATCGGAATGTGGACTTCTGGGATTCTGTTCTGACAAAAGGGTGAGATTAAGGCCCAGATTTATCCTTTGTACCTTTAGACCTTTTGCCTGAGATTTCAAAATGTAAAATTTGTCTCTTAGCCTTAGGCAGTGCCAGGAGATGGGTATCTCTAGGGGGTGATGCAGATATTCAAAGACTTGAGTTGCATATTGAATGCGGTCTGTGTTTGCCTGTTAATTAATGACCTCTCAGCTTCATCACATCAATTTACCTGACTAAAAGGAGTCAGAGAAACCTGGGACTTTAACAGTGAAGCTGACCATCAGATGAGATGTCTACCATAGAAAATGATGGATTTTTGATCTGGTATCTTCAGAGTAAGATGGGACGCTTTCAGAAGATTCACTCAGAAGTAGGTTACACATTGGTCAAGGAGAAATGACTGAATGTGCTTACAGAGCTGAGGGATGCGGTATGGCCTGTGGCATTTGGCAAACCAAACTCTTGGTGACCTATGAAGCAGTAAAATGTGGTCTCACTGTCCTGCCTCAGTGATGGCCTTTCTCCACTTCTCCCCATGGGTGAGGTGCAGCAGCTGTGTGACAGTGTGTAAGATGTGGACACAAACTTCTTAGCAGGTTCTCTCCTTTGCAGATACTGTCCTACTGGCACTAAATTTAATTTAGTGCTAAGAAATTCGACCAAGCACTCTTCCTTATTTAGCTTCTTACATTGCCTTAGATTACTCACATATTTCAAACTAGATTTATCTTAGGGTCTCAGCTTGATTGCTAACAATCTCCCTGGTTTTAGGATTTTACTATTTTCTTTGTTGTTTGGCTACTCTAATTGTTGCCATAAACTCAGGAAGGAAATTATAGAGATCAATCACCTTAAACTCATTCCCACCTGCAAGAGTTCACATCATTCAGGAAATCATAGTAAACTACATAATAATAAGCATATTCATGTGGTTATTTCAGATGTGCTTTTACATCCAGCTAGAAAGATAATGCAAGGTCCACTCAGAGACTTATGGCACAATGATCCAAGGCAAACAGCAACCAAATACATGGCAAAGCAGATTCTACCTTTTAAAGAAAATAATTGTTCACCAGCCAAGTAAGTTGGAATAAGATTCTTGGTCTAAAGCAGAGTGAGGTCTGACAGCCTTTCAGCTCAGGAGGAAATAAATGGCTTCTGAAGAGAAAGGGTGATGCAGACTCTAAATCTGTCTGATGGTGTGATTGCAGAGCTCTGAAAGAAGCTCTTTTATACAGGTGAACTCCTTGGTGAAAAATCTCTCTTTATGCCTTAGATGCATCTTGGAATATATGGCAAGCACGAAGCCATAGCTCTTTGTCAGAAGAGAGGAAGTCAGCAGAATTTTTAACTGCTTTGGATGCCACAAATTGAGTGTTGTATTTAGATTTTACCTGGCTGTTGTAGACAAAAAATAGCTTAAAATCTGAGTGCTAACAGGCTGGAGATAATTGGGTGTACATCTGTCTGCAAGTCAATGTTTGAAAGTGAACTTTTGCACTGCCAAGCAGAAACCTGCTACCTGCTAGATGCAACGAGTATTGCCTGGCTTTAAATTTTGATAATGTCCAGACTGAAGAAAAGTGGCACATCCTGAATCCTCATATTAACATGAATGAGACTTAAGCACCAATTAAGAAGTTGATCAGGCATTTAAGTTCTGTACATAAGCTACTTAGACTGGTAAACCCAGGAGCTTGGGACTGAAAGAAGGGTGCCTGAAAAGATGACGTGGGCTGGGAAAGAACAAAGAGGCCCAGAGGAAAGGTGGTGAAGTTGCTGGCTGAAGGAAAGATCATGGAAGTTGGGGAAGAACCTAAAGATGGAGAAATAAAATGAGACATATGCAGGATGGTGTCCCAGGTTCCAGGACTTTGGCCAGTAACACCCATTGCTGATAACTGCTAGCAGCAGCACAGCATGAACAAAGACAACTTTGTCCTGGGCTGACAACAACCTCCCTGCTGGGAAGCGAAGCCGAGACCTAATGAACAGCATGGACACCTTAAGGCATAGCACAGGTCCTCAGTAGCCCCTCCACTATAGTCCAAGAGCAATAGAGTGTGTCCTCATCTACCGTGGATGGGCCAGACCTCACAGAGTGAGAGAAGATGGGGCACTCTCCCCTGTCAGTGACAGAGAAGGCTCCCTGGGACATGATAAGATGGTTGAACAGACAACTCAACTCTGAAGGTCACAGAAAGAGATTGACAGCAATGGAAAGATGGAAACTCTCCATTTGCTTAATTATGTTGTATCACTCAAAAAGCCCTACATTTATGGGAATATACTATTGCTGTTGTAGCTCCAAAAATATAGCACAAAAGCAAATTGTAGACAACATTTTTTAGACTTCTTAATGGAATCATTAGGGATCCATTTTCTTATCAGAAGTGGATGACAGAACTACTGCTTGATGTTATTATGATACATGAAATTTGACCATATTATGCTCAAACCCTTTTGGTCTGTTCAAATTTTGTATTGCTGAGTGTGAGGACTCCAAATCCAGGAGATAGTTGGCTGTGTGGTCATGACTGACATTCACTACTGCTACTGCCCGAGAAGAGACAGACAATTCTCAATGAACCTGAGGTGCTGCAAACTGTGTTTGGAAGACCATTTTGACAATCTTCAAAAGCCTCAGCTGTACGTGTCCAACACAGCAGCACATCTTACAGCTTCGAACTCTGAGCTTCTCCTGTTCTACATGCTTTGATATGCAATGAGGTCATAATACGTGCTTATGACAACAGTGCTTACTGAGCTGAGGATTGTGATATCAAAGTTGAAATATTTTGACTTTACTGCATGATTAAACATCTTGAGGAAAAAAAGCAGAGTTATACAGGACTATCACAAACCTTTAAAGCATATTTCTCACATAAAGATAAAGGTTACCTCTAGTATGTTGCCTCTGGAAATGTTCTGCCAGGTTGCTATAGCAACTTCTGCTATGTAAATTAGCAAGAGCTTTATCACAAGATTTTTAGATTGTTGGATTTAGGAAAAAAAATGGGAATAAGAGCTGAAGTGAAAAATAAGCTGGAGAAGCATCTAAAGGGACCAATTAGTAGTTAGTCGTGGTCCACTGGCAACTAGATACTAAATGATTTTTTAAACTACTGCCCTAAAATGTCCATCCTCAGTGGAGAATTAGTGTTTTCAACATTTTCTCCTTACACAGTCTGCACTGACAAAGGTAGTGGCACTTAGGATAAAGAAATTTCCTTTTAGGCTTAAAGTCACTTTACATAATCCCCTTATACCACAGAAGAAAGTCCAGTATCAGTTAACTTCAGACATGTACAAAACTAAAAGACCAAATGAGGAACAACAGAAGGGAAGTATCTGATTCTAAGGGTACCCCAAAGTTGTTGAATGCTCTGAACTTAGGAAAAGCACCAGAAGGTCATTTTTAACACTCTGCTCTACTTACAGATTGCTCATTAAAGTAGCAGTGTGACTGTCAGGGGATTCTTTTTCTAATCAGTCTCTCCATTTCAAAACGGACCATGAATTTCTGCATTTTCAGTGCATGATGCAAAGTATATTGATAGGCACCTGCTGACCTTAGTTGGCTTTGGATTAATCCCTAGTATATTTAAGGATGATCAGTTAGTTTACAGATAGTCATAACCTGCTGGGTCAGAGATCCCAAGACTCATTAGTGTTTTTCAGTAAAATTATTAGGTGTACAGATGGCATAAGGTAAAATGCCATATCCTTGTTTCCAGCAAAGAAACAGACCAGTCAAAAAGTAAGGTAAAATGTCAGGGGAAAAAAAAAAAAAGTGCATTTTTCTCTTTTTCTATATAGCAATATATCTGTAGTTCCCTGATGGTAATTTCCTGTGTTAGCTGTTACTGTAATTGACACCAGGTTATTATACAGACGTAAATGGAAAAGAACATATTGGCCCTCATGAATGGGTTAGCAGGTGACATGGGCACCATGAGCAAAAGGCTAGGTGATTCAAAGGACAATCTGTCTGGTAATATGTGTCCATTTCTGATTTTTTTTTTTTTAAATTATATTTAGATCATTTGAGGGCACAATGTGATTTTTCCCAGTAGAAAAACTTTTCAGATGGAAAGCTTATGCTGAACTAGCTCTTTCGCCAAAGTCTGTTATCATCAAAAAAAGACCCTTTAAAGGTATGCTTCAGTGTTTTTGCTGGGAATTAAAAATATGATGGAAAAAGCCATGAGGGAGAGGAAAAATGAAATATAACAACAACCTTTAAAGCGAAACAATTTTTAAAAAACCCAAAACACAAACATGTCTTCAGTGAGGACTGGAATACAAAATAAAAGCTTTGATGTGTATGTATCCTTCTTAATGATGCATGAAAAACCACTCAGATACAGAGTTTTAGGTTAGGTCATGATATGTTTTTAAGAGAATTTCATAGCAATTCATTTTTAATTTTTTTTTTCCACTACATATACAGGTTTTGCCTTCATCATTTTTCCTCCCTTAAATATAGTATGACTATACGGTAAAAGAAAAGAAAAATATATAGGGCAAACACAAGCAGACATTCAACACAAAATTTCAGAGTGATATTTTATTTTTTTTTTTTTAACCTACATGTTCAATCTGCTTGGTAAAAAGATTGTGTATATTAAAGATCTTTTCTGCTATTTTAATTAGAGGTTGAAAATAACATTTTCTCATTGATTATTTTACACCACCAGGGAGACTTCTCAGAAGGGAAAAATGGATTTTTAAAGCTAAAAAATACCTCAACATATTTTTAATCGATCAGGAAGGCACCAAAATTTACAATGACACTTTTTTCCTCCAGATCATATATAAGTGTTCTTTTTTTATTAAATAAAAGTTTTATCAACATTTACCTATTACTATTATCTATTATTAGTCTCCTTTGTGCTGCTATTATTTATTGTTTCCTACAGGACCTGAATATGTGCCATCTGCATGTCAATAATCTAATAAATTCAGAGTCTAATCAGTAAAGATTTAATCTATTTTTAAATGTGGAAGTTAAATTTAATTTTGCCTTTTTCATTAAAATGATGATCCAAAAAGTACTTTATTCTCATTAGATATGAAAGGATAAGATTGGATAGAAGTGAGATGAGACTATCTGGTATCTGATAAGAAATCCTAATTTTACAGCCTACTGTTTTGTTTGTATACCGGACTATCATAATAAAGAGGGGAATAATCAAAAAGTAAAGAAGCTTTTTAAGGAAAAAGGAAACAGACATTCTTCCTATCTTCTACTACAAATGCAAGAATGAAGTAAGGGACATGTTCAACTAGGCACTTGGGTGAAAAAGCAGAACAGAGAGCTCAGATCCTTCAAATCTTCATCAAATTCTTGAATTACTTAAACAGTATCCCAGCATGGAGTGCTTTGGAATTGGAAAGAACAGGTCTGGAAAATGTCAAGAAAATCAGGAGCTTTTTTGGCATCAGGAATAGCCTAGCCTAGAATAGAATAGAATAGAATAGAATAGAATAGAATAGAATAGAATAGAATAGAATAGAATAGAATAGAATAGAATAGAATAGAATAGAATAGAATAGAATAGAATAGACAGAATATCCTGAGTTGGAAAGGACCCATTTGGATCATCAAGTCAAACTCCTGGCTCCACATGGGGCCAAACAAGTCAGAGCACAGGACTGAGGGCGTCATCCAGATGCTTCTTGAACTCAGGCAAGCTCAGTGCTATGACCTCTTCCCTGGGCACCCTGTTCCAGTGCCCAAACACACTCTCAGGAAAGAACCTCTTCCTAATATCCAACCTAAACCTCCCCTGTCACAGCTTCATATTGTTCCCTTGGGTTCTATCACTGGTCACCAAAGAGAGGAGATCGGTGCCTGCCCCTTCACTCCCCCTCTTCAGGAAGCCATAGACTGTGATGAGGTCTCCCCTCAGCCTCCTCTTCTCCAGGCTGTACAAACCAAAGGACTTCAGCCCCTCCTCATAAAACTTCCCCTCTAGAACCTTCCCCATCCTCATTGTCCTCCTCTGGACACTTTCCGATAATTTTATGTCCCTTGTACTGTGGTGCCCAAAACTGCACATGATACTCAAAGTGAAACCTCACCAGTGCAGTGTAGAGCGGAATAATCACCTCTCTGGACCGTCTAGCCATGCCATGCTTGATGCACCCCAGGATACATTTGGACCTCCTGGTTGCCTGGGCACACTGCTGGCTCATGTCAACCAAGATCCCCAAATCCGTCTCAGCATGGCTGGCCTCCAGCATCTCATCCCCCAGTCTGTTGCCAGACAGGAAGATGAGTGAGAGTCTGGAGAAGGAACTTTGAGATTTATTGTGGCCCTTTAAAAGGTTATCGGCATATAGGCGGCTAGCATCATAAATCATGAAAGTCACATTTTTGAGCATATCAGAACTAGGTTTATGTTTCAGTCAACAACAAATCAAGGATGATGACATTTCTCATCATCCATGTCATCATTCATGATATCTGATGACATTTACTAGGTCATAAAATTTGACATAGGTTTGGTAAGCCACCAGCTGAAACACGGGTAGGCTGTTCATCTGAGTTCGGGTAATGACTGGTCAGTAAGAATCAGACACCATTGCAGGGCTTCAGTGACACATTGCAACTACGTGGGTAACCTCCTGGATCTAAAGAGTCCTGAAGGTAGGAGTCAACATCCATTTGACATAACAGAGCTCATCAAACTTGGATCATGCTCCACTGAGGATTCAGATGATACTTGAAGAGAAATTCTGATACTTATAATAATTGCTAAATAACCCATTATGTTATATTCACTATTGCTATAATTGCTGTATGTTGTTGTATGTTGTACCAATGGAATTACAGCCAAAGTCATACAAGTTAATGAAGGATGAGTGCCACAATGATGGGACCAAAACCTGGCTTTCCAAGAACTTTTTTTCCCCTTTCCCTTTGAAAATGAACACCTTTGATTCACGGACTAAGAGCATGGACCATGTCAGATGTATCAGTCGATTGCCTGAGATTCAGCATGCACTGATCCAATGGCACATACTCACACCATGAGAGACTGTTACGACGAATGAAGCCTGAAAATCATGGACTAAATGTTAATTTACTCAACAAACTCAGAGGAATGGTCCATAGACTAAGGGAATAATACCTGTATGCATGTGTGTGGGTATACATTTGTACATACATATATGTACGCATATATATAAAGCATCTGTTTTCTTACATTCACATAAGCTCCGTGCTATAGTTTTGGTGCCAATCACACTAGAGCTTTGTCCTGGGACAAGTTTTAGGCTTACTGGATCCCACTTCAATATCTGAAGTCTCTACATTTTATTCCTCTCTTCCCATTTCCCCATCTGTGCCACTGCATACATAATCACCTCATAGCTGTGATAGCCGCCTTGAATCTCATTTCAGAGTCAGGTAAAGAGGAAATCATGGCATACCATAATGTTAATAAGCTAAAGCAGGTTCCCACTACATCTGCATTCTCTTTGCTGTTCAGATATGCAAGTAAGAGGTGTTCTCAGCTAATTATATAAAAGCCATACCTCGCTCTATTGCTCAAGGTACTCACTGAGCCAAAGCTCAGAGCAATCAAATAAAGGTAGTGCTAATACATGCAGCACTAATTCCTGCTTCCACACTTTGAAGAACACTTCCTGTCAGCTTCACATCCTGCATGTTGCCAGTCATAATCTCCTCTTGCGTATGGCCCCATAATCGATTTTGAATTAATGTGATCAGTGATCCTCTGCAGGATGGGCTCCTGACGTGTGAGTGTCTGCTGCTTATTAGCAGAGGTCCTTATGCGGGATGGGAAGCTGAGAGAGGTCAGTGCTATGCTCAGTTGATTTAAATATTAAACATTCTGTTCGTGACAGCCTTTTCTCTGACTGGAAATCGATGGAGCTTCACTGCTGTGAAATGGAGAGGCTATCTTGACAAATCAGGTCTTTTCTGCGTGCAATTTAATTAAAACAGTACAATGAATTATACATAACCAGTGAACAAGATGTTTGACATGGTCATAGAGCTGCAGATGAGATTTGGTAGGTGACCTACAGGCTCATATCCTCCTCGGTGCGTAAAGCTCCAGCTTACATTGTGGATTGTGATATCCAGCAGACCTCACTGTTCTCCTTGGATCAGCCCCCTGAAAGCCCTCCCTCTGCGTTCATAATTAATATGTTCTATATGTCACAGAATAACATGTAGGATTAACAGATCTCTTTTTATGTACATGATTGCCTAACAACTAACCAAAGCATTAATTACACCAGTAAAAGGGTAAAGCTGATAGCAAGGTATTATTTTCTCTCCTTGTTTCTGCTTTGAAACAACAAATATTTCTTTAAATAAAGATAAAAAGTAAGTACATTTAATTGCATTCCAATTAAATGTCCAATGATTTAACATGCAAACTGAATGCTGCCAGCTTTGTTTTTACACAAGCAGGGCAGAGAACTCTGACCTAAGGTCCCACTCTGCTAAGTTGAATTCAACTGTACAATAAGAAACAAGTGGCACAGAGCACTAAATCTCAAAGGCGGGAGCAACAAAGAGAAGCTGGAAGGGATTACTATTAACCCCTGGCTAGAATTTGAAATCTGAGGCACAGAAAATTGTCCAAGGATTTGCAAAGCTTTGTTTATACCCAGACACTCAGACACAGAAGGCTCAGCATTACTGAACAAGTCTCTGTCTTAATCACAAGATACTTCTACTTCTGAGCTTCTGCATGGTAGCTATCTTTGCATCCTTTTCCAGAAATCTAATTTTATACTTATCTAAAATTATTCAAGGTCTGGACAGATACAATGTTAGCCCTTCCAATTCAAGCAGCAAATAATAAAGGTGATTTTATTATCATCTGCCCAGCAGCAGCAACTGCTTATGTGTGTTGACTTCAGATTTCACACAGTTCATGTTACTTTTACAATAAACAGACATAAAAGAAACAGCAATGATCTTTCAGATATACACATGTTCCATACCTAACACAATGGAATTCTGGACCTGATGAAGTTATAGGTGTTCTTACTGTAGAAGTAATAAACAATATGATATTATCAGTATAAATTGGGGGATAGAAGAATGAAATCCCATAAAACATTATTTCTTCTTTTTTGAGACTAACATTTCTCCTTCCATAACTCTGAATTCATAATATATGTTATATAATTTGCTACATCAAACCACTTCTGCAGCAGAATGCCTAGCAGTGTTCTTAAAACAAATTGTTTCATAGGGAAACAGTGCTCTCCAGTGATGAAAGAAAGGAACTGTTTTAGTCATAAAACAGGTAATTGTGGTCTCCTTTATTTTCTAAATTTTACCTACTTTTTTTTCAAGTGATTAGTAGGATTATCTTCTACACATAATATTCACATTTTCACTTCAAGGACTTCTTTTCTTAATGAAACATGTTTTGCAAGTCTAATTGTTTTATACATATAGCTCTCCTTGAAATTCCCACGGCTCTTTTTTTAACACTGCTGTAAAAACACAGACTTATGAAAACTGAAAGCATTTCTTGGCTAAATCACATCAGTATTAGCAAAGGTTTATTTGCAAAACTAGTGATCCTTTATGTTCGTGAAAACTGTAAACCTATGACTCTAATTAATCATGAAAGTTATTAGATGTATCCAGTGTAATTTGTGTTACATTTTAGTGAGAAATAAATCCCTGGAGGACTTTCAGGTAAAGAACTGCATAGAATCATATACATTTTTTTTCTAATCATATACATTTAAAACATAAGGGAAAAGAAGCAGGCTGTCTTTGTTTTCATGTTATTTTCATCCCTTTGTAAGAGTAATATTAAGATTGTGTTAGATCTTCATTGCTTTCTGTCAATACACTTTTAATTAAGCCAGAAGAGAGCTGGGACAAGACTCTTCTTACCACTTTATCAAGCTATGAGCTAGATATCTAGTAACTTCAGGGTTCTCTTGTGCTCAATGCAATGACAGTGGTGACTCTGAGGTAATGAGACAATCCCTTTTGTATCTTTGGTCTGTTGGAATCCTGAACATCTACTTGGCGGTTTGTGGTTGTCTTCTAAACAACGACAACACCATTTTCTTCTTTCTCAGGATGAAAATCTAGATGCCGTGTCTGCATTAGTGCAGCAAACAGCATGGATCTGTAGGATGAAATAGCTGGTCATGAGGTCTCAAAGTCCTTACCATACGGACTCCAGAAAGTTTTACCTCTATCCAGCTCCGGCCTGGCCCCACAAACTGAATGACTATCAGTGGCCAGACTGCATTAGCTGTGCTACTGGCATACTTTCTCAAGCCTAGCTTAATCCAGTTTGAGTACTCTAGTGCAAACTCTCCATTGCAAACTGCTCTGCAGTGCAAACCAAAGTGAAGAAAAGGATGATGAATAGGAGATTTGTTCCTGCTCTGGACTGAATAAATACTAATGAGGATGCACTTGATGTTTCATAGATGTTCTTACATTTTGGCTTTAAGTTGCTGATGGAACATTTGGAAGCCATGAAAATTTCCAGAACTATGACATTCCTCTTAGTTTATTCACACAGCTATTCAAACAACTTATTAGAATCAAGATTAAAATCTAAAAATAACATCCACCTCCATGTATGTGTACTATACAATATTTTTGCTATGAACAGGGTATTCCTGTAGAAAAGTAAAAGATCTTACGTGCAACTGTTACTTTTCCAACTTCATTTTTTAAAGTTATTTGAAATGTTAAAAACAGAAGTTGTGATGTCTGCCTTTAAAGCTGTTAGATGACTATTCACATTACAGAGCAAAAATAACATTATTTATTCATTTTCTGTTTGCTTTATGATGTTCCATACAATTTCAGCTAAAAAATATGAACTTCTATAATGGGCACTGCCAGTTTCACAAATTGGGTATATTTTTTAAAAAAACCTTTTGCCTACTTCTTGCCAAATGCAAAATACTGCACAATATTCATAAGAATAATATATAGCAACAAGATTGTGTTCTGCAGTTTTAATGCTTTTTAGCTGGCAGTACTGTGTTTCAAATGTCTCAAAATATACAATAATGCTTGATTACTTGAACTCAGCCTGTAGACCTAGAAAAAACCTTGTAAGACTAACAAAATTATATCTTGTTCCTAACCTACTAATTATGAAGAATGTATTTTACTTGCAAAGTCAAGATTATGTTTCCAGATATCACAAAGATGTCATTTAGAAACAAATGCTATTTTAGCCATGATGTTCTAAGGACAAAAGAGAAGCAAGGTTTAAGGGGTGATACTAGGATCTGAGGCAAAGAATACATTCACTACACATATACTTGTATTGCTTACATCTTTTCTCTGCCCCAGATGAACTGGCATAGTATAGCTACATTCTTAGATTTAGACTCCAGAACTATGGCAAAAATCAATCTTTTCATCAAGAAAAATCTTTAGGCCCTGCAAACTCCCTTACTGTATCTAAGTATTGTTTAGGGAAATGATCAGGAGCCTATGTCCAAAAGTGTTTCAGAGTCAGTCCACTCTAACAGCTTAACAGAAAATTCAATCGTATGGCAAAGCCCTGGTCCACACCTGGCAATACGTAACTTTTGAGTAGAGACTTTATCTGTGCAATGATACAGAAGTTTTAATTTCTGAACAGTAGTCTCAATCTAGACACCATACACATACATGTGGAAAGACACTTTGAAGAACAAGTGCATGGTTTCAGGAGCTCTTGCTATTTCTGTCATCCCCTTAGCTTTATAGCAATAAGCTTTCTCTTTAAACATAAAATCTAGAATAATGTGTGATAATTACACCAGTAGCCCAACAAATTAAAACATCTTCAGATGAGAAATCTTTCTTCCTGAATATGCAGCTGGTTGAAAATGATGCATAAATAAATCAAAAAAGGTGCTTAAACTGATTTGGAGGCCTCCCCTCCTCTCCTCTCACATGTGTCCCTTTTTCTCTTTTGTGAATATTCCAGCAAATTCAGTTCAGTCTCCTTTATTCCTGCTTTCATCCCTTTGATGGGAGGTACCACACTTTGTCTCTAAAATTTGGTCATATGTGTATAAAATGCTCTTCTTGCTCTTCTCTAAATATTGAGAAAGACAAGAATAATACGTTAAGACTCTGGGATAACTTATGTATCATTTGACAGAACCTTAGAAACATGTATCGGGGAAAAAAAAAAGAAAAAAAAAGAAGAAAAAGAAAGGAAAAAAAAGAAAGAATTCAGACTTGTGTATTCATTGCAGATCTTACTCTCTGAATCTCTTTATTGATTCCTTTGTAGCATTATGAAAGTAAATACAGTTCCTTTGAAGAAAGCCACACTAAAGAGATTTCCAGGACCTCCACTGAGAGTTCAGAAATCTGCATTCGTGATTCCAGTAAAACATTAGCCTAACATACACCATGGCATATTTTTTCAGCACAAACACAAGCATCAGTCACTTTGATTTTGTTGCTGACGTAAGAATGCAGTTATGTCAGCTGTAATTCTTGATCTAAAACTGTTACAGAACAGCTAACTTGTTCCCACCTCATGTATTCATATATGTTGAATCAAAGCAAGATGGTTTTCTCATTTTCTGGGTACTGTGAAAATATCAAAAAGTCTTGCATCAAACTAAAGCATAAGTATACTCAAATTTTATTTTGCATCATTTTTGTTCATAGAAAAAATAGAAGAAATATATAATAAGGATTTGGACAACAAGGTTGGAGGAAGGGGTCCATGTCTGCCAATATCTGCAGGACCCTTAGTCCTGCTTAAATGTAAATGATAAAAATAAAACATTACAGTCTATAGGCTCCAAGTTTGAGACTCTTTATTACCCTGTAGTTATTTGTGTGGAAGCAGGTTTAACCTTGGTAAATTTAGTCCCTTACACAAAAAATGGCATATCAATTTAAAGTGACTTATTGTAGTGCCCAAGAATATTTCTTAGTACTTGGTCTTCCATTTGGTGAGGTCAGAGCTTGCCTCGTAAGTCACCATTGACCTCACATTGCCCGGTGAGTCATGTTTGGGCAATCATTTCTGGTAAAATCCCAACTACACAATTTTTAACAACTTTCAGTTTTCCATATTCCTTCCTCAGAAGAAGTCACACGGTCTTTTGGTTCACGTCTCTAGGTAAGCTTCTTTCTTCTGACCAAGAAAGGCTGCAAGAATCACTAGGTTGGAAAAGACCTTTGAGATCATAGGGTCCAACCATACCTGTCCTCTACTAAACCATATCCCTGAGCACCTCATCTACCCATCTTTTAAACACATTCATGGTTGGTGACTCAACCACCTCCCTGGGCAGCCCGTTCTAATGCTTGATAACCCTTTCAGTGAAGAACTTTTTCCTAATGTCTAACCTGAACCTGCCCTGGTGCAGCTTGAGGCCATTCCCCCTCATCCTATCACCTGTTGCTTGGGCAGAGACCAACATCCTTCTCTCTACAACCTCCTTTCAGGTAATTGTAGGCAGTGATAAGGTCTCTCCTCAGGCTAAACAATTCCAGTTCCCTCAGCCGCTCCTCCTAAGGTTTGTTCTCCAGCCCTTTCACCAGCCTGGTTGCCCTTCTCTGGACACACCAGGACCTCGATGTCTTTCTTGTAGTGAGGGGCCCAAAACTGAACACAAGGTGTGGTCTCACCAATGCCAAGTTCAGGGGCACAATAATTTCCCTAGACCTCCTGGCAACGCTATTTGCAGATACAAGCCAGGATGCTGTTGGCTTTCTTGGCCACCTGGGCACACTGCTGAGTCATATTCAGTCAGCTGTCAACCAACCAGCGTTCTCCAACAGGCAGCTTTCTAGCCACTCTTCCCCAAGCCTGTAGTGCTGCGCAAGGTTGTTATGTCCCAAGTGCAGGACTCTGCACTTGGCCTTGTTGAACCTCATCCCACTGGTGTCAGCCCATTGATCCAGCCTGTTCAGATCCCTCTGAAGAGCCTCTGCTTAAGCAGACTGACACATCCTCCCAGCTTAGTGTCATCCGCAGACTTACTGAGGAAATATTTGATCCCTTCATCCAGGTCATTGATAAAGAGATTGATCAGGACAGGACCCAGGAGTGAGCCCCTTGTGACTGGCCTCCAGCTCAATCTAGCTCCATTTACCACACATCTTTGGGCCTGTCCAGCCAGCCAGTTTTTAACCCGGCAGAGGCTGCACCTGTCCAGGCCAAAGGTAGCCAGTTTCTCAAGCAGAATGCTATGAGAAATGGTGTCAAAGGCTTTGCTGAAGTCAAGGCACACTATATCCACAGCCTTTCCCTCATCCACTAAATGAGTCACTTTGTCATATAAGGTGATCAGGTTAGTTTGGCAGGACCTGCCTTTCATAAGCTGATGTTGAACTGGGCCTGGTCACCCCATTGTCATACTGTGTGATAGCACTAAAGATGAGTCATTCCTCTCACAGGTAACAGGACAATCTTTCCAATGTTTCCTAAGTTCTTAAAGGGCTTGCATATAAAAATTGTCCTTCCGCCTCTTGTAATGCTCCATATCTAAATGGTCCATTTGTCCCTAGTCTAATCCAAGTTTAAAATTTTCCAAGTCTTTAATTGTGCAGCCCGTTTCCTTCCATTACTCCTTTACTCCATCCTTTATGTTCTCCATTTCAGTCTTCTGCCTGTACTGTAGCACTCAACCATAATTTTCTTGCTGTCAAGCTTTATCGTACTAGATAACTAGTGCTAGATAGGTTTATAGTACTATATAATACTATATACTATATAGTACCATATACTATATAGTGCTATAATATAGTAGAGTAGCTATAGTATAGTTCTATATGGTAGTATATACTATATACTATATATTACTATAGTGCTATAGTATTAGTAGCAGTATTACAGTACTATATAGTACTATGCTATAGCTAGTACTAGATAGGATTATAAAAGTACTCTGTGTGACATGAACTTTTTTGAAGTTATTTAGAATTTTTTCTTATGCTTCAGTGTGGCTGGAAATACAGAGAATTCTTCTTCATTCCCTCCCCACCCCCTTCACTTCTCATGGTAATGCTACCAAAGTTCTCTGCTATGGGATTTTCTAGGAGGTTTTTGTCTGCATCCATAAAACTGTTACTGATAGACCATTAGGCAGATATAGAAATATCAATAACATTTTAAAAATTCTGGTTTTAATCTTATAGCCAGAGGTTTCACAAGTTTTATTCCTCGGGATTCTCTGTATACTGAAAATCTTCTGAAGTATATTGAGGTTCAAGTCATCATTCCTTTACAGCTTCTTTTGATTATTAATTTATACACACTATTTGTTTCTTGCATGTCTACTCTTTACACTGTCTGTGTTTTGTATATTTTCAGTTAGGCTTTTTTACTGTGACTAGTTCAATTTCACTTCTTTTTTGCTTTCTTTTGATTTTCAGCCTTGATATTCATATTCATATTTTTATGCCAAAGGCTAAAAAACTCTCTTAGTTAGAAGATATTAACAGTAAGCCAAAAACTATTAGAGAAATTTTTTCATTTTTTAGTATTCTGAGGAGGTTTTGTTAAGGGTAAAATTGAAATATGTACCAGATTCATTTTTTAAAGTACTTCAGCACTTGCAATATCAAATTCCATTGTCTTGCAATTAGACTGAGTTGCTGAAGTGCCTGCAGCAGATTTAAAAATGCAGCACAAGCTCCAGAGTTACTTACTGGATGTCTGTAATGCAGAAGAACCATTCGCACCCCAAAAGCTGCACAGAGATCCACCGAGGTTCATTTATTCCCCATCTATTAAACTAGTCTTTGTAGACCACCATGCTGCTGTGGTTTAACTGTATATTGCATTTACAGTCCAAAGTGCATATGACTTTTTATCTGTAATAGGCTGGAATAGATGTTATGGTCAAAGCAACTTAGAATTACATTCTGCACAAATTCTTTACTTCTCACAGTTAAGAGGTAATGTTTTCAAAGAGCTGAGAGCTAAATGTCCTTTGACAGGAGCAATTCTCTTTGTGCATACACAATTTTCATACAAAATGAAATTCACAGATGAGCAATGTTTGATCCCTACAGCACTTGAATCCCCCTCATGGCTGTGCATACAATGCTGAACTGTCTGTAGGTTTAATGTCTTTAAAATTCATTTAGATAATTGGAGATAGATGCCTACTGGTTGGCCTACTAAAGACAGAAGCATCACAGTGTCCAGTAGGGAGTAGAGCCTATCAGAAACCTTAATTTTTTTATATATATGAGTCCTATTTCCTTTATGTCACTCACATCACACTGATAACATTACCTGTGCTGCTCACTAGATGATCCATTATGAAACACACATATAAGAGAAAAACATACACTTGTCTTGAACTACATGCATATGAAATATCTGTCTGCTACCAAAGAGAATGTGTAATGGCTGATTTCGCTCTCCTTTGGCCTCAAGAGAGTCTGTATTTTGGGTCTTTCTCCTTTAGTCAGTCACCCTTCCAGTAAATTTATAGGCACATAATTATCTTCAAGAATTCTACTCACCTCTCAATGAGACTAAAATTAGCCAATGTCTTTCAAAGTTATGAAGAAGGGACTGACACACAAATCAAGTAGAACAGAGTTCAAATCAATCTCATTTCATCAGGAAAACATGCTGAATTTGACATTCATATTAATGGTCATCAGGAATTCTCCTGAGCATAAATATGGTATAAGATGTACCAAATTGCACCCATCATTTCTCAGTTTATGGGGAACAAATACTAACTTCATCCATGAAATGTTATAAATTTTAAAACAAAAAAGCAAAACAAAGTACAAAAAACTTATGTCTGTTCCAGTATGCACCCGATTTCCTTTCTCTACTTATTGAGCTTCTGAATAAGTTATTCTCCCACAGTTCCCAAAGTGCAATATTTTCCTGCCAACAAAACAATAAAATAATACCAGAACAGTTGGGTTTTTTTGGTCAGGGTTTGTTGTTTTTTTTTTTTTGTTGTTCTTTTACCTAAAAGCTCTTCATATGTTTTATTTATATTTTTGCTATCCTAAGCAACACAAAATCAAGCATTCATTATGTGCATTTCCAAACTGGAAATTGAAGACGCAGCTCCCAGAAACCTCTGTGTTAACATTTAAAAATTGAAAAGCCATACATATAAGAGAGACTATTGGGAGCTTTCTCTTCTTGTTCTGCTGAGAGAAGTACGATGAGTATTTGGCTGAAAGTTGTCTGATAGGAAAAAAAACTCTAAAAAGAAAGAAGAAAAAACCCCAAACCTGCCACATATTGGAACAGAATATTTCCTATTTACTTTCTCCTGGTCATCTTTGCAGCAGAGCAAACCAGCTCTCCTTGCTTGAGGTAAGAGAGGTTCCTGGGTTTAGAAGTACAGAGGTGTTTGACATGTATCACAGAGATCTAGATGAAATTGGTATGAAACCTTCATTTGCCAATCAAAAGGAAAAATCAGAACTTGTTTTCAGGTTTTCAACAGTTTTGCCATCATTTGGGAATACTGGGGTTTTTTTAATTCCTTGAATGGCTGAGGATATCGAAATGCACTTTAAAGTAAACTTAAACAGGTTTATTTGTTAGTAAATTTTGATTTTATTTCAAGCTCTCTGTTGTCTTTAAAGTTTAACATTTTCTTGATATATAATATTTGCATCGTCAAGATGATTAAGCAATTGGATGTTGTCAACCATAAATCATGTATGCTTTTACAGCAGTATTATTTTGTAAAAATGCATTCTTTCAAACCTGTTGGGTTTTTCTCTTTCTTTCAGAAAGCTGGGATTTGGAATGTAAAAATTCCCATCAAGCACAAATGTTTTGTTTTGACAAATTCTAAGTCCAAGTATCTGTGATTCTGTTGCAGAGGGCAGTGGCAGGCAGGTACAACACTCAGGACATTGTACTGCCCTCATAAGAAACAGTGCAGACGACACTGAGTGCCTCCAGGAGAAGGAAGGCTGCTAGCATGACTCCAAAAGCAGCAGAGCGAAAGGACAGGGGGTGGGGGAAGGAATGGAGTAGAAAAGAAAGAAATTGAGATTTGAAGAAATGAAGAAATTCATTTTCACCTCAGAAGAAGGTGAAACGTGAGAAACCTGAAGCTGAGCTGAAAAAAAATGCATAGATCAACTTGGCTGTCACAAGGAGAGGACAAAATGTGGAAGGTGGCAACAAATAATTACCAGAAGCCAAGAAAAAGGGGACAAAGTGCCCTGGAAATGCTGATTACACACAGTGCTAGCTAAACCCAGCACAGGGGTTTATAAAAGCCTTGCTACGGGAGAGGTGGTGCTGCAACTGAAATGAAGCTTTTGCAATAGGCTTGGAGTTAGAGGTCAGGCAGTAATGTGCTTTTCCCCACTATCAGCATTTTCCACAAGTGCAGTTAGTTAATTTACTGGGACGCTCATTCAGGCTGCCCTCACCACCACGAGTTCAAATAGCCAGTATGCCACAGGCATTTTACTTTACATGCTTTTTGAGAATAACTTGAAAACAGCCATGTGCAGGACTGTTAATTGTAAATGCTATAATGATAACCATCACTCAAGGTCACAGCATATTTCTGAGTATTTTGGGTTTGCTGGCAAGGTTTTGGTAGCAGGGGTGCTTCAGAGTAGGCTTCTGTGAGAAGCAGCTGGAAGCTTCCATTATGTCTGACAGAGTCAGCAAGCTCCAAGATGGACCTGCCACTACTGCTGAAGCCAAGCCCAGTAGTGATGGTAGTAGCACCACTAAGAAAACATATTTAAGAATGAAAAAATAAGTCTGTGCAATTGCAGACAGAGAGAAATGAAAATATAAAGAGGTGGCTCTACAGACACCAGGGTCACTGAAGAAGGAAGGGGAAGATGTGCTTCAGGCACCAGAGCAGAGATTACCCTGGTGAAGACCATGGTGAGGCAGGCTGTCCCCAGGCAGCGCATGGAGGTTGATGGCAGAGCAGGTATCCAGCTGCAGCCCATGAAGGACCCCACATTGTAGCAGGTCAATGCACCCAAAAGAGGCTGTGAGGCCATGGGAAGCCTGTGCTGGAACAAGCTCCTAGTGGGACCTGTAGGCCTGTGAAGAGAGGACCCCATGCAGAAGCAGGCTTGCTGGCAAGACTTGTGACCTCATGGGGGACACACAGTGGAATAGTCTGGTCCTGAAAGTGTGACCCTGTAGAAGGGACCCTAGCTGGGGAAGAACTGCAGCCAATGGGAAGGGCTCATGTTGGAGCAGTTTCTGGAGGACTGTCTCCTATGAGAAAACCCCCATGCTGGAGCAGGGAAACACTGGGGGGGGGGGGGGGGGGGTGTTGTTCCCCCAAAGAAGAAAGGAGCAGCAGAGACAATGTGTGATGAACTGATCCCAACCCCCATTTCCCATCCCTCTGTGCCTCTGGGAGAAGAGGGAGAGAAATGGGAATGAAGTTGAGCCCAGGAAGAAGGGAGGGATGAGTGAAGTGTTTTAAGATTGGGATTTATTTGTCATTACTCTAATATGATTGGGTTATAGGTTAAGTTTCCCAAATCAAGTCTGCTTGTGCTGTGATGATAATAGCTGAGTGATCCCTTCTGTCCTTATCTCGACACAGGAGCCTTTCATTATACTTTCTCTCCCCTGTCCAGCTGAGAATGCACAGTGACAGAGCAGCTTTGGTGGACACCCACCGTCCAGCCAGGGTCAATCCACCACACTGAGCAAAATGACAAAGGTACAGCTGTGCTCCTTGTAACTGTCCTATGCCCTGACCACAGTGTGGACACCAGTGCAATAACTTTTCTGGAATCTGGACTAAAGAAGATGAGGAAACTTCCTCTAAAATATATATCTTTAAAATATGGGATTTTTTTTTTAAATACTAAACCCAAATGTTTTATTATTCCATCCCTTTTAGCCCAGATTTACCCCACATAATGAGAAATACTTCAAAACTCAAGAGTATTTTTATTTATTACTGATGAACACCAGGAAGTCTTTGATTCATTCTTTCTGATAAAAATCTTTATAGGTACTTATGGACCTAATATTAATAAATGTTTACCATTATGGGACTTGGGTCTCTCAAAATGATGAACACGTTAGAGATATGATATTCACCATGCAGACGGATGAATATTCATTAAGTCTCATCAAGACAGAATCTGTCTAGGCTTCCTCTAATGTTAAAGGGAAAAGACAAGTGAAGTGGAAATTGTAACTGCTCAGCAGGGGTAACTTGTGACCAAGGATTGGTCTGGCATGGAGGGCAAAGAGGCCTGACTACATGAAGAGGCTAAACCGGCTGGAAACAGGGATAGCCAGAGACAGAAGAAACTCCTCTTGAGGAAGCAAAGTTTCCCTTACTGATGAGATAAGAAACAGCCTCAACATTGACTTGCAGCCATCCTGGAGAAGGATCACTCAGTTGCCCAAGGTCAGGGACCACCCTTGGACAGCAGAGCTGGACCAGATAATAGACCCACAGTCAGGCTGAGGTGCCCCATGCAACTGCTCTTGGGACTGGTGCTGGTGCAAGTGTGTGTAAGGAATATGCTTGCAACCTATCTGTGCAGACTCCATGAAGAAACATCTGTTGTGGTAGGGCTCTGACCAATCCATTGTTCTTTACATTTTTCTTTTCTATTTAAGTACATATGTGTATTTAATTTGCCTCAAGGGGTACCATAACAATTCCCTAAAATGAGCTTCTCCAAAAAACGCCTCATCCAGAGGAGAATTTTCATCTAATTTTCATTATAGCTGTTTTCTGGCTGGAGAAAAATTCTAGTTTGTCAGGTTGTATGGCAAGATGTAACATATACGAATTCCCCACCTAAATTTGTGTGGTTCTGTGGAAGATCTTAGTTGAACTTTAGTCTTAATATAAAAATAATTGACAAAAATACTGTTTTAGTTATGTGTGAGTAGGTTGAGAATGACAGTAATTTTTTAACAATAAAACCAGAACTACCCTGTGAGTAGGAAAAGATCTTGGGAAACAGGTATCAAACCTGGATACTGAAGATGCAAGAGGATCTGTGAGTTGGCTGCTGGATGGGCCAGGAGGTCCCAGACAGCTCTTGGGGAGGCCATGGAGCCTTGGGGTCAATTAAGAGATCCATTTATGTGTGTGTGAGCATGAAGCGAGGGAGGCCAGGGCACCTGGGGCCAGCTGCAATTGGAATGTGAAAGTATAAGGCCAGTTACCAGAGGGATCCATAATGTGACATTAGACCACATAGTCATGTAATGTGTCTTATGCAATATCATGGTTATGTAACATCTGAGACATTTGTCCTCTCTTGTAAAGCTATTTTATGTGCTAGAATAATTTTTCCATTTGATTTGTCAAGAAGTGTTTCTAACTATTGGAATGGTTTCAGTTCAGTCAACTCCAGACTCCAGCTGCTTTGCATATGGAATAAAGAACAAGTAAAATCTCCCTAGCAGAATACTGTACTGATTCTTTTTATGGAAAGCTGATGCTTTTCCATTCCTCCTCCATTCTCTTCTACCATACATCTCAAAAGTATTCTACCTAGGTCTCCAAACATCCCCATCTTATAGTATCTTCAGTTATAAAGGAAATTCTGTGTGGGTAAAGGCTTCCCAGGGATTCCTAGAGAAGCACATTTTCTAAAGAAATAACTAAAATAGCCATGGATCAACATGTACATTCTTATTTAAAGCAAAGTAAAATATGGCAACGTGCTAGAAGGTTATTCAGCATTCAAAATTTGAACTGCAGAAGCCAGTGAAATGAGTGCTAAAGGAGAAAACAATTATTTTAACTTTCCTGTACGCTAGTGGCAGCTATGCTTGGCAGCTGGTTTTTGGGGACTACATTATCATAGCACTGCAGACACAGGGATGCATACGGCTCCGTTTATCTTAATGCCTTATTATTTCTCTCAACAGAAAGAAAAAAAAAAAGTGTTTAAAAATGTGGATAAAATGCTTTTTCATTTGAATCAGTGAGAGCTATAACATATGCATCCATTACAGAATAGAAATTAAGTAGCAGTGTAAAGCACTTGGCAGCAATGCATTCATGTAGTTGAGAAGCAGCCATCTGAGTAATTTTCTACTTTCTGTCTTGTCATCAGACCAAAAGTAGCTCTTGCATCCTGCATGCTGCTAACTTTACATTGAAAATACATTTTTCATTTTATCTGACACGGTCATCTCTCATGGATTGTCAAAGTCTGTCTGTCTCCTTTTCAGAGTAACAATCTGCTACCCTACTGTCAGCACTCTACTCCCACCAATATCTAATTAAGATTACCCTGTCTGAATGCTTCCCTTCACCCCTAAAAATTTGAAATAAACTACTTCTAAAGGAAAATTGTTCACAGGGGAATATAATTAAATCCTTAAATAATAATCCTTTTATTTAAATCAGTGCAATTTCTTGTGAGAACAAGACCTACAGTTTACAATTTGAAGAGTCTCAGTAATTGCCATGTACAGGGAAACCACTGTGCCCACACAAAGCCCTTTGCAAGATGGAAGCATATGCAAAGCTTTGGCCTGATCAGTACTTGGATAGGATATTTGAGCAAGCACTGACTACATTTGCATCAGGGATTAATTCACCAAATTAATTTCTACATCAGCTAAGCCTTAAAATGATGTTTCAGGATATGGTGTTCCTTGATGATGCTGTATTCAGGTAACCAGCTTTTATTGAAGACAAGAGATAGCAGAAAAACAGACAAAGTAATATTTTTTTTTTTACCTAGCTTTCCACAACCCAAATGACTTCAGTTCTGCTGATCTCCTTTACCTCCTTGCAGTCTCTCTGTATTTTCAGAGATATGCAGTATTCTTCCCTGGTCCCACTCCTATACAGATCTGCAATGCTGTTTTCCCCAGCAAATATCTGTCACATTCCACTGCCAGACTACACCTCTTTGATGGACACCATGCTATTTCCATATGAAGTTTTCTGACTGCTGTAGGATTCTCTAGGGTGAAATGAGATACATAGAGACAAAACATCAAACAGAATATTTGCACCTGAAAAGAGCTTTGATAATTTTCTGTAGTGAATGCCTTAACTTCTGGTTGGCAAAATCTTCCTTATGAGAAATGCTTATACATTCCATACAGTCCTCCCAATATTATTCTTTATGCTCCTGAGACATCTACACTAGTAAATTAAATACATCAAGGCAGAGATGGCAGTGATAAGACTATAGTTTGTAGTACCATTAAGTGTTTACAGTGGTTCCTGGCACACTTAGTCTAGGCGAATTAGCACTCCCCAAAAAATTCACAGGCTCAGTTCATGATTTTGACCATTGAAGGTCCACTTCCAATACACAGTTCGGGTGTAGCCACCATGAATTTGAAGCAAGGAGAGTTTAATAATGAGGAGGCAGCCAGACATCATCAGCTGGTCTCAGAATCAGAGGTAGTGCCCTGGCTTTGTGTATCTCCCAGCACAAACATCACCTTAGCATCAAGTGATCATTTTAAATAGCCACACAAAATGTAACAGTGAAAAATCGTCATAAGTCAATTGCTTACCCACAGAAACAAAAAAAACCTATTTGAGTATGGATGCTGTTCATGATTTTGACCGTTGAAGGTCCACTTCCAATACACAGTTTGACTGTATCTACCCTGATGCTGCCTCTAACCATCCCAGGCAGGTATAATTTACATATGTGGTTGATGATTAGATTTTAGTTGACAAATCTATCATACATGGAGATGCCTTCCAATATGCCTAAGACATCAGGTACATTAATTTCTGTTGGTCCCCTTGTTATCCAGATGGAATGTAGGTGTGGCCCTGCCTCATGGCTAGGCATGAATGTGTGCAAGCAATCTTTTATGCCTCAGTTTCACATCACTAAGGTAAAAATGAAGCTTTCTATAGTAAATAGGAAGAAACAGATGTTTCAGGAGATCTAAATGAAACTCCGAACCTCAGTTTGAGGTTGAAATTAAGATCCAAACTAAGACATTTACATTTAGGTGCCTACATGTAGTTGTAGGAGTCAATATCCCATTATTGTCAGTAAAGAGCTGTGTTCAATTCAGGCATGCAAACATATATGCCTATTGTCATGTGACATAGAACAAAATATCCACGATACCTAGTAGGACTGGCACAAATGCCACAGAACTTATGGGAGACGCCTTGTCTGTCTGGATGAGTAACTGGGAGACAAAAAGAATATCTGAGCAATTAGGCATCCATGTTCTGGCAACTGCTTCAAAATCTACGTGTATTTCCATAGGTTGTGCTTTCTATGATAATAAAATAAATGAAGTTAAATGCACGAGTTAAGAGTAACTGAACTGCATTCTTTCATACTCCATATAGTCTGCAGACATCCACCCAGGATATTTTTCTCCTTGTCAGATTACAGAAAAATAGAATAATAGACATGACCCATAGAAAGATGATTGATACTAATCAGATCATATAAATGTATTATAAGGCCCATGAAAAAATTTGTTACGCAGTTGACCTTCAGCATGCTACTGACCAAACTGCAGGTCACAGAACACAAAATGGAGGTCAAATTATGCTTTACAATTCCAATAACATTATTTTTCCGTTTTCTTCTAGCTCCAGGTCTCAGAGTATACAGTTACTTGTATCAAAGACACTGAACAATGATCAGAATTTCAAAATACTTTTATTACATTTTTCTTACATTTTTAATGTTTAAACTCCAGTGTCAGTAATGGTGGAGGGAAAGTGTGTGAGACAAAGTTACAGAGGCAGATACCTACTGTTGAAAATGAATGTGGCAAAAAAGATGAAAGCCTCATTTTTGCAAAAGAAAATAACTTTTAACAGTCATTCACTTTTAATTACTCTCCAATAATAAATGAATAGAGTAATTAAAGTTGTTAGCACAATTTCCTATTCATCAGGAATACCAGGTAAGAAGGATCACTTACTATTTGCATATTGTTGAAGTTAATGCCACTTTCACGTTTTACTGAATACAATAAAAAGTTAAACAAAAGTAGAATTCAAGATATCGTTGACAATACATTAGCAGTTCTCTCATGATGTTTTAAAGCCAGAAAGGCATATAACAAGAAGACTGAATTGCAGGTATTTTGTCTATCGATTCCTTTTCAAGACAAATGTAACTGCTGTCCACACTCACCACTGAGAGCTGAGGCCGAACCAAGCCAATGGTCATTTTACTTTCAATTTACTATGTGCCATTCAGTCTTCTGGAATAGTGATTTAATTTACCTCGCTATGGATGGACAAACACGTCCAGATTGAACCTTGAGCTACCCTGAACTGCTTCTGATACCTTGAGTATCTCTATTGACCTCAGTGGAATTGTAATGATGGAAATAAATTAATAAACTGCTGTTAGAGTGGAGTGCTCTCCAAGAGAAGGCAAAGGTGACAATGAGACAGGCAGGGCACCGTCCCTGCCAACACAGCACTCAAACAGAAAGAACAGAGCAGACCACTGACAGAAACCAGAGTTAATCAGCAGCCCAGTGACAGCCAAACACTTCTGTAGATTCCTGCTTATCTCCCAACAGGATGATGTGGGTTACGGCTGCACTTCGAGCACAGGCAGCAAAACTCCTCAGAGGTGGGTATTGCAGAGCTCGTCGATGCTCTCAGGGCCCTGACATAATTTCCTAGAGTACGTGTCATAAGAGAAAGAAAAATTTGACATATAACAGTAGTCAGAAAGCAGGTGACAGTATATTTTTGAAGTTTGAGAAACTAAAAAACTGTATCTTTGAAATCATCATCTAATGTTTCCATGGACAGATGCAATGAGACTGGCTCCCTAGATGACTTCAATGAAACCCTGACACAATTGTTAATAATTAGAAGTGACATACAGTGAACACTTCAGGAAATCACTTTCCTCTCATCCCTTCCTCTCTAAGGACAGGCAGCCATCTCCTACTAAGTGGGTTGAATATTGATCACCACATTTTGGAGCACTCTGCAAGTCAGACCACTCTATGAGTAGTCTGCATATACGGAAGCAGCTGTAAAGAGCCAACTGGATGTACCTCCACTGATGAAGTCAAGGAAGTTTAGAGCTTGTAACCTGGAGCTGCAAAGTACCTTGCAGCTGTATTCACTCCAGAACAATCTTATATAATGAACTATTTTGTGAGATGCTATTTTACATCACAATTACACTGAAAGGGAAATGGTCCTCTAATATCTTTTATTGAATTTAATTGCTTGAGAAAGATATGTAGAAGATACAGTACAGCTGTAATGGCCAGAAAGTTCTGCAGGGCACCCCTGACAAATGAAGCACTTAAAAGTTTGAATTAAACTATTTCTGTGATTTAAGTACCAACATATGAAATTGCCAAATTACATCAATGGGTTCTGCCAGATTAATTATGGAAAAACAAAAAGAAAGGAAACGCTTCAGATCAGAGTCTCATGACAGAGACTCAAAGTGAAAGAAAGCTAACAAGTTTGATGGGGTTTTAAAACGGATAGCAAGGAAACTATTCTCATAGACATAAACAAAATAGGCTAAATGTAACTATCCTGTTAAATAGGGGATAGTTACTTAGAAAGTGTAAATCACCCACCCCATAAATGGGGAAAAACATGACAAAACCTGCCTTCAGAAATGGAAAGGGTTAAGTAAGTACAGAAGAAAATAGATCAGCCTATAGTTACTTAAGAACACAGGGGATGTTGTAATATTCTTTGGAAGTAAGTTCTTTCCAAAATTATCCTTTGCAGAGATTAAATTTCCTTCTAAATTATTTAAGAAAAGAGAGTGAGCTATCTTACCCTGCTGCGAAAACAAAAACTACCACTGATAGAAAAACAAAAGGACTCATCTGAAATAAGTTTCGTTTTCACAAGAAAATACTCCTAAAAGCCAGAATGGTTGGCTTTGAAAATTCTTTTCCATTTAACTATCATACATTCAGCTTTCTATAACAAGAGAGCAAAAGAGAACCAATTCCAGCCTTAGTTCAAGAGAATTTATCTTTGAAGTTATGATCACAATGTTTATCATTCAGCTAAACCTCCATATTTTAAAGTGGAGGTTGCAGTGCAACCACTGGAGATAGAAAAATTGAACACGAAAACAACTATCATTGCAAAGTGTTTTGAAGTATTCCCATGATAATTGGTGATTATTTGATAGAACTACATGTACAGAGTAGTGCACTCTGCGTCTGTAGAACTCAATTTTCCCAGTTTCCATACTGTTGCCCCGCTTGCAGAAATGCAAACTCAGCAGTTTCCAGCATATAGGTAACCCTGAGGGCTCAATGAAAATATTCAATGGAATGTACATAAAGTTTCAGATTAAATCAATTCTAAAATTCAACTCTAAGAATTTTTTTAATATTTCTAGAAGTAGTGATAAAAAACACTTTTGATGGAGTGAAATTTTCCAATCCAAATTTTATCACAAATGTAGTGTGCACTTTGGAGGCTAAGGATTTTATTGCCTATAGGTTTCTTTACAGAAGTCTGTATAAAAGTATGAAACCCTTGGATGGACCTCAGATGTCTGTTCCCCCCTGGGCAGCCTATTCCAGTGCTCTGTCACCCTCACTGTGGAAAAGTTCTTCCTCATATTGGTGCGGAACTTCCTGTGCTCCAACTGGCAGCCGTTGCCCCTTGTTCTGTCTCCACAGACCACTGAAAAGGGGCTGGCCAATTCCCTCTGCATCCCATACTTAAGATATTTATAAACATTAATAAATATCACTTGTTTGTTATTATCATCATCATCATCACCATCATCATCCTTGTGTTGTCCTGACAGACTGACTTTATCTGAACCCATGAGGTGGGTTTTTTCTGTTCAACTCCCCATTCCCCTGGCAGAGACAAGGGGTGAGTGAGCCGCTGCGTGGTTACCTGTTGGGGTTAAACCACAACAGCGATTAAGTACAAGGCGACAGAGGTAACGGAATTACCTTTTTTGACAGAGATGTTTCTCAGCTGCCACTGCTGTGGTCAAAAAAGAAAGGAAGTCAAAGAGCACAGGTCGGCAGCTATTATAGGATGGCGTGGTCGGCCAACAGCAGGAAAAAGGAATTATCGTTGTTCTCTTTATAATAGCATCAGCAACAAATTTATCTCCCTAAAGCTATCTGTTACCCCTTATCAAAAGGCCCTAAAATTTCATTACCTGTGACAGGGTGGGCAGACCAGGGTCAGGATTACTCCTCTTGTGCTGTAAGCATTGCAGAAGTCAGGCTTGCTTGTTGATGCCGTGAAAAGCCGAAATCAAAACTCAATAGCCTTGGTGACTATTCTTTATTGCAGCGCTGTGCAGCACAGGGCATCGCTCCTCCCAATGTGAAGGGTCAGTTACACAGCTTTTATACAAGGCATATATGCATATTCACGATATATGCATATTCATTGAGTTTTCAAGGAATAGTTAATTTTTCTATTATGAGAGCTCATTATCCCCCACCCACCTACTCCACCCCGATAATATATTGGTGGGTTTCAAAGACACTTGACGACCATTTACTTAATTTACTCCTCTTCATTGCAGGTCCTTTTGGTGAGCTTCAGCTTTTGTCTTGCAAACAAAGCTGAGCTGGTTCTGCAGACTGGAGGCAGACATGAGGCCTCCTCCTGCACT
Source organism: Gallinula chloropus (assembly GCF_964237585.1). Taxonomy (NCBI): domain Eukaryota; kingdom Metazoa; phylum Chordata; class Aves; order Gruiformes; family Rallidae; genus Gallinula; species Gallinula chloropus. Next base: position 19,420,824 of record NC_140086.1, read on the forward strand.
TCTTTCCCTCTTCCTCTTTATCACTCCCTTCTCAGAGATAAATTGTTTCTCCCCAGGTATAACAATGCACACAATGTGCTAACCTTGTGGTCCTTTAGGCAGAACTTTGCACATCCTTTACATAGTTTGTTGGTGACCACTTAATATTATCATATTCCCCTCTTCATTGTAATGCTGAGAAAGCTTGACCTGGTTCTGGAGGAAAACAGTAAAAGATATCAGCCATGTAATTTCCCCATCAGTGTGCTTGGAAATATCGCCTGCTATGTCTCAGATTCAAGAAAACATAGACATAGTGTCTTAGTTTCAGACCTCCAGCATGTGCATTAAATGAAATGCAAATGCAAATGTAACTGTGGCATTCATTAGGAACAGAAGCTTAGCTCAATAGCATTTCTATTTTAAATTCCTTGCTGTAAGGCTAAACTTAAAACACCTCAAACAAATAATCAAGTACTAAAAATAGTCACTAGATTCCTTCATGATTTCAAGTATCAAGTCAGTTTCAAAAACCCCTGCACATTAGCAGCATATTTAAGTGAACTGGGGCTGTTCAGCCTTGAGAAAAGGAAACTGAGAGGGGATCTGATCAATGTTTATAAATATCTTTATAAAGTGTGGGATGTGACTCCTGGAGCTCCCGGCACTGTCCATGCACCCCAGCGACATTTGCTTGCCTTTATTCGTTTAATAAATTGTTCAGTTTGGTTATAATCCTGTTTGGGATCGAGTCATTTATAACAGGGACACGGGGGGAAATGGCCAGCCCCTTTTCAGTGGTCTGTGGAGACAGGACAAGGGGCAATGGCTGCAAGTTGGAGCATAGGAAGTTCCACACCAATATGAGGAAGAACCTTCTCACAGTGAGGGTGACAGAGCACTGGAATAGGCTGCCCAGGGGGGTTGTGGAGTCTCTTTCTCTGGAGATATTCAAGACCTGTCTGGACACCTATCTGTGCAATATGTCCTAGGGAGCCTGATTTGGCAAGGTGGTTGGACTTGATCTCTGGAGGTCCTTCCCAACCCCTAAGATTCTGTGAATCATATTTAAAAGTCAGGTTTTGTATTTAGGTGTTGTATTTAGGTTTTGCATGAAGGTGTTTACTCTTAGTTATCCGTTTACCTAAATGCTGGGGTCAGTATTTCTCTGGAGAACAGTAAAGCAATCCCACATGTGAACAAAGCACTGGTCACTCCTATCATGGTAAACTCTATGCAAAAAACCACATTACTTAAAGTTGGTTATTCTCTAAGATAAAACCATGGTAATAATAAAATTCTTCAGGTAGAGATTAATCTTCCAGTGGAGTTAGAAACCCAAACCATGTATTTTGAGCTTTTTCTTCATGGTTCAATGGTAACAGTAATGAGGAGAAAAAAAAATCAGTACCTTGCAGGAAGGACAAATCCCTAGACAAATAAAGTCCTTACAAACTCCTATTTTTCCCCAGCATCCAGCCCCTATGTTCCCAACACAGAGATATAGAAAATTAGGACTCAGGGAAATTTCAATAAATCATTCAAGCCACAGACATGAGCAGGCTGATTACCAAGACAAATGTTGTTGTGTTTTTTCTCTGGTGATAATGAAAAGCAGTTAATCTTTGTTCTTTTAATAACTGTGTTAGAATATTATAGTTTAATTCCTTTACATGTTTTCTCTTGCTTACACTACTGAAATTCCTTCAAGATATCTTCAGAGGTCATGTTTTGGCTAAGAATTTTATTTTTTTATTGATGTCTTTCAGACTGTCCAAGTTGTTTCTTAGAAATTAAGGCGTGATACACAGAAACTGGACACAGCATTTCAGGTGATATTTTACTAGTTTTCCAAATCATATTTAGTTGACTCATATTTGGTTGGCATTTCAATGCAACCCCAAGATCCTTCACAGCTGCTATGTAACCAGTCATTTCTCCTACCTAAACCTAGAGTATAAATAAAGGGGCAATTCCACCCTTCCTCTGAGCCAATCTACACTACATGGCTTGTTTGTGGCATTACAAACTGCTCACATTCTACTTCAGATACACACATTCCAAGGCTGTAATTAAAACTATAATTTCATGCTCTAGATGCTTTTCTCTATCATGGAATTTTTGGCACTGATTCCTGCCTTGGATACTGAAGTTGGTAGGTTGTAGATGTGAACAAGTGCAGTAAGTCTTATAAACCTTCGAGGGCAAGTGAGCTTGGGACAAATGATAAAAATTAAATGTGATGGAACATTATATCAAAATATGTATCTTTGCTCTAACAGTCATAGTCAGCTTACAATATTCCTCATGGACTGACCAGTCCCACAACCATTATCTTCTATTCAGCTTTTATGACACATGCATACTCTTACAGTATGTAGAAGACTAGTTATGTGTAGACAGGAATCCCAGCATGCATTAAAAGAACAAACAAAACAAGGAAACAAGCCCATCCATGTTTGTCCAGTGAATAATATGAGTGAAAGAAAAAGTAACAAAAAAGGATAGAGACAGAATGGAAATACCTGGATCTAAGTAAGGTGTACCTAAAATCTCCCTGGGATGCTTAATTAATAGCACATTCTACATAGGCATCTCATGTTTGGATCCATCTCTGAACTGGCCTTTGAGAATCATAGAATCATCAAGGTTGGAAAAGAAACCTGTATGTCTCCCAGTAGCTTTTGGGGAAACAGAGTAGGAGCAGTTTGGCAATGTGATCACTCAATGAGAAAAGAGAGGTCAGAGTGGCAGGCTGCTGTTGGCAATGAAGGTGCCGAACCATTGTCAGTCTTAAATATCACTGGCTGCTTATCTGAGTGCTCATCATAATCTTAACAAACTCAATCTTAACAAAGGAATAAATAGGATCCTTCAGAATATTTAAGCCGTGTAACATCAGACCCAAACAGGCCATTAGAATCTCTCCATAGTATGCAGAGTACAGATGTCATTGGCCAAATTTCACAACATACACACATTTCAGTGTACATCTTTATTTACATTTAATGGAACACCTCTGCATAGATGAAGGAGCAGATAAAGATCAGATCTTTGTTATGCACACTTAAGCCAACTTGCATCTTGACAAATCTGATCCTGAATCTAGGAACAAGTTTTATTCTACTGTTTTAAGCATAACTGTCTTTTTCACATTGGCAAGGTGAACTGTAACTGCAGAAGTTCCTCAAAGGCAATCTCCAAATAATGTGAAAGTCATATTTTTTTCCACAAGAGAAACAAATTCTACCTTGTTATACTTTAATACCAGTTGGACTGAAATTTTAATTTACTTTTATGGAATGCCAGAATTTCTTACCTCCAAAAGAAAAAGGCAGTGGAAGTTACTGGCATTCAATGAAATAATTATGAACTTTGCAGAAAAAGAAAAAGGCTTAGTGTGCATGTGTGCAATAGGAAAAGCACAACTGGCTTGTGATGCACAGGAAGCCATGCAGCTATCTAATATTTATTCTCAGTCTTTTAGATACTTAATGTTACTTCAGTATAGAGTTTTCTCTTCAGTCCCACTGGGTACCACCTCATGATAATGCACACAGAACAAATCCACTATTTAAGTTCTAATATCACCCATTTGGAGTGTTATTATTATAAATAGCATTCATATCAAATTGCAGACGTAAAAATTTTGTGAAACATTAAGGGAATAAATGATGGAATAAAGGGGAACTGGGAGGGAAATCCTAGTTGTATTCAATCAAACCATTGGGAAATTGCTGTTCTTTGAGAGGCATGTTAACTCAAAGAAGAGGCACAGAGCCTTAAAGAGAAGTATAGGTTAACATTTTTTTCCCTCTTCTATTCTGAAATACAGGAATATTTTCTTTTTCAACCTAATGAAGGTGTGTGTAAAATCAATATTATTAAGACAGGAACTACAGAGCACATCAATATCTAAATGTATTTTATCAGTAGACACAGCTGCATTGAAAAACATCTTTTGAGACTACTGTCCAGACTATTTTATGCAGAACACCACTGTCTAGACTGCTTCATGCAGCCCAAGAAGACATTTATGATCCCAGGTGTTTTACTAACTATGCAACAATATGTTAGGCATGATCCCCTTCAGGCTGCTGCTTTACAGACCAGCTCTGAGTTTATTTATATTGTGCTGTTGGTAGCAGATAGGCTCATGGAAAGGAACTGAGCAGCTGGGAGTCTATTTAATCATAGCTTAGCATCAGATCAGGCTAATTTAATTCTTTGCTCTTAAGGTAAAAGGTACCCCCAAAATAAGAACAAAAAAAAATACACAGTACTGAGCTTTCCTGGCACATCTGTACTGAGTTTTGGCTAAGGATGAGAAAGGCTTGATTCTGTACTGAGTTTCCACATTCTAGAAAAACAGCATCAAAAAGAAATGGTAGTTGTGTTGAAAAGTGCCTCACCAAGACAAAGAGAAGGATGGCTTCCTTCATATATCACCATAAAAGGCATTATGGACTTGGCCCAGCCTTACTGAACTTCATTTACACTTAGTGCAGTGTGGTACCTGCACATAGGTACACTGGAGATGTCTTTGAGTTCATTTGCTCTCCTTTATGCCATATGGCTCTTTAACTTTCAGAGATTAATATCCAAACTTGTCTGAGGTGATTGGGTAGACAGAGCCCTGAGAGCATGTTGTGATAGTGTCTCTGCCTGTGCATTGCTGAGCCTGGCCCATCTGGACATTATTGCTCTGACTTCATCCACGGATCTCAGTGTAAGGACTGTGCAAAGTCCATGGATGACAAATGAAAAAACACCTGTAAGGATCATCTGGCTCAGAGTTCCACAAACAGGTTTCCGCAGTGTCTAGCCCATCAGTCAACTCATGGGGGATTGTAAAGGGACTCAGCCTTGGGGTGCCTTGAGGCCCCATATCAGCAGAGCAACCCATGGGGAGCTGTGTAGATAGCTCAGTCTGGAGCTGTCCTGAAAAAGGAGACTTAAATGGGCAGTGCTGCATAATTCAAAACCTGTCTTGAGCCTTGGAATTCCTTCAACAAACAATATGCCCTGAGTCCCAACCAAGTCACTATTCATCTGCCTAGAAGTAAGATAAAGGCAAGCCAGAGGGTCTCCATTTGTCCTTAATAGGCCCAGACAATGAAAAAAGATGCAATACATAGGGCATAAGATAAGGGCGTCACTGCTAACGACAAACATGGAAGGTGGCATTGTCCACTAGGACACAGCCCTGCCCACTGTCAGGTACATCAGACAAAAAGTCAAATAAAACCCCTTTGATTTAGTCTGAGATGGGAGAGAAGCTTCTCCAACTCTGAGAGGAGACCCTTCCCCCTTGGCCAGAATGCTGGCTGAGGTAACATGCTGAGAACCCTTACCAGAGAGATGGGTAAGTGAATATTTCATATGCTTTAAGTTTGTAGTCTTGGGTAATTAACTAACACGTGTAGCATTTAGTGTGCTTGTGATACTGTGTTCCATGAATCTGCCGTGATTGTAATATTGAATCTTGTGAATTTCCTGTGGGTGGTAACAGTGAGTGAGGTGACTGTTGCGGGCAGTAATACTGCATTCCATGACTGCTGTGTTGGCAGCAGTGTATTTTGTGAATCTCTTGAGGTTGTAATAAGTGTAGTCACACTTCTAAACAGCAATAGTGCATTTCTCCATTGTATCCATGAAACCTGCAGTAGTGACGTATTGAATGCACGTGGTTCAAAATTAAATTATTCTTATTTTTTGTTTTTAAAACCCTGCATCCAAGTGTCTTTCCATCACACAAACCCAGACAAATAGGAAGATACAAGACATAAGCAACTGAAGACCATAATAATTGTATTGAATAGTGGGAACCTCAGTAAAACAGGGATTGAAGATCCTTCCACAAATCATCCAGTCCAACCGTCTGCTCTGAGGCAGAGGCAGCTGCACATCTGTAATGCTGGACAGACACTTGTCTCTATTCTGCAACTTCATCAGTATGACAATTGCAGACACCTCAGGTCTTAGTGCTCCACCAAACTTAGTGTTAGAAAGTTTTTCCTAATGTCTTGCCCGAATCCTCATTGGTACAGAGCTGATCAATCCTTCTTATACTTCCACAGCAGATATGAGAAACAGCTTATTCTAAACTTCTTTGCCTGTTTCCATGCTTTTAGATCACCTTTCTCAATTTATCAAGACCAAAACATTGCCATTCATTTGTGTTTCTTCTCACTCTGAATGCTTTCTGTGAGATAGTTATGGTTCATAGCTTCTTAATGCACAAGGCCCAGAAAAGTTTAAATATTCTGTCTTACCTATGTTGAGTAGAGAAGTGGTTGAATTGCCATCTCTTATCTGTTTACATGTCCTTGATTCATATTTGGGTGTTTTGGCAGTAACTCGAAATATTTGACTCATCATCATCTATTTGTGTACTGCAGAAAAGCAGTCTCTCAGTTATTACCTCTCAGCAGATTTCTTCATTAGTGCAGAACTTTACTCTTGTCCTCCACAAGCATATGAAAAAAGATTCATCCTCTTCTCTTTAAAATGAATGAGTATCAGAGGAAACTCACAAAGCTTTCACTACGTAATGTCTATTAGAGACTCATTTTAAGAGTTTTATTTGAACTTTTGAGTTGCAGAGTTTTCTGCAGTTTGGTTTGCTTTGGATTGGGTTTTTTTCCCAGCTGATTTTTACCTAGTGGGTTCTTTCCTCAGCTTCTCTAATTTACTAGGTACCCTAGGTATATCTTTAAACATTTTACCAGCATTTCTGTAAGTATAGCTTTCTTTGCTAAAGATATTATTTTCTAAACAACTTAACTGAAATCATAACTGCCCTAATGTATATGTGATTGCATAAACATACCTGTAGTTCTGCTGTTATTTGTCATCTTGATCTCTGAAACTGGCATAAGAAATTGGTTTTTGCTGCAATAACTGCTACCAGATAATCAGTGTGCCAGCTTAGTTACACCAGCATGAGTGTGAAAAGAAATGGATCTCAATATAAGCAAGTGCTTAAGGGCATACGGTTCTGGTCATTAATGATATCAATTAAGATATTTCTGCCCCAACTGCTCGCTACTGCTTCTCTGTGACAATCCAACGCTCCTATCTCCTGAAACCTACACCATGTCTGTGTGTGCATCTGCACCATGGTTCTCTCAAGATTCTGTGCTCAGAAAAGACCCATAATTTAACCAGAAGTACAGCACTTCACATGACCTCTCCATCTTCATCAACATCTGCCTCTGTTCAACCTTGAAGTATATTTACACTGGATAGCAGAATTTGGTGCAGAGATTCATAAGCTAGCAATGAATGACTTGCTTCAAAATCAGAAGTTAATCAACTATTCTCAGAGTGATTTCTTGTCCAAATTAATAAACCTCTGAGACACCAAACAAGAGATTAAGGAGAAGCCCTGACAGTAGACTGCAGTGAGCAATGGGAAAGCATAGTGGGCAAGCAACAAGAAACTGGAGGCAATTATTTCCTAATCTGGATTGGCTCTAGAAAGAGCAGTTCAGGTCATCCAATTTTCTGTAGCTTTCTAAAACTCTATAAAACATTTTAGTGTATCTAGGAAAAAGACCCCTCTATTCTTTTCGCAGGACTTTATAATTTTCTTCTCATCTCCCTTAAGTTATATTTTACTTATCAAATAAAGAAAAATGGCAAAAGCATGGTGATCTTGATCCATTTCAGAAGATGGAAAAATATTTAGATGTATTTATTCAGGGAAAATGTTCTAGATCTTGCTGTTATGAGGCACAGTTAAAATGTAAATGTTCTTTTACAGCAAAATTACTACTTCATTTATGAACACATAAAATGGACTTTAAAACTACAGGATTTTATACCTATTCATAAGATTTTAGTGCTGTTCTTATAAAAACAAGCACAAAAGACGTGTTCTCTCAATTTTTTTTTCCTCTCTCTTTCTCGATTAATTCCAGCAAATTTCAAGGTCATACTGAGAGTTAGAGCACAGCATTGTGCACTAATACAGTTAATGCACAGGATTGTGTAGTAATATATCCATTTCTATGTATTTGTAAAGCAGCTAAGCACTTTTTGCTTCAAAGAATTTTTTTTCCAGCAACTGGACAGTGTCTCATTAATACTTGTCATGTTAATGGCAACATTCTCTATCTTTAGAGATTATGCTAGTGAAATCTATCCTCATATGATTTAAAAGTAACTTAAACTGTTTCAGTTAAGAGCATTCCATAAAGAATTAATTGGAGGACTAATGAATTGAACCACTGCCAGTTTAAAAGGTAAAAAAGAAAAATATTTTAATGATTATATGGATTAAGAATGGACTAAGTAGTGTATCTCAGAAAATATATATTTTGCAAGTGGGGAATCATTGTCAAATATTATTTTCCTTTATAAATTTCCAATTGGATGGCTGTAGGCCCAGTGATCCATGATCTAGAATGAAATACAAATTTATCTAAGAATTTTCACAGGACATTAAAAATATATCTGCACAGCAGAATTAAATGCCATCAAAAATACTAGCTCAAATACTAGACGAAGCATATCTGGAACCTCATATTTTTTTCTTAAACTAATGATCTTGCATCTCAGCAGCAATTATTTATTTGGGCATACAGTCAATCTGAGAATGGCTGTTTAGATTTTTATTTTGAAGCAAGCCATTTGAGAATAGATGGAAAATCCCTGCAACATGTTCCATGATGAGGTATCAACATGCCTGAGGAATTAGGAGTGGCAAATAATAACAACAGAGAAGTTACTCAGAATAATCTGAATCGCTTTGTAGCATAGGTCCAGTTAAGTCACCTTAACGCAACAAACCTCAAAATTATACAAGGAATGACTAAAAATAGATGGTTTCTAACTATGAGATTATGTATACATGCATCATGGTTCAGCCCCGTCCAGCAGTTGCACAAAGAAAGGGGATAATAATTCATCTTCAGTAAAAGTGGCAATCGCTGATGAAGGTAGTATTACAGTTATGTTTACCATATCTGGAAAAAAAAGAGGTGGAAAAAATAGGAAAAATATAAAAGGAAGTCACAGAAAAGATAAAATGCATTTCAATTAAGCCACCATGTACCTTAATCTGATTATTCTATTTGATTTCATCAAGTAAGAAATTTCTTAGAAAGTACATACTACATTTGAAATTAATTTTGATCCATTGAAAAAGGGCTTGCTTGCTGAAGCCCAAGAAATTCAGCATAAAATTTTCTCTTACCTTTACAGGTAACCGAAGTGGTTCAATTGTCCATTATTTGTTCCAGGAAACTGATGACAAGATCCTTCCCAGAAGCTATTTTTCAGCCAGTAACACGCTACTGGTCTCAGCAGAAGAGTAATAGAAGAAATTCCCATGGTGCGTGACATACAAAGAATCAAACTAAGTGAATTTTAATGGTGTCTTCTGACTTTAAAAATCCATTAATTCATAACAAAATCTGAATAGATAAACTAGGAAACTTCATAGTTACATTATAATAAATTTATGTATGGCTTATTCTGACTAATTCCAGTGCTGTGGGACAAACTATGCTAAACTCCTAGGTTCAATTGTGATTCAAGCATGTTACCCAATACCCCAGACAACATTCCTGGTTAGTTGTGTCATCCACACCCACTGCTGTGGTACTTATTACCACGTAGAAACCTCTGTAGGGTATTTGATGGATAGGCTAGGGAGCTACAGCACTTGTGTGCATCTCCCTGGCTCACATAACACTTCAGACATCAGGGAAATATGCTTCCTATAGCTGCTATTAGTTCTCAAATAAATTTAGAAGCTTGTCTTTGGGGAAGTTCGTGTGCAGACAGATGTCCTCCTACTGGAGAATACCTTTTTCCCAAGCACAATTTGGGCAAAGAGAGGAGTTTGCCTTTGGGGAGTGGGATGATGCACTCTGGTCCAGGTTGACTGCCAGAAGGCTGTGAAGTCAAGGATGCTTCTCAGAGCCTGGGCTGCATAGGAAGAGGTGGAGAAAAGCAAACCGAGAGAAGAGATGCTAAAACCCAATGCTGAGAGGGAGAAAAAGGGCATCTCTTTTCAGGATAGCTGGCTGACAGAGTTTACAGCATCAAGGTAGTGCTGAGGCTGATCATAATCATAGTTATGACCCATCATCTGATTTCCCACTCCTTTCCCCACAGGATGGGGATGTCTGTCAGTCAGAGTATACTCACTCACCCCTGGCCTCAGAGGACTGAGGAGACAGGACAGCATTATGTGCTGCCATACCTGGGGGTAAGGGATGGGAGAGTCACAAAATTAAATATAGGAAAGGAAGTACTGATCTAATAAGCAAGTTTACAGTGCACAAGCTATTCAGCACTGAGTCCTCAGCGAACACAGAGTGTGTGTTAACTGCCACCACCTACACTAATTCATTGTACGTGTATACACCAATTACACATACATAAAATTACATAAATAAATTTATAGAGAATCATTAGGTTAGCTAACCACTCACCAGCCTGTGGCCTACATTACTCAAATACTATGGCAAAAGATTGCCTTGGGCATGCAAAATAACTTTAAATGTATTCATGACGTTTAAAAGGACATCTTGGTAATTTTTTTTTATTATTTCTTTTTTATTGTAGGCACAAAGCTGCCTAAGTGTAGTTAGAATCTTTTTGTTACCGTAGACTTTACACTTAAAGAAATATGGTAAAAAACACAACAAAGTTTATGTAATGTATGATGTAGACACACTGCATAGCTATAGAAGTCATTTACTGTGTTCAGTTTTGTGAAAGACATTGGGGTCCTGGAGTGTGTCCAGAGAAGGGCAACCAAGGTAGTGAAGGGACTGGAGAACAAACCTTATGAGGAAGGTTCCCCAGTGAGGGAACTGGGGTTGTTTAGCCTGGAGAAGGGGAGGGTGAGGGGAGACCTTTTCACCACCTACAATTACCAGAAAGGAGGTTGTAGAGAGATGAGTGTTGGTCTCTTCACCCAAGTGACAGGTGACAGGACAAGGGGGAATGAGCTCAAACTGCTGCGGGGCAGGTTCAGATTAGACATTAAGAAAAAATTCTTCGTTGAAAAGGTTATCAGGCACTGGAATGGGCTGCCCAGGGAGGTGATTCAGTCATCAACTCTGGATGTAATTTAAAAGAGGGGTAGATGAGGTGCTCCAGGATATGGTTTAGTAGAGCATGTGTATGCTTGGACTCAATGGTCTCAAAGGTCTTTTCCAACCTAGTGATTCTGTGATTTAGTTTTCTTAGATTTGCATTGATGACAAAGAAACAGAGAAATTGATTGTACATAAGCATCCTACAGGAAAAATATAGATGAAGAATTCTGTTTTTAAGTGAGTAAAATTGAGCAGTACATATTAATTACAATCTTCCACTCAAATTACTTTTGTTTTGCAAGAAACCTCTGGAGTAGCTGTGGATCAACTGTTGATCAAAACATATTGACTTCTCCAAGATCAATACTCCACACACAAGTGGAATATTTATCTTGACAGTATCTGGGAGACTTTAAGATAGCAGAGCTTTACAATAAATTATTGAATATCAATATTTTAATTGCTTCCACATGTTCATGCAAGAGTAATTGAAATTAATCTTTAAAAATAGAAAAGTGAAATAAAATATACATTTTCCATCATTTTAGCATTGACTGAAATACATCCGTTACTTGCAATGAAATATACTTTTTCAGACTGTTATTAAGACTGTTATGAATACATTTCTTTTTCTTTTTAATCCTAATATAAAATCCAGTGGAGGAGATTTCAATTTACAAGTCTGACATTGTAAATCTATTAAAACACCACACAAGCCTTGCCATCTGAGCACATTTGCTTGCTTCTTGTAACACCTTCCATAAATCCGGCTTCTTTTCACACATTCATTCCCAGCCCCCTTCAGCTGATGAGAAAATAAGAGATTCACATATGGAGAGAAAATATTTTTTGGTGTGGTGAACTTACTTCTCAAAAGCTGTATTTTAGTCCTATCAGACTGTGCTTGCCCATTTTGTGGGCCAATATAGGTCCCACAGTTATGCCAACACAGCCTTCTGTCGGTCCACCTTGCACCATACAGCAAGGAACTGATTTGGCTGTATAAAAATAAACCAGAGCCACTCTTCGCCTTTTGCTGTCATATGGCTGTAACTCCTATCTGCTTCCCATGGTATGGTAGTGGGTACAGCTGGAAGGAAGGAAGGAAAGGAGCAGTAGTTCTAGGGGCAGTCTCACTGGTCAGTATCATCATATATAAAACTACCACATTGACACACCAGACTCCTCTGATGTGCATACTATTTGGTCCAGAATTGTGACATAATTCTGAGTTTTGACTGCTGGTCTGTAGTTCTGATGTGTATTTATTTTTCGGCTCTGCCTTCACCTTGTCTTCATCATCTGGTGTCCCTCCTCCTCACACCAGGCCAGCACAAGCACTTATGGGGGCATGCAGTAAATCAGCTCAAGCACTGGCCCTTCTGAAAAATAACCAAGTATAATGTTGTATTAAATACATTGTGAGGGAGTGAAAATAAATAGTTGGGGGCATAAAGAAGGAAAGAATAGACATCTATTTCCAGTGAATATGCTGATTTATGTGCATGTCAAAGTACAGCCTCAGAAACTAATTACAGGCAATAATTTTTTCTTCCATCTCTGTGTAAGAAAAATCATCTTTTTCACTCTGTGTTAGTAAAGCTTTACACCTCACAGAGTGCTTTACAGTGTTTCCTGAACATAGCATGTTTTTCATTTGTCTTTGCCACCTTTTCCAAATATTTGAGGGTGATAATTATAACGAATAAGAGAAGGATGACTATGAAACATGGCGAAGGTAAGAACAACAGACACTTTTAGGGATCATTTGACTGACTTCTGGCCTCTAGAAACAATTTTTTGTTTGGAAGAGACAATATTCACATTCAGCTAACTACTCATCTGTTATTCTATGTGTAACCCCTGCCACATTCCCATGGAGCTTTTTAAAGCTGCACAAAACACAATTCCTTATTCTTATTCTGTGCTAGCAGAATAAACTGCATCCAGAATAGATAGGATCTGCCCCTTAGTTCTGTGGAGAAAGGGAAGATGACAGTTACACATGATTTTGTAGATTATAGTTGCAACAATATTTTTCATTTTATTTGTCAGTGTTTCCTTCTTGTGCACACAAACATCAGGAGCTTCATGCTGAGGATTAATGCAAGTCTCACACCTCACATATCCCATTCCTCCTTCCAGAATATAGTTATAAGGCAAAAGCAAAGAACACTTTTCAAAACTATTCTTTTCTGTAGCAAATTTGCCGCTTTAAGTAATTGGTCATTTTGTTGATTTTTTTTAGTTTTCACTGGAAAAAGGAAAGAAAACAAACCAAGCAGCCAATCTATATGAAACCGCCCTCCTGCACTGAAATACCTGGCATTTTTGTCAGATGTCAATTCCCTATTAAACCTTTAAACCATCCTTTGGTATTTTTTGACATCCCTTTATAGGAGTTGAAGACCAAGTGCATAAGAATCCATGCTTTAAACCTTCAGCATTGTCCTTCAGTGAAACTACATCTCCCACAATGCCAAACATGTGCAGGATAAGAACCATTCTGTTTGTTTGCTGCCTAACACAATATAAACCTTTATCTTGACTGGTGTCCAGGGATGTTAACTGTTGTGCAAAATATAATTAACATTATTAATGCACAATTATGTCAACATCCCCTTACCTATTAGAGAAGGTTTGTTTGTCTTGAGTAATTTATTGAGCTTTATGTAAGTAAAATTAAATATAATGGCTAATTAAGGTACTGAAATCACCTAATATATAATTATATGTCTATCCTGAGACTTTCAGCATGAAAATACATCCAACTAGAAATACAAAATTAAATATTTTTATACAAGTGATCATCATTAAAAGCTCTTAAGAATGTTATGTTTCATTAGTTGGTCAGTTTTATCCATGAGGTTTCAGAAGGATGGTCTGCAAGTCTCTTAATTATTAAGAATGGCAAAACTAGTCTCTCAGACATGATGCAAAGGAAAACAAAAAAACTCTTCAACAAATAACAGTAAATTGTGTATTGCTGCTAATTATAAATAGCTCTGAGCAGAATGAAACTCAGGGTCTCTCATCCAACTCAGTGCAAGTAGGGTGAACAACGAGATCAGTCCAGGTTCCTCAGGGCTTATCCAGGCAGGTCTTGAAATTCTCCAACGGACAATGTATTACCTCTCTGGCAAGCTCTTCCACTGATTGACTGTCCTGATGAGGGAAAAGCTGGAGCCTCTCCTGCATGTATGTCCACCGTATCTCCTCCTCCAACCAGGAAAAGCTGTGAAGAGCTTGACTATATCATCTTTATGGCCTTCTTGTACATAGTGACCAGAGGTTTTTAGGTCCCCTGTAGCTGCTTTCTAAGCTTACTTTCCTCAGTGACTCCTCATATGACAAGTGCTCCAGCCCTGACCAGCGTGTGGCCCTTGGTTAAATTTGTTCCAGTTTATCAACATCATTCTCATACTGAAGGTACAAAATCCTGTTTGCAGTACTCTAGCTGTTGTCTAGACAGTGCTGATTAGAAGGGAATACAGCCCAGGATGCTGTTGACTTTCTCTTTTGCGGACTGGTTCCTGTCCAGTTTGCCATGCCCCAGCTCCTTTTCTGAAGAACTTATCATCCTGTCTCCACCCTTTCCTGTTGCCAGGGGCTCTACTTTATTTCCCAGGTGCAGGACTTTGTATTCGTCCTTGACTTTAAAAATGCTCCTTGTTGGCCCCATCCTCCAGCCTGTCTATGTCCTTCTAGAAGGCAGCCTGGATATTGAGTGTATTGGTTGATCCTTCCAGTTTGGTATCATCTAGAACTCGATGAGAGCAGACATTGTCATATCCTCCCAGTCATTGGCCTCATCTGGAGTACTGTGTCCAGATCTGGGGCCCCGAATACAAGAAGGATGTAGAACTGTTGGAGAGGGTTCAGAGGAGGGCCACGAAGATGATTAGAGGGCTGGAGCACCTGCCCTACAAAGAGAGGCTGAGGGAGCTGGGCTTGTTCAGCCTGGAGAAGAGAAGGCTGCGGGGGAACCTCATTGCAGCCTTCCAGTACCTGAAGGGAGCTTATAGGCAGGAGGGGATTCGACTTTTTAAAAGAGCAGATAATGGCAGGACAAGGGGGAATGGACTAAAGCTAAAGGAGGGAAGGTTTAGATTAGATATTAGGGGGAAGTTTTTTACAGAAAGACTGGTGAGGTGCTGGAACAGGCTGCCCAGAGAGGTAGTGGATTTCCCGTCCCTGGAGGTGTTCAAGGCCAGGTTGGATGGGGCCCTGGTCAGCCTTGTGTAGATCCAGGCCTGGAGGTTGGTGTCCCTGCCTGTGGCAGGGGGGTTGGAGCTCTATGATCCCTGGGGTCCCTTCCAACCCAGACCATTCTATGATTCTATGAAATGGGGCATGTTCCAGACATACCACTCAGGTACTCCACTTATTAGTTCTTTATCAGGTAGACTACAATCTACTAACTTTCTGAACCCAACCATCCAACCTTGTTTCTCACAGCTCAGTTGTCCACCCACCCAGACTGTAACATCCCAACTTGGATGTGAGAGTATTGTGGGAGACAATGTTGAGAGACTTCAAACACGGTAGGACCTGATGGTATTAAAAGTCTTTTCCAACCAAAATGACTCTATGATTCTAAAACCAAAGAAAATCACATCCACTTGTGTCCCATAATCTGAAAATCAGGCACTTGGTCACAGAATGCAATCAGGTCAGTCAGGCCTGACTTACACATGGTAACATCTAACCATCTAACATACTGCAGATTTTCTTAAAAAAAACCCCATCTTCCTAAAAGCCACCCATTTTTTCTGGTGTTGTTTACCCTTTCAGTGCTTCTTGAAATAAAACATTAGCAGTTTCAGCTTTTCTCCAACAGATCGGGGGAGGTTTGAGGGGGACTTTGAGGGTATGGTGTTTCAGCAGCATCTTGAGTCCTTTTTTGGGAGGACAATGATGTACAGGGGAGTCTCTGGATCCACTTGGAAAGAAATTTTATGCATTCATATCACAGTCTGCTTCCTTACTACACTTTTTCAGCTACTTTGAAAATTGCACAATAGCCTTCTCCAGCCCCAAATGGCAAAAAGGTTGTTGTTTGCTACACATTGGCGGCTATGGGTGTTTGTCGGGCCTGTATCATACATGATATTTCCAGAGGTTAAACCCAGATAAGTCAGCAACTGAGGTTACAACAAACCCAGACAAGTCCTAAGACCCTGCACTGTCAATATAGGTATTTTATTAAGAATGGGGCAAAAATCCTATTCAATGGGCAACAAAACCACATGAAAACATAGTGTAAGGGCAGTCAGTAATGCAAAAAGACTTTAGAAAAAAGCTATAATTTGTGCATCATACCAGGATTGAAATTCAACCGTGCAATGGAAACCACGCAAAGACATATTTCCATCAAAAACTTTTTAATGGCAGTATGAAATCCACTTAGTTGTCAGGACAAGTGAACATTTCACCTAATGAATAGGCAGCTGAACTCACAAAAAGACATAAAGTATTGTTTCACTAAGGGTAAAATGCTATCATCTCCCAGAGTTCTGTTAAAATTGAAATAAAGGGTTTACTTTCATTGGTATTTTTTTCTGATCACTGCTTAATCTTGAAAACTGATGATTACTTTTAAAATATATTATAACACCTAAAAGAAAGGGAGAGAGCATTATGAGAGAATAATGTTCATCTACTAAATCTAAGTTAGTTTCTTCTAATCATGCCACTTTTCAATATAGATAACCTTTTGTCTTCTTTTGTTCTGGGCAAGCTCTGAATTACCAGACAACATATTTTCCCTGTTCTTATCTTTTGAAATCTGTGCTTTATCTTAGTGACTGCCTGAAATTAGGCAGAGGTCATGACACTCACTATTTAATACGTTGTCATTGCATTTTGTAAACTTTCATAATACACCAGTTTTCTTTGCTCTTATAAAAATAACAGCAGCAATGAAAAAAAAAAAAACCAACAAATCCAAACCTGCTACTAGACTCTGATCTGATGTCTTCACTGGGTTCACTGCAAAGACTTCTCCGCCCACTCTCAGATGGTTTTGCCTCTGGAAAGGAGCTTAGACCATTTTCAGAGCATACTACACTAAACTCAGCCAAGAATGTGCTCCAGTTTTCAAACCATGTGTTTTGATAATGGCAGAGACATTTCATTGCTTCAGGTGGTTTTCCTCAGTGTTGAGAAGCATCAATATTATCAATTAAGCATTTAAAGAAACAGGCATTTGTATGACTTAAAATTATCTTCAAAGGTCTGCATTTTTTTAATATTTTTTACTTTTTTCCTATTTTCTTGGGAAAGTCAATGATGAAAGCAAATTGCACTGTCCTTGACCTACATACTGCAGTACCGAAGTTCCATTGAAACTTCAAGAATTTTTATAGTATAAATTGGAAGCAAAATCCAATTCTTAAATTCAGGAAAGAAAACAGCCCATCGATGTGGAACTGTACATATATAAGTATTGTGCTTTTGCATTTTCTAAATTGTGAATTTTACATTACAGTATCATTTCTACTCTGTTTACATGTAGTGGAGGTATTGTGTCATGCAATTATTGTTTTGGAAAATGATACACTATGTGGTGGTTTGGCTCTGGCTGGAGGCCAGATGTCCACAAATATCGCTCTATCACTCCTCTTTTCAGCTGGACATTGTCCACAAGTGCTGGCAGAGGCTTGCTCCAACATGGGTCACAGTGTCTTCCATATGTCTCCACCTTGTCCAGCGTGGGGCCTCTCCAGGGGCTGCAGGTGGGGCTCAGCCTTTTCCATGAGCTACAGGGGGACACCTGCTCCATCATGGGTTTCTCCACGGGCTGCAGGGGCATCTTTCTCTCCAGCACCTGAGGTGCATCCTCCCACCTTTCAGTGACTTGCACAGTTCCTTAAATCTTCTCACTCCCTTCTCTGATGGCAAAAGGCGGCTGCTTGTGGGTTTTTTCCTCCTAAATGTGACTTCCAGAGGCTCTGTGACCATTGGCTTAGCCTTGGTCAGCAGCGACTCTGTCCTTGAGCTGGCTGGTGTTTGCTCTGTCAGGCCTGCAGAGAGCTTCTGGCTGCTTCTTGCAGAAGCCACCCCTGCAGCTCCCCTCCCTCCTCCACCAGAACCCAAAACACACAAAACTACAACAGACTACCTTCATAAATCACAGCTATTTTTAACTTCCTAATTCCCAATGTACATCAAAATAAATGCAAATTATTTGCAATTTGTAATAGCAAGACACAAACTAACTCCTTAATGGAACAGAAAGAAGTTGCTACCAATGTATAAATAATTTGATTCTTTAATTCTCTAAGGTTAGTGATTCTCACAATTTATATATCACTAGGAAAACACTGGGACAGTCTCATCTAAAAAACAAGGTTTAACTAAAGAAATTTCAAGCTTTTTAAATTACAAGACAGAATAATTTAAATATAAATTAGTCTTGATTTTACAGTAAAGACTGAAGCCTATGCTCTGACTCATGTAGCTATGCTGTGAACTTTGACATAAGACAAAATCTTTAATCTGTAGCTGCTGCAGCTATCCTTTTCTAGAATGGAGATTTTAAAAAAGTCTCACTATCTTCTATTTTCTCCTTCTAACAGATTATATATCTATATTATCAACTTTTACAGAAAGTTATGATTTCCTGATATGTGTTCAATGCATCAGAGTATATCAATAACACTCACTCAGGAACAATAATGATCCTTTAAATTCTCTAACAACTCTAAAATAAGGAGTATGGCTAGCAGAAAACACTATCCCTTTACTGTAGACTTCATTAGAAAAGTAATGGCTATTAAAATTATTACAAAGAAATTGTGGTGGGTTGACCCTGGCTGGAGGCAAAGTACCCACCAAAGCTACTCTATCACTTTCCATCCTCAGCTGGACAGGGGAGATAAAATGTAACAAAAGGCTTGTAGGTCGAAATGAGGACAGGGAGATCATTACCAGCTACCATCATGAGTAAAACAGACTCAATCTAGGAAAAAAAAAAAAATCTACTTTTTACCAAGCAAACAAGATAGAGCAGTGAGAAATACAACCAAAACTTAAAACACCTCCCCCACACACCCCCCTCCCCTGCCTTCTTGGGCTCACTTTTACTCCTTATTTCTCTCCTTGCCCCGCAGCAGCACAGGGGAATGGGGAATGGGGTTTGGCATCAGTTCATCACACACTGTCTCTGCCTCTTCTTTCTCCTCTCAGGCATGGGACTCCTCACACTCTGCCCCTGCTCCAGCATGGGGTTTCTCTCATAGGAAACAGTCCTCCACAGACTTCTTAAATGTGAGCCCTTCCCATGGGCTGCATTTCTTCACTAACTGCTCCAATGCGAGTCACTTACACAGGGTGCAGACCTTAAGGACCAGACTGCTCCAGCAAGATCCCTCGTGGGGTCACAAGTCCCCCCACAGCAAACCTGCTCTGGTGTGGACTCTTCTCTTCACAGATGTACAGGTCCTACTAGGAGTTAGTTCCAGCACAGCCTTCCCACCGAGTCACAGCCTTCTTCAGGTGTCTCCACCTGCTCCACTGTGGCATCCTCCATGGGCTGCAGGTTAAATCTCTACTTGTCATCTTCCACGGGCTGCAGAGAGACAGCCTGTCTCAACATGCTCATCACCATGGATTGCAGGGGAATCTCTCCTCTGGAACCTGGAGTACCTCCTACCCCTCCTTTTTCATTGACCTTGGTGTTTACAGAGTTTCTCACATCTCATTCCTCTCTATGGCTACAAAAGCTGCCTTTAGGTTTTGGTTTTCCTACTTAAATATGTTACAACAGAGCCACTACCACCATTGCTGATAAAATTAGGCTTTGCCAGTGGCAGATTCATCTTGGAGCATGCTGGCATTGGCTCTATCAGACCTAGGGGAAGCTTCTGGCAGCTTCCTGCAGAAGCCATCCCTGCAGCCCTCCCCACTACCAAAACCTTGCCATTTAAACCCAAAACAAAGCTCTATCCTTACATCCATAGAATAGAAATGGCATGAAACTGAGGTATTAACAAAACAAAAAAATAGTTTGAGTTAATGATTTTGATCCTTAAGTGGAATTCAGATCCAGAAGATGTTGAATCTTCCCTGGGGAGGAGAAAACTATTCACCTAAGAATTGGAGAACACAGACTCAAGCACATGCTTTTGAATCAAGAGCCATGGCAACATACAGCAGCACGGAAACTTAGCTTTTATGTTGCTGTCCTTTTCATTCTCTGTTTAAAGTCTTTAATGCATTTTGGCTAATGATAAAAAAGTCGTTCTGCAATTCATCTCATATATTTGATGCCATTTCACTGCTAGCTACAAATAAATTTGGAGGAAAGTGCTTGGTCCCTGGCCCCACAGATCAAAGCTTTGCACTAAGTAAGTTTCTCCACGGCAAGCTTATTTCATCAACCTATATTCACAGTGTTATTTATCTGGAACATGCTTACAGGACAGCTTTTGGACCAAGCCCTTACAATGTATTCAATAGTAATACCACAGATTTCAAACTAACAATTTTAGAAAAAGACAGTCCTGAGGAGATACAAAAGCCTATTAAGTTACCTGCAAGAAGCAACACACTGAGTAAACCCACCACTACTGCTGTTGGTTAAACTATTTGATTCTAGTCAAGGACAAATGATCCCAAGTATGCCAAAGGCAATGTCAGTGTGTTTATGTAAATATTACTCAGCAGTTTTTAGAGATTTGGGGGCAGGTTCCAAAAACTGAACCTCTTAAAGCAGCTTTTCTTCACTTTGTGAGCAGTTACCTGTTTGCAGTAATTTAGGCGACCCCATATCAGATGCTTCACTACGGCATGCTGACACCTAAAACAGGCATGTAATGTCAGTTCAGTTAGGACAATGTTTTCTGTGCTTATGAGTGTTTGATACCATGGTACTCCTTTCCCTTAGTTACTTGCATAAGAGAATGCATATTATTTTACTAACAGCATGAATGGTTTATTTAGTTTTGTTATCATAATTACATTGCACTGATACTTACGGATATCTGTGGGAATTTCCACTAGAAAACACCCCTTTTATAATTCTCAATTTTTTATTTTTCTAGAATGCTGAAAGACAAATGTAGTTTGAATTAGAAGAGATCAATCCAAACACTTGATAATGGCACAGACTGCAATCCATCTGCAGCAGTTTCATGCAGTCCTAATGTGAATTACAGTAAGCTCTATTGCAATTTTCCCTTCAGGTATTATAACAAATGTCTACTCGAAGAAGCTCAAAAAATTTATAATTAAGCCTCAATATAATAATTGACACTATTGCATCACTCTACAGTAGTATTTACTGAAAAATATTGTAGAGTCTGTTTAAAGACGAGGGCCCAGAATCACTTTTAAGTGGATATTAGTGGAGCTCACACATACTGGTGATCTCGATGAGCTGTAGGCTTAGCTACGTCATGATTTGATGGAATGTCACTTAAGTATCTTGGCATATAATGTGCTAATTCCCATAATAAAATCGAACAGTAATGGCTTCCTAAATTATGTCTCGGTTCAGTGTTACAGTTGCTGGATGCCTTCAGTCAGGAGCTGAAATTCCTCACACTGAAGACAATGTTAGAAATGTCATTAAGTCATCCTAGCCAGAAATCCACCTGAGAAATTCAATTGCCTTTACTTGAAAACATGTCCTCCGTGATCAGGAAGCATCAAGCCGCACTACTCAAACCTCCTGACTATAGTTTACACAATTCTTTGTACTGAAAAGGTTACATAAATACATATGGAAGCAAAATACACATTTTTGATGGTGATAGGTTTGCTTCAACTACCCTTGACAATGCACAGATTCTAGCACTGTTTGCCATTTAGCAAATTACACATAAAAAGATGTGTTAGTCAAAAATATGTACTTTTGAGCAAGAGAGGTGTTAAGACCTTATGAAATCAAGTTTAGATTTAATGTTCAAGAACTTATATTAATTTGCTATGGGAATACACTGATGATTGTTTTTATGGAGTTCACTTAGACATCAGTCACCATCCAGAATAAACTGAAGTAGCTACTGCAATAAACGTAATTGAATTTAACTGTTCTCTGAGTGAAATTTCACACTGGCCCATGTGGAAAGCAGAGTGAATTTTTCTTTCTAAAATAAAATTGATCTTCCTGACAGATGCCTGTGTTTCACAACAGAATCCATAATATAGCTATGGAAACTAACTCTAGAAGTCATTGAAGAAAATGTTCAGTATAGGGTGTATATAACAAATGAGATTAATATCTTTTTACAGGTTGTGGTGGCTTGGCCCTGGTTAGAGGCCAAATGTCCACCAGAGCTGCTGGCTCACTCCCCTTTTCAGACAAAAAAGGGAGAAAATATGTATCAGGAGTCCTTATTCAAGATAAGGAGAGAGGGATCACTCTCCAATTAGTGCAATAGGCAAAACAGACTCAACACAGAGTAAAGAAGAGAAATTTATTACACTATAACTGCACACCCAGTGAACCAGAGTCAGGTACTGAGAAGCGTGGCCAGGTCTTAAGGCACCTTCCCCCCACCCCTCCCTTCTTAGCAGACTTAAACTTCATTCACTATTGAATGTGCCAAGAGGGGCAGGGAATGGGAGCTTTTCAGTCAATTCTTCCTGAGTTGTTTTCCTTCTTAGCTAGGGTGGGCATTCCACACACACACCCCTTTCCCCTGTGGCACTGTGGGATCCCCCCCATGGGAGACAGTCCTCCAGGAACTTCTCCAGTGTGAGTCCTGTCTATTGGGGTGTCATCTCCTCACCAGGTGCCTCAGCAGGATTCCCTCCCCTGGGCCCAGACTCCTCCAGCCTGGTACCCCACAGAGTCACAAGTACCCCGACAAACCTGCTGAAGCGTGGATCAATCTCTTCACAGGCTGGAGATGTCTCTGCTCCCCATCCTTATCCATGGGCTGTGAGGGGACACCTGCTCCACCATGGTCTTATCCATGGGCTGCCAGGCAATCACTCTCTCTGGCACCTGGAGTGCCTCATTCTTCCCCCTTCCCCCCTCTCTTGGGCCTGGCCTTGGCATCCATATGTCTTGTTACATCTTCTCACTCCCTTCTCCAGTGGCAAAATGCATCTGTCTGTGTTTTTTTTCTCCTAAATATGATTCACAGAGGTGCTGTGACGGTCGCCGAATGTCTTGGCCCTAATCAGAAGCAACTCTGGCCTTGAATCAGATGATGTTTACTTTCTGGGGCCCACAGAGACCTTCTAACTGCTTCTTGCAGAAGCCATCTTGGTAGCACAGCTACACAAAACTGCGACACAGTTATTTTCCCCTCATATTTGATAATATTCTGATAAGTAGGAGACAGCAAAAAGAGGAAGAAAGCAGTATGTTTACATGGCTACACACAAAATTAATTTTACTATTATAGCAAAAGAGTTTAAGTTATGTGTTTGGAAAAAACTTTTTAGCACAGACAATGAATGCAATGGGATGTATTACTTAAGGATAACATAGTCCTTACAGCTGAATTTTAAGCACAATAAAAGACACCTCTATTATGAATGCTCTATGAATACATAATTTTGGTTTTGCTCATGGAAACTATGATTCCAGGTAATTTTGAAGCCCCATTTTTCATGAATTTATATGATGCAAAACACTTACAGTGATTGCAAGTCTAAGTTTCATTCAACAGCAAGAGCAAAATAAGACTAATATATTCTAAAGCAAACTATGTAGAGCTCTCTAAGTACAAAGCCATGCTACATGCTGGTATATCAATTTGAAAAGGTGCATCAGGAAGTCACACATCTTCTGGGTCAAAAAGCCTCCAGATGATGAAAGTTGGAGGGTAACTAATTTGTAGGGTAGATTAAAGATATATTACACATAGTGCTTGTAGCATTGCTAAAGCTGTCTGACGCTGCACAACTGAAGACCATTATTTTCAAAAAGCTTTTAAACTAAATCAACATTTACTGCTTAAGCTTTTCCATCTCACTTATATGAGGAGAGTAAGGCATCTAATTTAGGGCTGTCCTTTAGCCTTCCTCTAAGGATAACAGAATGAGGGAAATGCTTCTGGAAGATTACCTTGGTTTAAGATGATTGTTCAAGCTAGGTGGTTGCCATCAGTCTCTGCCGAC
This sequence comes from Gallinula chloropus, assembly GCF_964237585.1. Classification (NCBI taxonomy): domain Eukaryota; kingdom Metazoa; phylum Chordata; class Aves; order Gruiformes; family Rallidae; genus Gallinula; species Gallinula chloropus. Next base: position 19,444,943 of record NC_140086.1, read on the forward strand.
TACCAGAGCAGTGAACAGGAACTGCTAAGACTAGGTACCTCCAACAGCTGCAATTGCACAAGCAGAACCCCTTTCAGAGATTGCAAGTTATTTGTACTCTTTTATACATAAACATACTTAGGATATTTAGAATGTATCCCTGAGGCCACCTGAATTGAAGGCTACTTTTAAGACAAATGAGATTTTAAACTGGAGAATGTTACCTGGGTTTGGATGCTTAAGGAGTCTACCATGTGTCTCTGAGGTTTCATAGTTATTGCCCCTTGCTAATATCTCCTCCAAAAAATATTTACCTAATGCTGCTCTTCCTTGCCCCTTAAGAGGCAGCATTATGGATAGTGCTTGCTGATTAGCTGTATCCTCACATTCAATCAGGCTACCGAATTTTCCTTTTCAGGTGATCTTAGTTGTTACATAGAAAGTTGTTAAATTAAGTGAGAAAATTTCTTTCAACTGCACTCAAAACTACTGACAGCTGAGACAGATTAAATGTTAAACCATTGCTGAAATATTTAATCAATCACAAAGTAGTTTTCTGCGAAGCTGGAAGAAAGCAGGACAGGAGACTACATTCTGTAACTACGATGTATTTCTGTGTTTTTATGCACTCTTCAACCAATGATCTTAGAGAACTTCCTGACAACTTTCAGAAAGCTTTTAGAATACAAAAGCAGCAGTGTAGTCACATAAAAATAATATTTTTTCTTTCCTCTTAATGCAAATTTCCTAGAGTGTGATACTTGTTATTTTCTAACCCAGACATATCAGAGACATGGATAATGAATTATTTGGTTGAAATGAAATTCAGTTTTAACTGAAGCTAGGCAGAAAACTTCAGGGAAGTGTAATCTTCTTGGAATATATGTCACAGACTGCAGCTAGCAAAATAAAATTAATGTCAATGTCACTGGTGAAAGAACAACAATTGAATTTCCTAAGAAGTTAATAAAAAATGAGATCTCATCAACCTACATCATGTTTAAGTTTGCAGTTATATATCCAAGACCCACTTATTACTTGAAGCAGCAGGCTAGCCTGCCTACTTTCCAGGATAATTTGTTCTTTACATACAAAACTTACCAAAACCCCCTTCTCATTATCTTGGAAATCCCTTGAGTCTATCTGCCACACACCACCCAGCATTCATAGAGAGACCTTCTCCAGTAAGATAAGAACATTCATCACAAGCCAGGCTTGGGACAAAAGCACAGAAGCTTCATTTACATTCCTGGAAATCCACAAAATTTTAGACATTTGACATGGTGGTGATATTTCCCTTCCTTGTAATCATTTTTGGGTTAGGAAATTTATTCAGAAGAATGTCATTTAGTCAGTTCTTATTGGAGGAGCACTCAAAACACAATCAAAACACACAGGCCAGCTGCAAGCTTACTTGAGTTTGCCATTAATTATTTCCCGATCCTGATTTATTTAGTTAGTTTTTACAGGGAGACAAAAGATGAGCTGGACAGGCCTGCAAGAAGCCAGGAAGCCATACCACCGTGTCTTTTCACTTCTCAGGAGAAAATGAAGTACACTGAATCCCAAATGGATGGAGGCATGTGACATATAGTATCAGTTCCCTATATTCTCAATGGATGTAACAGAAACATGGATGTAACAGCTGTTGCAGTGCTCTTCTCCCTTTGCTCTGTGTTGGGGACTTGACTGGCTACCAAACTTCAGACAGAGTTAAGGACAGTGGTAAAGGGTAGACAAATGATGCCTGGGGCTGGGGCAGGGACTCTGGGCAGACGTGACTGGCGCAGACTGCTCTTGGGTTGGAGGGACTCATGGATATGCTTGAGCTGGTGGACAAAGAGCATGGAGAGGGAGACAGGGAGAGTACATTGGGAACCCCTGCCCAGGTGAGCTGGAGAGAGGGAAGAGCAGCTGCTGATGCTGGTGGTGATGTCTGTGTGATTACTTTTGTTGGTGCTGCTTTCTGGGCTGACCTCTGCAGACAGACATTTATAAACTGTCTCTGTGTATCTGCACAGGACAGTGCAGGACTAGGGGCAATGACTGCAAGTTGGAGCACAGGAAGTTCCGCACCAACATGCGGAAGAACTTTTTCACAGTGAGGGTGACAGAGCACTGGAATAGGCTGCCCAGGGAGGTGGTGGAGTCTCCTTCTCTGGAGATATTCAAGACCCATCTGGACGCCTATCTGTGCAATATGAGCTAGGGAGCTGCTTTGGCAGGGGGGTTGGACCCGATGATCTCTTGAGGTCCCTTCCAACCCCTACAATTCTATGATTCTATGCTTCTATGATTTGGCTTCCTTGAATGTATCTTCTGGGCTATGGCTCCACTAATGGGCATTTCTGTAATTTCCTTCCTTGTAACTCAAAATTCTCTGATGTCTGTTGAGAACACTGGTAGTCCACCACTGTCAGTAGTTACTGACAGTAAAAATGCTTATTGTAAATACACTATACTGATGTACATCAGGATTTCCACCTGTACACAGGAGAAAATTACACCTCACTCAAATTTTATTAGTATTAGGTTACCAGTTTCAACCTCATTAATGTAGTTACACCAATGGGAAAATTGCTTGGCATAGTTCTTGGCTGTGAAGAATCAGTTCCTTAAATTACTGAAAGATTTAATTTGTTCATCTTTATCCCATTAGCTCTGGCCATGTTTCACATTCTCGATGGCATATAGTTTTGCTGAAGAGAGCTGCAGAAAAGGATGCATGATCTGAATAAGTACTTCTATCAGATCATTGTGTAGTAGTCTGGAAACCCATTTGAATTGTTAATTGTCTCTTTTTATGTGTTGTGCACGTCATGCATTAAATATCTGGCACAGTTCAACTAACAGATGTGGGTTTTAGGTTGCTCACTCTTTCATTATTTGACTAAGATTAGTTAGAATTATTAATCTTTTTGTGATGCATATGTATTTTTGGGAAAAGCAAATTCTTATAACTGCATGTACTATAATTCTAGATTTCTCACCACTTATGGTCAGCTTCATTGTGCCCTTACAAAGGAATATCACCAGAAGTTTCAATATATTCACATGGGAACTGCAGTTTCTATTAGATCTGCACAAGAGATAATGTATACATACGAATCAGGAAGAAATCTATGCAAATACAGCTTTTTCTTCTAGTATTTGAAGATCTCCCACAGAACATTTCTCCATATATAACTCCGCACATTATGCTGCATAATAGACTAGAGGTTCTGTTTTGTAGGGGCATTGTTTATTGACACAGGTACCTGTAACGTTGCACTTTGGTCTGCACTGGAACATTACGCAGGGTGTTTTGTGACTCTGATACCCAAACGTAAGCCTCCCGTCTAAGAAGGGCAGAGGCAAAGGCAACGCTTCCTGCAGCAACACAGAAGGCACTGAGGGATAGCAGAGAGCAGGCATGGCTTGTTACTGTGTGCCATAACCCTGTTCTCCCCCTTTTCAGCTGCCCTCCTCCCACCCGCCCATCACCCTGCAGCCCTGTCCAGCGCCCGGCCAGCACCACACCAAATTACGGTGGCTGGGCATGCTGCCAGGGTGCTCCCACCAGCCCTCGAGGGAGGGACCCGCAATAACAAACGACTCCGTATCTCCCCCTTTCAGGGGAGGAACGATGTTTACCTATCTTACTGAATTACATTATGCTGATTTCACTAACGTTTCCAGGGTGCTTTGGTATCCCCCAAAAGCAGATTGAACGGAGCTGTAAAGTATAATCATTACCATCATCATTATTTGCCTAGGATGAAGACCTAGCATTAAATGTGTGTAAGTCCTGTTCTTTATGTATAAAACGTTGAACTATATATAGTGTCACCTTCGTTTTCCTTTTCCAGCACTGCACATATTAGGCAGCAGGCTGCATTTTTTAGCACATGTGCACAGTGCCACCCACTGTTCTACAGAAATTTCTCTCTGCTCTGTGCTGTCTCTTCTGCTGCATTTGTCTGCCGTCTCCATTTCCTCTTCTTTATTTGCTGTAGTACCACTGGTATATGTCACAAAATGGCAATTTATCTCCTGTGAGTGCTCACCTCACTTGAGCTATCAAGCTAGTGCTTGTTCACACATCTGAGCCAGTAATAAATGTTGTGGCTATTGTATCCCTGCACCAGTTCACGTACAGGCAGCACAGTTTGTGCAACGGGCTTTTCAAATGGCAACAGCTGCCTGTGTTCTAAAATTATTAAGTCTGTTCAATTCTCTTTTATTTTTTTTTTTCTGAAATCCCAAATCCTCCCTTCGCCTCCGCAGATGAAGCTGTGGGATGATGAATGTTTCAGGTTTGTAGGAAATAATCAGCTCCACTAGGTATGATCCAAAATTTACTGGAGGTAACGGGAGCATCTAACCTTGAATCTGCCCCTTTCAGAGGGAGAAATTACTACACAACTATACATCTATTTTCTCCCAAACCTGCTTGTGTGCCAAACGAGATACTGTGTTCAGCATGCAGATGCTCTACCTTGTTATCACATTTCTTCTTCATCCTAATGTATGAAACCATAAAAAAAATTTCTCTTCTGTGGGGCAGAAGACTGAAGTACACTAATCTAAAAATTAATTACCAGGTTGAGGAGAACTGTTGTTTGGTATCACTTTCATCATCTTTGGATGGTATCAGAAAAATCTATCCATCTTAACATGCCAAACAAGCAGCGATTTATTTATCATCTTGTCTCTCTCCAGAGAAAGTTTGGCAAAAATCAACAGCAAACAACAAGACTAGAGAAAAACAAAATGATGTCCCACTTCACCCTAAGTGACTGGCTAGGGCTCGTCTAGGCACACTTTGGTTTTCTCATGATTTGGTGCTCTCTCTACAGTTTACGTCCACACAAGGAAGTGATTCAGTTAAGGGTCAACCTGCTAAACCAGAGACAGGGCACAGGCAAAAATGAGCAAAGGAAATGAATGACAGGATAATTAGTTTCCATTTTCAAAAGTGTCCTTAGCACCTAATGTTGTAGAAATCACTAAGTCTAACAAGACTGTATTGCATGCTATGATTTCATAGAAACTATAAACCTGTCCTTATCTTGACTCCTAAACCTTTCAATATATATTTTCTCATCTGTCTAGATGAAAAGGGGAGTGATAGAGTGGCTTTTGTGGGCATCTGGCCTCCAGCCAGGGTCAAACCACTACATATTATTTTATCCTGTCATCAGAATGCATATAAATGGAATTAGATTAAAATGTAATCTCAGGTAGTCTGTGTGCTCAAATCTGAGAATTTTACTCGAAGCCCTCTATAGATGCTAAGGAGAATTAAAGCACTGCTAATGAAACTTGAGTAGTATAAAACCTGTGAGCACTAATGCTAAGGCAAGTATGCATAAACTCTGAGACTTTTTAACTCCATGAATCCTGAGAGGTTTTAACGTCATCAGAGGCATAGGCATGCAAAAAATAGGAGTGAGGAATTCTGAAGATTTTACATACTGATAAACAAATGACCGAAAAGAGTTTGTCTACAGAATCCTAGGAACAGAGAAATATAGACATAAGAAGATAGGACAATGCTTGCCTTAGTTTGAAAGGAGACAGTGAAAGGAGAGAAATCAGCTCATTTGTGCTTGGAGATGTCCACAATTAAGGGAAAAACCTTGGGGAAACTGAGCACATAAGGGTCTCTGTGGTTTCCTCAATGTCTATCATTAATCTCTTACATAACAGTAGAACTACTTGAGTGGTTGTGCATTGAGAAAAAATGTCATTGTCCATAACTATGGTTTTAATAATAGTAAATTTGGTAATGACTACAAAAATTTTATTTGATACAGGAACAAAAATTGCTTTTTTAGATTTTTAATTTAAAAGTGTCTAGAAAGTTGTCTGAAAATGCAGACGTGATTAATCACTAAAACCCACTGATTGAAAAAATCTCACTATTGGCACATATTATTTTTGCAGAGATGTTGGCGTTCCAGGACATAAAATATATGGGACAGACCGACACTGTGGTACTACTAACAGAATGGTAGTTTATAAAAGATTACTTAGAGTCAAAGCAGATAAATGAATTGGCTATATCAACTTTTAACACAGAGTATCTGTTATAGGTAATAATATCTCTGCAGTGTCACTGCTTGACCAAGAGATCATCAGGTGCCCTGCTGTGACATGCTGAGATAGGTCTAAAAGATAGGAGAACTAGGAGACAGAATATGTGGGATTGCTCAAATACATAATTATGAGACATCACTTCATAGATGTCTGAGACACAATTCTGAGACTACATTTTTAGACACTGCAAATGGAGCAGCTAGGCTGAGAAGACAGCCAAAGAGAAGCAATACCATTCCCAACAAGTTCTAAAGGAAATCAATTCACTGCCATGTGCAACCACGCGCTTAGAACCATCTCAGTCTCAAGTGTAGAAAGTAGTAAACGTGAGGACAATTTTTTAAAAGGGCTCTGGGAACGCCAAAGAAGTAAATCTAAAATTGTACCAGGCAAATTCCTAGGAAGTATAATAAACAGTAGAATTAAAGAGTTGATACATGGATAAAAATGTATTGAGGAAAAATCAATATAGCTTTGTAAAGAGAAGCCATACCTCACAAGTCAATTGGAGAAAAATCTATTTGGTATAATCTGCTAGGGTCCCTGGAAAGCGTTTACAGAGCTGTTCACCAAAGCCAGTTACAGACAATAAGCTGTTGTGAAGAGTGAGCATCCTCACACAAATAAAGATCTGCTCTAAAGCTATAAAACAAAGGTAAGGCAGAAGTAAGAATAAGGTACTTTTTTTTTTTTTTTCTCAGTGGAAGGAGAATAACAAAGGGATTCTGTAGATATCTGTTGAAGGTTTGTACTATTCAACATGCTCAAGAATGATCGGGAAAATGGAACAGGTAAGTGATATATTCTTTCTTATGGCACCTAGTTGTTCAGGGCTCTAACACTAACAATCCCATGACTGGGGTTGGAGAAATAACAGAAGGACATTGTGATAGTAAGCAATAACACATCCAAATCAGTTCAGGTAAAATACACTAGTGTACACAGAGAAAGAAACAACCTTACCTTTAGGCTTTCATTCAAGAAAAGGATCCTTGTTTTTTAGCAGTACTTATGAAAACCTGAGCCCAGTGGAAGACAAAAATCACATTGAATGTTAAAAAGTTAAAAACTAGAAATAGAAAATACAATAGAACAGATCATTATAAATCCAAGGTGCATCCACAATGTGAATATTGTGTGCTGTTTTGGTCCATTCCCACTCTTCCCTTCATAATGGATACAGCAGCATTAGAGAAGGTTGAAAAGGACAATGAAGGGTAGAAAACTAGATGCTTAACTGCTCCTATAGGTGCCTTAATTCAAACTCTAATTTCTTAAAATTCCCATTCAAAGAGCATCGATTCATATTGCTACAGATTCATATGGTCTACGGATGCCTAAGTTTTAGCCTGGTAAGGCATCCTGCATACCAACAGATCTGCTCCTGGTCTGTCCAGAGCTGTCTAAGGGTGCTCTGCTAAGGAAGCCAAGGTACCAAGGCTCCATCGGGAGTCACAGTCATGCTTCTGCAGACTTTGCACACACATCAAACACTATGGGCACTCAGAGCGCACATGCATCAGTTGAGGTCCTGAACGAAATGAAAAGCAAATGGTATAGCTTCCACACATTCTGCCAGTGAACTTCACCTTCAAACAGTCATGAAGAGATATGAATGTTCATCGGCCATCTCTCAGAGGAATTAATGTGTTTCAGTCCCTTCCAATGAAGCTACACCTTTCTCCCAAATTAACAGCTACCAGCTTAGCACCATAGATCCTAAGCTTTCCTGTGTCTGTCTCTTAAAGTGGGAGTAAGCCCCTAAAATACTCAGAAAATTATTTACAAACTGCATAATGTAACAGCAGGTGGCACTGTCATGTCGAAACTCGTACAATCATCTCGTGTTCATATTTAATCAGGTTTTATTCATAGATAATGGAATGGAAAAGTGAGTGACATGCAAATTTGCACAGAATAATTAAATATGATTTGCCAGATATACTTATTCATCTCTGATTAACCATTTGAATCTGCAATGTTCCAATCCTGGATTTGAAATGTTATATTTGACAAAGCACTTGTGCTGATTTCTTTTGCTCTGTTCAGCCATCAGAGCAGTTCTACATTCCCAGTAAAAATAAGCCAAAGCACACATAATTATTTCTTCTAAAACTGTTCGTCATCACATAGCTAATAAGACAACAAAACTGAAATTTCCTCTTCTTTCACATAGAGAACTATGAACATTGTAATGACAAAGGAAACACAGTTTTATATCTTAGAAGCAAACGCTTCTTAGTGAAAGATTTACCAAATTGTTGCAAATAATCAGATGCTTCATGAATGAGGAGCAGGAGAAGTCTGGACATTCTGAAGCACCAATAGCTACAGCCATAACAGTTCATATGTAGAAGTGTCAGCTGTAACCACCTCTAGAAAAGGTCCCAAAACACATGTTCGCTGTTTGGCATCTGTGATATACTTCTAAGTACTTCTGCCCTTCACATTTGTAATGTAAACTGATACATGTTTTTGAAGCCCCTTATTCCCCCACTGAGGCCAAGTTTCTGAAGCACAAACAATGGGCCATGTGATGGATAACTAACTACAGGTCATGATTATGAAGCCTAAGTCAGCTATCAGAGGAGCAACTGTTTAACTACCAGTTCCTCTCTGCCATGAAAAAACATTTCATTTCCATTAATCACAAGATGGGCTTCAAACACAGACTCTCTGCTTTCTCAGAGTAGGTGACTTGGACTGTAATCTTGAAGACAAAACCAGACTGCTAGAGATAACAGATATCCATCCAAAAAGACCTCCTGTCCCCAGGGAAGGTTTTCATATCATAGAATCATAGAATTATGTTTGTTGGAAAAGAACTTTATGATGATCAAGTTCATCTGTTAACCTAACACTGACAAGCCCAACCACCAAACCATGTCGCTAAGCACCACTTCCACATGGCTGTTAAATACATCCAGGGATGGTGATACAACCCACTTCCCTGGGCAGCCTGTTCCAATGATTGACAATCCTTACAATGAAGAAATTTTTCCTAATATCCAATCTAAACTTCCCTTGATGCAACTTAAGGACATTTCCTCTTGTTCTATCACTTGTTACCTGAAAGAGGAGACCAATACCCATCTGGCTACAAATTCCTCTCAGGTAGTTGTAGAGACCCATAAGGTCTCCTGTTGGCCTCCTTTTCTCCGGGCTAAACAACCCCAGTTCCCTCACCTGCTCCTCTTAAGACTTGTGCCCTAGACCCTTCTCTGTCTCCATTGACCTTCAGTACCTAAAGTCTTTCTTGTAGTGAACTGAACACAGAACTTGAGGTGAGCAACTTCACCAGTCCTGAGTACAGGGGCACCATCATCTCGCTAATTCTGCTGGCCACACAATTTCTGATACAAGCAGGACCCTCATACAGCTGGCCTCATACATGCTGAACCTCATACAGCTGGCATTGACCCATTAATCAAGCCTGTCTACATCCCTCTGTAGACCCTTCTTACCTTCAGGCAGACCAATACTCCTACCCAACTTCTGAGAATGCATCCAAACCCTCACCCAGATCATTGATAAAGTTATTAAAGAAAAGTGGTCCCAATACTAAGCCCTGAGGCACACCACTTGTGACCATCCACCAGCAGGATTTAACTCCATTCACCTCTTTGGGCCCAGCCATGCAGCCAGATTTTTACCCAAACATTTTTGCTCAAAATGTTTTTCCAAATCAGAAGTATGAGATTCCTGGATGGGAATGGAGGATGTGTTGCTCTCCACCATGAGGACCCCTGGCACAGGGCACCAAATGCCACATCCTTCACCACAAGGCATCACCATCAGAACACCACAGTAGGCCCCAATTCAAAAATTTCAAAGCAGAAAGCCCAAGGCACGCCACCTTATTCTCCTCTTTGAGGCAATGTGTGGACTGTCACTTGGTTGGTGAGCAGCTGAAAAAATCCTTTCACACATCTCCCCACACCTCATCCTGCAACCCTGTCTCCTGCGAGACCAGACATGGGCTAAACTACTAACTAAGGCATTCATATTCCACAAGATCTTTTAAGAAGTATGTCTTTGAATACTAAATAGTTTATTTTCATTCTCTCTTTGGGTTTGGATTATGAACAAGAGATCAACACTTTCTCAACAAACATGAAAGCCAAGTCTTCTATTTTACTTTGTATTACAGTAAAAAATGAGATTTATGTCTAAGATCAGAGTTCTGGAAATAAGACATTACTGAAAACACGAAAATAACATGAGATTCTAAAGAGTGTTGTAGAATTTGAAGTAGCAATTCATAATAAATGGGTGATTATCCATAAATGGAATTAGAGTGAATCTCATCCCAGAGGAAAATTTGCTATATCAACATTATCTTTGGCCTGCACTGGACAATATAAATTAATAAAATAAAATTCAAAACTATTTAATTGTTGAAACACTGGAGGAGTCTTACTGAAGTATTTGAATTTTGTGATTTAAAAATATGTTTGCGTTTATAACCAAAAAAGCCAAGTTTGTGACTTATCTTAGGTTTTTGGTATAATATCTTACAGTTACATTGTAGGGACCACATTACAAAAGATAAAGCCAGATCCAGCCCCAGCCTGGGCTGGGACCCATGTTCATCAGCACATTCTGTATGTCTCACAAGACCAAAGTAGGGCAGCATAGCTCCCCTCTGCTTTGAGGCAACTCCACCCCAGTGAAGGACAGTGAGGGGAAGGTAAGGAACTCTCATTTAAATAAATCTTGGTGGCATTCTCCCTCCAGGAATCCTTCTTGTTACTGGATGTCTCCAAGCTAGGCCTAGCTCTCTTCAGCTGCATCCACGTGTTCATTTTCATAGTTCTGCTAGCAGCCAGAACATGGAATGAAGTGCAACAAAGTGAGGCTGAGCAGGTGTGTTGGACCATATGACCTCCAGAGGTCTCTTACAACTCCGATCATCCTGTCATTCCAAGTCTTACCTAATCACGATTTCCTAAATGAAAGGAACAGATCCTGGTGGCAGCAGGTATGACAGCAGGCAAGCTTTGGTACCTTTTTCAAGTGGTTCACTTAGATTAATTTCCATGGGCTCTCTCCATAGTCAGTGTGCTATTTGTCCTCCCTAAGACATCTAGAGAGATATTGCTAATGCAAGCTGTGAGGGTGCAAGGACATGGCACAGGGTTCCTTAGCAATTGCCTCCATTTCTGAGAAGTTCAGTATCCCGTGTGAACGTGCTGCCTGTGGAAAAGCAGTGCAGGCAAAACTCTGCCCATTTGTAAGATACAGAGTACACATGCCATTAGTGGTACACAGTTGACATACAAGTGGTGCACAAACAGACATGTCCTTTCCGGATCTCCCAGGGGAAGGCCAAATCTCACCTACACTGATGAGATGTGTATCTCACAGCTGCAGACCCTTGTTCTTCATCTTTTAGTGAGGGTCAACTCGCCAGTGATTTCAAAACTTATTTTGTACCAACCTCCTCCTAAAGGACCACACAGACAAGCCAAGAAAACAAGCTCTCTGGCCTAAGTACTTCAGTCTGTAAAAATAGGTCCCTTAAAAGCAACTTCATGTGTTTTCAGGAGTTTGATGTTTAGGATATGTTCTAAGCTATTCTGCTGCCACACAAGATTAAATCAGAGTAAAAAACGATCAATTGTTCAGTTTAAATTTAAGTTAAATTAAATTCAAACCCATGCTGTTTTAAACTCTTCAAAGAGCATATAAACTGCTTGGGTGGAACAGCAGAAACAATTATTTGCTATCAGCAAGACCTTTCCTTCAAGTATTAGCAAGCAGTGTTCCCAGATGCATAAAAGCAATGCCTCAAGCCAAAGAAACTTATTCTAATTCATTCCAACTTGTTCCAATTTATTCCAACCAAGAATCCAGACGAGTACCGTTAAACTTGCTCACACTACTTTACCTCTCAATAGTATTTCAGTGTACTGATGATGGCATAACTACTTAGTTATGTGATATATTTAAGATGTTACCATATTTTTCACTTTGACAACTTTGGAAAACACAGGCATATTCTTTCTCTCCTCTGTGCTCCAAAACTTGTACTGATGTGATGCTCCATGCACTCTGAATCATTCCCCACTGCTAAAACTGTTGAGGGTTGTAACTAATCTTGAGACATGTGAGAACATCCGTGGGGCCTGTTTCTGATTTGACATTCACCAGCATATTTTATATACGACCCCGGTGAAATCAAGAGTCACTGAGGTCTTTAGGAGGAGAAACAAAAGATAAAGACCAGAAAAGAAAAAAGAAAAAAAAAAGAGTGTTTGCTTATGTCTCTCCTGGTGTACAGAATTTTAAGAATTCATTAATGATTCACTAGGTGGGGCCAATACATCACAACCAAGAAAAGGACTGAAAGCAACTGGAAAGAAATACTTCAGTAAAAGTTATGCTTTCATTTAAAAAACATCTTTGAACAGGATAAAACTAATAATTAGCCTTAGATGAGATTTTTCTGAGGTTTTAATTTCTACATTTGAAATTCTACTCATTTAACTATAAACTATTTGAATTCTTTCAACATGTATATACTGTGTTTATCTCTCTTTTTAAGTGCAGGTGTGTACTATATTTGATATTCCTAAGGGTACATGAGATGTCTGCTTTCGACTAGCAGACCTATGAAAGTTCCATGCTTCCCTCAAGGAAGGAAGAGGAGGCCAAGAAGCAGAAGCATGTTTGAACATGTAAGGTGGTATGAGATGCACACAGGTAAGTAACATTAGGGCAAAAAGCAGCTGAGCTGAATATGATGTATGTGCAGGAAATCAACAGGGGAAAATAATTTGACAACAGTCCTTCTTCAACTTATCTGGACCATAAACCCTCATCTGGATAATCTGAAAGATGATTTTGAAAATGGGGAGGGAGATGCTTTTTTAAAAGTCATGCATCAATATGCAGAAGAACTTTTTCACAGTGAGGGTGACAGAGCACAGGGACAGGCTGCCCAGGGGGGTTGTGGAGTCTCCTTTTCTGGAGATATCCAAGACCTGTTTGGATGCCTGTCTGTGCGATCTGTCCTAGGGAACCTGCTTTGGCAGGGGGGGTGGACCAAATGATCTCTTGAAGTCAATTCCAACCCCTATGATTCTGCAATTCTGTACAATGTCATAAGCAAAAGGCCAGACAAATTTTGCTGTAAATCATAGAAAAAATGCCATTTCTTGGATTTAACTAATGATACTCAGTCCAGAGACTCCAGTTTGACAGCTAGGATTTAGCTTTATATCCTAACTGGAGCCATGAAAATGGAATGATTGCAAAGCAAATAAGCAGCAGAGGTTTCCCTTATGCAGAAGCAGACTCTATTCTGGAGCAGCTTAAAGGGGCTGGCACCCATAATTGTATTGCTGAAGAAGCTCACAGGAGTCAGCTTCCATGAATGAATTGAGACCTGAGTCACCAAAGTTCTGGAAGTCATTTTAATAACAGCAAGAAAGGGACAGAAAAGAATTGATTTATACAGTTGAGCATGGCTATTAAATGTAATCGCTAAAAATGATCTCAAGACAAAAATCTGGAAAGAAGGGAAGAGAAGGGAGGGGACCGTAAGGCAAAGCAAGGCAGGCAAAAGCTGGCATAGGGAAAAGGACACAAAAACTGACATAGGGTTCAGCATGCACCCTCATGCAGAGGGGATTCAAGTGAAAATAAAAATAAATCTGAAAAAATTCCTTAAGACAATACTTGTTCCACAAATCACATAATCGTAGTTAAAACTGATGAAGTGGGTCAAAAGAATGTTGTTAGTTGCATGAGTGGAATTTAAAGCTAATGAAATCCAGGTAAGACTGTGCCTTGTGTCAAGGAAATGTATAGAGAAGAACAATTCCCAGTATCTATGTGAATTCACAGAGAATTCATAGTTCCGTAGCCTTTGCTCTATATTTCTGTCATTTACTGTTAAAACATTTTACTAATTAGCAAAAATTATTCCTGATATAAATGGTCAAGTAAAACACTAATAAAGACACATAAATTTAATTATAAATTCAAAGACAAATCAAGAGGGACTATTTTGCAGAATCACACACCAAGTATTCATTGATTGCATGATCTCTTTGATTAGGATTATTATATATATTCAGTTACAGAAAACATATCCATGTGCTTGAGTTTAAGGCTTCTCCCTGAATATACTATTATTTGCACATTAAGTTTACACATTTTTTTTCTTGATGAGAATTCTTAGATTGAGGTCCTTTTGTCAGGAATTTTTCCACTGAGTCAGAAGTTGAGAGCAGCAGCACGATTAAGGCAAATGGAAATCAAACCACAATGGAAAGGAAATAAATTATGGAGACAAGGCAGAAGTATAGGAAAGAGAAGGGAACAAGATGGCCACGAGTCATGTGGGATCTCTACCATTCCATTTAGGTAAAACCTTGGAGCAGCACAAACAGGGTTGCTGAAGAGCACTTTTGGATACTGAAATTAGATTACCCTCTCTTTCTGGATTCTAATTCCCTTTCAGATGTCAATGTGACTGTAGCCTTTTATAGTTACTCATGGATATTTATGGTGTTATTGACATTTAAGGTTATTACTGCTATAATATACTTTATTACTAATGGTTTATATTACAGTAGTGTCTCAAGGGGAATTTTGTTATATAAACTGTATTTGCTCCCAGGCAAGCTGAGAACAAGGTTTCACTTTCAGTGCTCTAAATACCAACCTTAGTTCAAGAGACAGAAAAGAAGGATCAAAAGAAGGAGAGAGGACTTCCTTTTTATGGTAGTGACAGGAATATGTGCTCACACAACCGGAGCACCTCCGCAACGAAGAGAGGCTGAGGGAGCTGCGCTTGTTCAGCCTGGAGAAGAGAAGGCTGCAGTGGAACCTCATTGCAGCCTTCCAGTACCTGTGAAGGGAGCATATAAACAGGAGGGGAATCAACTTTTTTTAAAAGGGTAGACAATGGCAGGACAAGGGGGAATGGATTGAAGCTAAAGGAGGGAAGGTTTAGATTAGATATTAGGGGGAAGGTGCTGGAATGGGCTGCCCAGAGAGGTGTTCAAGGCCAGATTGGTGTCCTATTCCTGGATGTGTTCAAGGCCAGATTGGATGGGGCCCTGGGCAACCTTGTCTAGATCATGCCTGGAGGTTGGTGGCCCTGGCTGTGGCAGGGGATTGGAACTCTCTGATCCTCAGGGTCCCTTCCAACCCAGACCATTCTGAGATTCTTACCAATATCTGGGTCCTGCCCAAACTCTTTTGAAATCCAATTTCCTTCTACCTCCATCTCCAACCCTCTTCTCCTCACAGATCCTCTAATAGTCCACAGGCTTTAGAACCCTAAAAGTCAACATCAAATTAGGAATTAGTGTTGCAAAATTCCTTTGGAAGCTTTTGGAACCCACAATTTGAACACATAGACATTTAAGACAATAGCCTGTAAAATATTAGCACCACCTAAGGAGACTTCCCAGGGTCTGAGAGGTAATGAATTCTCTCTCATTTGCAAACATTGCATGTTTGATCAAAGTCTCATGCAACCTGAAGAGAGGAGTGAAATTGATCAGTACCACCCCTAGGAAACGCTGTCTGACAAAAATGAAGGCTTTAAAAAAATGGAGACATTAAACAGATCTTTTCTGACAGACTCATACCCATAAGCACAAACCTACTGACACGTACAAAAACATTGCCTGCTAGAGTTTTAATAAGGGAATGTCAAAGATATTGACACTGAAGCAACTGTAATTGGAATACTGTGTATGAGGAGAATCAATACCAGCTTTGTTGTCATTTGAGGTGATTACTTTCATACATTTGCTTATATGCTGTTATTAAGGTTGCTAACTCTTGCTATATGCATTCAACCAAATCAAGTAGAAGTTACTAATGCTGTGTGGGAATCATCTGTGAGATGATTTATTTGTCATGGTAAAGCCTATGATACAGAAGGGGGATTTTAGCTATTGAACATAAATTATCGTGATTGCTTATTACTGTTCAGATGTTATAAGATGTATTTAAAATCCAGTTTCCTCTTACCCAAAAAAAAAAAAAAAAAAGGCATGAACCTCCATTAGTCCTTATATCCACAGTCATGTATACATGTCACAGGGTGTGAAAAAGGGAACTGTTCCAGTGAGTGCTGAGGTCATTTCCTTGGTCTATTTGAAAACCTTGGAAGAACTATTATGGCTAAAGAGAAACTATTTATGCAAATGTGACAAGCTGAAATTGAGAAACAAAGACCTTTTCTGTCTGCAGTTTTCTCAGAATTGCATTCCCAAAGCTCTCCAGAGGACAGGGACTCCTTGCCCAGCACAAATAAACTCTGGTGCATAAGCTAAGAAAAAAACACACTTTCCTTACTGTGCACCCAGAAGTGGTGATGAATGTCTCCACTGAGAAGTCGAGCACTTGATCATGCAGTCCTGTCTGACCCCAACCCCTCTAAACATTCACTCATCCAGAAGCATGAGGTGTCTGGGGTAGCACAGCTTGATTGCACATGGCCGAAATTCGCTATCATAATTTAATCATAGTGATACTTACCTATTTCACAGTGATGCTGTGAGGATTAACCAAATATTGCATTTCTAAAATTATTTGTGACATCCAGAACAAATTATGTTATATCAAAAAACCCAAAGCTTTTTCACAGTTATCAAAATAAGTATGTGATACACTGGCAACAAATGCTTGTGTTGGTAAGCAAGACTATCAACTATACTGATTTAAGTAGTAAATAATTAATTTGGTTTTAAAAAACACTAGAAATACAATAAAAGTAGAAAACTCATCTGGGGAACCAGACATCTGGGTTGTTGGTACCTTTCCTCAGCTGTTTTATAGCCTTTCCTTGCCATAAAGGGAGAGACATGGACCTGTGTAAGGTGTGATTCATCCCATCCTAAAGCAGACGTGTATAAAACAAATAATGAATTGCTTCTTTGAAGCTCCTGTTTCTCTTCTTTGACTTAAGATGCTAAAGTTGACTGGCAGGGCAAAGAAATCTCTTCATAGGCAGACAAAGTTGGTCAATTATGCAGCCAGTCACAAACACAGGAAGCCAATTTACACATAATAGACACTTAAGAACTACAGTTCCTCTTACAAAAATTAATTATTTTTGCTATATGATATATGTGAGCTTAGCCAATATACACAAATTAACTTCATAAATTTAAAGGCTCTTAAGCTACTTTGAATGAATGGAAAGATGGTGAACAGTCACCTTACCTACTTCACCAAGTACTTTTTTTTGTTTCGCGTTGCTAATTGAAGAAAATTACTGAATATATACAATGTATACTGCAGGACTGTGGGGGCGAGGAGACTCCAGTTAATGTCAGCAGAGAATGGAAGCAGAGGTGCAGTTGCCTGAACATGTTTCTCTTTCGCACTGCGTGAATACATCTAAAAGTTATTCCATTATGATGTTTTTTTTCTGTATGAAGACATGCCTGTTCTGGTTCTCCTGTTTGTTTTAGCACACTCAGCTATAGTGCCTGTTCGGTGCTGTAGATGGAATTAGTAAATACACAGACAGACGAACTGGATCTTTTTTATTTTAGTGCAGATATAGAAGTTATTACAATAAAGAAGTTGTATGAGTGATTCAATATTTAAAAGTTGCAGAGATAACTACAGTCTTGATACTTTTCTGGTGTTACACAAATTCTTAAAAAATAATGATTACTTTGGTTGAAGATCATTATTTTCCGTACTAACTATTTCTCAGTTATTAATACTGAATTATATGTATAATTAATATTTTTAATAAGCTGAATTACTATTTTTAATAGGCTGGAATCGATCTTATCAGTGTTAGAGAAGATACTATTGTTGTTGGCTGTTACACTTTCTATCATGTTATAAGTAAGATAAATAAAGACAAAATTAACGCTAAAAAAGGAAGGATAATTTAGTTATCCAGTGTGCCACCGGAAGACCGTGAATGTTGCATAACAATGAACATTTACAGATTCAGGAGTAAATTTATTTGCAGGTTATGGACTTTACTGACTGAGCGATGTTTAATGTTTAACAGAGCATTGTGTTTCATATCTGCTGAGATGTGCAATTGAGGAAATAAATATTAAAAGAAATTCCTCAAAGAGCCTTCACTTTTGAGAGTCCTCAAAGGGTCAACCACATATCTCATATAAAACTTGAAAATTCTGTTGCACACTTTACTACATTATTATAATATATTCTTAGTAATAATTTTACTGTAAGTTATTTAGCTACTATACTAAAAATTACACACAGAATGGTTGAGATTGGAAGGGACCTTTGGAGGTTATCTGCTCCAACCTCCCTGCTCAAGCAGGTTCAGTTGCTCAGGCCTGTGTCTAGATTTATTTTTAATATTCCCAAGGAAGGAGACACCACAACTTCCCCAGGCAATCTATTCCAACCTCACAGTAGAAAAAGTGTTTCCTGATGTTCAGACAGAATGCCCTGCATTTCATTTTGTGCCCATTTCCTCTGGTTCTGTCACAGGGCACCACCAGGATAGGTTCAATGCCTTGATTTATGGCACAAACAGTGGGATTGAGTGTACCTTCAACAAGTTTGCAGATGACACCAAGCTGTGTGGTGCAGTTGATATATATCTGATAGAGGAAAGGGGTGCCATCAGGAGGCACCATGACAGGCTTGAGAACCGTGCCCAGGTGAAATTCAGGAGGCTCAAAAAAGTCAAATGTAGGGTCCTGGAGCTGGACTGGGGCAATACCCAGTGCTAGTGCTGGTGGATGAGTGTATTAAGATCAGCCCTACAGAGAAGGATTTGGGGATATTTGTGGGTAAAAAATTAGGTAGGAGATGACAATGTGTACTTGCAGCCCAGAATCATGTCCTTTGCCTGCATTAATGAGTGGCCAGCATATCAAAGGAGGTGATTCTGCCCCTCTACTGAGATTTTGTGAGACCTTATCTGTAGAACTGCCTCCAGCAGGACCTGCTTAGACACAGCTAAAGAAATAACTCAGTAAGATGTGAGTGGTGTTGAAAGAAAGAAAAAGTTTGTGTTGTAAATTAGTACAGGACAAACCAGAAAAGAAAAACAAACAAAAAATAGTCTTTGGAACAGACCACAGGAAAGAAAGAATAGAAAATTTATGTAAAACCCACAAAGTTTATATGATTTGCTAGCAGAAAGGAACTGACATTTGCCAAATTAGAAGATTTAATCTGAAGGATAAGTAATTTCAAGTTTATTTAAGGAGAAGACCAAAAGCTTTGCTAGTTGGTTGATAGAGCAGTATGCTTAGCTGCTGAATAAAACAAGTAATCCTGGTCAGGAACAGTAGCAGGAACAGTACATGGAATGATGCATGCATTTCATATCCAAAACTTCAGACTTTTTCTGAGGACTGAGAAGGGGTTTTTTTTTTTTCTGCAGAGAAGTTGATTCTGTCTCTGATAATATGGATTCAAATCTCAGATTGCTTGATTTAAATTTCATCCTGTGGTGAATGACTTCACTCTCTTCGATCTATTTTAAAATTTCTTTTGAACAAGGCATCATTTTGGATGGTAAGTCATTGGAGCTTTCTTTCAAAGTAACAAACCATGTCCCTATTTAAAAAGAAGTATTCTTCCTCTCGATATTTGTATGCAATGTTTCTTGGCATTGCTGGGTTGTACCTGTTCAGTGATATGAGAATGAAGTATTAGCTCCTAAAAAATGCATTAGGTAGGTCAACAATCAGGTGTATTGCATATCTTTTATTCATCTCTGAGAACTTTGGGACATTTGGCATAATGCAGCAAAAATTAAAATACAAAAATTCTTAAGAATCCCCTTCACCAGTATAATAAAAACAAAAGTACCATTCAGCTTAACATCACATGCACTATTTCCTAAACTCGGTTTGATCTATTAAAGCCCATTTCCAATACCATTTCAGCAAAAAATACCAACAACTTCTTTCCTGTGCTGTTGGTGGATGTAAAGTTAGTTCTTAGAAAATAAAATTGCTCATATGTGTAGGTTGCTCCACAGAGCTACCTCCCCAGCTACACTTTTTTTACTTCCTACCACATTGTAAAAGGCAAGAAAATAAATAGGGTCTGAAAGTGGGTAGTGTTCAAAGATACTGAAAACAGCTTTCTTAACATAGCCCTGATTCCATACTCTCTTAAACTGTTTTCACACAATGTGGACCAAACTGTGTGTCTTCTTCTGATCTGTCTGTTCTATACAGCTAGCTGAAAGAAAGTGAGATCTGGCTGGTTTTGGCTGGACCATTTCCACAAGAAAAACAGAATATCCCTGGAGGGAATAAAGCTGTTCTAATAGGCTCTTATTTCTCTTGCCAAAGTAAACAACAGAGAATTGTCTAGAGCTTTTCTAGGTTTCATCTTGTCTCACCTGTTATTGCAAGAGCAAGGTTACAGCAGCTCCCACACTGTATGAAAGAAGGAAAGGCTTCAGATAACTGGACCCTAAAGGAACCACAACTGCTGCTTCACACTGACCAAAGGGGAAGATTCAGCAGAGGATCTAGCCAGTACCACTGTCATTTTCATAAAGTCTATGATCTATGTCGAGGGAATTTTAGTTTAAGATACAGATTATGGCTAGTGTTGAATGCAGTGGAGGTCAGGGCTCAATGGTTTACAGTCCAAAACTTGCAACAGACAAATGCTGAAACACTAGAACTGTCAAAATTGATTAACTTTAACCCTTGATATGATGTATTTCTAATAAAGCTTGGGAGCCTGTATGTATATACGTATTATTGAAAATGTTTGCTGCTGTGGAAACTACAGCATGGCAGATGCCAGTGAAATCATGAATGATGGTGGCAACACGAGCAGAACCCCATCATTCAGTAGTCACAGCACAAGAACAAAGGAAGATTTGTGAGATGTCTTTCACTCTGGGAACAGTTAAATTGTGGAGAAACTTGAACAAATCAACACCAAAAGAGAAATTAGTTAATAAAGGAGCTGCAGCATAATGAAAGGTTATTTAACATCTTAAGGTCCGCACAACCTCGTCTGTGCTGCTGGAAACTATGAAGATGTTCCTGCTTTCCCTAGGTATGTCCTACCTTTCAAACTCTTTTACTAAGCTTTTCCCTCGATTCTACACCATCAAGTCCAGCAGAGACTCTGATTTTATGTTCCAAATACAAACCAACAAATAAGATCAAAACACTGTAAAAATTTTGAAATATGTTTCAGCAATCCCAGTAACTTAAAATCAGTTGATTGTGAAGCACTAGTCCTGTGAAAAGAGAATCAAGGCTATTTGAACAGGTAAGAGCAAATTTTGGGACCTGCACATCCTGGCATTTTCCAGTATGTCAATATATTCCAACTGGAAAAAGTGACTGCACAATTGGTATAAAATCATAGCTTTCAACACAAGGAGTACAGAAGATCAGGAAAATATATTATAGAAGAGTTTTTTGCAACAGCTGGCTTTCTGCTGAAGCAAATTTTTCAACTCCCACAACAGACATACTGGGTTGCAACTCATATTTCAGCATTCCAGCAAAAAAATTTTCCATACTGCCTCTTGAAATAATGAATCTGTTTCCTCAGTCAGCAGCATCATACCAGGGAAATATCAGCTGGTAAAGACAGTAGTTCAGGCAGATGTCACTACCACTCGGTTCTTGCAGCTATTCCAGACATGACAAAGCAGCACCGTGTAACCCCTCCGGTCTGAACCACGCAGGCGTGGGTCTAACCAGCCTTACACATTCCATGTGCCAAAGCATCTTGGAAATGCCCTTGGCTCACGTGAGCAGCAGCACGTCACTGGCAGAGGGAGTAGGACCAAACCAAAGGCTCTCTCTCTCTTTGTAGTATCTTTGGCCACTACACCAGTGGTTGCCTGAGCAGGACTGCCAAGGGAATGATAAAATTATGATAGCTGTTGCTTTGGTTCTTCATGTACAAATGAGCAGGAACAAGGAATTGCTGATCCTTTGAGGGTTCCCCAGAAAATGAAAAATGTGACAATAGTCCCTGTTTCTTGTGTCTTTGGTGGTAGAAAAAAAATCCTCTATTTTTGAGCCCTTCTACACTTAAAACATTTTTCTCATTTCCTTGAAATGTTCCAATTTGGAAATCATTTCTGAACAATTTTCCAAAAGTTCTTTTTTTTTTTTCATGAAATTTGCACTTGGAAGTAGCAGAGAGACAGAACTCGGGAATAAGGTATTATATCACACCTGGATCTCCTGTCTAACTGTAGTGATGTGAATTGACAATGTGGAAGTTACGTACACAATGAAAGATTTTGGTGATGTCACTTTCCTGCAGTGAGAAGTGAGACTGAAGAATGCACATTAAGTGCACAAAACTAATGGAGAGCATAACTTTAACACATGGCTTTCAGCTAGAGCTTGGAAGAAAATCTTCTAGGTGATAATTGGAAAAAAAAAACCCAAAGACTTTTAAGTGACATAAATATACAGGTATGCAGTTGTTATTCCATGAAGGACACAGGCAAACAAAAAACTGTGCCTGGTGTCTCAAAGTCTTAGACATGCTGGAAATGATAAATCAGAGTATTTTCAGAACAAGTGATCTATAGTTTTAATGATGCTGTGGATGAGACACTCGATTTGACTAGACAAACAATTTTGGTCAGGTTCTTAGAAGCATCAGTGGATCTAGACTGACAGGGAAAGTACCTATCCTTTAAATTGTGGTGGTAGGAGGAGAGTGTTTTCAGATCTCCCTTCTCATGGAGAAACTATCCCATAGAAAGTCTTCCTGGCTGACAGAAAGAATGACAACTGAAAAGAGGCGTTTCAACTATTACACCTTGCTGTTCTGAAGTACCTAGTTCTCATTGGTGGTCTAAATGAATTGGTCTTTCTGGTGGCCTTAATTAATTTTTTCATTATTACTTTTAATTAAGTGCTACCTTAAGTACTATCCATCAGAGTGACCATGCTCATGAATGAAAATCCTCGACTAAAAATCCAAGTTGGCTTCAGTAACAGCAGCTGTAGTTTCAGTAAAATTCACTTAAATTATTTTAATTATTTTAAACAATAAAAAGTAGAATGTCTAGTCAAATAAGAAATTATTTTTCCATATGAACACATTTGAAATACAGCTTGAAGGGGTCTCAGGACACATCTAACCCTGACAGCCTGCCTCAGCTAAAGGAGTACCACACCTCCACTATTCCTGATAGATACTTGTCCAGTCAGTTCTTTGATGACAAGTGACAGAGAACAACATCACAAAGTCACAGAATCATTAAAATTGCAAAAGACCTCCAAGATCATCTAGCACAACCATCCTCCTACTATATATATTACTAACTAAACCATGTCCCTGAATACCTTATCCAACATTCCTTGAACTCCACCACCTCCCTGGGCAATCCATTCCAATGTCTCACCACTCCTTCCTAAACATGAACCTGAACCTCCCCTGGCACAACTTGCAGCCATTCCCTCTTGTCCTATTTCTGCTTATCTTTGAGAAGAGGCTGACCCACAGCTCACCATAACTTTCTTTCAGGCACTTGTAGAGAGCAATAAGGTCTCCCCTGAGCCTCCTCTTCTCCAGACTAAACAGTCTCGCTCCTCCTAAGACTTGTGTTCTCCAGATCTTCCTTAAGACCCTTCTTATAGATGGGTCTAACCATCTCTGGTTGCCCATGACCACTGATAGATGATGGAGAGCTGCTCAGCAATCACATCTGCCAGTTGCCTCAGTACCCTCAGGTGGATAATTCCAACATCCCTCCACTGCTTCACCAAAGTCTTAATGGCTACACTAAATTAAAGAACATTAGGAGTTGGAAGGGACCTCGCCAGAGCAGGTTCACCTAGACTAAATCACACAGGAACAGATCCAGGCAGGTTTTGAATGTTTCCAGAGAAGGAGACTCCACACTCTCTCTGGGCAGCCTGTCCCAGTGCTCCGTCACCCTCACAGTGAAAAAGTTTCTCCTTACAATCATGGAACTTCCTATGCTCCAGCTTGCACCCATTGCCCCTTGTCCTACTGATGGCCATCACGGAGAACTCCCTTCCTGTCCTTCAACTCTATTACTCCTACACCTGTTAAATGCATACCCTTCATCTTTGCAAGCAGCCTTTCCTGTATCTGAAGGTTGCTATCATGCCAACTCCCCTCCACCACATCTGTCCCACACTACCTTCTCTTCTTGCTCCTCCGGATCTGACCTGTTGCTGTTCTCACCTCAGTGAACACTTTGTCAACAGGCACCTGGAGATGACCATGACCCTAAAGATGATTCATTACAAGACCTCAGGGAAATAAATGTGAGAAAGGGACATAACCAGACACAGTTGTACAAACAAGTGGTGGGGGATCAAAAGCTGGTGGCACAACACACAAAGCCATGATTTGCGTGCTACAGGATTTCTCCTCCTGGCAGGCTCCACTGCCCGCCCTGGCGAGGAGCGAGAGGAGACAGAAGCAAGTATTTTAGATATGTCACAAATACCTGTTTCATAGGAGAAAAGGAAAAGCAGCAAGGAGAGTGGTCCTAACTCTTGCACTGGTTTACAGAGAAGCTACAAAACCAGTGCAGGACGGTGCCAAAGATACTCAAGAGCATTTCGTAAACCAGGCTGACGATAGCCAAGTTAAAATAGGCTCTGTCACGTAGATTGAGTGGCCTTTACAATGACTGCTTTACTTGAGTGACTTCAGATTCGTGGTCGTGGGAGTAACGTAAGGGCGGACACATTATCTTTTTAGGAACACGTTTGATTTTACGTACATTAAAGAAGGGGCGGCTTCAACATCGCCCCGTGAAGTCGCTCGGAGAAGTTTGCGGCTCTGCTCTCTCCCTGGAGGGAGCCGCCGGAGCCTGCAGGTGCGGCCGGCCGGCAGGCAGCTGGCCCCGCGCTCCGGCCCCTGCACCGCGCCCGCTGTCCCGAGGTGGGTCCAGCGGCCCCCGGGCTGGGCCAGGGCGGTGGCGGCTCGTCCCCGCGGCGGGGAGGGCGGTGGCCCGGCCCGGCCCGCCCCACATCGGCGCAGCCCCCCCTCTCCCGCCTGCCCCCCGCGGCACATGACCCGCCATGGAGGCGCGCCGGCGCTGCCCAGAAGTTTGGAGCCGGGGGAGAGGGCAGAGGCTGCCTGCGAGGGGACAGCGGCAGGCAGGTAAGGCGGGGCGGCGGCGGCGGGCAGCCGGACTGGCCGAGGAGGCAGCCGCGCCGAGGCGCCCGATCCGTGGCGGGTGGGGGAAGAAGGAAACTTCAGCAGCGACGCCGGGCGAAGCGCGATCGCCGGGCGGGCGGAGGAGGGTGCCCCGGCGCCGAGCTCGGAGCTGTAGGGCCGGGCCGGGCAGGGGGCTTGGCCAAGCGGCGGCTCGGCCCCTCGGGATGCTGTCGGGGCGCGGCGGGGCGGCCCTTGGCTGCCCGGAGACTCGCTGAAGCCGGCGTTCCGCGTTGTGTCGTCCGGGCTGGTTTCCTCCGAGCCAGAGGCTGGAGGTGAGCGCCGAACCGGAGGGGCCGCCGCTGGTAGGTGGTCCGGGCGCTTCCCGACGGCTGCCGGCGCGGGGGTGAAGCCGTCTCAGGTACCGTCGTTCCTTCTGTATTCTCGCAGGTGTAGGCAGCGCTGGGCTGCTCGACACCCCGCCTGACCTCCGCCTCAGATGGAGGCATCGCTCGGAGGCAGTGGGGACGGAGAGGTGTCCCCGGGAATGTAGCCAACGCAAAGTGATGCATTTCTAGGCTGGCCGGCCACCCACCCCCCGGCGGGGCAGTCATCGCTGCAGCTTTGTTGTGTTTTCGATCCAGGAGAGTGTGGGCTGCTGCTGGCAGCTACAGGATGAAGTCGCCTCCCTGCTGCGTGTCTCTTTCTTCCCAAGCATCCCTGGAGGAGCCAGGGAGTAGCACATCCCTGGGCTCCCTGGACTCCAGTGTTTTCTCCAGTGAAGAAGAGCAGGGGCCTCTGCTCCAGAAGGTCATTCCCTCCTTGGACTGCTTTACTATCAATGTAGGAGGCAGCCGCTTTGTGATGTCCCAGCAAACTTTGTCTTGCTACCCTGACACCCGTCTTGGCAAACTAGCTGTAGTGGTCTCTGCTGCCCGAGATGTGGCCTCTGGCCTCCTTGAGCTTTGTGATGATGCCAACCTTGTGGAGAATGAGTATTTCTTTGACCGGAGCTCACAGGCATTTCACTACATTCTGAATTACTACCAGACAGGGAGGCTGCATGTGATGGAGCAGCTTTGTGCACTCTCCTTCCTGCAAGAGATCCAGTACTGGGGATTGGATGAGCTCAGCATTGATTCCTGTTGCAGAGACCGGTGAGTTGTGGGAAGATGTGGCACGCAGGACTGAGGGCTGGGTGAGCTCAGTGTTGACTTGAGTGTTGGGATGCTCAGGTGAGAGATCCAACAGTGTGAGTAGGTGAGGTAGAAGAGCACTGGGAGAAGGATGCTCAAAGCTGGATGAATTCAATCCTAAATCCTACTCTAGAGGAAGGGTGAGGTCACTGTTGACCTTTGCTGAGGGACAGGTTGTTGGTGGGGTCAAAATAGTGAGACCCTAGCAGGAGCAAAGTCTGGGTTCTCCTGTACTAGTTTTGGACTGGCTCTGGAAGCTCAAAATGTTTGAAAGGGACAATGTCAGAGTTGAAAAAGGTTGTGAAAGGAGACATGTTACTTCAGTCATCCAGTTTGAGATTATCCTAGTTAGAGGGATTGGATGTGGAGGGATGGTTTGAAGCCTCCCCACACTTGCCATTCTGGAGGATTTCCAGATCCATACTGGAGAGGCAGAAGAGGGAGGGGGTGGTCACCTGCCAGGCTGAGTGTGGGTGGCATGGCTCCAGGAGAAGCTGTGATGTGAAGCATTGCACATGGATGTAGCAGCTTAGAGGGAGGGGGCAGCAACAGTGGGAACATGGCTCAGTGGAGACAAATTGTAACCGGCAGCTTGGGAACGAGGTGGGTTTTGACTGAACCACCCCCAGGACATTTCTGCTAATTCTATTCGTAGTTAACTTTTTTTCCCACCATTTTTAGTGTTACTGTTTTGTTTGTTAATGTTGAAGAAATTAATTATCTAAAGAGTACAACGGCTATTCATCCAAAGCAAATTATTAGAAACAAAGAAGCAACCCCACCCCAAAAGGATACTAGAGTTATCCCATCCTAGCATGGTTCAGTTCTCCAGCTGAGACTGTTGAAGCCTAGTTCCCATCCCTTTCTTCCTCCCTTCCCTGGTAGGTGTAACAGACAGCTCTCAGTTCTCCGGTGGTGCAGGGAGCTGCACAGCTCTTTGGCGTATGGAAGAGTGACTGTGTGTCAAATGAAGGCAGAATTGCATAGCCCCTTTGTCTAAGGCTGGAGATTTGCAGCAGTCAGGAAATACAGACACGAAATAAGAGAGTTTCTTTTGTGTACTTAAGGAATGTTTTTGTTTCATTACACTATTCTGTAAATATCCTCTCGGTCTAACAAAACACTCAACTAGGCGTTTACAATCTGTAAGTTTTAGTTGGCACAGATGCTTGTGCACTTTGTTGTGGGAGGACCCGTGTATTTAAAGAAAGTAAGATAACTCATCATCTTAGTGTGTGTTGATCAGAACTTCATCCATGAACTGCATGGCTTTTATTATGCCTTCCTCTTAAATATTGCAGATATACACCAATGCAATAAAAATGCAATATAATTCATAACATTGAGAACAATTTAGAAACAGAGAGTCTGGTTCTGCTGGGATTGCTTACAAGAATGCATGTTAGTCATGCAGCAGATCCTACTGTAGTCAACATGATCCACATAAATAACACACTATCAGAATAAAATTACTCTGCATATACAAACTGTCACTGATGTGAAATGACGCTATAGAAATGTCAGGTCAACGGAAATATGCTGCAGGGGCTCAATTAATAAAATCATCAACCATATGCTTGACATCAGGGTTTCTGAGCTCACATAAAGTATACTTTAATGCATGTTCTTATGCATCATGTGGTGGAGGATAAGGAAAGCATATGCATATTGGTGTAACAAATCTCTTTGGGGGATTTCTGGACAGGTACTTCAGGAGGAAGGAGCTGAGTGAAGCCTTAGACATCAAGAAAGATGCAGAAGAACTGGATGCCCAAGACGAGGAAGAAGACTTCTCTGGTAGCCTCTGCCCCAGTGTGAGACAGAAACTTTGGGAAGTTTTGGAAAAGCCTGGCTCCTCTGCAGCTGCCAGAACTTTTGGCACTTTATCCATGGCTTTCGTTGTTGTGTCCATTGCCAACATGGCTTTGATTTCGGTAGAGCTAAGCTGGCTGGCACCACCGCTGCTGGATGCGCTAGAGTACCTGTGCATTGCATGGTTCACTGTGGAGTTTGTTCTGAGGTTCCTGTGTGCACGGGATCGGTGCCGCTTCCTAAGGAGTGTGGCAAACATCATAGACCTCCTTGCTATTTTACCTTTCTACATCACCCTGCTGGTGGAGAGCCTGTGTGGTGGGGAGAGCTCACAGGAGCTTGAGAACGTGGGGCGCATTGTCCAAGTGCTGAGACTGCTCAGAGCCCTGCGGATGCTGAAGCTGGGAAGACATTCAACAGGTACTTTTGGCCATGGCAAGGGTACTTCTCGGGTTTTGCTGCCTACAGTGGTTGTTTCTTGGCACAGGCCCCCATTTTCTGTGCATTTCTTTTTACCCAGTCTAATGTTAGCACTAATGGCTTGGAAAAATCTTACTTTTGGACGTTGGTAATTGAGTGGCAGAGGCCTTCTCCAATAAATGTTAGTTCTTCATAAAGCCAGCATATATTGCTTGCACAGAATATTTGCAAAAGCAAGCCCCAAAGTTGCATAGTATAAATCATCCATCGGTCATTCATGAAGTCATCAATGTGCAATGTATATTTGATTTGACTGGTTAGGGATGAAGAAAGGGAAGTAGCAGAAATCATCAGTTCAATCTTTTTTATTATCTAAAGCCCATTAATGACAGCTATAATTACCTGTCATAATTTGTTTTCTTAAGGACTATATACAAAGAAATATTTCATGATTTTGTCTACATCATAGATCCTGAAAACAACCAGGATAGAGAATGTTGCAAGAACACTGTTAAAACTGAACCATACAAGGCAGAGGGTTGAGGGGCTCTCTGGCCCAGTTGAACACACTGATATATCTATGTGCTATGTTGAGCACAGCTGGGAGAGGCTTACTGCATGGACACAGGAGCAGCTCAGAGCAGCAGTGCCAGGTTAAGTCAGCACCCATTGGTGTGGGCCCTTTGTGTCCAAGCTCCTCTGGCAAGTCAGCAGACCATTGGATCAACAGCAGGGGTAGGGTAGAAGGTGGAATGCATTCCTGAGAACATTTTTGTTCACTCTTTCTGATTAATGAAGGGAAGGCATAAAAGGTAATGTTTTCCATTGGGAATTTATCAAAGGAGGCTGGAACTGATTGGAAGGTGTTGCGTTTCCCATTGTGTTTAGTACTTCATGGCATGTCAGGATATATGAAACAGTAAAAGCTGTACTCCCACGACAACACCTCCATGCCACAATGCTGTCCAGTGCTTGGCATTTTCAAAGTGATTTAATTATGTTCCTTCTTAAATCAGTGCTGAATATGGCACTGAACTTGACAGGAGAAACGGTCTGCTGACACTTGAAGCTTTGAAAATTCAGATCTTAGTAATTAGCTTGTTCTGAAGATGGCAATGGTCATTCTTACATGGCACTTAACACACCCTTCCAGGATTTTCTGCTCATAGAACAGGAATGGGTTGATGCTTCTCTTTATTTGGAGAGCCATCTCCACCCTCTTTGTGATCTGGCCCTACTCCAGCAGGCATTACAGTGAGCTTGCAGCACCCAAATGTATCTCTATTTTTGTTCCCACTGAAGAGCAGTGAACCTGCCTACCAGTGGCAGGGAATAGCTTTAATGCTACTGAGCATCATCACAGTGGTTTGGGAAGTATCTTAATCTTACTCGCCTACCTCAGATTATGCGTATGCTGATGCATAATTGTCCCTTAGACAGCAGTTGAAAGGAAGTTTACAGTGATTCAGTCTGCCAATAAGTTTGTTTTGTTTTACTGTAAGTTTTGCAGGGTTTGGTGGGGTTCTTTTTTGCAGGAAAGGCTGCCACCCACTTTTAATGGCAGCTGTAATGTGAATGTGTTCCTCTCTAATTGCATTTTGAAAATAAGTACAAGATCTGAGGTCATCAAGGCTGAATTGTGCTGAATAACAAAAATGTGATCCAAAAGTTTTTTGAGTCTAGTTGCAGTTTCCAGTTTAGCACATTTTACTGTTACAGAATGAATCCATGAAACTCAGCTCTTAGGCCCTTCCAATCAATGTGAAACCAAGTGTTTCAGACCTCTTGTATTAAGAACAGTGTGGTGAGCAGGGCTAGGGAAGTAACTGTCCCCCTGTACTCAGCACTGGTGAGGCCACACCTTGAGTACTGTGTTAAGTTTTGCTCCATTCATTGCAGAAAAGACATTGAGGTGCTGGAGTGTGTCCAGAGAAGGGTGATGAGGCTGGTGAGGGAAGTGGAGAATAAATGTTATGAGGAGAGGCCGAGGGAACTGGGGTTGTTTAGTCTGGAGAAGGGGAGATTGAGGGGAGACCTAATTGCTCTCTACAACTACCTGAAAGGGGCTTGTGGAGATGCAGTGACTGACCTTGTCTCCCTAGTGACAAGTGATAGTACAAGAGGAAATGGCCTCAAGTTAAGGGGAGGTTTATTTTGGATATTAGGAAGAACTTTTTCACATAGAGGTTTGTTAGGCATTGGAATGGGCTGCCCAGGGAAGTGGTAGAGTCTCCATCCCTGGAGGTACTTAAAAGAAGACAGTTAGACGTGGTGCTGAGAGACATGGTTTAGTAGTGGATGGCAGGTTAGGATGATGGTTGGACTTCATGATCTAAAGGGTCCCTTCCAAACAAGACAATTCTATCATTCTTTATAACTTAACCTTATAATGTCAGGGATGGTCTAAACTTCTGTGTCAATTTATTCTTAAATTCATTAAAATATTTACACAGTTTCTATCACAACATTGAATGCCATAAGATTATAGTAATTCCATTTTAGGTAGAAGTGAATTAATTATGTCAACATCTAGCCTGGTCTCCTAATCTGGAAGTCTGGAAGTGAGCTAACATATTTCTATTAGAACCAAAGAACAAGTTTCAAAATATAAGCAGAATGTATGTATCTGCTTAAACCATCCAGAACAGCATTACTGTCACTGTGCCTGCTTCTGTGGTATTTCAAAGTTGCTGTCTGCTTAGACCCAGAATACTAAGTCAAATCTGTGTGATTTAAATGTAGAAAGTCATTGTTTCAATCTTCTGTCAGAGGAAATGCTGCTACTAATACAAAACATAGCCCTCATAAATCAAAATAGAAACATATGTGAGCAGATCTGAAGCCC
The DNA here is from genome assembly GCF_964237585.1 of Gallinula chloropus. NCBI lineage: Eukaryota > Metazoa > Chordata > Aves > Gruiformes > Rallidae > Gallinula > Gallinula chloropus. The sequence goes on from NC_140086.1 coordinate 19,476,347, forward strand.
TATTTTTGACCACTAGAGGTATGAGGTGAAAGAGTTCTGTTAACGTGCTTCTAAACACATCCTCAACCACAGCTGCTAATATAGGATGAACACCTTAAGTACCGTAGGCAGAGACCATCCTCCTTGCAGGTGCCTCAGCAGTCCTGAAAGGTCTCGGTGTTTAGGGACGGCACTCACAACTCTTCTGCTCTCTTGCCCTGGATCTGGCAGCTGAAAGCTGCTTCCCAGTGAAGCTTCTCTCTGACTTCTGCACTCTCAGACCAGGCAAAACTTTATGCACTACTCACCTGCTTGGTGTGGCAAGAGGAGCACAACATCAGAGGAGAGGAGAAAATTTATGGCTGTGGGCAGTGACTCCTGTTTCACCAAGAATCACAAGCAGAGCATCTCTCTAATACTGTGCAGACCCATAGCAAAGCTGGGTTCACAACAGCAGCTTGGCTCTGCTGTCAGGAAGAAATGAGTTACAAAAAACCAATTATATCAGTTATTTTCTTCGCTTTAAAGAAATGACAACTTAAGCCTTTTTGTGGGGAAGGGACAGAAAAAGAAATGAGAGAATCCTTTCTCGCCCTTTGAAAGCTGGTTAGCTGAACATGGCTGATAGCTGTGGTGCCTAGAAGCACCTGAGCTAGACTGCTGTGCGTGTGTAACTATTTATCCAACAACTGAGAAGTCAGTAGTACCTCTATCCAGAAAACGTGTAGTAATGGGTGAAACCACTCTTCTGAGATACCAGAATTATGGATTTCAGCAGCTTCAAGAATAGGTGAGAAATGAGCCTGCATTTCTCACATTTTCTGATGCTCCTCAGCTGTTGGCTTCCTTCTAGAGCCCCGTTTTGTGTGAAGCTTTGCTGGCCCCTCCTCGGGGAAGCACTTACGGATTGACTCCTTGAGAAGTAGGATGTGAGCATCCTACTTGTCATTGCAATGGGCATATGTTTGAGGGAAGGCTGTAGTGTCTATCAGGATGAGATGCCTCTAAAGACATGAGAAAGCAAATCTTCAACATTTTTAGAGCCAAACATTTAGGAATTATTTAAACACTGTGTGTGAACTAAAGCTCCCAAACATGATGCATTGCCATGTCTCTTTGGGCAATGGAGAGATGGAGCTTGACCTGCTTGGCAGAAACACCTTCCCCTGCCTCCTGCTGTCCCCAAGGCTGGGACTTCTCACCTGCCCGGTGCCAGCTCTGTCACAGCACCTTAGCACCTTCCAGCAGGAGTTAGCAAGCCGTTGCAGCTCTTGGCAAGGAGTTCTCATGAGAAGTTGTAAGACTTGCTGAGGTATGTGCTAGAACAGCCCTAGCCTGAATTCATCTGAAGACATCAAGAGATGTATCTTTGGTTTACATTAAGATAATAGGACTAAGAATATTTTTTTAAAAAGAACAGACTCCCAAACAGTCAGAATAATTAACCACAGTAAAAATATTTTTCAGAAGGTGTCATCAATTTGATACAAAGAGTTAGCAGTCACTGCCTTGTTCCTCCTTACAGACCTGGTTTGTGCTAGAGTTGCACTGTTTCTTAGCTATAGTATTCTTTGGATCCATCGGACAGGGCAAACTCTGACTTTCATAGCACTCATTTATGCTTTGAAAAGAACAGTTACAGAGTTAGTTTTAAATTGCAGTGCCTTCTTCCTAGGTCACCTGAAATGACTTACTCTTCTACCTTATTCAGCAGGAAATTTTACAGGGCAGTGGATGATATAACTTCCTTGAAAAATGGGAGTTCAATCTGGATCACTGTATTTGTCTCACACAGCTTTTGTACTGCTGATACTAGTTCATTTTCAAAACTTAGCTTATTCTTCTTGTGTTTCAGATTTAAACTATATAGTTATAATAAACATTCTAACCAACAGGTTGTAGTTATAGAAACATAAAACCTGGATATAGGCAAATCGTTTGCTGGCAGAAAAAAACATTGAAAAAGAAAACATTCCCTACAAACTCTAGCATGTACTTCCACTGTTTGCTGTACATAACCATAAACAAAAACTTTAAAACCTATTAGACCTGAAGGAGAAAAGAAAGAGCCAGAAGCAGAAGAAATTTTAACATCTTGTAGTTTAAGACTGAGGAAAGAAAAGCAAATCAAATTGCTTATTACCCTAATGAGCACATGAAGTCTGCAAGAAGAGGCAGAACTCCAATAAGCTATTTTGCAAACACTGGATTAGTCAGGAGTGTACCCCATGATGGATAATTCATAAGCGTCGTGTTTTTCTCATTTATTAAAGAAAACATAGCATGTTTTTAAAGACCAGTACTAAAAAGCAAAATCACTTGTGATTTAAAAGATAACTTCAGTCTCCGGTGTGTCTCAGCCCAGTTGAGCATTGCTATTTTTCTTCTTTGCTTATGTATGCAATAGCATCTTGGCTTGTATCAAAAACAGTGTGGCCAGTAGGTCTAGGGAGGTAACTGTGCCCCTGTACTCGGCATTGGTGAGGCCACACCTCGAGTATTGTGTGCAGTTCTGGACTCACCACCATAAAAAGGACATTGAGGTCCTCGAGCAAGTGCAGAGAAGGGCAACCAGGCTGAAGGGGCTGGAGGGCAAATCATATGAGGAGAGGCTGAGGGAGCTGGGGATGTTTAGCTTGCAGAAGAGAAGGCTGAGGGGAGACCTTATCACTGCCTACAACTACCTGAAGAGAGGTTGCCAGGTGACAGGAGATAGGACAAGGGGAAATGGCATGAAGCTGTGCCAGGGCAGGTTTAGATTGAATATTAGAAAAAAATTTTTTACTGAAAGAGTTGTCAGGGCCTGGAACAGGCTGCCCAGGGAGGTGGTTGAGTCACCTTCCCTGGATGTGTTCAAAAAAAGGGTGGATGAGGTACTTAGGGATATGGTTTAGCATAGGGTGGGAATGGTTGGACTTGATGATCTTCAGAGGTCTCTTCCAACCTTGTGATTCTGTGATTCTGTTTCTCCATTGTGCTGTTACTGGATTTGCTTTCCTGTTTGCTTTGTCGGGCAGCCCAGCCATGAGGCAGCAACTCTGAAAGGAATGGCAGGGAGGGTTGCAGAGTGCTCGGCTGCACACAAACTCCCTGTGCAGCTCACAGGCAGTAGGACTCATGCAGCATACTGGTGAGCTGCTGAGGCTTTGCTGTCTCCAGTTTTGCCAGAAGTGTGGCTGCTGCTTGATACTGTCTACAGGTAAAGATATTTTTTGGGAGAAAGAGGGGTCAAGGAGAGGCTATTAAAAGATTGAAAGTTGTCCTTAGCAAAGGGAAAATTACTAGCTGATCTGGACTCAAAGGCTGCAGCTGGGAACACAAATTTGGTAGCAAAGTGTTGCTTGGTGCAAGAGAAAAGTACGACAATGGCTGGAAAATAGGAGCTCGGCGCATTAAGCCTGAGAGTAGGGAGCAGGTGGTTTTAGTGTGCTTTTTAATGGCTCCTTGCATAACTTATTACAAATTGTGATAGATCTTCTGTTATAGCCAATTAATAAACCAAGATTGGTTAGGTTTTTTTTCTAAATTATATGCATGCATAGTTCAAACACTAAGTAATGAGCCGAATTTCTATGTCCTGTGCTAAGGAAACAAAGGCGATGTCTGTGGCTGGCTCAGTGTAGCACTTTATTTCTTTACGTAATGTTTTGCCAGTAGAGTTGGGAGTAGCATCCCTTTTTCTCAGGGCATGTTCACTAGCAGTCAAAGCCAAGCCACAGGACAGCCAGCTTTCAAATAAAGGATGTTTCACTAAGTTATGGCGGCAGCTACATGAATCAGCCCACTGACAGCATTTCTTGTCTTTCAGGCTTGCGGTCTCTTGGGATGACTATCGCACAGTGCTATGAGGAGGTCGGCCTTTTGCTGCTTTTCCTCTCTGTAGGAATCTCTATCTTCTCCACTGTGGAGTACTTTGTCGAGCAAGGCATGCCAGGCACAACTTTCACAAGCGTACCTGGTGCTTGGTGGTGGGCAACAACTTCCATGACAACTGTTGGCTATGGTGACATCAGACCAGACACTACCATCGGTAAGGTAGTGGCCTTTATATGTATCCTATCAGGAATACTGGTTTTGGCGTTGCCAATAGCTATAATAAATGACCGATTCTCTGCCTGTTACTTTACACTGAAGATAAAAGAAGCTGCTCTTCGGCAGCGTGAAGCTTTGAAGAGGCTCACGAAGAACTCATCCAGCGACTCTAATATCAATGTTAACTTGCGAGACATCTATGCACGCAGTGTGATGGACATGTTACGGTTAAAAAGCAGAGAGAGAGCCAGCACAAGGAGCAGTGGAGCAGATGATTTTTGGTTTTGACTTTTCAGTTATTTAGCTTTGTACAGCAAATAGACTACTTCAAAAATGTAGTATTAAGTATCTCACTTTTTATTATTCACCACATAATGTATTTGCTTTTCCAACTGGAGTTTTATTTACTCGGACAGACTGAGATAACTGTTGTGTATGAAAGGCAGAATTCATAATGTGAGGTCTCTCAAGGAGCTATGAAACCTGCTTTCAGAACTGGATCATGGTGGATGAGGTGGGAAATTATGGGTCCATCAAACTAAGACAGTGATGCGAACACTTGTCTATGAGTCTTATGTCCTTGTTAATGTATAATAATAAAGTCTTAGAGAAAATCGCCATGGTGTTTTGAATTTTAAAGATCTAGAAGGTTTATATTTGCATGGGAAGAACAAAAGACAAAGACATTAAGAAACAATGAAAAGGAAAGTTTAAGGGGGTGAAATATTGAAGAAATTTATGGTTGCATACCTATAAAAAGTTTCATATTGATCACCTCTCTTATCCCCATCTTCTACTCCCATTTTCATGAAAAAGTGGTTAGTAGACTCTGGGGGCAGAATTTCCTCATTTGAAAAGAAGCGAAGGGCTACTAGTTACATGTTGGGTATCAGGAGGTAGGTGAAAGTATTAAGCTCATGCAAGATTTGCAGCAAAGTATAAAACAGTCATGAAATAGGTGCCATAACATAGATCATCCTCTGCAGTTGTTCTGGAATTTGAAGAAGCTAATACAGCAAAGTAGAAGTCCTTTACAAAAGTAGTTTGAATCATGCCTTTGCTGTGTTTTGATTCCCGTAACTTGTGTAGCTAAGCAGCTTTTGTGCTTAAGCCAAATCAGTGGATATCAGAAGAAGCAGAAATGTTGAAAGGTAGCAAGCTACTCATTTCTCTGAATTTTGTTAAAATCAGTAGGTATTCAAAAAATTAATAATCTTCACTCACACATTAGAAAAACCCTTCGTCAACCCCTTCCCCTTTTTTTTTCAAAAAGGAAAAAAAGAGCACTTTTTGGACTGGATATTTAGTCTAATGCAAGAACCAAAGTAAAAACTTAAAATAATTAAAGGTGTTTTTAGTCACGTTTCCCACTATTTGCCTCTCCAATGGTCCAATATTATAAGCAAATAAAGTTTTTCTTTAATATTATTTCCCTATCCAAGACCATGACATTGCCACAGTATGCAGGTAAGTGAACTAGTAGGTTAAATAAAAGAATCAAAACCTTCTCTCATTTAGCATTTCTTTTGGGCAATGTAAATGCAATCATTATTTACATTAGACATGAATTCAACATACTAAAAAGAAACATCTCTAAACTGCGGATTATTTGATTTTATTAGGTATTTGTCTATACCGAAGGCTTGAACTGCCTTAAAGTAAACTGTATTGATGAAATAACCCGGTTTTAATCAACATCAAATACTTGTTTTGAAACAATGTGTTTTCCTCCCATCTCTTATGAAGGGTGTTGTAAATGTAGTGCAGTAAGCAAAATTTTCAAATGCTCAACCTTTGATGCAGCCTGAGTAGCATTTCAGCATGAAACAACTTCTGATTTGTCAGCGGGTGTCAGTGAGCATTTGATTTTGGGACCAACACATATATGCAGCTGTCACCAGGGTCAGAAGAAAGCTAAAAGGAAACACTGGAGACCAAAAGAGTGTGTCTTGCTCTACCAGAAACTGCCTAGGTGTCAAAATTTGTAGGTCAACTTCCTGGCCTGTGTTACACATGGAGGAAAGCTGTGTTACCACAGTGTTCCTCTCTGCCCAAATACTCATCCACCACAAAACTCCCGTTGATGTCCAGGAGGTAAAATTATTTCTGCAGGGGAAGGTTTGATGCAGCCCACTCTAGGTTATTATTTCATAGCTCCTTCAAGCAGGAAGTCTCTCAGGCTGCATAAATTGTACAGGCTGTTTCTCATTCAAAAGTCATTCTAATTATAGAAAATTAGGAAGACGCTTTCATTGTGGGAAGGCTGTTTTGTAATGTCTTTTGTGCTTTCTTGTACAGCATCTGATCTCTGTTTGAGAAAGGAAATGCAGTTAGATAGCTGATTGATTCTCTTTAGGGAAAGTTGCTTTTACTGCATCCTGTGCTTTTTATGACGGACTCAAAGAACGAGAGAAATGTTCTGGAATGTATCAGTTGATTCACTCCTTTCACCATCTCTGGAGATAAAAGTTTCCTAGAAATGCCCATGGGGAAACAGGGCTGAGATGTTGCACGGTAGCTGCTTCGGCTTTCTATTTTCAGACCTCTTGATTTTAAATTCAGTCTTCCCAAGAAGTGTTTTTCAATCACGTTGTTTATGCAGCAAGGTTATCTATCGCTTTATGGGCTGAGAGTAGCAAATCATTGTGCAGGTGAAGGCCAGCTCTGCTTTCAGCTCATACAGTTGGAAGAACCAGAGCATTTGTACTAAGCAATGGAATACAGGACATTACAACTCTAAAACATGAAACTACACTGTCTACTTAAAACCACAGGCTTGGAAAATAGTTCAGTCACCACTAAGGCACCAAGAATGTTGCTGTGCTATCTTTAGGATATCACACAGAAGATAAGAAACTACCGCTTGTCCTCACATCTGTTCAGCCATTTCTATCCACAGCTGACTTGGCAGAAAGGATCAGTAACACTGATAGTACATCAGTAACACTGGTTAAAAGTTCAGCTTTTTAGCTTAAAACACTAAGTACTTTCAAAAACTGGCATCAAAGAGTCTATCTGCAGCACATAATGTATTAACCCTGGTTCTCTAGTATGCCAAATGAGAACAGTGAAAAAGCATTGTCAGAGACTACACTACAGACTAACAATTTGCAGAATCTGTATATTTGTTTATAGATGCAGAGGGGAAGCTTTTAGTTGGGGACAGTGTGGTTCAACCCCACCAGAACATCACTAAAGTTGTTGTTTGTCATTCTTACTTTGAAGAAAGCCTCCGGGGGTGCATCAGGCTGAGTGTTGCCAGGACGTCAAAGGAGGTGGTCCTTCTCCTTTGTTCAGCCCTCATGAGACACATCTGGGTAATGTGCTGAGCTCCTTAGTACAAGAAAGACAGGGACACACTGGAGATAATTCAGCAAAATATCAGAGTGCCAGGTTGCTGAAACCAGCAAATTGGGGTACACCTGTGTCCAGGAGAGGTGGGTCTGCAGGTAGCTGTGGAGGGACTTATCACTTCTGGGGCTAAGTTATAGAAAGGTATTTAGAAATTCATGTTTGTTAATATTTTAGAAGTGTCTAATATTGTGATTAGCCAGAAGTATTGCTGATACTGATCCTGAATTCTTAGTTTACTGATCACTGTTTAATTATGTGGTATAAGTCGATAAACCACTTCAATCCCTATTTGATATAAGCTGTGTAAGTTGAACAATTCCCACCAAGACAAGAGCTAGGCTGGACAACTCTGAGCCTTTGGGATTGCCATGTGACAAATCCAGTCAAGCACAAATAGGAGAAAATTATGAGGTCTTTTCCAAGGTAATGCCCATTTACTGTTGTTTTCCGACATAAAGTATTTTCATCTTGTTATAATTATTTCAATAATATGTGACATGTTTTTCTTATTCTCTACAATATTATTTTTTCAACCTCCATTGAGGTATACAGGCATACACACAGCTCTGCCAGCACATACTCTGTTGAATCACAGAATCATAGAGTTATCAAGGTTGGAAAAGACCTTCAAGATCATCAGCCCTACACCATTGTAACCTCTAGACCATCTCCCAAAGCACCATGTCTACCCATTATTTGATCAGCCCCAGGGATGACAATTCCAGCACCTCCCTAGGCAGCCTGTTCCAATGCTTCACCAGTCTTTTGGTGAAGAAAATTTTCCTAATATCCAATCTGAACCTCCCCTGGCACAACTTGAACCAGTTCCCTCTTGTCCTGTCACTAGTTATTAGGGAGAAAAGGCCAACCCCTGCCTCACCTCCTTTCACGTAGCTGTAGAGAGCAATAAAGTCTCCCTTCAGCCTCCTCTTCTCCAGACCAAATAGCCCCAGCTCACTCTGTTTCTCCTCACAAGACCTGCTCTCCAGACCCCTAATCAGCCTAGCTGCACTTCTTTGTACCCTCTCCAGCACCTTGATGTCCTTCCTATACTGTAGAGCTGCACACAGTACTCGAGGTGCAGCCTCCCCAGGGCTGTGTACAGGGGTGAGACACTCGTTATCTAAACTGCTAGAGCAGTTGCTGCCCATGCCACTGGTTCTTGGTTGTCTGTGCTCTTATCACATAGCGTCACTGGGTAAAGGGCCAAGCAGCTCAAGCTACAGTCACACCTCTGACTGCAGACAAGGGGTCTCCAGGGCTCTGGGCTCTTGAAAACATCATTTACTGAAGGGAAGGGCTGGAGTCAGTAATGTCTCTAGGACTGAGATGCATTTTTCAATTATAACCTCATCAGGTTTTTAAAGAGTTTTAGTGAGTGCTGTAATTATTGCAGCTTTGCCTTTTATTTAAATATAAATACTAGAAAACACACACATGTCCAGATGAAAGCAGAGCTGCCATGCACTCACTCTTCAGTTTTAAGTTTGATGTAAATAGTGAGCTTGACTTGATGAACAGTCGGTAACTAAAGCGATTCCTTGATAAAATTAACTTTTATGGAAGACTGAGCTGAATAATTCAGTTCTAGTTAACATTTTTGTTGTTTTAGATATATGAAATAGATTCTTTTCTCACAAAATCCTGACCCAGATGTATAGGAATGGTGCTTCTGCTAGAAGATTGCATTGTCAGCTGGAGGTGTACTTGGAAAGCATGAGCATACTTATCCCTCCTCACAGAAAATCAGGAAGGGAAGTTTGGTGCAGGTGGATATTGCAGACTGCCCTGTTACAGGATTTCTATGTGAAGCAAAAACAATAATGTAGCATAACAACAAAACCTATTTGAGATACTACGATCCCCTTTATTTATGCTGTTTTGGCTCTGCAGACATCAGCAACCCTTTACAGCTGGGACAAGAATAAGGAAGCATCCCACCTAATGTCACAAAAGAAAGTTGAACGCTAACTGATGTAAACATCAGTTGCTGCCAGTCTGTCTCAGACCCCCAAGAAGTTGCCTGTGAGATGGACTTAGGCCAAAGGGTGAGGAACCCAGAGCAGGCTGAAGTCAGATTGGGTCTTACAAAATGTTCATCTAATTAATGTACTATTGTGTGAGAAAAACATGCCTTTGTAACAGCTTCCTAAAATAAATTTGTCTTCCTTATCAAGTAAAGCAAGACTCCCACAGATATAAGATTTTCTCTAATTATACCTAATTTTGAACAAACAATGTCTTGTTTTACTTACAAATAGAATTTGTCAGTAGAACTAAAAGTGCCTGTAAGTCATGGGCCATTACAGTGTAGTGCTGTAAGCCGATACACACATTTCATTTCCAACAATTTGATCCAAAATTCCAGTTGTATTTCCAACTCTGCAGCAGATAGAGATCCTGGGAAAAGGCTGAGGTGTGCATGACTCTTCACTACCTAACATGTAAACCAGTTTATCAGGAGAACTTGGAATTCTGGGAGTTCATAATGGCGTCTTGCAATCTCCATAACAAAACCCAAGCACAGTGAATTGACTCATTCTAAACACTTTTTTTTACACACGATCAATTGGCTTGAAAATAGTTAAAATATAACAACTAATGTCACTCTTTGCTGCTGGCCCTGTGTTACAGATTTCTGAACAGCAGTGCTCAGCCTGAGGTATGAAATATATTATACAATCCAATAATCTTGAATTATGGAAAAATATTCCAAGATGAACATGTCTCTGCTTAACAGCTGCTGTCCAGTGAAGCAACATTCATGAGTTCATAGCTCTTTTTTCATAAACTTGCAACATCATTAGGACCTTTAGAACGTGATGTCAGAAACTGCCAGAACTGCGGGCTCCATGGGATCCTTCCATAGCTTTTGCAATGTGTGTCAGATGCTGCAGTGATAAAAATTGTTATTACTGAAGCCCTATACAGACAGATTAAGCCATTATTAATGCTGAGTATATGAGAAGAAAAATAATAAAGGTAGAACAGGAAAGAGAAAATTAATTTAAACTTAAATTAATTTTAATTTAAAATAAGAAGTTGGCATTCTTCAGCTGAGATTTACCAGTGACTTTTTTGTGACCGCCTTGTGTATTTTACTCCTCATATCTTCTCATAAGAAATGAACAACACATGGTTTGGTGCAGAGGAAGAAATTTTTTTCAGCTCATTAACTGACATGCATCATATGTCCATACCACAAATTAGATCACATGATAATAATTCATAGCTCATCCCAGCCATTCAGCCCTGTATAACAGACACGCCTTCCTCCGAACCATGGGAAGGTGTGTGGCTTCATATTTGCATTGTTCTTCTGTAGATCAACACCAAAAAAAACACCCCAATTTTTCTAAGAGATAAACTTCATGTTAAAGGAATGAGATCAGGTTTAATCTATTTCCAGTTCCTGCTATTTGTTGTTTCTGCTGCCAGTCCTCATTTAACCCTCCCATCTTGTCTTCCTTGGCAGGAGTTGCTGAATAACAGATGAAAGATTTGCCAATCACAGCATTTCAGTGTCAAAATGTAGACAAACCTGCCCCACAAGCCTGTGTTCTGGTTTCCTGTGTTAGAAACAAAATCCAAGTCAAAAGAAACAAGTGTGGTGTTTCTCTCACATCTACAAGAACAGCATTGATTAGGATCCAACAAAGCCACAGTTCTCCAAATCACTGGAAGCTACAGGCTTACGGTTGGTCAAAACCGACCTGTCATGTAACACATCTATTTATATCACTAGGAAACCAGACTTCTGCAACAACTAAAGAAGGAATACATTATGAGAAAATATCTATCTTCTGGTGATTAGAGGGCTGGAACACCTCCCCTGCAAAGAGAGGCTGAGGGAGCTGGGCCTGTTCAGCCTAAAGAATAGAGGCTGAGGGGGACCTCGTTGCAGCCTTCCAGTACCTGAAGGGAGCTTATAAACAGGAAGGGAATCAACTTTTTAAAAGGGTAGATAATGGCAGGACAAGGGGGAATGGATTGAAGCTAAATGAGGGAAGGTTTAGATTAGATATTAGGGGGAAGTTCTTTACAGAGAGAGTGGTAAGGTGCTGGAATGGGCTGCCCAGAGGATACCCCATCCCTGGGGCTGTTCAAGGCCAGGTTGGATGTGGCCCTGGGAAACTTTGTCTAGATCATGCCCGGAGGTTGGTGGCCTTGGCTGTGGCAGGGGGTCTTGAACTCTCTGATCCTTAGGGTCCCTTCCAACACAGACCATTCTATGATTCTATGATTCTGAGTTCAGAGTGATAATATAATTGGTACTGCAAACATGCCCAAGAGGCAAGATCCCATTGTGCAAGCATTGCACTAAACGAAAACACAGCCCTTTCCTAAAGACCTTCCATCTAAATGTGTAGGACAGACCAAATCCTACATTCAATTTGACAGTGTAAAGCAGTGAAGCTTGTCCAAAAAGCTTTCATATGGGTTTGTTGTAGAAATAATGTGACATGTTCCCCATGGCAAATCTACTGATGTAATGGAATCACACCAGGATGAATTTGGACCACTTTCCAGCAAACACTCGTTATAAGAGGCTTCGTTGTGTGACAGCGGGGTATGTAGTTGGGCCACAACAGGCACCAAAACCAATATCCAAATTATGGCCTCTGTTAGGCAGACTGCCTCCTTCCATATGGAGATGAATCCAGTTTGCTTGTGCCAAGCATCACAATGGAAATACTGGCAGACTGAGCTAAAAAACCGCTACTGGCCATCATTATAATACAGAGGCAGTGTTATGCTGCAAATGCTCCCTTCAGCTGTCCAGCAGGAGACTTCATCAGAACAGATGTGACAACACACAGGCCAAAAAAAGAAAAGCAAAGAAAAGGAAAAGCTCTTGTCCTCACCTATTACCAGGATTTCAGTCTGGTTCAAAGCCAGTGTACTTCACTATCAATTATTTAATGTTCTTGAGTTCAACACTACAGTAAGCAAGATATTCGGTACAAAAATGATGTATGTTATTTATGCAGTATCTTTCTGTATCAAGAATGTCCAATGACAATGCAGTACTCCAGTAATCATTGCTTACTTTGTCTATCACAATACGTCATCACAAACTGCAGACCTATCTCCAGCTGGTGGATAGTGACAGTTTCATTTGTTCATGGTGGGCTTCCATTTCCATTATCTTTTCTGTTTCTTAAGACAAGTGTACTCTTCTCACCTGCATTTTTTCATCAGCCAAAGAGACATGATCCTTTAGGTGATTCATGCCAGAATGATGTGGTCCATGCTGTAGGCAGTAGCAATACTAGTAAGCATCATAACACAGTACAAGTGCAATATCAGGATGGAAAGTCTCACAAGTGCCTGTTTCAGAAGCAGATGGTATATGGGATGCAGTAAGCCACAGCTTTTCACATGGCACCCTGCAACCCAAGTTCAGCCTCTGAGGCAAAACTAAGTGGTCATTAAATGAGTCCAGTGAAATGCAGACCCATAAGGTGCGCAGGCAGAAAGTGCTGCTCTATGGAGCCTCAGCTTCCTCTCCAGCTTGCTTATTTCTAGTATTTTTCCCTGCCAGCCTCCCAAAACTGTTGAAGAGGCCCCAATAGGCCAGCTACATGTGGAAAAATGTATTCAGTGCCACTGAGCTCACCCAGGGAACAAATATTCCAGAATGTGGATGTGTTGAGTGATATAGCATTATTTGCACATTTGATTCTAGCCAGTGCACTATGCTTGCTTGTTTTATTTTTCCCCAGGCAGTTTCATTTCCTCACCTAACCTTCCCACATCGAGGTGTTCAATTGGCAAGGTAAAATATAATCTGCTAATTAAAGGGAAGATTTTAGCAAAAACAATTAGGAATCTAAGTAAGCCAGGCAAGCTGAAAATGCATGATAGCTTGCTAATTGTAGAAATAATTAAAATAAAAATAAAATCTTAAAAGCCTGAATTATGCTTTAAACCCGGGCAAAGAAAATCAGGAAAGTCAGAAAGTAGTGGAAGAGGTAAGACATGTCCACAATATGAGGTCCGGTTTCAGATAGTAAGTATTTCCAGCTATCTAGCAAGTCCCATGCAAACTGCTGACTCTTTTGAAATGCACCTCATCCTGTATTCGGGGCAAAGATTAGATACTTCTCATGTAGGATTCTGGTTTACCAGGTTAGGTATGTGAATTCGAAGACTCACAAATTTTTTTAATAGATCTGGACACAATCTGGTTTTGAATGAGGGAAAAAGTACTGTAGCTGGATGTATATGTTCCTTTTGGAAACTGGATAGTTATTAATCCTTCATACTTTAATTTATTTTTTTAATTTTATTTTTGGGACAAAAGAGATGTGAAGCTTTTTTTTTTAAATGGAAAACAGCTGAGCACTCATAGCATTGTAGAAAAAAGTTAATGCTCTGCCACATTCACTTCTCCATTCCCATTGCAGCGTACACAGAACAGGCTCTTCCAGGGAAGGACTCCTGAAAAACCTTGGAGATTTTGTAGAAAGAATGCCTTAAGTTTGTTACTGCACACTTGGGACAAACGTCACTTTAGGGCAAAGGCTAGTGGTAGTGCTTCAGTATCTAAGTGTTAGCATCTGCAGCACAGTCCCAGCTTTTCAATTAAGGGGATGAGAGACAAAGAAAACAAATAATCATGTTAATAAACCCAGTGGTTGTTTCTAACCTGAGCATAACACAGTACAATCCAGACAGAAAGGACAGGGAAACCACAAAAGAGTAGCAATCCATTTTCTTCATAGGTTGCACTCCTCATCTCCAGCAACCAAACTAAGGACAGGGACTGTAGCATATGAAATAAATCTCCTATGTTTATTCAAGCTCTATAAAAAATTGGCATGCATATTTCTGCCCTTCCAAGGAGGAGGCTAGCAGTGGTCAGTGCTGGTGTTCAACATGGCTGTGGAGTGGCAGCACTTAACTGTTGCAATTGGATGCACTGACGAGCAGGATGTCTAGCTGGCGAGTCTATAGCCCCTTCTAGCAGCTGCAGGTGGTGCTGTAGAAGGTATCATTGTTGGTGGATCTCTGTTTCAGATACCAAAAAGTGTGTTATTCCTTACTTTGTGGGGTTTCTGGAGTCACACCAAACCCTGGCTCAGTAATGGGCTGCAGGTCTGCAATGTGCAGTCTCCTCTCGTATGGTGTCTCAGGGCTGGTCTGGGTCCCAGCAGTGGAGAGGCAACTCTCCAGGTCCTGTCTGTGCAGCTGTGGGACAGGAGTAGCCATTCCAGTGAGCATCTGCTTGACCTGGCTTTTTAAATTTTATTTTATTTTGTTCTGCAATTTGGAATCAGTATCTCTGCTCTATCCAGAAAGACAGTGCTGGAGGGTTCCTGTAGGTCTATTCCTAATTTGTTGAGCTGTGTGCTCAGAAAACCATAGAGGATTTTGTAAACAAGAAATTAAAAGCTGCTCGGAAAAACAGTTCTGCTGCCAGAAGGATTCAGTCTCAATTGCAGGATTCATATGATGCTATCACTACAGCAACCAAGCCTGTAATCAATACTGGCGGTCACAGATAACACATCAGTACTTGGCTTATCAATTAGAAAAAAAGACAAAACCTTGTCCTGCACTTTTTTTATAGAATCATTTAGGTTGGAAAAGACCCTTAAGATCAGGCTTCCTGGTGGAAAGAAATGCTAGTTCAAGGGCTTTGCTGTAAAGCACATTAGTCTGTCTGACATAAGATCAGAGAAGAAGGCTAAGCTGCAGTGTTCCATCAGGTCACCTGGCAACTTCTCCTTTATATTTCATTGTTGCAATCTGACATCTGACTCGTGCATTACCAATGCATACTGTCAGCACAATGACAGCCCAGTTATTAACACACTTGTTTCCTGTTACTTCTGAAGTAAGACAAAATTATCATTTGATTCTGTTACCTACAGAGAGGGATTAGTCTTTTGAGTTCCTCATGAAAGGCATCCTTGGAATTTTGCAAAACCAATGTTAAATACTGCAGTACAGAAATATTTAACTCACCTGCCCCCTAGAAACTAGATAAATATAATGAAGTCATCTTTGTAGAGCAAGATCACTAAATCCAGAATAATACAACCAATCTGTGCTTTACTACAAAGAGTTATTTTGTCATTGTCTCCTGCAGGACATTGATATGCCTGAGGCAGCTGCACGGTGCTGATGAAAAAAATAAACCCTCAAAAGTTGGGGGTCTAAGCTGTTCAGCAGAACACCCAGTATGGATGAGCTGTATTATGACCAGGAGTGAGAGTCATCTAACTCCCTAGATAAGCACAGTGTAGAAAACCTTACAGTGAAACAGGTCATCTTACTGGCTCTTTGCAGCCATTTCATCTAAAACCGGATGTCTAAAATAGAATTTTCTATTATTCTCCATTGACTGAAGGATCTTTATAATGACTACCTCCAGTTTATACACTTAAATCTTAAAACTCAAAATCATGGACAGATGAATCATTCCTCTAGAGCCCTTTTTGGCACCAGCAAGTTTATTGTCTAAGCATTCAACACACAGATTTCAGGAAAGTTCTTCACTCTGGATCCACATAGGAGTGCTTTGAACCAAACTAATTGGGCTGCAGCTAGAGCTTGGGAGGTAGTTCTTTCTGCAAAGATTTACTGAATTGGAAACAATAATGAAAATTATTTTTTCCTTCTTTTGCTCAGTGAATTAGTCAGAAATGCTACTTCAGATCTCTTAGTGCTTCCTTCCCTCAGTGCAAGTAAATCCAAGAAAGAAATGCCTAAATTTTGGTGGAATGAATCTGGGCATAATTATTTTTATATGCATTACAGGAGACCTTTTTAACTCCAGTTCCATGTAGCTCATGTCTTACAGGTGGAGGCATTCTTGGGATAAACCAGACAAAAGTCTAAAAGGCTTAAAGAATGAAGAGGATTCAACACTGCAAGCTTTGAGACCACCCAGAGCAAAACATGTAATGTCTGGATTGTTTGGGAACTAATGATTGAATATTTATGATCTTATTTTGTCAGTCTTACTTGTTTTCTATGAATATGTAAACACACATCAGACAATTTTTAAAAGTTGATGAAACTTTGTTTTCGTAAATTTTAGTTCTGTTTCTTCCACCCATACACTTGTCATTTCATGTCTTCCTCCAATACAAGGGGAAGGATACCATGTGCTTTGAGTGATCAGCTAGAAAACATGAATCACAATTACTGAATCATTGAATTGAGCATTTCCCAAACAGCCTTGGGTCTGAAATTTATTTATGCAAAACTGTCCAACAACTTCTTGAGAATAACAAATAGTTGAGAAGAATAAAACCTCAGTTTTCTAATTTCAAATGAAATGCAGGGCTCCTTAAAAACTGAATGGTAATTGTAATAAGCACTTTGAGCTGCCACATGAATTTACTGTGGGCTCCCTTCCAGCAGTAAAAAAGATATTCTTATATTTTAACTGACTTTTTTCAGGATTTGCATGTATAATGTGTTATTTTAAACACCTGTAAAAGACGGATCATATGTACCTGATGTTCACTTTACTTGTAAGAATATATAACCTAGGAAGTTTAAGCAGCATCTGTTACAGCTATATCTCACTAAAAGCCATCAACTCAATGACAGACTCCTTTTAAATTATCTTTCATGTTTCATGTATCTGTTCCACACACTTATTACTCTTTCTGATCTGAACATCAAGCATAGGTGACATTCACACATTGACTTTAAAGTTGTTGTTCTTAACTAAACAGGAGACACGAATAGAAAGAGGAAGGATCACACTACAGAAATGCATGAAACAGTTAATTGGTATTTTTTTAGCAGCTCCTAACATAATTCCATTCCAGATGGCAGCGAGAGTGCAAATCTGTTCTGTTCTGTGAGGATATGGGTGTTATAATAGGCTACAATGGATCAGATTTTTTTAATTTTTTTTTTCTCAGAACATTTTAACCATTTCTGTCAATTGCTGTTTGGTTTTAAATCCTAATTTATCTTTCATGTAAGATACTGTGTATCATTACTCTCCACAAAATGCCAAACCATGGAGACTTCCAAATAAATGATTCTTGTTGGGGCATTTCCTCTTAGAACCCAGTAAGTTGATTACTTTACTACGTTGAGGATCTTATCTCAAAGCTAGTCAGTTTAGGAACCAGACTCTCTCAATTAGCATAGACTTTTCCCTTGTTTGACTCCTTCACTGATGTTCCACCTAAAAAGGTGTCTTCATACTTAGAAAACCAAGAAAGCTTACAGATCACTCTCCTTCAACATTGGATCTCTGTAGCCTTACAACTGGGATACTGATCTGGCAGTCTGTCATTGAACCCTTGGTACTGAAGTCCTAGGGTGATCATGAGACTATTAGTCAGTTCTTTTGTATTTTAGTGAAGAGGGAAACTTGAAACCTTAATGTTCTAAATTTAAGGAGGTCACTGATTCCAATGCACAGGTCCCAGCACTCTGCTCTGGGAACCTGCCCATAGCTACACAGTCCCATCCCTCAGCAGCTGGCATTCTGAACAGGAGTGCTGCTTTCAGAGCTAGTCAGCAGTTTCCTCCCAAATATTCCTACGTATCCCCTGTCCTAGTCAATGGTGCTATTTTTTTAGGAAAGCCCCTTTCAGCAGACCCCAGAGTACGGTGTTGCTTGCCTCAGCAGCTTAATGAAGCATCGTGAAGCAGAGTACATTTGATATAGCCTCTGGAGTACCTACTTCATTGTAATAGCCCAAAATCTGACAAATACCTTATATACACGTTGAAAAGGACAAAGAAGAAATGAGAACTCTCTCCATTCCTTCCAGTTAGCTGTACCTCACCACTCCAAAGAAATTTTTGAGCTTAAAAAATATCATTTATATTTTCTGTCCTGCTTTTCTTTGTTTTATTGAGGTTTTATATTGGTGTTCTAAGCCAGTTGTCTAAAACGTGCTTTAGAATTGCCCTCAAAAGAGACTTCTCTCATATAGGAAAGAAGAACTGCACTCTCCACCAGTTTGTTTTGCTTTGGAATGGCACCTTAGAGACATAATTCTTTATTCCACTGTAAGATAACCTGAAGAGTCTTCAAGAAAAATAGTTGGGTATTTTGTTTCAGCCTCTTAATATTTGACATTGAAGACCGACTACACTGAGTTAACAGAATACCTATTCAAGCTAAAAAGCAAAAATAAAATGAGTTTTCCTTAGGATAACATCTTGCTCTGATGCACAGTGAATAATGATACTAAGAGATGAATAAATGGGTCTGTAAGAACTGGAACTTGAAATCAGGGTTTCTGTAAAAACAGAAAAGCTGGGAGTAGAAGCCATCTCCCATGCTCTGGATCTGCTCAGTAACAACTAAGAGCTATGACTTACCAATAATGTGATAAAATTATAATTCAGTTTATTTTTTAATTTCCTTAATCACTTTTTCAAACTTGCAACATTACTTAAGCATGTATAGGTTTTTGTACAGAAATTTAGCTGCCCACAATGACCAGAACACTAAAGGATTACAGGATAATGTTCCCACTATATGGGAAACAAGAATGTAGACCGTCAAAACAGTGAGAAATCTTGGGTGTCCTCATTAAGTAAATAGAAATAAGGAAAACCCAACCACCTACCCCCAACTTCCCCCTTAGGACTGTATAACTGCACTGGCAGTTTTCATTCTAAATCTTCAAGTAAATATCTTATTAAAAAAGAAAACAAACAACAAAAACACACAAGAAAACAAATAAAAACAAGAAGACTGAGAGTGGGTGGCTGGTACTGAAAATGCACCTATCCTACACAGTTTATGCCATACTGTTGAGGAGCTAATTCTGTCTTTGAATTGGCTTGAAGTGAATCAAATCTTCTAAGTAAAGTTCAGGACATGTCTATGGCAGAGCAGTTTACACACTGGATATTCTCTTGTGCATATGGCTGTACCTAGATTCTGGTCCTGACTCAGACATTGATTTGAGTGCTAATTATTCCTTTATAAAGTCAAATTCAGGTAGTAAATCTGACTCTCTGCAGCTCATAATTGACATTGATTTGTAAATAAGACTATACAAAGCAAGCAGAGAGAAAAGTCGTAATTTCATTGCAAGGAGACCTGAGTTATATATACTTTATATATAAAAGAAATACTACGTGTGCCTAGTTTGGATCTAGTGTATGCTTTCAAACATGGTTAAGATGTTTTTGATAATGGGAATTGTAGGGCAATGTATTGTAACTAACCAACCAATTATTCTGCTTCTCTGCAACTTGTCATTTTGTTACACTCCAGAAAACAAATTTGCATTTTAGTATCTGTTCATCCATTTCATTGTTAGTATGCTCAGATGCCTTCTAAAATACCAGTCATTGTTTACAGAAATAAAAATTATGATTTCTGATGGCTGCCAAGTGGCTAATTAACTACACACGTATACCCCTTACATTTGTCAAGTGTTTGTTTGTTTATTTGTAGTATGATTACTTCTTAAATACTAATTTGAAAAGTACAAATCCTCACCGTAGAGATGGGTGTTCTCAGTATACCTTCAAAAGTCTAAATCTAGTGTCCTTACTCGAGGTTTATAACACTGCAGAAATGTACCTAAGGGATGAATGTGCTTATGTCGTGATCAGATAGGATCCTGGGAAATGGTAATTATGTAGAGGAAAAAAAAATCTAAACATATCTGTAAAAAAGAAACCAGAGATGTCATAGAAGGCTGATTAGAAGATCTGCTGCTGCATGAGGGGAACCATTTGCCTCTCCAGGGATACTAAGCAGCACCACGGAGTAAAACTTGGAGGATTAGCACTCAATACGGGTGCAATGTCAGTTCTTGCTGGACAGTGTGTTAGAGAGAGCACTGATTAACTCATACAATGTAGACATTATGAGTAGCAGTATTTAATTTTTCCTCATACAATATAACGCTACTTTGAACATGCACACAGAGTTAGTTGGACTTTCTTGGCAGCTACTTCAAATTATGTTTAAAGTTTAAAATGGGAAAGAGGATTGATCTAATTAACTGAACGTGTTTCTCAGCAAGGCATGCTGAAACATGAGAACAGGTGGGGTTTTTTTTAAAGTAAAAAAAAATCCTCTTTTACTTGTCTACTCTGCTGAGCTCTTACTTTCTTTTAACTCAGGATGCGTCTCATTCTCACCTCACATCACAAGCAGGCAAGTGCAATCAGTGGCATAGAGTGAAGATTAGGGAACAAGTATACTTAGAGGCTATGGAAAAAACTTGCTGTTCTGCTTTTTGCAAATAGGTAGTGAGAAAGGGGAGAGCAGTGGGAAATAGCACTGCATGACTAGCAGTGATTCAGCAGCAGTGAGAAGGTACTGTCATAAATTAGAGAATACAAAATATTAATCGTAAAAATATTATTTAAAACCTAATGCATAAAGTTGTCCAGCTCCTATATGTAATACTGCACGTACTCAATACGTGGAGGAGTCGGGGGCTCTAAAGCATTGTGAACTGGTTGGTTGGTTTCAGGAGTCTCTGTGGTCTGAGTGAATTATTCAAGATCGGCACCCTCATATTACTATGTGGGCCAAAGAAATGGTTTGCAGGGCTTGTTGTGCTGGAGGTCAGTAGGCTGGAGTTGCAGATGTAGATGTGCCTTCAGATGGGATGTGCAGTGGCATATGTCTTGTTGCCCTTTTCTCTTCTCTGACTTTAGTGGACTTTTTCTGTGCTAGACCAAGTAATTTTCACTCCAGTACCAAAAACGGTGATTTTGATCTACAGCTCGATAAATTAGCTTGATCCAAACTGGGTCTTCTGGGCATTACTGTAATGCAAATAAATAGTTCTCTGTACACTTACAAAAATCTTCTAAAATAAAAAGATATTGAGGCTGTATATTCAAGTACACAAAGGTTAAGAACAGCTATATTTTTTGGCTTCTCATGTAGTTTTAATTCTACCATATTGTATTCCCACCTGGTATAATGAATGGGTTCTTCAGGAAAAAGAAAAGAACAGCAAGCTGAAATTTATTATTTATCACAAGCTTGCCTTTACTTAATATTTGTGAGTTTGTTTTACAGAATTATATCATGGTATTTCAGAGCATTTTATTATCTTGTTGATCAAAAAAAAGGGAGGGGGGGCAGAATTTATATATTTAAAAGCATATTTAAAGTATATTTATAATTAAAAATAATATTTGTTTCCTTTCACAAATCATCAGTTTGTCCCTTTCGCCTTTAATAACCCCAAGACAACACAGGCTTCCACATCATTTAGAGGGTTTACAATTTTTTAACATCTCCACCAAAAAAGTTCCATTATATAGAAAAATGAGGAAAACCAGATAGATCTAGAGCTGAGTATGTGAGTATAACTTAATATTCTTGCTGCTACATAATGAGAACTGGTGTGGACTGGCCTGAACTGGTGGCATAAGGCAAGGGTACTGACCTGTGGCAGGTCATGCACATGCCTCTGAGAGAAAAGGGAACAAGGCCAGATAGAGGCCAGAGGATGGATGCCCATACCAGCTCTTATTACTTCCTCTGCAAGGCCTGGCATGGCTGGACCTCCTACGTCCATGGGAAGAAGCCATCAGGACCAGTAGAAGGTCCTGTCTGTGAAACACAGGAGTATGCACTATCTTTCTCACTTTCCTTCATGGCTTGTTACTATGATCCCAGAGAGCTCTGGAGAGTCAGGGAGCAACTTGATCGCTGAGAGCAGGAAAGCAAACCCCTGAAGGGTTGTATTGTGTCCAGCACAAAGTAGAATCACAGAATCACAGAATTGTAGGGGTTGGAAGGGACCTCGAGAGATCATCGGGTCCAACCCCCCTGCCAAAGCAGCTCCCTAGCTTATATTGCACAGATAGGCGTCCAGAAGGGTCTTGAATATCTCCAGAGAAGGAGACTCCACCACCTCCCTGGGCAGCCTATTCCGGTGCTCTGTCACCCTCACTGTGAAAAAGTTCTTCCGCATGTTGGTGTGAAACTTCCTGTGCTCCAATTTGCAGCCATTGCCCCTTGTCCTGTCTCCTCAGACCACTGAAAAGGGGCTGGCCAATTCCCCCTGCATCCCATACTTAAGATATTTATAAACTTTTATAAGGTCCCCCTTAGTCTTCTTTTCTCTAGGCTGACTAGTCCCAGCTCACTCAGCCTTTCCTCATAGGGGAGATGCTCCAGGCCCTTAATCATCTTCGTAGCTCTTCTCTGGACTCTCTCCAGGAGATCCCTGTCTTTTTTATACCAGGGAGCCCAGAACTGGACACAATACTCCAGGTGGGGCCTGACCAGGGCAGAATAGAGGGGGAGGATCACCTCCTTAGACCTGCTGGACACACTCATCCGGATGCATCCCAGGATCCCACTGGCTCTCTTAGCCACCAGGGCACACTGCTGGCTCATGGCCAACCTGTCATCAACCAGGACCCCCAGGTCCTTCTCCACTGAGCTCTTCTCCAGCAGGTCATCCTCCAGCCTGTACTGATACAAATGGTTGTTCCTTCCCAGGTGCAAAACTCTACACTTGCTTTTGTTGAACTTCATCTGGTTTCTCCCTGCCCAGCTCTCCAGCCTGTCCAGGTCTCTCTGGATGGCAGCGCATGTCATTCCTGCATGTCAGCCACTCCTCCCAGCTTTGTATCATTGGCATACTCGCTGAGGGTGGATGCTATTCCCTCATCAAGGTCGTCAATGAAACTTCTGTTGAGCTTGGGACCCAGCTTTTCCTAGTTTCTGGCAGGTGTTGAGACTAGTCCAAGGATGTTCCCATGTTCACTTATTTTGCTGATGTGCTAAATCTTTCTAGAAGACTCCAGAGAGGGAGGACCTGAGTGGCACATCTCAACAAAAACTGAGTTCAGTCTTCAGGGACCAGGAAAAAGTGCTTTGTGAAGTCTGTGCTTTCCCATTGTTCTGTATCAACAGTGGGAATCTTCTCCAAATCAACAGCTATCTTCTCCAAGCAGAGCTATGAGGGAATCCTTTACAGAGGGGTGAGTACTGGTGGCCTTGCCTTGGTTTGTAATATACTCTGCCTGAGTCACCCACTTGGTTACATTCAGAGACAAGACACAAGGTCCAGAATGGTCACTCTAATACTCTTGGAGTGTGGGAGGCAGTTATGTAAAATTTGCTCTTCTGACAATGTTGATCTTGTCATTTGGCCAGCAGTGGCAGAGCAGAAGCCCTCAGCAGGGTACACTGTCTCTATAAATCAAAGGTCTTGAAAAGCATGAGTATTGTAGCTATGCTGCCTGTCATTCAAGTGGAAGGCATTTTCTGTCTGAAGCTATAGTTGTGCATGTGGTCCTCCCTTATTAAATCTTTCAATGGGATTTCTTTTAGATTCAGGAGAGCAATCCTTCTGGCACACAACTGCCTAGTAAAAGACCCCAGTCCTTAGATGAACCAAGAAGGCTACACATTCACAAGGGCCTATCTGGTGAAGGGAAATGTTAACCCATGCACTTAACTCCATAGGTGATGAGTACCCTGCCATGCCTGGCTTTTTGGTTTACATATTTCAAGGGCAGCTCCTCGTGCAGCTTTCTCTGGGCTTCCAGCTTTCCTAGGCCATACCTAGGAGGCCCTAGGCATTTCACAGGTTCAAAACAGTTTGGGTAGTTGAAGAACTCATCTTCAAGGGGGTTCAGTGGGCACTCTTAAATAAGAATGTAAACACAGTCTTGTAGATTATCTCTGCTGAACAGAAATATTAATCTATTTTCACTCATCTAAGTGCTGAATGGGCCTGATCCTCAACCTGCTGAAAGAAGTTTCCTTAGGTTACTCCCTTCACATGCATTCTCTTTAATTTATTACAAATTAATTGAAACTATGCATTTGAAAGTGTTCTTTTAACATAATAGTAGAGTTACTAACTTTGAAAACTCACAAATTAAGAAGACATGACTTAAGGAAAATAATTTTGAAAATATCAGTGGCTTTCATTATGTTTGTTTGTCTGTCCTCCACCCTCCATTAATAATCCCCAAGTCGATTATTAAAAGCTGCTAAATATTGCCACAAGGTCATTTAACCATATCATCAGAAGTCAAAGTTATCCAAAGAAATATCTTCTTCCAAAAGCCAAAGTAATCCCAGTAATATGAGATGCAAAAACTACCCAGAAGCTGTTTTTTTTTAATGTCAATACATATTTGTGATGTTGACTGTTTCAATAGGACTTCAGAGACTACAGCATTAAATTAAACACAATAGATAGAAATGTTAATGAGAGATATGGGGAAATGAAGAAAAGCTATATCAGAATGTACCCCAAAAAGAAGAAATATTAAAATATAATACACTTTTCTGACTGTAAAATATGTAAAACATAATAGCACTTCACAGAGAAACTGCTTACAATTACTCATCCTAATGAGTGAGATAGCCTTGTCTCAGAAGTAAATAACTTATATGCAAAAGCTGTCATCAGTGCTGAATTTGTTGGTAGGATCCTTTTGTCCAATATATATTCAACCTGGTATCTCCAGAGTGATGAACGTCTTACATCCCTGTATATTCTCAGCTTTAAGGGTTCTGATGCTCAGATCTCATTATACAAGATTAAACTTTCAAGGATTAAATTCTTCTGTATGTATTCAAGACTGTATTCATTAATGTATTGCCATTGTGGGGTAACAGTAATTGGTTTTGGCTTAGTTGCTTGCTTAGAGGAGGGCTGAATTTTTGGAAAGGAGGTATTTCAACAAACTGTCAATTGAAGAATTGCTGATTCAGACCTTCGTGACATTAGCACACCCGATCTGAGGTACAAAGGAAAAATAATATTGCTAAGAAGTAAGAAGATTTCTCATTAATGTGCTTTTTATGAAGTATGGGTTCCAGAAACACAAAGCTAAAGTTGAGAAATTCATAGAGCAAAACTAAAAGTTGACTCGACTCTAAATGATCTTTAAAGCAATAGCAAAACAAACTGTCTCAGATTTTACTCATATTTTTGGATTTTACAGGCCCCGCTTATCCCTGAGATAATAATGTGACATTTTACTAACTCCTCTCCAAACACTTACCCAGTTATGTGATGTGATGGATCACATACAAGAAGTAAGATTGCCCCCCAAGACAAGGCAAGGAGAATAATGAAATTCCCTAAGATGATTGTAAGGCAACAACATGAGCAGCTATTATCTGAGTTTGTTGCAAGTTAAGAAACCAAAAATAGAAGTCCCTCAAAATTAGGGCATCTAGCACATCATAGGCAAGATTGCGTAAATAGTGATGGCTACAGTGAAGGGATACAGCAGGAGTATAAGATTAAAACAGTGGAAATATTGAGCTATGGCAATGGAAAAACCAAAAGAAATATAGAGTTACAATGGGAGACAAGAAAACTAAAAAGTAAGGGAAAAAGAGAAAAATACAGAGAAAGGAGGCTGAAATAGAGTGAAGAGGACGATGTCTCACGTGCGTAAGAGAGGCAATGTTGACTAGAGGAAAATGTGAAGGCACATTTGGGAAGGAAGCTCAGAAAAATGAACATTTAGACAAAGCTTCATCTTTTTCCAGGGGGAAATTCCTTTTTTTTTATGGGTTACTCTCTGCAATCTATCCAGCAGCTACCACACAGCCACTTTACAGGAGCCTTAATCTGGGAAGACTAACCTCTGTGATTTACTGTTGGGAGGAGCTCATTTAACTCAAGATACTAAACTACCAGCTGGAAACTGGGATGAGATGAAGGGAGAAACTGCTCATGAAACCATAGGAATAGGACTGGATAAAACCACTGAGGAAATTCAGCACTACTGTCATGGCTACCTTTTCTATCATGGGCTCTCTAGGTGCTTTCTTTAACTATGAGATCTCACAGCTGGATTTAAGAGCAGTCAGTTATTTGATTTTAAAAGCTTTTTTGCTTTTAAAAAGAATGTAGGGCACTTCCAGTGCCTTTCAATCCACATAGCAGGCCTTGTTATTTCTCCTTCCTAGACAATCAGAGCAACAAGTCTGAAATAACAAGCGACAAGAGCATTTTATCAAACGGAAAAAAAACCCAAACCAACAACGAGCTGCAGAACTATTAGTCGTGACAGTTTTAGTGCCACAGATACAAACAGTAATAAACTTTTAGGAACATAGTAGTTGCATGCGAGCTTGTTTTCAGAAATTACTTTGAATTATAATTACCTTAATGAATGCACTAAAGCGAAGGCATAGCATTATATAAGAAATGCCAGATGGGAACCATAATGAAATTTGCAGATGAAATCATTTAAGAGAGAAAACAATAATCCCAAAGGTGAGTGCACTGAAATAATTACTTGTGTTTGTGGCAAAGAGGTATAAAGTCTCATATCCTAAATTATAAAAAGAGCTTTATAACCTTTTATCTGAATTGTGGGGTTTTGCTTTGTTTGGTCATTCAGGTTTATTTGTTGTTCAGTTTTGGGCAGGGGCTTTTTTTTTTTTTTTTTTCAGAAAATCGCTTCTATTAAGTTACATAGTGTGCATTTCTCTGTAGTATCTTCCCATATCTTGTGCGGGTTTTTTCCTCTCAGCTTAGCCTAGATGAGTGCAAAAGAAAAAAAAAAAGTCAGTAAATATCAAGTAAATACTCAGATATTTTATGAAGGAGATTTTTCATTCACTTAAAATTGCACCATTATCATTCTATTTAGTGTAATTTAAGTAAGAGGAAAATTAACCAAATCATGAGCTAATTGTCAACTAATTAAAGATCAAGAACAATAAAAAATATTCCATAGATAGGTCAAAAGTATTTGAGGAAATCAGAATTAGTTGTTGAACTGTTCACATAACTATGGAATATGCTGTATCTTTCTACTGTGAATTACATGCACCTTTTCCCACTAATTTGTCAGTCACATATACTTTGAAAAGCTGCAGCTTTAAGCTTCTTTAATATATGACCATGCAAACCCTTGTCTCACAAATCATTCCTTAAAATGCATCTTGGTGGTGTTTTACTACACAAATAAGGCAAAAGACATCGAAATCATGAAAAAAATTGTCAGCTCTGGAGCCTTTAACCTGGCATTCCCTATACCTTAAGCAGTGCTATTTCACTTTTACAGGTTTTTGCAAGATTAGGAACTTTAATTCTGAAACACTAAAAATCTGATTTAACAGGAGTCATTTTCAGTTCCCTTTGTAATTGCAGCCTTTAATTTACCTCATCAAGAGGTGAGTGTTTTTTATTCATAGGGCATGTACATGAGAAACAAGGTGAAGTAGGAAGGAAGAGGGTCATCTGCAGACAACAGATTAATTTCAGTCTGTTGACTAAACCCCCTCAGAAAGTTTCCAGCATAGCAAATGCACTCGGGCCTCCCAGTACTCATCAGCGGTACCAAAACCTAACATGAAAACACAGACCTTGAGAACCTCAAAGAAAATCAGACAGAAGTGAGATATGAAATGCTCTGGACCTCTGAACAGAATAGTAAGGGTGCTTTCCCCACCCAGGTAACCCAGGTCAGACTTCAGATGTGGCCAGTCCCAGTCTGACACACCAGGCACTACATGAGGTCAGCCTGCAAGGTTGCGCAGGGGAATGGGCAGGAGCAGGACACAGATCCTAGCTAAAAGTGTCCTCTCCAGCAGGGCTTTTTCTTTTTGAGGATCAAACCCCAGCTCTGCACATGGTGCCCCATACTCTTTGGCTCACTCCACCCCCTCCCTCCTGCCAGTCAATGCAAGGTGTTAGGAGGCAGTAGATCCTGAGGATGCTGGAACTACAGGCTGGAGAGCTGGTGAGAAAGCAGCTGACTATTTTGTCGGGAATCAGAGGATGGGAGGCCTGAGAAGTCTGGCAGAGTCCATGGAAAGGGAATGTGCAGGTCCAAGTCACTGGCTTCTACTTGGAAGGGGACAGAGAGAGTACCACAGAAGAAGTTCTGAGGGCCTCCAAGCAGCATATTGATTTGGCATGTGCCATGGCAGGCCTCCCTTCTTGAAGGCGAGACCTGAGTCATAGCTTTCTTGGAAGCACATGCGAGAACTACAGCGGCACAAACACCACCTGCTCTACACAGGAATTGCTTTCATCGGTGGCATTACGTTGCCCATATTCTAAAAATTTTTGAACTGCAATTCAGGGATTTAAACTGGACCAGAACAACATAGAAAACGTTATCAAGTGAGAACTCTGCTTACAAAGCCACACTGACCACCAGCCGCCCAGCTGCTCTGCCAGTGACTCCGAACCCTCTCCCTGCTGTGAGTGAGCCTCTAAAACTCTTCCACCCTCAATGCAGAGGAACCAGATGCAATCACTGCACTTCCTCCTGTTCCATAAGCTCATTACTCTGTGACACCCAAAGTCTTGCTGTGGGCAGAAGGGAGAGCATCATGTAGCTCACTGGCAGGTCTGGCTTGATATTCACTGTGAATCACATGCAGTGAATACGACACATATACCCATGCAAGATACACACACTCTGGTCCCCCCAAGTCCTGGATGCCTCTGACCCCAGTGTGCCGCTCCCCAACATGCACATACACACAGAATAGAGCCTGCAGTCACCAAAGATTTAGAAGTGGAGTTTAAGGAGATGACAGGACAGACCACACCAAACAGGCACAGGGTATGGCCAGACAAACTGCTTACAGGCATCCGGCCTCTTTTATCCACTTATCCTGCTATTTTCCCATGTTTATTTCTCCCCAATCCATTTCAATCCCTTCTTTTCCTCACCTTTGGTTCCTCCCTTAAGCATCCCACAATAAAATTTGCACAATCCCAGAATCCTCTTAGCACCCCATCGTCAGTCCCATCCCTCAGGGCAGACCCCTCTCTTAGTCTGTGCAGTGTCCTAGAGAGCTGCCCCAGAACCCACAGTGCTGGGTCTCATCCAACCTTTGGGGCTGATGCTCTCTGGGACAGCCCTGGAGAGATGGGGCAGGGACTCAAATTTCTGACTGGAGCACTGGAGCTCCCCTGCTGCCCTCTCCCTGTGTGAGATGAGCCTTTAGAACATACCTGTCCCGGTTTTGGTTAGAATAGAATTAATTTTCTTTCTAGCAGCTGGTGCAGTGCTGTGTTTGGGAGATAGGATGAGAACATTGTTGATAACACACAGATGCTTTAGTTGTTGCCAAGCACTCAAAGACTTCTCAGTTGTTCATGCTGCCCTGCGAACAAGACAGTGGTGGCGGGGAGAGGGGGGCGTCCCCCTCCCAGGAAGCTTGGAGGGACACAGCCAGAACAGGTGACCCAAACTGGCCAAAAGAAGGATTCCATACCAATGACATCACACTCAGCATAAAGGGCTGCTGGTGAGGGACGAGCGCAGGGCTCCAGGACACGCAGTTTGGGGATGGTCTGACTTTGGGATGGCAAGAAACTGCATTGTGTATCGCCAGATTTGTATATTTTGCTGTAAAGTCCTGTTGCTGTTATCTCTTTTTTTCTCTGCTGTCCCAATAAACTGACGTTATCCCAACCAGCAAGGTTTGCTCTTTGGTTTTCTTTTCCCTCCCCTTTCCCCTTATCCATACTGGATAGCCCCTTCCACCCCCCCACCCCCTCCCCTACTCCCGCCACATCCCCCCCTCCTTAGAAAGAGTAACTGCACAGTGCTCAGCTCCCAGCTGGGGTAAACCCACGACAATACCCTAACTAACACCAGCACCACCAATGGGAAATATTTTGACAGCTACTGACTCAAAACAGGTAAGTGCCTCACAGTCATCCAGTCTTCTGTTCTTATACAGCAGGAAAAAAAAGAAGAGGAAAAAAAAAAACCTTGGCTGGCAGCAGTTTCTCTGCTATAGAAAAAGATTCTTAAAAATAGAAAAAATGGAGGGACTGGAAGGATCTGTTCTTGGTCCACATGCATCCCCACAAACTGGAATCCCTTGGCAGTACTGGTAAGACATGGCTTACTGCTAGCATTGCACCAGTGCCCCTATGTAAAAAGGTCTTATATGGCACCAGACTACTGGTGCAGCTATGGGAGAAGGACTCTGAATCAACCACTAAAAATGAAAGTTAACAGGGGTGTCCATGAAAAACTCTCCTGTACTCAGGTTCCAGTTAAACTGGCTCCCCAGCACATGATCCTTTAATGGCAGGATATATCCCCAAGCTGGAGAGGTCCATCTTGCTAAGATGGAAAAACAGAGCTAAGCCTAACCAGGAAGCACGAATGAGAAGGTGCCTCCTTGGCTTTTTTCCAGGAGATATCAGAAGGAGGTGCTCAGTTATTGTGTCCCAGTGCTAAAAGAGCACAGAGTGGACCACTGAATCCCACAAAAAAAGATGAGGAGACTCAACAGCAAGTCCAGGCCCACTCTGAGGGACAGGAGGAGTGCTATTTAGTGAATATTTGGCTACAGCCTAGCTTCTGAGCCTCAAGGTTTAGTGCCCTACAACCTTCTTGGTCGTGAAAGGGTACCCAATGGAAGTCACGTTGCCAGCTGCACTAAAAGGATGCTTCAAATACATGTTGGACAGGGAACAAATGGAGAGAATAGCAGCCAGATGATTCAATGCTGGCTGCACATCTTTTCTTGGCTGCCAATAGCACAGGATCTGAGTCAATGGGCTGCAGCAGCCTGTCTTGTAAATAATCCTCCATCTTTTTCTTCAGTGCAGAACTCCTCAAAGAAAAAAAATACCCAACAACTTACTGCCTCCTTTTCTACCTCCTTTTTCATCCCTACTAGCAGGACTTTGTATTGCAGCACTGTAATAGTGTGTCAATGTCCTCTTGTGTTATTATGGACAATGATTCCAGGTCTCGTGCGATGGATTGTTACGAGAAACTATTTAATCAAATCTTGCACATCTCGGTATTCTCTCCTGAGAAGGCATGATGGTTTTATAGCTAAAGTCTGAATATGATGCTATAGTTAAGGTTCCCTAGTGCTTCAGAGATGGCAAGATACAGCCTGCTCTCTTCAATAACTCACAACACAGATTTCTTCCTCATGGCACAGGCAGCATAACCTCCAAGAGGTGGTAAGGATGTAGTCTTAAAGCAACTGCCATGGCAACATTGTCCTTCAATTCCCTTTTTACTTCCTCTGTAAAAGACTGAGATAATTTGTTTTTTACTACTAAAACAATCTAATATGATTGCAGAAAGCAGTCATAGCATCCAGTGTGACTCTCTAGAGCAGGACTGTACTGCAATCTACACCAGGGTATCACTCATTAGGGAGCAGCAAGAATGGGGGCTGCTCCCTAAGGGAACGTGCGCCAAGCACTAAATGGAGCTCATGGTCAGCAGGATGAGAGACTTTCTTGCCAGGCCCCATCCCACAATATCCAAGCAGAACAGACCTACAGATGGTGTCCAAGTCCAACCAAGAGTCCAGCTGATAAAGCAATTA
Organism: Gallinula chloropus; assembly: GCF_964237585.1. Classification (NCBI taxonomy): domain Eukaryota; kingdom Metazoa; phylum Chordata; class Aves; order Gruiformes; family Rallidae; genus Gallinula; species Gallinula chloropus. The sequence continues at coordinate 19,507,959 of NC_140086.1, forward strand.
TCACAGTGATGATCTAGGACCAAGGGGAAGGTCAATACAGTCCATAGGTTGAGATCTAGATCAAGGGACTAGCCAGTCAGGCTGGGCAAACCTGTGGTTGAGTTGGAGACCAACACTTCTCCAGTCTATGTCAGACATGGAGTGAAGCCCCAAAACTAGAGTTAAATAATGCTTCTGGCCCCATGGGTGTGGGTGGAGGTCTCAGGTGAGGCTGATCAAGGCCACTAAGACTCACTGATGCACCTAGGGTCCTGATAGGATTGGCCTCCAGCTGCCACATGGGAAAAGTGGTGCCTTCTCAGAGAGCCTGTCATACCTGCAGCTTCACATACCTTTCTTAGGTACCCTATGGGCCTTCAGATGTTACTGGCCACCTAAATGTAGCCAGGTGAGTTAAACCTGTCAGTGGATGGGATAACTGCAGATTAAGATATCAAACCCCACATAACACACGCATTTGGTAAGTTTTTAAAATGTTGCTGTATCAGTGGCCTACTAGGACTTTTGTTCATTTGCCTAATAATCAGAATCTAGTGCCCTTTGAGATGCCTTTGGATATCCAGGGTATCTCTAGGATATCTCTACAGGACTAACAGATATGACATGAGGAGTGTCATGAAGGACAAAGACCTTTTGTAACAAGCACTGCAGAAGGCCAGGCAGGGTCCTTTGGGGCACCATAATGATGGGACATTCATATTTAGACAATCAAATCACAAGTTATTACTATCAGTGTAATTTCAAGTGCTATTTGAGCAACTAGTTTTTGGGATTCATCCCAGGGTACTCAGGGAGCTGGCTGATGTCAATGTGAGACCTCTCTCAATTATTTTTCTACTGCCTTGGGAATCCAGATAGGTCCCAGTTCACTGGAAGCTGGAAAACGTTGTCCCAGTTCTTAAGAAGGGTAAGAAAGAAGACCCTGGTAATTACAGGGTCAGTCTCACCTCAGTGCCCAGCAAAATTATTGATAAAATGGAGAAATGAAATAACTGGAAGTTATTGAAAAACACTTAAAGGACAACACAGTCACTGATCACAGCCAACACAGGTTCAGGCAAGGAAGGTCCTGACTATCCAATCTGAGTTCCTTCTACAAGATCACCCAGCTAGTTGACCAAGGGAAACAGCTGATGTTGTTTTTTTGGATTTCAGTAAGGCTTTTGATACTCTATCTCACAGCATCTTGCTGGACAAAATGTCCAGCATACAAGATATTGTCCAGCAAACAAGTAGACAAATGCGTTGGTTGGGCAATTGGTTGAAGGGTCAGGCCCAGAGGGTGACAATGATTATGGTAACATCTGGCCAGTCACTAGTGGGGCTCCCCAGGATTCCATTTTAGGTCCAGTTCTTTTAACATTTTCATAAATTACCTGGACTCAAGACCAGAGGGTGTCGTACGTAATTTTCCAGATGACATTAAACTGTGAGGAGCTCTTGACTCTGTTGAGGGTGGAGAAGCCTTACGGAGCCTGAGCAGATTAGAGAGCTGGGCAGTCACCAACAGTATGAAGTTTAACAGGAGCAAGTGCCAAATTCTGCACCTGAGAAGGGGCAACCCTGGCTACACATACAGATGCTGGAGTCCAGCCATGCTGAGAGGGATTTGGGGGTCTTGGTCCACAGCAAGTTAAACATGAGTCAGCAGTGTGCCCAGGCAGCCAGGAGGGCCAACCGTATCCTGAGGTGCATCAAGCATGGCATGGCCAGCCAGTCCAGAGAGGTGATTATCCTACTCTACACTGTGCTGGTGCAGCCTCTCCTGAAGTACTGTGGCAGTTTTGGGCACCACAGTAGAAGAAGGACATCATATCTCAGGATATTCTATGATTCTATGCTGTTCACATTAAGGTGCTATAAACAATGGTTTTGATTTTACTGACGAGACCACCACTGCTTGTACTAAGCTAGGTATGGATTTTAAATCCTAACAAATCCATGCCCCCTTCCCCTCCTCCCCGCCTTCCTCTGCAGTTAGCACAGAGGCATATTTTCTCCACAGTTATGTTTTACAGTACAATATCTTGGCTCTTTGGGATTGCTTCCCAGACTGACTTTGCCTTGGCGCAGCTGAAGAGAGAAGCACAATAGTTCCCAGAAGTACTTGTAAAATGTTTCCACATTGAGGAGTCAGATAAACACAAAACTCTTACAGGAGGTCAACACTGTGATGAGTGACAACTGATTTGGCTTGTAAGAGTTCAGATCTGTACCACCCTGGAATAGTGGAGTGTTCACAACTTGCTAAAGCCACCTTCTGACAAAAAACCTTCTGTAAGGCATTGCAAGTCAGAACCCCAAAAATGGTGTGCAAATGAAATACTAGGTCAATATTGCCTAAAAGAAAAGCCATTCCAGCATATCTTCCATTTCAAGTATCTTGAATGTTATATTTCAACCACCAAATCACTTCCCAGAAACTTACAGTTTTTATGATAATTATGAATTTGTGGATGCTATATTAATTCTCTTCTTCCTTGGAAGACTCTAATTGTCTTTTATTTAAGCATATATTATCACCCATATCCCAGGACATACTTTTGATTTACTTTTTATCAATTAAATTTTCTCTGTTCTATTTATCCAAAACTGTATGTGAGCATTGCATATTTTATTTTTTAAATTTTATTTTAAGCTCTGACAGTTAAAGTCGTCTCCAAACACTTAATTAAATTTCACTCTCAGGAGACAGATATTCCATCTAGGTTTTGTATAGTTTATCATAGTTTATAATAGATTTGATAATAGTTATTTAAATGCATGGGGTTGTCCAAGTTCCCTAAGAAATATGACTCATATCCTTTTATTTCCCATAGTTCTCAAAATAAGTTGTTTCTAGCTGTCACAAAAATAGTTTGGCTAGATTTGAAATACATGGGAGGAGGTACAGTTATGTGGGGAGTACCAAAACCAGAGTTACATTCAATTTCTGTTCAAAAACCACCAAGAACCTTGCTAGGAAGAGACAAGCAATGAAAAAAAGGCATTTTTTTTTTCGATGGTCCATGTTCGTGCAAGATGTTTTGCTGGAGTGTGTCCTGGGAGATTACACTAAGCACCAACCTGTGTAGGGTTGGGCTTGCTTCTCTCCCTGTGAGTGGGAGCCCCTGCTGCCAGGGCAGCCACTCATTAAGTAGGAGGGCTCCATGTCTTACCTGTTTCCCCAAGGAACTGAGGAACATTGAGGCACTTTGAGGGTTGAGACTAGAGATCTGTATTTTTTACATCTTGTGTCTTACAGATTAGGACACATTTCTTTGGTACAGCTTCCAGTTTTTTTAGAGAAAGGACACATTAATACCCAACTGTCTGGAAAACCTACAGGACACAAATCATCAGCTAGCTCGCTGGCTAAAGAAGACTTTTCTTTCATATTAAGTTCTGTGGAAAGTAAACCATGCAGTGGATAGTCAGTAGATTTTGTCAGCTCTGCAAGTCACAGCGCAGATTTTCCTACCTGAAACTGGAAAGCAGAAACAGTATGAGTAATGTTGGCTGTATACACTTGAGCTTCCATTAAGAAACTTTTATAATAATAAAAGATCTAAATACTAATTGTGAAGAAGTAGCTATCAAAAAACACTTAAATAAGCTTTCTCAGCTGTCTGTAAATTATTTACATTGGGCTTTTATCCAGTCCAGCTGAACCTGCAGAATTAATGGTATTATCAAAAAGGAAAATAAAGCATTAAGAAAAACTATATCTATGTCATGCCCAGAAAAAAATGGCGAAGGAAATCGCTACTCCACTGAAAAATACCCAAGAGAACATCACATCATTCAATGCATCATCTCACAATCTATGATGACCTGGCATGACATAGTAAAATCAAGCAATAGGTGTCTTACAATGGCTCTGCTAATTTGGGATGAGTCTTTATTCTGGGGCCACAGCTTTTGTCTCTGAGCATTGAGGATGTGGGAGTTGTGGCATGGAAGCAGTGTGTGCCCTCCAGGATTTGTCCTCCTGAGCTCTTCAACTTCTCTACAACCCCTCACTATGGAGCACCTGTTCATGTGGCATGGAGGGCACTGCAGGGGAAATGCAGCTTCCCTAACTTCTTTACTGCTGGTTCAGGAAATGTCCTGCTGCATGGCCACGGACAAGTTAGTCTTTCATGACACATTGAGTGGCCACATCCTTCAAGTGAAGTTAGTCTTTCATGACACATTGGGTGGCCACATCCTTCAAGTCTTAATTGCTCTTGGAAGGCATTAATTTATCACCCACTCAGCACAGTGAGCCTCCTCACATGGAGTTTCTAGGCAGAATTTGCCTTCCCAAACTAGAAGACTAAGGTTTCATTCCTGCCAGCTGCTGTCAAGAATGGAAAAGGATTTAAATACTCAGTTCAGGGCTGCCTGGATGTGAGCATCCACTACCCTTTCTCCTTCCTCCAGACAATTTTTATGGTCACTAAATTTCTTCCACCATTACTGGTAAATTATTATAGGAATATTGAAACACCAGAAATATTTTTGCCCCTTGTATAAGTGGAGCGAGATGTTAAAAGGGCTTGAATTCCATTTATGTACAGAGCCCACTGCTGGCAAAGTCTTTCTGGATGCCCTTAGGTAGAATTTAGGCTGTGAAAAATACGAGTCTCCACAAGAAATTTATTTAGGGACAAGGAAATGTCAGCTCCAAATTTGGGGAGCCAAAGCAACAGAACAGATACAGGTTATGTAATTTAGTAACTTAAACAGCAGTTTATCAAATAGTCAGTTCTCAAAATTATATTTCTCCTCTTCCAAACTACTCTCACAGGCTGTGTAAAGAGATTGCTTAATCCCAGAATAATGAAGTTTCCAAAACCAAGGAAATCTCAAATCCCTAGAAAACTCTGTGTGATCCTGCAATATATTACATCCAGGTATTTGAAGCAGTGAGTAGCAAAAGTAATACAGAAAGGCATTCAGTTCTCCTACTACTCTCTGAAACTTCTAAAACATTTTTTTAATCATCTGCAGGCAGTTCATACAGATCAGAGAAAGATTTAAAAGCTAGCAAGGTTTATCTGCCTCTGCCTCACCGATTTCTGATGTATTATGGTGACTCCCAACAGTCACTGGAGGGATTCTGGGTAATAGTGTTATATAATAGGATACATTATAGTCTTTTATCTTGTAATATTTCTCCTCTTTAACAACAGATGAGAAAAAAGCCTTTAATATCCAGCACCTCTGGATACACTATTAAAGATACTTTCCCATTTTTCAGACTTTTTTTTTTTTTAGAGTGGGAGTTCTTCACTTCCTGCCCATTCTCTGGGCTTAGCCTGTCTTCTCTGTTGTTACCCACAGTCCTCCTTGGTGTTTGCTTGGTGGCAGAGCTTTATCTGTGATATGCACTGGTCAGTCAGTGAGCCTGCTCCTCTCTGTGCCAAGTCTGAATTATAGCAAAAGTATTTTTCATCCAGTTTTCACAGTGAAGCTTTACAAAATATAATTAACGAGTTTTATTGCACAGTTGCTCATAAGTAGATCTTGACAAACGTTATTAAACTGACTAATTGGCAACACAGATTTCTCATTCAAGTGCACAGGAAAGTGATAAACTGTTAAGTTTTCTGTCCACAAGGAATTTAGAATGAGCCTGAGACATTTCTATAGTCTGAGCTGTTCTAAAATCCTGATGACATCCGTGCGCAATGACATTCATAAGACTGTCAGTCAGGATAAACGTTCTTCAATGCAAACAGGATCATTAGTGGTAAAGTTATGCTACAAGAAGTTATAATCATTTCCTAAACATCACATTGTTTTTAAAAGCCTTATCTGCACCAATACTAAACCTGGTATTTCTGCTCTTATTTTGCTCACCTTGCAATGCTTATATCTGGAAACAAAAGTATTTGGCGTGGGCTTTAAGAATAACAGAGGAGACACAGAGCTTTAAGGTTTGTCCTGGGTTGAAGAAACCACCATGCAGACAGTGTGCTGCCTTTGAGGCCATCCAGTACAGGCAGGAGACTGCCCAATGAGCCAGACCTCGAAAGTTTCTCCATGACTGTATAGGACTTAGGGATGCTATGACATCAGAGTCGAAATCTGAAGCCTTCATAATTACTCATCTGGCTCTCTTTCAGGAAGATCACATCATCATCTTATGCACTGAGGAATAGCAGTTCAAATGCATCACCTACTTGCCATGGTTTGGGGAATCGCTGCCAAGCATAGCGTGTGAATTGGATCCCAAAGTACTAACTGACACAGCGAGCAACGTTCAGGGAGATCCATCAGGGCTGTGGCTTCCATGATGGGGGGCTGGCTCTCAGGAGTTGGTTCTTTTAAATCAATAGAATTCTGTCAGTGTTGAGGGGGGTGACAGAGCTATACCCTGGCAAAAGTTGTGGGAGTAAGTAATTTCAGTCTCCTTGTCCTCCACATCCCAACATTCAATTACAGACTTGCTGGGAGGAGGAGCAGTGCTGCGGTACCTCACAGTTCTGCGATTCTATGAAGCTTCAGCTTAGCCTTCTTTGTAAGAATAGAATAAAACCTTTGAACTCAGGAGATTAATAAATTATTTTATTAAAAAAATAAGCATATGCTAGAAATAGAAATCAAAAAAAGGATCAAGGGAAAATTTCAAGTCCCCTGTGATGTTATGATAACTAGAAAACTTCTTCCTACAGGGATAGTTTTTGTATTGTATAAAGAAAAGGGCATGATGTTGTGGTTTTTCAGTTGTAGTAACAAGATTTAGACCTATCAGAAAAAAAAAACAACCATATTTTTTCAGCTCTGCTTAGGACACTTCATGTTTTCTCAGAAACTGATTTTCCACACCAAAAAATGCAGTTTATGAGAAAAAGAAAAAAAAAGCTTCATCTACTCTGCTGAGGGACAGTGTGGGTTGGTTGTCTGTTGTTTTTTTTCCTTTAGCATAGATGAAACTTAAGGACAAAGTCTGGAGAATTATTTCTCTATTTGTGGCATCTGAGAAGAAAAAATATGCCATAGTCATGTAGCATCATTGTATAAATCATGGATATTCAGGTGTCTGCACTGGTTAAACAAACACGTGAATGATGTTTGTACCTTCACTACCTTTCAGTCTGTTTGTGATAGCTATCACAGCTAGCCAGCCTCACTGAAACACAAAAAACATATCAGAAGGGTAAACTCGGGCCATAAGCAGTAGTTTTTCCAAATACTACTCTAATCCATGACTGTACTCCCTACATTCTGTAAGACCTTCTTAGTAATCATAGTGTTGTATTTTACTTGCATTACTGTCTTAAGTAAATTATAAAAATAAGTTGGGTTTGCAGGGGCTTTTCCCTTTCGGTAAAATTACACTCACTGAACCAAATCAAGCCCAAATGCATATTTTGAAATGAAAAATTAGTAAATAAAAATTTATCGCAAATTAACAACACAATTTCTGAATGTTTATGTTATTTGAATTGTAAATACTGACAAGTGCAATTAAAATATGCAGCAGTGTATAATACAGTATTTTCTTGGCACCGTGTAAATCGCCACGTTGTTCTGCTTAAGTACAGCTGGCAGTTGTTCAGCAGTCTCAGGAGCATCAAAGAGGAAAAATACATCCCTAACACAAGCTTTTTAATATATTTAAACACAGAAGGCCCTTCACATGCAAAACACAAAAGGTACTAGTTTCCTTATAATTAATATGTGGATATGAACACTCAGTGATAGATTTACTATTAGCATGCACCTTCACATCTTTCTAAAACCACAACCACACAATCGGCTCATTCTGGCCCTGAATAACAGTCACAACACCAGGTTTTCAGCTGGATCAGTTGATGTAACTCCACTGAGATGAACGCCGCTTCTCCAGCTGGCATCAGGTAAGGACAGACACAGTGGTCTCTCCTTAGCACACAGTTTCAGAGGTGATGGTAATTCACACTGCAGCTTTCATGCGACAACAAGTTCCACTGTGAAGCAGTTAATAATCAATAAAAACCTGGTGTGTGTTGAAGATGAGCCCATGTGGGTGGCAAAGCAGGCAGCAGTGCTTGCCCTGCAAGACAGTTCCAAGGGTGGGGGGCAAGGGAGTGGGCACATATGAAGACTTATATTATGGTCCTTAAAGGACAGCAAAGAACACCCAGCTACTGCATGTGGGAACTCTCTGATGGAGACATCCGTGGAGCATGTGTGTTTGAGGGTAGACTAAGTTAGCAATGAGCCAGTAACCAACTGCAATTGCAAGCTGCTATTGCTAGGTGCCCTTTGTTCTCCCAAGCTTTAGCTTGCACATAACTTCAGTAGCTTTGTTTAGACATAAGGCAGGTATTGGATAAAAAAAAATTACTAAATATAGGAAATGTGCCCGTGATATGATTAGGACACTGATAACCAGCCTTCATCCCTTACTGAGGAACATGATCAGAATGTGGGGTTAGGGTCATGCAAAACAGAGAAGATGGTGGGATCTGTGGGGTCAAGGAGGAGTGTGGCCGGGCAGAAGGTTTGGATCCCTGTGCAGGGAACTCCATGCATGAGGCAGTGGAGCCAGGCATGCCAGGTGGTGACAAGATGAGGAAGACAGTGTTCAGGTACCCAGCTCCAGGTAAGGACTGTTTCAGTGGTAGGAAGCGGAGCTGGAGCTGTCTGCAGGTTCCCGTGGAGTCCTTGCAACTACAGATTTGTGCTGACAGCAGACCCCCTGTGTACACAAAAAGACGAGTTGACCACAGCAAAGGCTCATTACAGGTGTATCTGTGTGCTCCAAAAGCTGCTTTGAAAGAGTCCTGTACATTTGTGAAAACATATGCAACTAGTGTTATTATTAATAACAGAGGGGAACAGTTCTGGCAAAACTGGGATATGTACCTTTTTAATTGACTCCTGTCAATACTTTAAAGACAGCTCTAGTCACAATTATCTACAGTATAATTGTTTTCTTGTAAGACACAGTGTATGCCTATTTAACACTGAATTCTAGTTTATATATTGACAAATACAAGTATGACTTAATTTCTTAAAATGTAAAATTAATGTTAGAAATGTTTTTTCTTTGTACTCCCTTAAATCCCATAGAGTCATAGAATGCATAAGATTGGAAGGGACCTTTAGAGGTCATCTAGTCCAACCCCCTGCAATAAGCAGGGACATCTTCACTAAATCAGGTTTCTCAGAGCACCATCAAGCCTGACCTTGAATACCTGCAGGGATGGGGCCTCCACTACCTCTCTGGGCAGGCTGTTCCAGTGTCTCACCACCCTCATACTGAAGAATTTTTTCCTAATATCCAACCTAAGTCTCACATTTTCTAGTTTAAAACTGTTAACCTCTTGTCCTACTGCTTCATGCCGTCATGAGCAGTTCTTCCCCAGCTTTCTTAGAGGCACCTTTCAGGTACTGGAAGGCTGCTATAAGGTCTCCCCAGAGCCTTCTCTTCTCCAGCCCAGCTCTCTCAGCCTATCTTCACAGAAGAGGTGCTCCAGCCTTTTAATCAATTTATGGCCCTCCTCTAGACTGGACATGTTCCATGTCTTTCTTAATCCTTAGCTAGAATAGTTTACATTAGGTTTTTGGATAAACATGGAAAGATTTCACAGTTATGCATAATAATTTTAAGTAGTATTTTTAATTATCACCGAATCACAGAATCACAGAATTGTAGGGGTTGGAAGGGACCTCAAGAGATCATCGGGTCCAAACCCCCTGCCAAAGCAGCTCCCTATCTCATATTACATAGATAGGCATCCAGACGAGACTTCAGTATCTCCAGTGAAGGAGACTCCACCACCTCCCTGGGCAGCCTATTCCGGTGCTCTGTCACCCTCACTGTGAAAAAGTTCTTCTGCATGTCAGTGCGGAATTTCCTATGCTCCAACTTGCAGCCATTGCCCCTTGTCCTGTCCCCACAGACCACTGAAAAGGGGCTGGCCAATTCCCCCTGCATCCCATGTCTAAGATATTTATAAACACTAATTAGGTCCCCCCTAAGTCTTCTTTTCTCGAGACTAAACAGTCCCAGTTCACTCAGCCTGTCCTCATACGGGAGATGTTCCAGGCCCTTAATCATCTTCGTAGCCCTTCTCTGAACTCTTTCCAGGACATCCCTGTCTTTTTTATACCAGGGAGCCCAGAAGTGGACACAGTACTCCAGGTGGGGCCTGACCAGGGCGGAGTAGAGGGGGAGGATCACCTCCTTCGACCTGCTGGACACACTCTTCCTAATACATCCCAGGATCCCATTGGCTCTCTTAGCCACCAGTGCACACTGCTGGCTCATAGCCAACCTGTCATCAACCAGGACCCCCCGGTCCTTCTCCACTGAGCTCTTCTCCAGCAGGTCATCTCCCAGCCTGTACTGATACAGTGGGTCAATGAAGTATCATGAATGCACAGATAGACAGATTCTGAATTAGAACAAATCTCAGAGTGAATATCTCTCTCAGTGCAGCACCTGCATTTTACTTTCAGGTATTTGTTCCAAAAAATTAAACCTTCCTTTTTCTTTTTTTTTTGAGTGAAATAGTGTTTCTTATAAATAATTTTATCGGCTGAAAGCCTTTAACTGTTATGTCTTTGTTCTTTGTTCTTTTTTTGGCGACAGCCTTTAAACTTATTCAGGTACATAAAGTGGATCCCAGTAGCAAAACAGTGATCTTAAAAATCAGATGTTAAATATGTGCCAGACTAGGGAGGTGCCTAAAATCAGTACGTGCACAGGAAAGTCTCCCCAGGCTGTAAACCACAGGAGAGAAATGCCTTCATGAAACACTGAATGATGCTCAACTTCTGGAGAGCAACAGGGTTTCAGATGTTCCTCCACAGTCAGCGTTCTGTCCAGCTGCTCCCTGCCCAACACAGAGGATGCTGAATTGCTCCTCTGTCCCCAGGCAGCGCGGTCCCCACCAGGGAAGACAAACCGCCGTGTTTCAGCCAGATCCTTCTGCCAGCCTGGCAGCTGTGCTGACAGAAAGCAGGCAGCAGCATGAGGAAAGAGAGGCAGAGGCGAGAATGAGGGCTACCAAAAATCTCTTGAAATCCTACAAGATTTTTTGTATGGGCATCTATACTTTTAGACAGGGATCTGTATTTCACTTATACCTAAATGTTCGCTGCCAGACAGGATCTTTACATCACTCTGGCAGCATAGAAGTGCTGTGAAGCAGGTACAATTAATTTTTTAAAAATTATTATTTTCTTTTCAATATAATGGCTTTTCTTACAAAAGAACTTAATTCATGTTACTATAATAAAGGATATGCCAAGGGTGACTGGAGCAGGTTTCACCACAACTATCTTTCCATAGAAATACCTAGGAGCTACAAGGCATCTCCAAGCAGCAAGAGGGTTTGTGGTTCACTGAAAGTCATGGGACAATAAAGCAGTAAGCAAAACTAAGCAAAGGGATAGAAAGCATGGTGGGATATCACAAAAGTCTCTCAATAAAATACATTAAAATCAAGTATAATTAAAGGAGTACCTTGAGTATCGTGTGCAGTATTGGGCACATATTGGAGAGTGACCAAACAAGGACAGTGAGGATGGTGAAGGGTCTGGAGGGGAAGCCTTATGAGGAGAGGCTGAAGTCCCTTGGTTTGTACAGCCTGGAAAAGAATCGGGGGGGGAGACCTCATCACAGTCTATGGTTTCCTGATAAGGGAGAGTGAAGGGACAGGCACTGATCTCCTCTCTTCGGTGACCAGGGATTGAACCCGAGGGAACAGCATGAAGCTGTGACAGGAGAGGTTTAGACTGGATATTAGGAAGAGGTTCTTTCCTGAGAAGGTGGTCGGGCTCTGGAACAGGCTTCCTAGGGAAGGGGTCACAGCACCGAGCTTGACTGAGTTCAAGAAACATCTGGACAATTAATTCAGTCCCATGCTCTGACCTGGCTGGCTCTGTGTGGAGCCAGGAGTTGGACTTGATGGTCCTTATGGGTCCCTTCCAATTCAGATTATTCTAAGATTCTATGAGAAATGTGATGTTTCAGCCAGTCCTTACAGTTACGTTAATAGAAACAAACCAAAAGTAAACCTCAGATCATCTAACCTGGACAGACCAAGAGGAAGCAAGAAGCTTTTCACAAACCCTTGAGGGAGAAACAACTGACCCATGCTCAAAACCTGTGTGAAAAATCAAGTCACTTTTTCTTGGTCACCAGGTTTTTCTCTCAAGAGTAAGCTGCCTCTGAAATTGCACGAGTTGCAGGTTTAAAGCAATAGAGCTTAGGTCAAGCTGTATTAATATTTCAGAAGGTCACCTGGCAGCATTCACTACTCTTTACACCTCATTTTAATTTCATTCTGGACCTTATGGTGGATCAATTTTATAACATGGCTGCGGAGCTGGAATAGCTGATGTGTAATTTCTGCTAGCTAAAAGCAATATTAAAGCAATTTCATTTTTTATAACTGTGGTACATTGAATAAATCATCAACCAGTATAAGAACAAGGATATTATAAAAAGTAGAGCTACATTGAGAGTACTGCCTATCCATGTAGACACTGGGTTTTTAAATGTATTATATTTAGGAATTCCTTGTACATTTAAGAAGAACAGAATGAAGGTTTTTACCTAAGTACAAGAATGTTTTATTGAATGTACCAAACAACCTTGACTCTGCCCTGTAGTGACACCTAGATGAAATAAAGATGAATCAAAACATAATTTCTCCTTAAACATCAGTCAGTGGGGAAGCCTTCTTTCAGGTCCTTGATTCAGGGACTGCTAATGCATATTGCATGAAACAATCAGAGAATAAAAGAAAAAAGAGCAAAAAGTGGAATTATAGACAGCCCCATTCCTCTTCCAAAGGGCCAATATGTATTACTAGCTCCAGAACCATGCTTCTTCCTACCAACCACATTCAAGACTGAATGTGGACAAGGCCCAGCTCCATGTCCCCTCAGTTTCTGCTTTGCCTAGATAATGAGGTTGATAGCTAGGACAGGAAAACCTTTTTGTGTCTGAGATGAATCCAGCGTTTCAGCTTTGTAAGAGCACTCATACTTCATGAGAAAAAGATAGGCACCATCCACACACCATTGCTTCGTTCTGGTTTTCAGTTTTGCAAACCAGAATTGGCTTAGAGTTAACTGAAGTGGTTGTCAGTTTTGTCTTGAAAGGCTTAGAAAGTGCCCCAGGGCTTGAAGAGAGGTGCCCTACAATGGGGACACAGTGGTGAATGGTGTGCTGTTGCCGTAACTGTTCTCTGGACAATTCCTTAAGTCTGCCCCTTTTTAATGGCTGTCCTTACATGTCAAACCACCAAAATCCAACAGCCATGAGACAGTCACATGCCTACACTCGAAGGACGATTTTGCTTTCCCCACAAACAGCCCTCAGCTGTGAGAGTGGCCTAGAGGCGTGAGTTCTTCTATCTCCATCCACAGCAATGACAACTGCAAAAGATGCCTGTATCCTGTCTTCACAGACTCCAGGATCTGTGAATCTCATTTTAGTTGTCTAGTGCTCTGCATTCACTGCATGGAGGTGTCTACATTTGGTTTCTGCATCGCAGTCCTCATGCCAGTTTACCAAAGAAGGCAAGCTCAATCTTCCAGTGTGAGAGAAGACTGAATTTTGGGGAGGGATTGATTTCTCCAAAGTCGTCAAAACTCTGGGTTTTACATTCTTCGGAAAATTCTGGGATAAAAGTTCTTCTGGTCCAGAATGAAAAAAATACCTTATATTTTCCAAGCACACATGAAGAAAAAACCCCCTTCCAATCAGACTTAGATTTGTATCTCAATCCTGAGGAGGATGTACAATGAGATGTAGATTCTGCATCCATTAATTGCTGATCTGCAGAAAATAATGCATCACTGGACTAGAGATCAATGCAAAACACAGGAGGTGTAACCCATTGTCTCAATGTTGATAGTGAAACAATAAAACCCTGCAGATTGTAGACACATCAGGAAAAAGTTTTGGGTTTATCCTGTAGTCTATTTAAATTATTTTCTATTTAAATTATTTTCATTGTGCTTGAAAACTTGTCTGAAGAAAGTTGTGTAGCAAGGTTGGCTCAGTATCTTGTTCATAGTATCTTGTTGGAGAATTCTTCTCCCTGCTCTTGCCTCACCTCTTTTCCCTTCCCTTCCCTTCCCTTCCCTTCCCTTCCCTTCCCTTCCCTTCCCTTCCCTTCCCTTCCCTTCCCTTCCCTTCCCTTCCCTTCCCTTCCCTTCCCTTCCCTTCCCTTCCCTTCCCTTCCCTTCCCTTCCCTTCCCTTCCCTTCCCTTCCCTTCCCTTCCCTTCCCATTCTTCAATCTGAAGCTTTTCCCCCAACTCAGCTCAGTTTCTCACAGCATAAGCACAATTTTAATCTCTCTCCAGAGAGTCCCCCAACCCAACCAGTGTTTTCTCAAAGAAACAGAAAGTGTCTGGATATATGGATACAAGAGCCTGAGGCACAAGGATTAGCTATAACTTGTGAATCTTTTGTTTCTATATACCACCCAAAGAAACAGACATAAGCATTCAACTTCAAATTTCCCTACAGAATCATAGATTTTAAGAGAATTTCTTATGAAGTCTTTTTGCAATAGAACTGTAAGCTTTTAAAAGGTTCTTTTTATGTTATTCTGTACATGCTAGGTCACATCTGTTGCTTTATCTAGTTGCCTTAAAGGAAAAACAGCTGCTCTTTCCAATTAGATTACTCTGCTAAAGCTGGAAGCTGGCTTTGCATATTCAGAAGACCAGTGGTCCCTTTATTATTCCATATTTGATCTTTCCAATGTTAAAAAAATATATTATGCACTAGTGTACTATATCATGTTTTATAATTGAAAAGCAATCAAACATTATTAAAAGCAATCAATCTATTTTCAGGCTGCAGCATGTATGTTTATGTTCTCTCCCCTGCTTATGTATGTTAACTCCTGCTTCAAACTTCTGAAAATGGGAATCCAGGTCTGAAAAGTGCCAGTTTATGAGATTTTAGACACAACTCCAAAAGGACAGTGTTGGGAAGGTGCTTCCCTCAGAAATTACATTTCAGGGCTATGTAATTTCATAGCATAGCAGGTTACATCTACCAATTTTAACATTAATGCATCTATACTCTTTCTAAAATGCTGCTTTGACCTTTGCTAGAAGTGTGACAGAAATGGTATCAGCGTACAACATTTTCTGCAACATGATCACCCTCCTGATACCAGAAGTTTGGAGATCTGACTCAAGGCTTCTTTAGCTGATGTCAGCTCTGAAAGGCCTTTTTTCATAAAGTCCTGTACCAGATATCATGAAAAAGCAGTGGATGTTCCTCAATTAGATTTGGATGGTAAAAAGTGTTGGTAAACATAGCTCTATTGTAATAGAGGAAATAATTTCCTATTAAAGACCCAGGCCTAATTTTGTCATTTTATGTCCCAGAGCAGCACACTGGCGCCATGAGATGAGCCCTGTAATAGCACTATGTCCATTTTTTAATTACACAGCAGTAAGGGAAGGGTCAGCTTTTAAAACCTCATATTTACTTGGCTTAATAGGTACACTGGTGGAGACATTTAAAATTTGTACAAGAGATTACAAGTGGTGATGACAGTGAGGGCTACTGTAACTCTAGCTGTTTCATCACAGACAGTACTCTCATCTTCACATTAGAACACATGAGCAGTTCAGGTGTAATTCAAATGCATGCATTTCACATCTTTACCTTGCAATCCGTGGTTTTAACAGAAGCTTAAAATGAAAAGTTAACTTCAATCATAAACATAAGACCTTATATAATTATAGCTGTTTCAGTGGCATTAATGTTTCATAGTTAGTATATGCTCCTTTAAATATTCACTTTGTTACTTCATTTAGCAAATTTATTTAAAAATATTTACAAAAATTATTCAGAAGGAAAGAAAATATTTCTGTTCCTCCAAAATGTAAATTTATGCTTTTTCTTTTTCCATTAAACCATGAGACTTATCACCTGTTACCAACAAAATCAGCTTTCAGTAACTTGCATCTCAAATTGATTTCTGTAGATCATCATTTAAAGAGGGCCTCTGAGGAGACCCTATAGCAGCTTTTCAGTACCTAGAGGGGGCCTACAGGAGAGCTGGGGAAGAACTCTATCAGGGCATGTAGTGACAGGAAAAGAGGTAACAGGTTACACAAAAAGAGGGCGGATTTAGAAATTCTTTACTGTGAGGGTGGTGAAGCACTGAAACAGGTTGCCCAGAGCAGTTGTAGGTGCCCCTACTTCTAGCAGTGTTCAAGGTCAAGTTGCATGAGGCTTTGGGCAACCTGGTCTAGCTAGTGGAAGGTGTCCCTGCTCATGGTGGGGAGGTGGAACTGGATGATCTTTGAGGTCCCTTCCAACCCAAACCATTGTGTGGTTCTATGATTCTGTGATTTACTCTGGTGTGTATGTACATATATGTATGCGTGTGTGTTTGTATCAATACTTATGAATATTAAATTCTCCACCAGTGACGATCATTGTACCATTTCTGTTATGCTGTTGGATATTTATATCTGAAGATAATTATAGGAGTATAACTGTGAAGTACATAGAGACTTCATATCCATCTGTCTTGCTAATCAAAAACAGGACAAAAAATCAGATTTATACCCACAAAATTACAAATGCAGAAGAATTTGTCCTTAGTGAATTCACTTCTTTATCAACAACTGGATTTTTTTTTCCCAAAGGTATAAGATCAAAACTGTGACTGTTCAAAAATATTTAACTTTTTTATAGCCTCTGAAAGGTTTAAGATAACCTCAGGAACTTCAGTATACTGAGCTTCACAGCTTTCTTCTAGGTTATGAGAGTAATGATACCTAATATAAATTTATGTTAGGGACTAATATGGCCAATGTGTCAGCTCTTTGATAATGCCCTCCTAGACTCTAGGACAACTGCTCTCATTTACAGTGTGAGCATCTGGTTCCACACCTTTAAGTTCAATGTCTGGAGGCAGAAGTGGAGGCACTAGCACTTAGCTATAGGGCTGATGTCAGATATACTGAGAGCCTGGTACTCTGTGTCACTTGCTTACTGGGCCTGTCTTTGAAGAGAGACCCTTTATGGTCCAATTATCACCAAATATAAATTCAGATTGCAAATTTCAGCCCCAAACTCTCTATGAACCTTGTGTCAGTTGCATAGGAAATTGGCAAGAAAGATAAAGCTAAAATCCACTCAGGTGGCTGCTTGCAAAGGGCTTTAGCTTTCATAGAATCATAGAATCATCGAATCAAAACTCTAGCCGTCGCGGTGGTCTTGGCACTTCTGCTGGGATTGCAGGGGAAGTATGGTTCTCAGATATTCTTACCGAGGTCTCTACAACAAGCCCAGAAGATTTAAAGGATGCATTTGGGTTTGGGTGGCATTCATAAAGGAGTGTAATTCTTCTAGAACCATGACATATCAGCTCAGTATAAAAATCTTTCTACTATAGACAGCGAAATGACAGCCTATCTGCTGCTTGTGCCATGTTTGAGGGCTTGGAGGGAATACATGAAATGCCCAGATCTCACAGTGATCCTATGTGCACCAGCAAGATGTGCAAGTTTCTCAGTTTTGTGAATGCTTTCTAATACAGCCCAGCTCAGACAGTGGTTTCAACGTCAGGACACTCATCACAGGCAGAAGAGGCTGAAAGGGGAATTGATCTATTAATAAAAAAAGAAATTGAAGAAAATAAATGGATGAATCTGCCAGTCACAAGGTTTACCCCTCCAGCTACCAATGTCTCCCTTTGGTGGAAATGGAGATGCAAGCTGAAAAGCTACAAGCCGGGAATGTGCACATTTGCACTGAGCAGCTCATGCCTCTAGCACGAACCAAGTCATGCCTGCTGCTTGTTTATTATTTCTTTGCATATGCATGTGTATATTAACCTTTTTATTTTCTTCTGGTTTGCAGATGAGTTATGACCCTTTGTGAGCACTTCAGATTATGTATTCCAGCTGGTTTTCCATGTCCTAGTTGTAGTTTTCCTATAACCAGATGTCAATGGTTCAGCTGATTAATCTCACTGGCAGCCAGTCACAGCACAGCTGCAGCTGCTGGCCAGATACAACATCCTTTGCACTGCTCTAAAATTTTGCCTGCACAGTCCATTATTTAGCAAGAGGAAGAGCACTAGCATAGAAATACAGTAAAGTTCTTATCATTGTACCAAAGAGATTGAATTTTATGTCTTGTGCTGAGCCACTAATACTCATTTGGGAGTAAGTACTCTTACATTTGGGTTTTTTTCCTGAAGACGTGAGCAGTCAGAACTCTAAAATACTGTCATCTGGATGAAGACCTTGAAGATAAGCTAGAGCTACCACTCTTTTTTTTTTTCTTTTTTTTTTTTTTTCAGATGATAGCTGTCATCTCAAAAAAAGCTGACTGGATATTTTACCATGGAAAGTTTTTATAATAGGCAATTGTTGATTTGTCTAAAGTGTAATATCCTGTGGAAATATATTGATTTCAAATTGGAAACCTTCCTTCCTGCCCTGACACTGGAAATGCAGATAGCCTGGAGAGCCAGCTGGCCCAGAAACAGGCCAACTCCAGCTCAGCCAGGGATGATTTGCTTCCAGGTCCCAGGACCCATGTGGAAGAACTTTTGAGTCAAAATCAATTTATTCAAACTTTTTCAAAAGAGATTTTGTTTCCTCTTTTATGAAGTTGATTTTAATTTGGGTGATTTTAAATGTAATGGGTTAACTATAAACTGGAACAAATAATATCTTAACATTTTAAGCTGGACTTTGAAACTGAGTTACTCAAAAAGTTGGTTCTACAGCCATTCTACTCCAATGACTCCAGAAAACATCTTACTGACTTAAATTACCCAGAATAAGGTTCTTTGCAATAAGTCACTCAGCCATCAGTTTGTCACAGTTTTTACTGAGACATCATTGTATGTTTCTCCAATAAAATAGGAGCTATAGGATCTTGTATTTATTTATTGCAGATAAAATCACCTATTCACTCCTCATAGATCTTGTGAGATGTCTTTCCATTATTGATATGATCAGGAAAACTTTTAGAGCTCCCTTTGGAGTCCCTGGCTAAAAAGTCAAGTGCTGGGTCTTCCTTCCACTGCACTATAGTTACAAGTGATCAAGATAAATTGACCTCAGGCCCATATATAGTTAACTGAGCAAAGGGAGCTTAGAAAACCTGAGAGAAAATAGGAGCTGAGGACTCAGAGAAGCAAAATATTAATCAGAAAGCTGAAGATGAAACCAAAAGGTTGAAGATAAAAGGTAAGAAATTTTACTTGGTCACACAGAAGTGAAAGACAATGGTGTCTAAGGATGACTAAGGAGTTTTTGACAGACAAGAAACGTCTCTCCAGTTGCCTGATCCTGGGCTTTTCTTCTGCAAAGATCAATTCTGTTCCCTGATAGATGCTTAGATAATAAAATAGATCAGTAACTTCTAGATGAACAATATTGATTACTTGTTTCCATTATTGGCTGATTCCCAAGGTAATTTTATAGTAAACTAAAAAGCATTAGGATCTACAGCTCTCCAAGCTGCGTTTCAGAGTCATATATGACTATTCAAGGCAAGAGAAACAATTATCTCTGTAATTGTTTATATATAGTCTATCAAATGGAGAACTTAAAGAACTGTTGCTTATGAATAAGTTTTGCAGAATGAATCACATATCTGCAGAAATACCAAGAACTTTAAATTTCAAAATTAATAGCTTTCATTAGAATGTTTCATTAAAAA
The DNA here is from genome assembly GCF_964237585.1 of Gallinula chloropus. Lineage (NCBI taxonomy): Eukaryota > Metazoa > Chordata > Aves > Gruiformes > Rallidae > Gallinula > Gallinula chloropus. The sequence goes on from NC_140086.1 coordinate 19,527,596, forward strand.
AAATCAATTCAGGGATTTCTCCCTATGCCTTGCTATGAAAGATCTCATCTTTTTAATAGCTTTAATGAAAAAAATCTGAACACAAGAGACTGATTTTAACATTTTCAGTCTACCTAACCATAACTTGGCATAAATTGTGCTCAAAGTGATTGTGATAATCTACTGATCATTTTCAAGACTGGATGCTAAACAATAATAACAAATTGCAGCCACCTTGAGCAGTATCTTAAAATAGGTTTTTGTATTAGATTTTTATCAGCTTTTATTGTGACATACAATCTGTTAAAGTGGTAATTTTGATAGCATCACTTCTATACTTGCTTTAGAGTGCAGGAAATTAACTGCTTCCCTAATCTTTATAGAGCTGATAGCTTTGGGATAGTTGCCTGTGTTGCATACAAATACTGATTCTTTGTTGTAGCGCTAAAAACAAATAGCAATTAAAAGGGAGATAATTCTGGAGAGAGTTTGCAGTCTTTGAATGATTTCTCCTAAGTGCATTTCCTCAGCAGCACACGTCTTACTGAACACTCCCCTCTCCTCCTCCTCCCCCCCCAAAGAAAGAAAGTAGCAATAACAACAAAAGATTATCACAATTTTTTTAAAAATATAGCAAATACAAGAATTTACCTTATGACTGCAAAGTTCTATTTTAAAGTTTAGTGTTGACTGCCTTAAATTGCAGCCTTTAGTCTAAAAGCAGAGATTTCCTAAGCAAGTTGCGTAATTTACTTATGTTCTATTCATATTTCTGTATAGAATGAAGCAGCAGTCTACCCTCTGCCATTACCTGCGTGCCATTCATTAGACTGTGCATTTGAAGACACTTTGAGTCAGCACCAGCTGTATCAGAAACACAGGCAAGACAAACCATACCTCTTGGTTGTTTCTGGAAAAGAGAGCCATGATGTTCTTCCTGCGGCAAAAGCACCATAATCCTTCTTTATGTCTGATTTTTATCTTGCCAATGACCTGTTCCATGCCAAAAAAGCAACTTTTTCCAATTAGTGTCTCATGTTCTAGGTTCTACTGTTGGGGTTTTTTTCCAATGATTCAAGGAACACACACATCTTTTGAAACTTTCCAGAACACTTTTGAAATCAAGAATTGAATTTTGCAGTAGAACACAGAAGCGTGGGGCAGGGGGAGGAAAAGAGTAGCTCTGAACTCATGGAATGGCAACCTCTGAAGTCTGAAACCTTTCCCTTTTGTACAGTATTTTGTAAGTATCTCTTCGTAGCACTTTGTTTTACAGGAGATCTCAAGACAGTGTTTGCTTCCTATTGCACTTCTTTTTGCTGATACAAGACGTACAGTGGTGGTGATCTGTTCCAGCACTACGTTCTTCTATCAATATAGAAATTGCATTTTGAAAGACACAGAAAAAGCTGGTCTGTTAGATGTACTTTTGTAATTCTAACACAGGATTTGTGTTTGGGTGCACTACCAACAATCTCCATTTCAGCCTGTTGTAAGAAATGTTCACAAAAAATAATTCCATTTTTTTCTTTTCTGGGTTGGGTTTTTTTTTCCCCCATTTTTTTTCCCCCATCCATGGCCTGTTCTGGATTTGAACTAGGATAGAGTTAATTGTCACAAGAAGCTGGGAGGGGGACACAACCAGGACAGGTGACCCAATCTAGCCAAAGGGCTATTCCATACCATATGACGTCATGGTCAGCATATAAAGGGGGTGGCTCAAAGGATCAGTGTTTGGGGGACAGGTAGGTTGTACAGTTGGAGTTACAAATTATGTTATCACGCACTTTGTATATTCTGTTACATATCCTGTGCTGCTGTTATTTTCCCCTCCTTTGCTGTCCTATTAAACTGTCCTTATCCCAACCCACGAGTTCTACTTTTCCCTTCCCATTCTCCTCCCCACCCCACAGCACAGGTAGGGGTGAGTGAGTGGCCGTGCAGTGCCCAGCTGCCAGCTGGGGCCAAACCACGACACCAGCAAAAGCAAATCTCACACTACCCAGTCCCAGTTTGAAATGTGTCTTTATTATTAGAGCAACGGCACACGCAGTGGAATATTTTGCTTTGAAATCTGTCTATGGACATTGCCTAGTTTCCTGAAAGCAGAATCATCTGGTCCCTTTTTCCAAGAGCATTTTAGAGTAATGGAACATGATATACTGACATTTTCCCAGCTTTAATTCAACATTGGGAGTTTGAACTGCTGGGCACTCTATCCACGGTGAAAGGACCATGTGTTCAATGTATTCAAGAGCACATGCTGACAGGACATGGTGAAACAGCTTTCAGTGACAAGGTGTACAAGCTCTGACAAGTCCGTGCCAAGCTTCTAGAGCACAGCCGAGTACGCTGTGGAGACACCTGCAAGGCTCAGGCAAAGCCAGGCAGCCATACCGGCCCTATCAGCCCTGGCCCAGAGTCATGGCTGAAGCGGACATGGGAAGGACTAGAGTCCAGGATGGCATGCAGCCCTGCCAGATTCTGCAGGCAAGGTGGGCTGCTCGGGAACCACTGCTGACTGGTGTCAGGGTGAAGTGCCAGCTGGTGCGATGGCTTTGTTCAGGGAACTGAGCAAAAATAAGCAAGTAGTTTGCTGCTTTGTGCTGTGGAGAGGTTAAAACATACAGTCCTCTGAGGATGTGGGGTTAAGTTGCAGCCATAGGTAGGGATGATTCAACTAGCAGTCTTTTTGACTCTCAAAACATTGTAGTGAGGCTCCCCAGTAAATGGCTTTCAACGAGGTTCCTTCCAAAGAAGAAAGAAGATGTCCCAGGCTAGGACACTATATGAAGTGCACCAGCCACAGCAATCATGCTTCCCCTGACGTTTTGAGCATCAGTCACCTCACTCCTACCTTCTCTAATTCATGGACCATGAGGTAAAGAACCACCCAAGTGCCAGTCCAAGAAAGTACAGAGTATATTAACCAAAGGAATTTTTTGTTTGTTTTTTTTTTGTTTTTAGCTATTCACCAAAAAGAAGTGCAACGAAATGTTTTAGGCAGCTAAAAAATGTGTACTGATCCAATTAGGTATTTCTATGGTTTAGCACCTGATTTAGATCTCATCTCATTTTTTTGTTTCCTGGTAGCATTGCAACATAGAGCTGCTCTCATCTTTGGGGCTGAGAAATATAAAGTAGCTGTTTGGAAGCAGGAAACTTTGGTGTAGTCTTCCATGGTCAGACAGAAGCGAAAAACCAAACAGTTTGACAGCTTTCATTAGCATGTTGCTTTCACTGTTTTTTCTTTTATGTTTTGATTAATATTTCAGTAAAGCTAAGTATGGCTGCTTTAACACCTTTTTTCCATAAGGTCTCTTTGCCAATTCAGTACATAGTTATAGTGACCTATGATTCTGACAGCATTCATTTCAAATCACTTATCCATTAATTGATCCTTCCATGGGAAAAAAGAAATATCTCTTCAGGATTTCACTTAATTCTTTACAGTTATAGCAGCAAATTCCCATACCCACCAGCCTGGCACAACATGCATGTGAGTTACAAAAAGGACCATTTTAATCCACTGCAACTACCTCAGCCTCCTCATGAAGGTAGATCAGCAGTGACCCAAAGCAGACCTCCTTGTGAGGAGATGGACATTCAATCAATTACTCTCTCTCCCTAAAGAACAGAAACTTGCTGTCTGCAATAAAAAGGTATCACTATTAAAAGGAAATAGAAAATAGGCTCAATAAAGCTTCATCATCTTTAGGGGTACAGAAGGGAGGCTGCTGGTTTCATTTGTTATGAAGGCTTGGCTACTAGAATAGTTACCATTCAGATGAACAAACATCAGACCAACAATGAAACAAAATGTTTGGTTTTCTTTATTCTTTCTTTATTGTTTGTGATTCTTTACAACTGCAGTTTTGTACTTCTATGTGGAAAGAGGTCAATAAATTGAGAGGGAAGAATAGATAGTTTCATTATGCCATATTAGGCATTAAATTTGCCAAAAAAGCATACTTTTCTAGATCTTGAGTTTCTACAAACCATGACGGATGTCTCAGAGATGGTGTCAAAAGAATTTCTTTGAGACTCTTGAGTGCTTAAAAAAAGCATCCAACACATGGGCAGGTGCTCCAGATGATGACTACATGCCACCATTTATCTACATGAACTTAAAGATGAACTGAAACTTAATCTCTACAATTCAGAGATTAAGACTCCACAAAGTCAGTGGAAGGATTAGCCATTTTTCTGTGAGACAATAAGCTTATTCATATCCTTGCAGATAGAAGGGAAAACATGACCATATGCACTCAGCTGGTGTGAATACCGGTTCACTTTGCTCAGAAGCAGCTAATTCCATGTACCTAAACGTTAAAGGCTGTGAGGTTATTCATCAGGGAAACTGGGTAGAAGCAGTGAAGTGCTAGACGGGGATTGTCTGAACCACAAGTACAAATAGAAGATACAAGATGAATGGTTAGGCCTATGAAGTTAAATGTAGATATGCTTATAGTCTATCGATAGACTATTTCCTTCTAAAAGTAAGAAAATACAAGCAGAATAAAAAAAGAAAACCTGAAGAAGAAGGAAAATAAACAACTTAAATTCCCAAGCTTCCCAGCAACCACAGAAGTCTAAGACCGAGTGCAGCTGAAGATGGAATTGCCATGTGCCTCTCAGCGTTGCTCTGAAGGATTTTAGTAACCTAAAAGGGCAGAATTTGGAAGCATGCAGGAAGTTTTCTCTGTAACTGTGCAGTGTCTCATGCTATCAGAGCAGCTTTATATTTTTATTTAAGCCATAAAAAGCAAGTGCTGATTTCTCATGGCAGAACTGTCACTTAATGCAATCACGGTTGGCAAAATGAGTAATATTTTATCTCTGAAGCAGTAGGAAGAGCAGGTGCATATGTCCCTATTTTCTTGCTTCCATCAGCAGTGTTGCTTGTTATTTTTTTGCCATCTGGCAGACAGCAGGATCTACTAAAAAATACAGTTATTAGTTTTTCTCTAATAAAACATGGTTACCCAGTTACCATTGGCCTGCAACCGAACATGAAATGCATGAAGTGTGATTAATCTTCAGTATTTCATTTTATAAAGCATGATGAGCTAAGGAAATACTGTTTCTCCTTTGTGCAAACAAGGTTTTTTAATACATCAAGAGAATTAGTCAAGACAAAAAATTATAACACTGGTGACAGCACAATAGCCAGTACAGCAGGCTAATGAAAATTGGTAGACTGGTTTTCTTTAATGGTATATAAGTGCTGCTCTGTTGTCTTAAATAGCATAAATTAGTACTACTGGCTATGTCACATGCTGGCATAAGGTCTGAACCCGTCCAAATTAAAATACTTAGCATAGTAATTAGAAAGCAATTAATTCCTGTATGCCCTATTGTTGTGCACATATTCCAATAGCAAAACTACTCCCACAGACTTACAGAGGTGGGAGGGAATAGAATAACACTTTGTGTGCCAATCCAAATCATGGATTATTGTAAAACTAAGCAGCACCAGCTTTGTTATTAAGAAAAACAGAATCACAGACTGGTTTGGGCTGGAATGGACTTCAAAGGTCATCTAGTCCCAACCCCCTGCCATGGGCAGGGACACCCTCCACTAGACCAGGTTGCCCAAAGCCCCACCGAACCTGGCCTTTAACACTGCCAGGGAGAGGGCAGCCACAGCTTCTCTGGGCAGCCTGTACCAGGGTCTCACCATCCTCACAGGGAAGAATGTTTTCCTAATGCCTAATCTAAATCTACCTTCTTTTACATTTAACCCATTAACCCTTTTTCCTTTCACTACAGGCCCTGATAATCTGTCCCTCTCCATCTTTCCTTTAGCCCCTTCAGGTACTGGAAGGCTGTTTGGAGGCTCCTTCAGGCTGAAAAAGCCTACCTGTCTCAGCCTGTCTTCACAGGAGAGGTGCTCCAGCCCTATGATCATCTTTGTGGCCTTCCTCTGGACTCACTCCAACAGCTCAATATCTTTCTTATACTGCAGAGCCCAAAGATGGATGCAATACTCAAGGTGGGGTCTTATCAGAGCAGAGTAGAGGGGAAGAACCACATCCCTTGACCTGCTGTTCACACTGGTTTTGATGCAGCCCAGGATACATGAATGTTCTTATGTAGAAAAAAATATCAGAGATAAAACTAAAATATAACATTGAAGTTTCGGAAATAAAACAGGATGAGTTTGCTCTGAATTATTTCTCCTTGTTGAATTGTACTTCATATAGTCCTCAACTTTCTTGCTGTAAAAATGTATCTGCTGACTCCCAAAATTCACTTTTCACCATAAAATACCAGGCATTGCTACTGTTTACAAATATAGCAGGAAAATCACTTGGCTTTGTTAATTATTTAAATTTAAGAGAAATTACCACTTAAACTGAGTAAAGTCACACGAGTGAGATTAATGAAACAAGCAATGCAAAAGAACATCCATGTCCTCCACTCCATTCACAGAAAACATGCTTCTTTCCCCAGTTCTTTGGTCAGTCTAATCAATAAGATTGAAGTGATATGAATGAATTCATAAGAATTGAAAAAATAGTTTTAATCTTTTAATTTCCTTCTCAGTGTAGTTAATTATAATTTTGAGCTAAAATCCCCAAACACTCACTCTGTGTAGTTTGCATGTGAAAAGCAGTGGAGCTGGCTGGGAATTTTCCAGTAAAGCTACTTCGATATGAAAAAACCATGACAGGTCTTCAAAGCACTTTCCCAAAATATTTCCTACATACTTTTACCAAAGACCCCACCAGCTCACCCTGAGGGCTCCATGGCTTCCAGAACACATGACACCAAGGAGAGTCCGTGTTACCTCTTGCATCATGATACGGATTCTGGGTCCCTGTTGCAAAGATTGACTGGTGGAAGGCATGACAAACATGAACATGTGATTAGAGGTCTTCAGGGCTGTAAACTCAGCACAGTTAGTCCCCGCTCCAGGAAAGCTGAAGAACTGAAGGAAGTTGGAATACTATCCCACTGATGCCTGCCTTAAAATTCAAACTGATTTGGGTTTGTTTGTTTGTTTGTTTGCTTGCTTTTCTAAAATGACAAGGAAAATACTGCCCTGATACAGGAATTTTCTGAATTGCAATCACTTTCCCTGAATGGCAACAAAATCTGTGAACAGACTTTATGGAGCGGAAATTGCCAGGACAGCCACCTCTAAGATGTAGTACCACTCTTCATGGCAGGACTAATAACGCCTGTTAGAGGATGTAACAGTAGAAGAGTTTGCCTTAGGTGTAGGTCCTCCTTTGTAAGGAAGGTCAGTGGGCAGTGCTCCACATGAATACTCCTTTGTTGTCCAGTCCTTGGCCAAAGAGAGTACCAGCATCCCATTATCCCATCAGTTATGCTGTGACCTTTTTCCATCTTCCTCCTCCCTCTGTGATATTTCAGCTCCTGGCTTCAGTGACTTTTGGTTGTGTTTGCCTTGCCCAGAAAGCCCCCTTTCCTCTCCCAGTAACTAGAGGTCTTCTGTTTTCCACAGCCACACTGGAATGGAAATTTCCTTACAGCCTTTAAGCCTGGAAATCCAGCCTTATTGTTGCTCTTGGTGCACTTGATCTCTGTTACTCTCACTTATGGCATGACAAATAAAAAAAAGGCATCAAAACGTGGGAAAACAGTCCACATCACACTGGGAGGAAGAGGACCTCCTCCTCCAAGAATACAAAGACCCCCTCCATGGCTATGTCCCTTCTCTTTAGGCACCTGGGCTCAGGTAGCTGCCCAAAGAGCATGTAAGGCCCTGCAAAAGGGATAGACAGCTCCGGCTGATACTAGAGAGAATGCGTACCACCCTTTTTAAAGAGATAGATAAACAACACTTGGATTAAATTTATACTGCTGAGAGGTTAGATGAAACTTTTATATTACACAGTATATATTTGTCTGAGAGCTGAGAAGTTAAATTAAACTATCTATCATATAATCCAGAAAAAAACATTTATAGTTTCTTGTAATACACAAAGTATTTAGAGCTCTAGAAGTTCTTTCTCAGAGTAACTCTTAGTATTGTTCTTAAAAAAGCACTCAAATCAGAATGTCATTTCTTTGATACACACAGATTGATTGCCCAAAAACAAATGAACACACAGAACACTAAATAATATATTGTGGCTTAAATAATTAAAATAGGGCAGGCATTCATGTGGCTTTCTAAAATACATTTGGTTCAGCTGACTCAATAAAATATGATTTTATAAAGACCGTCTTGAAAGTTACTCTAGGAAGAGAAAGAAATGAGTTTAAGCAGCAAAGCACAACAGACTTGTACGTGGGAGTACAATAGATGATGTCCTTGGCACCAGCACTTGTCTTACTGTACCATTGCCTCTCCTTCTGTTTTCTACTACTCTTCTTTCTAATTTCCTCCATTTTTGCCCTTTACCTTTCCTGGTTACCTGTTACCTGATGATTTTCATATCACCAGTAGATCTTTTACCTTCCCAGGCTTAATTTATTCCGTTACAGAGGGAAATCTAGAATTTCATTTTCCCCTGGAGTCATACTTATCTTTTCTTTCCAGACATACGTCTTCTTCACAGATGGCAAAAGCTGCATGAACTGAGCTCATGACTGGCAGTGTTTCTGGATACGGAATTTTTCCTGCACACTAATTCAGATGAGACATACAGAACAAACTCTTGTAATAAGTGATAAATGTAAATGTTTAAGAAAGATAATGATTTTATCTTACATTGAGTGGGAGTGTAAATGGTGTTTACAGAAGCATTAGGAGCTAAGAAATGAACTTTTTGGTTGTTATTTTATCCAGAATGTCTTGATCCACAGAGTCTGGAAATGGGTTGCTTAGAAATATACTGCTTCAGCTTTCCTATGAGCTTCAGATAAAATATTAGATTTTCAAGTAGTATATTAACTTCTCTGTACCTGTACCAACCAAAACTAGTAAGAGAGCATCTAAGTACACAACAAACTATTCTGGATGAAAGCTTTTTCCCAGTGAAAAGTGGTGTTACTTTGGAAAAGTAGAAGAATCTCTTATTGTCCCCCAAATACCTGGATTTAAAGAGAACACAGAAAAAACAACACAGGTCTCCGGATCTAGTCCCCACAGTTACCAGTTGCCACACCACCACATAGGTTTTCTTGCACCTTTATTGCACAATTCCAGCTGTCCTCTTTTGTTCCACGTGTATATTTCAGTAGCATCTTGTCACTGACTGTTTCTAAACTGCTGCTCTTATTAGTGCAAGGAGCCTTTCTACGTGCTCAAACTCAATCCTTTACATTGCTAAAAAGATCCTTGACACATGTTTAGTGCAGCCTGACTAGTGCTCTCCCATGAAGTTCCTTCATGTGTTTAGGTATTAATGACAATCACCAGGGTTTTTAGCATTTTGCAGCATTTTAGAGGGGAAAATATATTCAGCAGTAAGAATACCAGTTTTATTACAGCTGACCTCAATGCCAGAGAGCATGCCTGGTACTTTTAATGCACTGGTACTACGAAATACATGTGCTAGACAGAAATCTCAGTAGGTTCTTGTGGCTAACTAGCACTGAACTACTTACTTAGGGTCCCACTGTAGCCAGAGAAGAGAGGTGGGCATCTGTAAAGGCTAAACCATCTTATCTTTCCTACACACTCACCTTAGGAATTTAACTTTAGAAGTGCCTAATCTCTTTCTACTAGTAGGTGACTACTTCTCCTAGTAGGTGACTAATGGCGTATATCTAATTAACAAACCCTGCTCTTTGGTGGTACACAGAGTATCTACTCTCTATACCTTGTAAAATTGACTTGCAGACTTGATTTTCAAAATCCCAGACTTTCAGAGATATTTAAAGTTTACTTTTTAATTTGTGCTTGAATGCATGCCTGTTCTGTATATTAAAGGAGGCAAATGCTTAGTTACAAAACTGAATCACCTAACTACTTTGGCATATGTCTAGCTTTGGGCACAGAAATACTTCCTTAGATTTTTCTCATGAAGGTTAACTCATCAAAATGCATGTGAAAATGACTAAACTTAAACTTGTAGAAGTTTAAAATAAGACACAAGCCAAAAGAGTTATTCAAATATTTAAAGAGAAATGCCAGAAGCTGGACCCACAGACATCTGATTCAACTCCTACTTAGGTACCAGACTCTTCGCAGTGTGTCTGAAAATGTTCTGCCAGACAAAGGGTGTGCAAGAGAGAGGGATCACAGGTTTGAGTACCTGAGTAATGGGAGAAGGACTGTTGTGTGCTCCAGGAAATAGTCACATGCAAAGTAATCATTGGATAACAGAGAAATATGATGGGTTTAAAACTAAGTTTAGCAGTTCATAATTGTTCTGAGGGCCCAATGGGATCTTCAGAGTTCATCTGTTCATATTTTAGGCTTTTTCCCTAGAATAGCAGCAGCTCGATCTAATGAAAGAAGAACTTTTCAGGTACTCACCTCCCTTCTGAAGCAGGTGTGAAAAAGGAAAAAAAAAAACCCACCATGGTGGATATTTGATCACGTTATTTGAAATACCAGGACTGATGTCTAGAAAAGGGATAATATAGTTAGAGAGAGGAAATAATAAAATGTATAGGTATTGCATTAGTCTAAAGGTTGTTATTGTAGTATCATACTACCCTGAACTAGTACAAGCTAGATACATAAAAACAGGCTTAGGTACATTCATGGATCCATCAAGTGGAGCTCAAACTCATTCCATGTACCACACATGCTGTTTTGTTACTCTGCTTCATTTAGTCTGACAATAAATCTTTTTATCCCATATGGCTGGAATAATCTGAAGTCTTACTTATTAATATTGTCTGTCCACTTGTAATTATTGGTGTAACAGTGTGAATCTGAAACAGCCTCAATTACTAAGAATAAGTCATCAACCTCTTTTTTATTTCTAGATATTAAATGTTGCCTCCTGTTTCCCATGAATGCAGTGAAGTGATTCATGCCAATAAAATGAGTAGGACACACTCTGAGACCTAAAATCAAGTTAACCTGTGTTTTAAAAATATATTGGACCAACAATAAGGAAGAAGATAATCTGATTTTTGCTAAGCACGTGCTGCATTTTATTTTGCATATTGAGAGGGCTGCAAAAAAGTAAACAAGATTCAAGATGTAAAACTTAAATTCTAATTTTAAGATCAAGTTTGATAGAATTCAGTTAACATAGTTCCAAAGTTTTAATGTTTTAAAACATTAAAAATGCTCAGAGACTCACATCGATACCAGCCTGTCCACTGCTGTCATTCACTGAATTACAAGAAACTAAAATTTGTTAATTTTAACAATTTATGAGAATTTCTCCCCTCAAAAAGTTAAAAGCATTAAATTCCTTAAAGGGTCTTATCAATTTTATTTTCAGAACATTAAAATTGCTATATCAAAGAGAACATTTGGTGGCATGAATGTTTGATTAGAAGCCTTTGGATGTTATTCTTGAAGATGGAGACTGACAACAACAGTCATAAAATAAACATTGAGAGACCTAAAAGGCTTGAAAGATATAAAATGTATTTTTAGTACCTGGGACTGAATGAAAAAATCATGGCTTTACACTCTGGCCAGCCACCAGCAAGTGGCACAGGGAGGTAGCCATGTGCAGGTGAAGAGAAAATGAATGGGAAAGGATGGGGAAAAGTCTAAGTACAGGAAGAGCAGAGAAGAGGATGCTGATGAGAAATGGTTGAATCTTCCTTAGGGGAGACTTTTGTAAATCCCGATATTTTTTCTCGCTGTCCTCAAGGAAAAATCCTGAGCCCATTACTTCCCCAAACCTGTAATATTGTCCTTTTTTTGCAAAAATTGTTGTAGCCAGGTACTATATGACTTGAGTAGTCCTTGCTGGTCAGAAGCTATCATTTTATGCTGCCCTAAGGAAGCATGTGTGGAAATGCAGTGCACATTTCCACAGTGCTCAAGACGGAGTGATCCCATGAGCAACATTCTTCTTATCTGGGAAATTCACTTGTGTAAATGGATAGTGCTCTACCTATGCCAAAAAGTAAATGGAAAGAGCTTTAAATTTTCAGACATTTGCTCATAAATTGTCATACTTATTCCAGTGAATCAAAATTAACTCTTCAGGAATGCTAATGATGACATTTTAAAATGGTACAGTCAGCAACCCATACCAACTCCTTGTCTGTAGACTTAGAAGTCCCAGTGTGAAGGACATGGAAAAATTATTAAAGACATTTGACCAAATATTCCAAGCTGTCCCTGTAATATTTCTTTCTGAACTGGGTTGGTGCTCTTATTTATACTTTAATTCTTATTGGTTCACCTCTATGTTAATTTATTTTCATTACTTCTGATGCACTTAAAATACATGAAGCACTCTTACAGAAAGCAGTGCAGAGAGTGACTACTTGCTTGGCTACAAATGCACACCTATCAGTCCTGTAAATGTTAAGGATCGTGTCTGAGAATACTAATACAACTTGCCCTTTTCAAATCCAAAGCACATGTGTCACCTCTCAGAATGCAATAGATGGGATTCATCTGCTTTCAGCTGTCTGAGGGTTAGAAGTAGTCTGAGTTAATTGTTTATGTTCTTTCAATAACAAAAGAGAAGAGACAAAATCTTGGGTCAGGATGAACAGCTCTCTGTAGACCAAGAAGTGCCTCTCAAAAAATTATATAGAAGACTTAGGTGACTAAAATTGATAGCTAGCTCTAGTAACTTCACTAGGCATTTTTTAAAAAAATACTTGTTAAAAATAAGTCTTGCAGAACCCTTGGCACAGTTTAAACACCTGACTTCACAATAAATACCTAAAATCTCAAAGCTTACTTACAGTTTTCTGTAGATAGTGGAACTATAAAAAATTTTTAGTTTTCAATTTTCTGCGTGCACGTGTGTTTGATCGTCATTCTGGATCACCAGATAAAGACTGAACTAAAAACCTCTGAAACAGCTGACAGTTTTGCTACTGACTACAAAGCTCAGAATGATGGTGCATTATTTCCATACTGGAGAAGAGCTGAAATACTAAATCACACTTCTTAAGGTTCGGCTTAGAAAAAAAAAGCATCGATGTACTACCAGAAGATGCCTACATTATCTCATTTTGCTTCGTGAAAACAGGGGCTTTGTTTATATGCTCTAGATTTGATCTGAAACAGAAATAACTAGTTACCTTGAAAACAGAGGAACAACATTTTCACAGTCCAGATTCCCATCATAATCCCATCCTGGAATGTAAATTAAAATGATCAAATTCTGAACAGAGATGATCAGCTACCAGGTGCAGTATCAGCTCCTCAGGCACCTTTGGTAGAGGAATTATTCACTTCTATCTCACAGAACACTCCTGAAAAAATATGTGTGATAGGACAAGCCAGTAACTACCTGATCAGTATCAGTTATTTTTAGACAGCATCTAGCAGTTATCAAGGCTTTTAGAGGGCATTTATGTTCCTTATTGGCGATTTGCAGCAGTGGAACAAGTGCCAACTTAGCCACAGTGACAATAACAATACATATTTTAATAAAAGCTGCTTAGAACTCTGACTTTTAGACCAGTGCTCTGTGTCATATGAACTTGTCATTTTGGATTGAGTGATAAGAAACCTGTAGGTGAGTCTCCTATATCATCAAATCTCAGTTTAGGGGGAAATTTAAGAAAAGTTACTTCCTTCCCTTGATCCCAAGAAGTTTTAGTACCTAGAAATTAAAAAATCAAGAAAATCAGACAGCACAGATCCTATGTGCTTCCCACCTTAAGTCCATTCTTTATAACAAAATCCGCTCAGTATTTTTTAAGATATCAAATCACAACAAGCATTAGATATTTCTTGTCACCTACAGTCTGTGGTTGCCTAAGTAGGTGACCTTCAAACCTATCTGGAAATAGGCTTTACAATCTTCCAGTAATTGCTTGGGTATTTGATCTCATTCATGAAGTCATGAATTCATTCACAGACTGACACTCACCTGCAGGGGATACAAAAGAATGGAAAACCTCAGTCTTGCCATGAAATGTTGAATGACTCTGCATACCCACAAAGCGATGTCAGTACAACTTTACCGTGGTGTTAGCTGAGAAAATTTCCATTAAGTTATGACCTAATTCACTGAAAAAAGAAAAATCTACATTATACATGCTTTGAAAGCAAAGATGAACCCTCTGTTTTCCACACCTGCCCTGAGCCTTGATATTCCCTGTACAGACACACGCTTTGCAGACAGATCTTATCAGACATGTTCGCACAGGGAATGCCAGCCAAGACCAGTTAAGCACTTGATGAGTTCTGTGGCCCTGGTTATCTACCACGGTTTGCAACCCTACAGAGCAACTTGGCTTCTTACTGATTAGAAAGTGGGCTTGGCTATAGGAGGCAGCTGGTAATAAAATGCGTCCCATCAACAGTGTCTACATAACAGGGGCATCTCATGGAGTAAAGCACTGTGTGCTACTTCATGTGTTTATCACCTGGCCAGATGTTACTTCACAGATCTTTCTAACTCAAAGACTCTGATGTCTAGCACATCATGTCTAGCACAGTCTTCCTCCTCAATCTCTTTGCCATGTTCACTGTCCACCATACCAAATTGGAGGGGTGCTCATGCTTCTACCAATAACAATAAACTTCATCCCAGCCTCAATGTCCCCTTCCAGCAGGCATCCCAATGCCAAATTGCTAGAACAATCAGCAGTTTCCTCACAAACCTGGATATTACATGAAGCAGGTTGCTGTCCACTGGAGGCAACACAGGATTTCCAAGCAATGTGAATGGTTCAACCTGTGCTAAGTTCACCTTCTGCCATGGTATGTGGCCCATGAGGAGCAGGAGAGGGAGTCATGACACAAGTCTGGGTGCAGCTGTGTCATCAGAGTGCAATCACAGCAGATGTGGAGCCAGGCTGCTGATGCTGTACTCCCTCAGGTGGGAGATGGAAAGGGCACATCACTCTGTGCTGAAATGCAGAAGGAAGCCTGCCTTTGGCTGGCACTAAATATTAAAGGTGTTGGGTTCCTGGGTGGTGGCTGGTTTGGGAAACAGATTGCCCACACCTACACACCACTTCTGCCTTCAGAGAGCTGCCCAAAACATCCCAAAGCACAAAACAGCTGGTATTCCTCAGCCCTGAGACCAGAAAGGGACTGGGTGGACATATGCAGTCTGCTATACATGGCAGCATGTTTGAGGCATTACTGAGGCATCTTGCTAGTTCTGTAATGTGCATTTGAACTGTGATTGTATAACCATGCATAGATTGGCTCATATTTGTCCTCTCAATTGATTTGGCAGTGAAAAGATATGTGGTTAATGGTGGTCAAATGATGTCAAACTAGAAGACTTGCAATAAAGCATCACTGAAAGAGAACAATGTGTTCACAGCTGACCTTCAGATGAACTTCTCTTTTGTTATTATTCCCTTGGTTCTGCCTGCCACAGCAATCACTTGACAGAAATATTGCCGGGGAAAGAAAAAGAGAAGAAAAAAAGTCTTGCAATCAATACCAGATAAAGCAATCTTCATTAAAAATAATGTCATTATCCATGGATTACTCTGAACACATGCAAAGTTAAATAAAAAAGCCTAAAAGAGATAGTCTTTTTTTCACTGCTGATGAAAAATTAAGTTTTAGAAATAATTCAGTTTGCAGTTGGTAATTTTCACTTTCTTACACATTGGTTTTTTCATACATAATTTCGAGTGACTGACAATAACTCATTCATGTCGACAAATGTCTACAAATCATATCCTGTGTTCTTTTCTATAATTGCAACAGGCAACAGCCTGCTATGTTTCATGCTAATCTCAGAGGGAGGTACCTTACTATATGGAATAGTTGGTTAATTAGGTTGGAAACATTACTCATTTAACCTTAGCAAATGGGAAGTAGATTTTGGGTGTGAAAAATACAACAATAGTATTTTGCTGTTCTATAGTTCTGTGATTCTTGTGTGCTCAAAAAAAGGAATAATGTTCATTCCTAAGAGTGAGCCTTGGAGTGCACGTTCTGTGAAAGAGCACTGGAATTCCTTATTACTTTAGGGCCTTTTTTCTATGCTTATGGAATGAAAATTCTCTGTCTTGCAAAGAGAAAGACTCAGTGTAGTACTGCCAAGCCTCACATGAACCATCCAGCATGGATTTCAGTTAATAACCCTTTTACCTGAAGCATTAACTACAGGACTTCTGTTATTCTGTTATTAAATCACATCCTAGGGGAAAACATAAATTAAGGGAATATTTTTTCATCATATAGCAACTAGGATGGTATCCAAGTTGGAAATCTAGAGGAACTTTACACTGCAAATTCATATTCACACACTATGTGTTGTTTTATTCTTTATTGTGCTACTGGGTTTTTATTTGAATTTGTTATTTTATAAACAAATCTATGTTTTTAGCCTTATTTCACTTACAGCTTAGGTCTAATAAGACCTGTGCTTCAAATGTATACAGAAGAAACCCTTAAAATATTGCTATTGCTGGGTTATATCTCTGTCAGCTTGCTTAGTTGGCTGGGCTTTTCTCAGTAGTGTTGTAATTTTATGTGGCAAGGTTGTGGTGAAGGGGGGTGCTGTAGGGGTGGCTTCTGCAAGAAGCAGCTAGAAGCTCTCTTTAGGCCCAAGAGAATAAACACCAGCTGATTCAAGGCTAGAGTCGTTGACCAAGGCCAAGCCCACCAGCGATGATCATAGCACCTCTGGGAATCACATTTAGTAGAAAAAGAAATGCAAGTAGCCACTTTTTGTCACCAGAGAAGGGAGTGAGAGGATGTAAGAAACTATGCAGACACCAACATCAGGGAAGAAGGTTGGGGGGAGGGTGAAGGGAATGAGGTGCTCCAAGCGCTGGAGAGACATTCCCCTGCAGCCCATGGAGAAGACCATGGTGAAGCAGGCTGTCCCCCTGCAGCACATGGATGATAATGGGGAGCAGAGATCCCATCTACAACCCGTGGAGGACCCCATGCCAGAGCAGTTGGAGACACCTGAAGGACACTCTGACCCCATGGGAAGCCTGTGTTGGAGCAAGTTCCTGGCAGTGACACCTGCAGCCTGTGGAGGGACTGACTCATGACACAGCAGGTTTGCTGGGGGACTTGTGACTCTGTGGGGGACCAGGCTGGAGCAGTCTGGGTTTGAAGGTTGGCACCCCATGGCAGGGAACCACACTGAGGCAACTGGTGAGGAGCTGAAACCGTAACAGAAAGGACTCACATTGGAGAAGTTTGTGGAGGACTGTCTCATGTGGATGGGACCCCATGGTGCAGCAGGGGAAGGGTGTGAGGAATGCACCCCCAGCTAAGAAGGAAAACAACTCATGACGAACTGACTGAAACGCCCATTCCTCCATTCCCTGCCCCTCCCCATGCCACAATGAGGAGGAAGAAGGGACCAAAATCACGACTAAAGTGAAGTCTGCTAAGAAGGGAGGGGTTAGGGGAGGTGCTTTAAGATCTGGTCACACTTCTCATTACCCGACTCTGGTGTCACTGGTTGTGCAGTGCAGTGTAATAAACTAGAGAGTTTTCTTTCCTTTATTCTGTGTTGAATCTGTTTTGCCCATGATGCTAATTGTGGAATGATCTCTCCCTGTCCTTATCTCGACTCCTGAGACTCTCAATATATATTTTCTCCCCTGTCCAGCTGAAAAGTGGAATGATAGAGAAAAAGGTGGGCATCTGGCCTCCAGCCAGGGTCAAACACCACAAGTAGGTATCTTCTTTCTCTGAATATGGTCTATGTGGATATTTGGACTTTCCAGATATTAAACCTACGTTTTTTGCTGGTCTAGAAAAAGAACTAGGGCTCAAGTTCTCACATAAGCACAGATTGCATCCACAATTACATCACCATCTCTGGCAATGTTTTTGTCTCCCTAAGTCAAAACCTGGGGTGGCTTATGAGTTTATGAGAGTCAGAATCCATTCGCTGGAGGCACTAAGGACCAGCCATCCTGTTCTGGATAGAGAAGGAGTGTGACTGTATGGGCCCAAATGTCATGACAAGCAGAGAAAGGCATTGTCCCTCTGTTTTCATTAGTATACACATTGCCTAAGTGTCAGAGTCCTTCTTCCTCTTTGCATTACTACATATGAGCTTGTATCCGTTCCTCTACACTCTGTTTTTTCCCTGAAGTCTGATAGTTAACTCATGCTTATTAGTTAATGCATAGGTCATTTTCATTTTGCTATTCTCCTGTGTCAAAGAGGGGCTTTTCTTAAAATCTCTGATTAGATGTATGCACATAGATGAGACATCCAGGCCCAGAAGTACATTAAACAGTATGAACATTGTCATCTAAGTCATTAATCATTGAACTAACAAAGGAACTTCTATAAGAAAAGGTAAATGCCATCAATTGCCATAACAAAGTCAATTTATCTTCACTCAAGATGACTATAGGTGCATCTTAGTATGCTCACAGCGTTACTTTTAATGAATAAGAATAGTGTCCCAATTTTTGCTCTATTTCCAGGTTAATTAAGCTCAGCCTTGATCTCCCCAGCAATCTATTATTTTCCCCAGCATCCATTTGGGGAAGTAGTTTTCAACTGTCACTGCAACCTTTTCTCGTATCATATTAAATGCAATGTACTCAATATTTCATGCATATTATGTGGATTTTTTTATGAGATGACGTATACTTTTCATTCTTGATTAGAGAAACATTTTTTAAATTAATTACTTTTAAAAAAAATTACAGTGGCCAAAGTCAATCTTGATATTCTTGTCTTTTATTGGAAAATGTAAACAATTGTTATTTTCCGTGGAATGAAGACTGGTATTTCATTATATTTGAGTTAGTGAATGGACAGGACTACTGATAACTGCCTGCAATATGTCACTGTCTAATGGGTTTGCCACTGTTATTCCAAATTGTGAAAGGAGTCATTCATTCCTATTATAGTTCCTTCAAGGAGTATCCTAATACTGCAAGAAACTGGGAAAGGAACTGTTCACCAGGGAGTGTAGTGATAGGACAAGGGACAATGGCTTTAAGCTGAAAGGGGGCAGGTTTAGGTTAGACGCTAGGAAGAAATACTTTACTATGGGGGTGGTGAGGCACTGGAACAGGCTGCCCAGAGAGGCTGTGGAATTCCCATCCTTGGAGACATTTAAGACAAGGTTAGATGGAGCTTTGGGCAACCTGGTCTAGTGAGAGTGTCCTTGCCCATGGCAGGGGTTTGGAACTAGATGATCTTTGAGGTCCTATCCAAGCATTATATGATTCTATGAAGCCACCAGCTTGCTTATAGCCTCTCCCTGATCAATCTCAGCTGTTCAGTAAAGCCAACACAGCTACACATAATGCATCAAAATTACTCTAATGAATTTGAAGACAGTCCTTTCTTGCTGGACAGAGAGGCAGCAAATTACTGTTAATGCTCTACATTGATTCATGGCAATTTTAAATATCCAGCTCCACTTCTACATGTGTGCTTAGAAGTTACTCAGAAATGTACAGGTGAACAGGCTTTGCTTTCCTAGTTTATTATCTTTCCACATTGAGTTCTGACCATCATCCATCAGCTCTTTAAAGTAAGCACTCATTTGCTTGGCTATTTTTACCAAGTAGAAAGCAACAACTGAAGTACTCTCCCTGGAATCTGAGCATTTTCTCCTACTGCATGAAAGCTTTTCTTCTTTCATGTTTACCCTGGAAATGAACTGCATAAAATATTGCAGTCTCTACCATACCACAGTTACACCCATTTTACTTCATGCACAGGAACACACACTGCATTTCACCTTTCAGATGCAGCCTTTTTGTGCGGACCTGGGCTCATGGGCATTGGTGTCTGTACTGCAAACAAAATTAGTTTTGCAACTATGGGTCCTTTTTTTCTTTTTTTGTTTTGCTGCTTTTTATTTTAATTTATTATTTTATAAACAAATTATTACATTTTATTTCTTCTGTCATGTAGTCAGCTTCTAATTTACTTTTAAACTGATGAGAACACCATCTTAAAAAATTTATGAAAGGTCAGTTAAAAGACCCCAGTGCAAAACCCAGTCAGGAATCTACCATCGTGAGATAGCTACAGTCTCAAGTTAGGCATGATCTCTACATCATACTTGGGGAACAAACATCTTAGCATACAATTTTCAATAGTCAGTACAATCATAAAAATCAGACAGTAGGGTAGCTGAGATTTAATCTTATCACACAGAATCACAGAATCACAAGTTTGAGAAAGACCTTTAAGACCATCGAGTCCTATACTAAACCATATCCCTTTACTCATATGAGTATATCCTCATATACTTTTTTTTTAAACACATCCAGGGTTGGTGACTCAACCACCTCCCTGGGCAGCCTGTTCCAGGGACTGACAACACTTTCACTGAAAATTTTTTTCTAACATCTAATGTGAACCTGCCCTGGCACAGCTTCATGCCATTTCCCCTTGTCCTATCTCCTGTCACCTGGCTGAAGAGACCACCACCTACGTCTCTACAAGCTCCCTTCAGGTACTTGTAGGCAGTGATGAGGTCTCCCCTCAGCCTCCTCTTCTCCAGACTAAACATCCCCAGCTCCCTCAGCCGCTCCTCATAGGATTTGCCCTCCAGCCCCTTCAGCCTGGTTGCCCTTCTCTGGACTTGTTTAAGGACCTCAATGTCCTTCTTATGGTGAGGAGCCCAGAACTGCGCACAGTACTCGAGGTGTGGCCTCACCAATGCCGAGTACAGGGGCACAATCACCTCCCTAGACCTACTGTCCACACTATTTTTGATACAAGCCAAGATGCCATTGGCCTTCTTGGCTGCCTGGGCACGCTGCTGCAGTCAACCAACACCCCCAGGTCCTTCTCTGCCTGACAGCTCTCCAGCCAGTCTCCCCCAAGCCTGTAGCACTGCATGGAGTTGTTATGTCCCATGTGCAGCACTCTACACTTGGCCTTGTTTCTGATTAGGAAATGAGTAGGAAATCGTTTTCCATTTCCTAAATCTAAGCCTTAATCACCAGCCTACATTATAGTTACTAAGATGGATATTTGCTTCTTGCTTTTAAAGCTACAGAAAGATACCTTCATCAGAGATTTCCATCTGAACCTGAAGAAAGGATGGCATCTCTTCCAGTAAATGAGGTGCATATGCATGAGAGGAGAGCAGGACTTCAGGCAGACTTAGGCTATGCTGTATGTCATCGGTAGACAGGCAGATCAAGACAACTATCCTTCCTGACCCACCAGCAGATCATTATTTCTCTTTGAGTGCTGTAAGATTACAGGTACCTAACACTAGTACCTGCACTGTATGACAGAGGCATAGAAATTCAACATCTCATATTTGTCTCCTAAAGTCCTCTGCAGCACTAGCCTTCAAAAAGTAGTGCTCAACTTGAACCAAGAGTTGTACACACATGCTCCTTTATCCTGAGGAATACAGTCAAGCAACCAAAAAAGAAAGCAATGTTACTGCAGATGTTATTGCTAAGCCATTTTCCATCATATTTGAAAGGTCATGGAGAACAGAAGAGGTGCCTCAGGGCTGCCATTCCAGTCTTCAAAAAGAGAAAGGTCGATACAGGAAACTACAGGCCAGTCAGTCTAACCTCTACCCCGGAAAAGTGATTAAACACCTCATTCTGAGGGTCATCTATAAGCATATGGAGGAAGAAAGGGTTATAAGGAGTGGTCAACATGGAATCACCAAGGGGAAATAATGCCTGACCAATCTGATGATGCCATCATTCTATGATGGCATGATTATCTGGGTAGATGAGGGGAGGACAGTGTTGTCTGCCTTGATTTCAGCAAAGCTCTTGACACTGTCTCCCATAACATCTTCATAACCAAGCTTAGAAAGTGTGGGTTGGATGAGAGGACAGTGAGGTGGTTTGAGAACCAGCCAGCTGGCAGAGCCAAGAAGGTTGTGATAAACACCGCAGAGTCTGTAGAGTTGGAGACCTATAGCTATTGGTGTGTTTTGGGGGCTGCATTCTTTCCATCCCTTTCACCAGCTTTGATGCCCTCCTCTGGATACATTCAAGGCCCTTCACACCCTTCCTAAATTGTGGGGCCCAGAACTGCACAAAGTATTCGAAGTGAGATCAAACTAATGCTGGGATAATCACCTCTTTGACAAGCCAGTTGCACTGTGTTTGAATCATTAAAAGATCTTGAGTGCACCCCATGATGATTTAGTGAGCTGGCCATGAAGACAATTTCCTTTAAATAAAGGGTTTTTTGTTCTAAGCTTCCGGTGCCATTTGAATTTGCCTGGCTGGGCCTTTTATCTCAAAGGAAAGACAAGAACTATTGACCCCATATTGGTTTCAGCAAATCAGAATATGAAACGAGGCCGTTGATTTCAGCTTTCAATTAAATGGCTAATTAGACAAAAATTCTTTGTCAACAGGGAATATCCCAAATTCATACAGGCAGCAGATGCAGCACTTAGATGAATAATATTCCTCAAACTGACAACCATGAAAGAAAAGCTTAGGAGAAACACTCCATCCCTGGAGACATTGATAAGGATGCCATCTGACAAGGCATCAGCAACAAACTGAGCATATGTGATTTTAACACCTTCACCATTATAATCAAAGAATTGGTTTCATGATGCATGCTTTTCTCTTGATTATACCCCTTTCTTTCTGAGAGAATTAAATGCTATGATTTTCAGAGCTGTGACAATAAGCTACATATACAGCTTTGACCTTTACTGTACTTCCTGCTGTAATTGGCTGATTATGTCTTTGGCAGGAGGGATAATGGTCCTATAGCCATTTCAGAAAAAATCTAGTCATTTGCAATCATTTTTCACACATTTATAGAAAAACAAATCAAAGACAATTATTTACCAAAGGTGGTAATATGGCTAACTATGATTCAAGGATAAAGATGGACAATTTTTTTTCTGATGAAAACAAAAGGTCTGTTCAGGTAACCTTGAGCTCCGTGAATTTACCAGGTATGGTGTTGTGTTGTTTTGGTAGAGAAAAAATGTGATAATAAAACTGTATCAGCTTTGTTTCTTAATAACAAAGCCAAACTTAATATCTAAATAAGAAAATAGGAGGCTTAAAAAGCAGTATAATATTTCATTTTTGTTTGAGCAAAATGAACCAGATTCAGAGGTCTCTGTTTATTTTATCAAGGAGAAATAAAATCCAAAAAGCTAATGTGAAAATATTTCTGCCCCGCTTAGACTTGTGCAGCTATTCACCCATTTCTGCCTACAAGTTCTAAAGAACATTCTTAATGGCAGTTTCTCTAACCAAAGACTTGAAGATTTTAAATGGCAGTGTTCAAAACAACCAGTTGCAGCTGAATTTGTTTGAGGAAAAGACATGAAACTAGACTTCTCTCACTGAGAGTATAACAAGCATCTTCATACTGAAATAACTTGATTATTCTGCGCTTTGATGCTCTGATCTACTTTGTAGCGGAATGAAGTGGCATTAGTTGATTGCATTTGAGGAGGCAGGAGGAGATACTATGTGGTCCCATGAAGGTTAACAACACTGATGGTTTTAACAAGGGTAGCTCATCTACTTCCATAGATATATTTGTATGCTGTTTAGAAACTTGGAAACAGCCTGCTCTCAATACCTCATTTCTGAAGCCAGTCAAGTAACATGCAATAACTTTTAATATCAATGATAGTTGATGCTCATGCTTCTGGTGTTTTACTTATCAATGTACAGTTTATAAGGTTACTCTGCAGCAAGGTTCCTCATGTGATGGGTTACAGTCCAGATCCGGAAAACTAAACTTCACCAGGATTCCCTCAACTCCAGATTCACAATTCTAGTGGGAGACTCTGTTTTTATTAGTGTTTTCCCTGTCCTTCAGGGAGCAGCTGCTCAGTTTTCAATTCAGATATGCAGCATCTGGCTGGCCCAGAAGAAGAGCTGGCTTTCTGTTTCCTACTAAACAGATCTCAGCAACATTTCCCAGCAGATCTGAATAAAAATTAACCATTGCAGTGCAAGCCAGGTTCTATGGAAAGAGTCCCAGATAGTACTGATGAGGCTGATAAGAGCAAGGCACTCTCTGAAGAACATCAGGGTTTATTACCTCCTGAGTAAATGTCAAACTCTACTTGCTTTCTTCAGAAGTTCACTTTACTCACACATAACTTTATTCTTAAATTCTGAGGTAAAGATGTTTCCTGAGATTGACCTCAGCACAAATCACATTATTCATAAAATCCATTTGTATAAAGATCTCAGCATCAAAACAATAGAAGCAATAATGTCATTACTAAATAATGGGAACCTTGTGAAGAAAACTACTAAAAAGACTCAGCCGAAGACCTTGCAAATTGCACTCCTGAGAAAGAGTGAAAAGCTCACAGGTAA
Organism: Gallinula chloropus; assembly: GCF_964237585.1. Taxonomy (NCBI): domain Eukaryota; kingdom Metazoa; phylum Chordata; class Aves; order Gruiformes; family Rallidae; genus Gallinula; species Gallinula chloropus. Next base: position 19,551,818 of record NC_140086.1, read on the forward strand.
AATGTCATGAGCAGAACGTGCATTTTCTCCAGTTGGAAAGTGGAGTGACTTTCTCCACTTTCATATTCCAGCAGACCTTCGTTTCACAATGTCCAGCACAGAGCAGAAATATTTTTTAAGTGCTACCAGAAGCTATTCCTGGAGTTTATGTATAGAAACACAGAACAACAGAAAAAATAGAAACCCAGGTATTTTTTTCTGTTCCCCAGGTTCCAAGTCCAGAAGCCATTTGTTCTGTGGTGGGTTAACCTTGGCTGGACACCAGGTGCTTGCCAAGACACACTGTCACTCTCTTCCTTAGCAGGACAGGGAAGGGGAGAAAAATAAGATGAAAAAACCCCACATTGCACAAGAAAAATAGAGTTTAACAAAGCAAAAGATACAGAGTGCATGTGGAAGCAAAAGAAAATAAAAGATTTATTCTCTATTTCCCATCAGCTGGTAATGTTTGGCTGATTCATGGGAAGCATGGCTTCCAACATCATGGTTGCTCCAGAAGACAAACGCTGTAATAGTTAAGAAATGCCCCTCACTTCCTCCTCCTTTCTCTCAGCTTTTATTGCTGAGCAGACATCACATGGTATGGAATACCCCTTTGATCACTTAGGGTTAGCTGTCCTGGCTGTTTCCCCTCCCAAAATCTTGACTACCCCAGCCTACTGGTGAAAGGGAAATGTTGGAGAGACAGCCTGGGCGCTGTGCCAGCACTGCTCAGCACTGCTGGTGTGTTACCAACACCCTGCTGGCTACCAACACACAGCACAGCACTATGGGGGCTGCTGTGGGGAAAGCTAACTCCATCTCAGCCAGACCCAATACAAGACCTTAGCTTCCATCTGTTTCCTTTTCATGTGTGCATCCCTCCAGACATCAAGCAAACGTTTTTTGAGGATAAAGCTAGTACAATGATCCTTCTGGAAATAAGAAACAATAACATGCTACCTCTGTGTCTCAGCTGGGGAAAACCATAAAATGAGAGGCAATTCAAAGAAAGCAATAATATTATTCATCAGACTGAATAATCTGTCTCTGAATTAGTATGAAGTTGCCATTAGTGTGACTATCAGGGTGTGCAAAGGATGTCACTTGAAGAACCATAGACCCCCAAATAGCATTGAAGGAAAATATACAGGTCAATTAATATTCAGATAATTCTTAATATTTTTCACTATAAAAGTACTGATCAACTCTTGCTTGTGATGCTTATTGCTTGTCTCTTCCCTACAGTAATCAAATAGCAATAATCATATGGGAATGCAGTCTAATTACAATAGACATTTTTTCCCCAGGTGTTTCATTGTTCAACATAAATCTCACTAAAATTTCTCATAATACCTTTCTGATCCAGCTTTGTCTGTTTCCTAAATACCGTATTTTTGAAACAGTGTCTCTATAATTAAAATTTTAAGACACTTTTAGGACCTGAAATATTTTTAGTATGCAAATTAATTACATATTTGCAATAGAATTGTTCTGGAGTTCTGATGCATGTAATTACAGATAGCTCTTAAGGGGTAAAATGTTAAGTACTTTCATACAGGATGTGGCTTCATCTCTGAGTTCCTGCAAGGCTGGTTACTAAAAAAATACTGTACATATTATTAATGAGTCCCATACTGTGCTAAACTGAAATGTGTACTAAAAATGGCATTTAGAATGTTAACCTCACAAATCCTTCATCCTTTCAAAACACCTGGTAGCAGCAAAAATACTCCTCTTAGAGAAACTACATTTGACCTTGCAGTACCCCCAAAAGCACCAGAGGTTCCTTCCTCCTCTTGCTCAATTAAACAAGGCTCTAAGCACTTGCTGTCACCTCTGCATTTGTGTGTTACCAGTTAAAAGTGTTCTTGCTGCACGATTCACATCTGTGACAGCAGCTGAGAAAACATTTTATTTTTATCTCCCTGTGTGCCTAACTCCTTCACTTGTTGCTATGAATTAAGTAGACCCCTCACACTACCTTCCTTGTTACAGCTGTTTTCCCTCAGAGCACAGATGCCTCATGACTTGCAGGGAGCATTTTTCCTTGACTCCAGGGTCTCACCAAACCTTTCACAGTCTTTAAGTAAACCCACCTCTCATGCTCTGCATGAAATGGTATTCAGAACATATTTTATCCTAAAGAAATTGGGTCAAAATATGAAAGTCTATCTCGTGTCATCTGCTTCTTTGTAAATACTGAAATACATAAAAGCTTTGTCAGGCATTGTGCAGCAATCTATACAAAGTCGAAAAAGCCAAGGTAAAGTGGTGGTTTCCCTTCAGTAAAGTCTACAGACATTAACAGAAGCACTTAAGGACTTCACTTAACGGCACCCTCCTCGTCACACTGTTGAACATATCCAACATAACACAAATCTATGACATCTCTGAATGCATTTCAGCCTTATGGCATGAATAGGACACTATTCCATGTCACTATCCTCTTGCACATAGCTGGTCTAGCCAACAAGCATGTGATCAGGAGTGCAGTGAGCACCTCAGGAATACACATTTCGTCCTGTGATCCAGCAACCACACACACGTGCTCATCATGTGACCAGGTACACACCTGTCATTCAACAAAAATGCCATGTTTAAATGTTCAAGAAAGATGGGGGACCACTGGAGAAAGTCCAGCAGAGAGCTACAAAGATGATTGGGGTGCTGGAGCACCCCTTGTATGAGGAATGGCTGAGAGAGTTGGGTCTGTTAAGTCTGGAGAACAGAAGACTGAGAGGAAATCTGACAAGTCCTCAAAAATATCTAAAGGGTCGGCGTCATGAGGGTGACACCAGACTCTTTTCAGTGTTGCCCAGTGATTGGACAAGGGGCAATAGGCACAAACTGGAACACAGGAAGTTCCATCTCAACATGAGGATATTTCCTGCCACAGAATGTCATGCCCCAGTTATAACTGGGGAATCTAGCCCAGAAGGGCAGATTCTCTGCTGAAAACAGATGGGGCAAATGTGGGGTTTTCGCAAGTGGTGATCAACTGTGTTTGTGCACCACTTGTTTTTTGGTGGTGGTTGTTGTTGCCATGATCATCATCATCATAGAATCATAGAATCATAGAATGGCATGGGTTGCAAGGGACCCCAAGGATTGTGGAGTTCCAACCCCCTGCCACAGGCAGGGACACCAACCTCCAGGCATGATCTAGACAATGTTGCCCAGGGCCACATCCAATCTGGCCTTGAACATTCCCAGGGATGGGGCATCCACCACCTCTCTGGGCAGCCCGTTCCAGCACCTCACCACTCTCTATAAAGAACTTCCCCCTAATATCTAATCTAAACCTTCCCTCATTTATCTTCAATCCATTCTCTCTTGTCCTGCCATTGTCTACCCTTTTAAAAAGTTGATTCTCCTCCTGTTTATATGCTCCCTTCAGGTACTGGAAGGCTGCAATGAGGTCCCCCCGCAGCCTTCTATTCTCTAGGCTGAACAGGCCCAGCTCCCTCAGCCTCTCTTTGTAGGGGAGGTACTCCAGCCCTCTAATCATCTTCGTGGCCCTCCTCTGAACCCTCTCCAACAGTTCACAGAATCACAGAATCACAAGGTTGGAAAAGACCTTTAAGATAATCAAGTCCAACTGTTCCTGTCCTATAGCTAAATCACATCCCTAAGTACCTCATCTACCCGTCTTTTAAACACATAAACAAGTTACACATCTTTCTTGCATTGCAGGCCCCAGATTTGGACACTGTACTCCAGATGGAGCCTCATGAGGGCAGAGTAGAGAGGGACAATCACCTCCCTCTCCCTGCTGGCCACCCCTCTTCTGATGGAGCCCAGGATAGCATTGGCCTTGCGAGCTGCAAGAGCACACTGCTGGCTCATGTTAAGTTTCCCGTCCATCAGAACCCCCAGGTCCTTCTCATCATCTTCATCTTCTCCTTCTTCTTCTTTGATTTTTATCTTATTAAACTGTCTTTGTCTCAACCCATGAGTTGGATTGTTCTTCTCCCTATCCCACTGGGGAGGAAGGGGTGAGCAAGTGGCTGCATGGTGCTCAGTTACCCACTGGGGTTAAAACATGACAGTCTTTTTTGGCAGCAAACATGGTGCATGAAGGGTTGAGATAATGACAGATCTGCCCAGAGCATGTTAAACCAGAATTTTTATAGGCATTTGTTGTATTGGTTTAGTCGTCACTTGTCACAATGTTGTTTTGTTCACAGAGCTGTTCTCGGAGTCCTGTCATGTAACACCTGACTTGCCACATATACTGGCTATCAGTGTTTCTGTGTGGTTTGTCACCCCTCGGTGGGTTTGGGATTAAGGTTATCACCCTCCCCTTCGGCAATGCTATGCTGTGATAAAACCGTTGATAGCCAGACCAGCTGGGTATTTGCATTCAGGAGGGCTGAATGTGTTCAGCAGTGGGCGGTTTCATCTCCATACTTCGGGAGCCATCTGTCGGGAGCTATTAACAACTACACCTTACCTTGTCTACTTGGAGAGCCACTTTGTGGGGGACACACCTTCCTTCCCCCTCCCCTTCTCCTCCAGGCTAATTACAATAGCTCTTGAGAACGCTGGATATCCCTAGGATGTTCAGACCAGCATTTTTAGGTCTCCTGAATATAGCTGAGGTCTTGTTTAACGTTAAACAGCTATTTAAGGATACCACCCAGAGATCAACCCTTGTGGGAGGCACTGTGGCTACTCAAATTCCAGCAACAGGCACTGCAATGACTCTAACCCCCACAACAAGCACTGTGGCTACTCAAATGCTGGGGATAAGCACTGCAACTGAACCAGCAAACCAACCCATGCTGGTGTCAGCTGCCCCTGCACAGAAGAAGAAATGGACACAGACGTTAACTCATTTGGTAAACTATGCTGAAACAGTGCCATCACAGGAACAGGAGTGAGACAGAACCAGCAACTTGTCACCTGACTGCTCTGATGCTGGGATAGTGGCTCAGCAGCCTGGAATTACAGGGAAGGGAAGCCAAGCAGCTGGGATCCCAGTCCAGAGAAGGGGTCATTGATGGGACAACTGGAAAAGGGACACAAGACCTCAGCCTCTGGAGGTGACATTTGTCAGGCGTGAGGGAAAGGTATCCCTTCAAAGAAGATGTTAAATGTCACCAAGGCAAGTGGAGCACCACAGAGAGAAGTATCCAGTACCTGAGGGAATTAGATATCTGGGAGATGGTTTATTATGGCCCAGACAACGTGCATTTGCCTAAGACCCAGATGAAGTCCAATGTATCCAACCCATGTGGAGGACACTTCTACGAAGTGCACCATTTTGCATGTGCAAAATCATTGACAGTAGTGGATTGGAATGATGAGGAGGCACCAACAGTGAATGAAGTGGCTGCCCATCTCTGGAAATATGAGAAAAATCTTACTTCCTCCCTATAAGCCTGTGTATCAGCTCTGGAAAGACTGTCCAAAAAAATCTGAAAACCTGTTAGAGATAGTCTCCAGGAGACCCAGCATGTCCAGTTCTCCACTTGTATGGACCACTATCTCTGTTGTTAAGAGCACATGTTTCTCTGCTCAAGAGAAAGGATATAGAGAGGCACACACTGTCAGGCACCCTGTGGTTTTACCTGTGACCAATATGAGGAAGTGAGATGGAAAATGTACCTCAACCCTTGTGTCACAAGTACAAACAAGGAAAAACAATCTCAAATAAAGATTCTTCCAAGAAAATTGCTGCTCCAGTTTCCAGTGGACAATACCCCAGACAGAGTAGGAGGACTGATCTTATGGAAGAAGCTTCTGATTCATATTTACAAGGAGCAACAAGGATGAAATTTGACCCCACATGTGCCACACAAACTGATTCATTGGCAATGAATGCTATGACCAGTGGCCCTGCCTCCAGCCAGGTGGAGGAAAAGGACAATCAGATTTACTGAACTCTGTGAATTCAGTTGCCTTACTATCAACCCCCCAGGAGTACAAAGCTGTAGTAGATACCAGTGCACAGTGTACCCTAATGCTATCAAACCATGAAGGGACAGAACCCATCTGTATTTCTGGATTGACAAGGGAGATCCCAACAGCTAACTGTACTGGAGGCTGAAGGGAGTATAACTGGGAATGACTGGGAAAAACACCCCATTGTTACTGGCCCAGAGGTTCTGTGCATCCTAGGCATACACTGCCTCTGGAGAGATTATTTCAAAGGCCCAAAAGGGTGCCAGTGGGTTTTTTGGTATAACTGCCTGTGAGACAGAGGAAACCCAAGCTTTCTTAGGCATTGTGGGTTTCTGGAGAAAGTATATCCCAAATCACGGCCTGACTGTAAGCCTTACTTATGGTTCTGAAGCCCAGCGCCTCCTGGCACCCCAACTGCCAGTCCTGAGCTTGATGTTCAAAGCAAGGGCTCCCTCTACACATCACACAACTGATGCTATGTGGAGTAGGTATGTCACACTGATCACGCAGTGGGCTCAGATAGGAAACCCCAGTCACCTGGGAATCTTGGAAGTAATTTTTGAACTTCCAAGTTCAAATTTTTGAAAGCTAAAAATTTCAAAATATTGCCAGCAGAGGAGGTGACACAGGCTGAAAAGGCCCTACTATATAATAAACTACCAGAGAATGAGAAGCACTATGCCCTGTTCAATGGGAAAGCACTGGACATGGAAGGCTGCTGTATGGAGTCCTATACTATGAGTTGCAGAAACTGCTGAAGGTAAAAGTGAATCAAGTCAGCTTGCAGGGGTGAAAGCCATCCAGTTGGCTTTACATATTGTTGAGCAAGAAAGGTTGCCAGTACTTTATCTCTACACTGACTCATGGATGATGGAAAATGCCCTGTGGGAGTGGTTACAGCAACAGAAACAGAGCAACTGGCAGCACAGAGGTAAACCCATCTGGACAGCCCAATTGTGGCAAGATACTGCTGCCTGGCTGGGGAATCTAATTGTGAAAGTATGTCATGTTTTCCACTCCCAGATGGTTCCAGTTATGCCCATGGTGACTGACTTGCCATGTGAACATAGTGAATGACTAACCTGCAAACCACAAAAGAAATATCAGTTAAGTTCAGACTTAAGCCTTTATCTTATTAGACACTGTAATTTTATTTCTCTCCTTTCCCTGCAATAATTTTTAATCCAGGTTTTCAGACTGGAAAAACTTATTAAATACAACTGATACTAAGCTTTGGCTTCAAAACCTACTACAAAAAGGGAAGTAACAGTCAGGAAAACCCATAATCAACTTTCTTTAGGAAAATGAACTATGATATATTTTTTCTTGCATGTCCTGGAGGAACAGTTCTTCAGATCTTTCGTTCTTCCAGTTGGTCCCTGACAATACTCCCTCTCCAACTTTCTTGGTGGCCCTCTTCATGTGCTGGAAAGCTGCAGTAAGATGTCTCTGGAGCCTTCTCCCGGCTGAATAACCCTAACTCTCAGCCTGTGATCCATCCCTGTGATCATCTTTGTGGCCCTTCTCTGGACTTACTCCAACAGGTCCATGTCTTTCTTGTACAGGGGACCACAAAGCTGAACACAGCACTTCAGGTGGGATCTCACAACAGTGGAATAAATAGTGAGAATCACCTCCTTTAGCCTGTTGGTCATGCTGGTTTTGATATAGCCCAGGATACAGTTGGCTTTCTGGGCTGCAAGCACATATTGCCAGCTCATGTTGAGTTTTTCATCAATCAACACAGCCAAGTCCTACTCTGCAGGTCTGTTCTTAATCACTTCCCTGCCCAGCCTGTAGCTGTGCTTGGGATTGTGCCAACCCACGTGCAGGACCTCACACTTGACCTTATTGAACTTCATGAGGTTTGCATGGGCTCACCGCCCAACACTATCCAGGTCTTTTATACAGACAAACACACAAACACACACACACACATATATATAGAGACACACTTGTATATATGCACACATAGTATGGGAGCCACATGAAATAACATCTGTTCCAGTACACATATATTATGCATATAATATATATATTGTACCTATATGTATATAGATACATATGTTATTATAAGTGAGAATCACATTACCATATGTACCTTTATGTACATTCCTATCTGTATGTATTTTTATTAATGCATTCACACTTACATGAATACATATATATGTGTGTGAATATACACATATATGTATAGATGATTAGGACTACCATGGTTGAAATACTTGCATTCAGGCCTTAGAGAAGAAAGGTCAGGTAGTCCTGACATTGACCAAGCCATTACAGGCCGATGTCTAAACTGTTTCTACTTCTTGCGATGCTTATATGAATTCATATTGCCTCCAAACCATCAGAGGGTGGGTTTTGAGTCATACCTCCCCACACTGTGTATGGGCATGGTTGCATAAAAGAACAAAGACAGCAATCATGGCACTGGGACATGGTACCTGAAAGGCTTTGTAACTATTCTGGCTTGAAGAGCACATCCAGTGTGGCCTAGTGCTTGTTCTTTCTTTGGGAATGCAAGGGGATCAAGTAGGAGTTGCCTTAATCTCACATAAGAACTCACCATCTCTGAGGGTTCTTCAGCTTTTTCTCCACCTGAAAAGGCAAACAGGCATTTCTCCTCCATGACTGCAATCACCCAATTCAACTAAAATAATTTTTCTTTCACAGGAGGGTAAGTGGGAGAACTGTTGGTTTGCATGGGCTGGGTCACCGCTCCCATGGGGAAATCCACATGAAATACTCAGGGAAATAGGAACTGTAAAAGAGAATAGTCATAAAAGCAAACTCTTCATGTGCATCTGTAGATGAAGGAAAGTAATACTTTTTGCTCTTCCTTGGTACTTTGTAAGGCTATATCAATCAATCTTTAACAAACTGCTTTATTTCCTAGCTGTCCACAACCAGTTTTCTTCTCCATTTCCACAAAAGTGTCTATCCATCCATATTCTTACCTTTTCACTACAGCACAGGAAGATAAGGCAGGAAAGCCTGTTTGAGGACCAAGAAATCACATCTGTTTCTGTCCAAATATTAAGATGGTCCAAGGCAGGCTGACAGGAGACATTGTCTCACCAGCACTCTCCAACTCTTAATCCGAAGGCCACCGTGTCAAAACATCCCTAAAATATTTTTAACTCATTCACAGGATGTTGGACAGATTTTCATTACTTCCATTAAATCTTCAGTGTTCCTTGAGAATATACCCAGTTTCATGAAAAACATCTCCTCATGGACTCCTTACATGTTTTCGGATTGCAACTGAGAGGCCCACCCAAGAGAACCAATGTAGTGAGGAGGCAGAACAGGGAACAGGAAAGTACTACAGAGCCCAGAGGTGTAATGAATATTTCATAACTTATAGAAAGCAGATCATCTAATTTGGGCAAGCTGAAGAGAGATTTGCTTTTTGGCCTGGACCTTCAATCATTCAGCTGGGACATAAAAGACCTTTAACTTCCACTCTGCCTGGTTGGAAACTGGGGGTCCTTTATGTTGGCTGTTACTTGAGTCCATTTGTTATCTATCTGAAAGCTTTTTGTTGGTTTTGGTTCACAGCTTGCAAAACAAATGCAAATGCTTTCAGATGTGAAGATACTCTGCAAGATGGGAGCCATATTTTCAGCCAGTCTCCACATGTCAACACTGGTAAACCTTCAAAAAGGCATCACTTGACCACTTACAGATTACTGGGAAATGCTACCTGAAAAACAAGAGGCAGCCAATCCCGGTGATGAAATACTAGGACTAAATTGATAATAGCATTTTGTAATGATTTCAAGGGCAGGAAATCTGGCTTCAAGGCTCAAAGATGGAGCAGCTGAGGGTGGGCTCCATCCTGCTGGGGAGGTTGAGACACAATTCACCCTGGCCAATGGCTGCTGCTTTTCAACCAAGGCTCTAAGGCCTGAACTACAGCCCTGTTGCACCACAACCCTGCCCTGCCCTGCCCAGCCATGACCACCTGTGGCTCCGTGGCCTGGGCAGCCTTGTGTAAATCCAGGCCTGGAGGTTGGTGTCCCTGCCTGTGGCAGGGGGGTTGGAGCTCTATGATCCTTGGGGTCCCTTCCAACCCAGATTCTATGATTCTGATGTCTTGGGCTGAGGTTGCCCCAATGCCCTGCTCTTCAGAGCAGAAACACCTTCCAGGGAAGCAGCAATGGGCTTCAGGGAGTTGAGAGCCTGCAAGCTACCATAACCCCCTGCACCCACACCCCTCTTTTTCACATACTGCTGTACCCAGGAGTGGAGGCAACACAAAGTCATGGAAACTCTAACAAGACTGCTTCAGATGGTGGGCAGAGTCTTAAAAGCTGCTCAGTTTGAGTTTCACTTGTAATTCATTGAGCCTGTGCCCTGGATTTCTGCCAGACTGGTGCTGTTTAGCTTCTTGCTAAGGCAGAGTGCATTACTCCATTCACACAACGCTTATATTGCACAGTGATGTTAAATCTACTTGCAGCCCTTATCTCCTCTCAAATGAAACACTGAAAGAAGCACTTGTAAGTCATGTGTCTGGAACCAGCAGCTGGAAAACTGACTTTCCAATTGCTTCCAAGATTTTCAGCGAGTGTCACAACCTATTCGCAGAGCACTTGCCCTTCCACGGAGCAGTGTGTGTGGCAGGGACCTCAGCAGCCATGCTGCAGGGGATGTGCTCTCAGGGCACTCAGAGCAGCTCAGGGCTGAACAAAATAAAGCTCCCACTTTGGCGGAGAGATTATCCACCTCAAGCAGGTAAGTGTCTTGGAGCAGAGGAAGATTTCCCAGGCTTTTGGCCACCTCAGAAGGAGAGACAGTTATTTAGAATGAAACAGGGGAATGAAAAGGGGAATGGCCTGTGATAAGGCACATACCACCCCAGGAAAGGGATTCATCCTGACAGATACATTTAGTTGAGGTAACGATAAACAAAATTAAAAAGTGGGAAAAAAGGGATCATGCTCTTACTTGAAAATACAAAATTCACCTACAAAATGTACTTCTTTTAAAGATCAGCATTATAAAAGCCAGAATGCTACTCTGAATCATTACATGATTAGTCTCTGAGCTGGTTTTATGCTACTCGTTTAGTGCCAGCTGTCTCCTAGGCATCATTTGCTTCCCTTCAGCATCAATGAAAAAAAATCCCTATTTGCCATGGAGATCCAATTGTGGCTCACAAGGCAGTGTCCACAACTATTATTTGGCTCAAAGATAAGGAAAATCTACTGGTCTGTTAAATCCTGCCCCCTCCCATCATAGCCTTGTCTTGCTCCCATCTGCCATCTTGTGGCAATAAAAATGTAATTCAGCTCTATTTAAAACTATCATTCCAGACAGCGATGCAGCGAAGCACCAAGCAATGCACGGTTGCCCATCCCCCAGTTAATAGCTTCTTCCCTCCCAATGTTTCTAGCACCTCGTGTCATGTTAGGAACACACATGGTAACAGGGAATTAATCTTTTCCCAAAACTCGGTGACAAGTCTAAACTAAATACTCCCATCAACAGGTTAGAAGAGGTTTAGAGTGTGAAGGGAAGATTAGATTGGGTTAATAATATGTTATATCATGTGTGTTTTTTTCTGGGACAGGGTGGGTTTTTTTTATAGTAGCTACTTTGAGGTAATATTTTGGATTTGTGCTGAAAACAGTGTTGATAAAAGAAAGATGCTTTCATTATTGCTGAGCAGTGCTCACACAGAGCTGAGGTCTTTTCTGCTCTTCACACTGCCCTGCCAGCAGGTTGGCACAAGAAGTTGGAAGGGGACACAGACAAGACAGAGGACCTAAAGTGATCAAAGGGATATTCCATACCATATGATGTCATGCACAGCATATAAAGGTGGGGGGAGAAAAAGGAAGAGAGAGGAGCATTTTGAGTGATGGCATTTGTCTTTCCAAGTCACTGTTATGCATGGTGGAGCCCTGCATTCCTGGAGACGGGCCACCTACCCATGGGAAGTGGGGAATTAATTCCTTGTCTTGCATTACTTGTGTGCTTTACCTATTAAACTGCCTTTATCTCAACCCATGAATTTTCTCAATTTTACCCCTCTCTGCCCCATCAAACTGGTGGGGAGTGAGTGAGAAACTGTGTGAAGCTTAGCTGATGGCTGGGCAAAACCACAAAATATTGACAGGTCACGAAACCAGAAATTAAACCTATTTCAATGTGATGTACAGGCCACAGCTGTTGAGGAAAAAAGGGGCAGAAAGAAAGGGCAGGAACTGCAACAGAGAGCTATGTCTCAGTTTCAGAAGAGTCACTAAAGTTATGCTGGGTATTACTGTTGTGGTTGTGTGGTGGTTTGACCCTGGCTGGAGGCTAGATGTCCGCCAAAGCCACTCCATCACTCCCCTTTTCAGCTGGACAGGGGAGAAAATATTTATTGAGAGGCTTAGGAGTCGAGATAAGGGCAGGGAGAGATTATTCCACAATTAATGTCATAGGCAACACAGATTCAACACAGAATAAAGGAAAGAAAACTAATTTATTACACTACATTGCACACACAGTGAAACTAGAGTAGGGTAATGAAAAGTGCGACCAGATCTTAAAGCACCTCCCCCACACCCCTTCTTACCAGACTTCAATCTAGTCATGATTTTGGTCCCTTCTTCCCCCCACATAGTGGCCTGGGGAGGGGCAGGGACTGGGCGAATTGGAGTTTTGGGGAGTTGGTTTTCCTTCTTAGCTGGGGGGAGGGCCATTCCTCATATCCTTCCCCTGCAGGAGGCAGTCCTCTGTGAACTTCTCCAACGAGAGTCCTTTCTGTTAGGACTTCAGCTCTTCACCAGCTGCCTCAGTGTGGGTCACTTCTATGGGGTGCCGTCATAGAATCATAGAATGTCTCTCAGGCCCAGACAGCTCCAGTCTGGTCCTCCATGGGCTCACAAAGCCCCCACCCCCAGGCCCCAGCAAACCAGCTCTGGCGTGGGTCTCTGTCTGGCTCATCTCTGTGTCTCTTATCTCTCTCCACGGGCTGCAAGTGCTGGCAGAGGCTTGCTCCAACACGGGTCACAGTGTCTTCCGTGTGTCTCCATCTGCTCCAGTGTGGGGACTCTCCACAGGCTGCACGTGGGATCTCAGCCTTTTCCATGGGCTATGGGAGGACATCCACTCTACCATGGGTTTCTCCACAAGCTGCAGGGGCATCTTTCTTTCTGGCACCTGGGGCACCTCCTCCCCCCCTTCCCTGGTCTTGGTGTCTATAGAGTTTCTTACATCTTCTCACTCCCTTCTCTGGTGGCAAAAGGCAACTGCTTGTGGTTTTTTTAATTCTAAATGTGATTCCCAGAGGTGCTGTGATCATTGCTGATGGGCTCGGCCTTGGTCAGCAACAACTGCGGCCTTGAGTCAGCTGGTGTTTAGTCTGTTGGGCCTGCAGAGAGCTTCTGGCTGCTTCTTGCGGAAGCCACCCCAGCAGCCCCCCTCCTCCACCAGAACCCAGCCATGCAAAATAGGCTGGAACTGTACAGCAAGCTCCTCAGCCATGCAGAGAGGCTGCCTGTTCTCCAAACACACCACAGCTACCTTGTCACAGGCTGGCTCCTGTTCAGCCACCAGTATTGGGTATCTGGGTAAGGTTGACGGAGCACTGGAACAGGCTGCCCAGGGGGGTTGTGGAGTCTCCTTCTCTGGAGATATTCAAGACCCCTATGTCCTAGGGAGCCTGATTTGGCAGGGGGGTTGGACTCGATGATCTCTGGAGGTCCCTTACAACCCCTAAAATTCAATGAATCTGTGAATCAGCAGGAGGCATGGCTCTACAAGCAGTTTATTGCCTCTAGCAGTGTTCCATCCTACACAGGAGTCTGATTTATCCCAATTAGAGACATTTCAGATCCCCGGAGAGCCTCTGGCATCATATACACAGGTTTTGCTTTCTTGTTAGTGAAGACAGCTTCCACATTCCCCACAGCCCAGCGTCGGCACAAGCTGTTGAAGAAATCTCTTTCCTTGGCAGGGCATGCAGAGACCAAGTACAGCTCATGTCTGTAGGGGCTGGATTCATGCAGGCTGAGCACAGAGACCAGAAATGTACAAGTCAAATGCTGTTAAGATGAGCAATCTTGTGAGAAAAGGCAGGGAAGAGGAAATCCCTTAAGGTCTTTGCAGTGAATTTAATAGCTCCAACATTTACACTCATCCTATGTGATAGCATTGCTGTCAGAACAAAATATTACTAATAGTATAAAATGAGGTAAATGGAAATTAGGAAATGCCAGCGCTGAAGCTTTATGGCATAGTCACTAATTGCACAATTACACATTTAATTCTGAATGACGTCCATGGCATTATCATTCAGGCCCTTTATGACAACAGGAAGAAAATGCTGTTGCTTAGATCAGTCTTTCCTTGCTTTTTCTGTAAGGCAAGGGCTAGTCAGTATTTCAGGAAAATCTCTGCAGATCAATAAGCTCACAGAGGCTTTAGTTTATGAACAACTAAATGTCAGTCAAAGCAATAGGTGGTCATTAGGTATTTACATCTTTAGCCTTGTTTCTGTGGACAAATACATTTTGAATGAAATCTCTTCACAGACCATTGTCTGATATTTTCCTCTATACAGCCCTCAAGGTTGATTGGAATTCAGGTTAAAAGGTAGCTCTCTAGATAATTTTTGCCTCATGTTACAGAGCGAGATTAAAAGATGTGATGATTTAAGTATCTCAGTGCCTTTCTTCATGTCTGTCCCAGTGTGGTGCTGAGATAATTAAACAAACACTTCTGCAAGTAGCCCCTAATCCCATGTTTCTTATAACTTGCAATATTGTGTGAATTCCCTCACTGTTCAGTCACAGAATCACAGAGCAATTTAGGCCAGAAGAGACCTCAGGAAGTCTCTACTCTGACCTCCTGCTCAAAGCAGGCTCAGCTGTGAGAGAGACAACGTTGCTCAGGCCCATGTCCCATCAAGTTTTGACTAATCCCAAAGATAGGGACTTCACAGCCTCTCTGGGCAATCTGTTCCATTGCCTGACTGTCCTCATGGTGGGAAGGTTTCTTTATACCCTAGAATCTGCCAGTGCTTTGAACATATAAAGAATTTTAAAAATCAATTCATGTTTGTCTAAAGCTAGGCACGGCAGTTAAGGGATCCCAGTATTACCCTCAATCTGCTTTAGCCCACTGTCTGTAAAATAGGATTAATGCAACATAGTCCTGTCATGCTACTGGGAAATTGAAGTCATTACTCTTTAAGACGGTGCTGGTTTAGATAGATGAGGAATATATAGCTCTGCTTTTAAACCAAGATTAGAAGAGTGAGTAATAATAATGTTTTGGGCCAGACACTAAGAAAGACAGGCAGTCCTGGGGCGGGGGGAGGGAATATCTGTCATGGTCACAAACAAAATGCTGTGAATTAAAACATTTGTAAGTTTTTATTTCCTAACACTTCAATGCTTCTCTTTCCACCCTCAGTAAGGCCCTTTCAGTAAAGTTTCTTTGTGTAATAAAAATTAATGAAATTATTAAAACAATTTCTCTCTAATAAGACTCTAAAATACTTGGGTTTTTGGCATCAGACATCACAGGTGTAGAAATCATGAGAAGGCTTCAAAGAACATGGTGGCCTTGGTTGCATTTATTTCAGGTGGAGTAGGAAAATATTTCACATATAATGAGAAGAATTGAATCTACAGCTGTTGCCCATTAACATTTGCCACCTCCAAGAAAAAAACCTCTAAAGGAGCCATGCCACCTCATTTCAAGACGTATCTGTTCTCTTGGGTTTATTTCTTTCTTTTTTTCTTTTTTATGCTAATATTACCTCTACATAAATATGTGGACACATTTCTTAGAAGCCATTCTTGAAGCTCCTTTTGTCATGCATTCAGTGTTCACTTTTGCATGAGCTACTGTAAAGTATTACATTGTCCTGCCTCTGGATGTCAGCATTTGCCCTCATTTGGAAACATTTATAAAGTGTCCTTCGAATCACTTTTCTCTAAGAAGCCACAGTCAGACGGATTTTAGCAGATTCCAGCACCCACTCTGAAATAGTCTGAATAGTTTGGTCTGGCGTATAAGCATTTTCAAGTAATAACCATCCTGTTTAGAAAAAATTATTCTCTGTGTAATTAAGAAGGGATTTTTTAGAGGATTTCACTTCTAAGATGTAGGAGGAAGGAGCTTCAATCCTGAGTCTGCCTTTTTCCCCAACATTCAGGCTGCAAGCCCTGAGCAAGAAACAAGAAATGAGAAGAAACAGAACAGATTCAAGCTTCTGGTGTGGTAACCACTTGCTAATATGCTATCAATGGCAAAAGCCATACACAGCTTTCTCTTCTAAGCTAAAGCTTACCTCTGAGTTGAGAGATGTCCAAGGCTGCATTATTAGAATCATAGAATCATAGAATGTGTTAGGTTGGAATGCACCTTTCAAGGTCAACTAGTCCAACCCCTCTGCAGTAAGCAGGGATATCTACACTAGATCAGGTCGCTCAGAGCTCCATCAGTCCTGACCGTGAATATCTCAAGGGATGAGGCCTCCACTACATCTCTGTGAAACCTGTTCCAGTGATCTACCACCCTCATACTGAAGATTTTTTATTTTTCATTGCAGCTTGCATTATGTCCAGGTGGTGGGGACAAAGCTATAGAAAGGTAGTCTTACTCTCCTCAGGACACACTAGCAGTTCAATGACCTTCCTACATTGAAGCACCCAAAACTGTTCACAGTAATTGAGAAGGGGCCACACCAGTGGAGCACAGAGTGGGACAATCACCTCCCTCTACCAACTAGCTATTCTGTGTTTGAATAAAATAATGTAATATATAATCCAATAAACTCCAATATAAAAAACAAAAAACCCACATAAAACCACTGGAAGGAAATTATACAGTGAAGATTTAATTTCTTGATAAATAAGTGACAATTCATGCGTGCAAACCAGAATGATATGCCCCCTGTGGACATTCATGCAATCATACAAGAACAAGTTCAGTCTGACAAATATGGTGTGTTGTTAGAATACTATGCCCTGAAGCATGACCTATAGTTTTATGCTGGAATTAATGTAATTTTCTTTCATTTTTATTCATGTGATCTAAGACAACAAATATCTTCGAAGGAGGGAATAGTCAACAGTCCCTGTCAACTTGTGTATCGAAAGACACTTATTTTTTCATCAGATTTATTGTTTGACAGTTACTGAATAAGTCAGTCAGGCATAATCATTTTGTTTAATTACAAGCTCTAAAAATAAGATTTTAAAAAAAATCCCAACATTTTGAAATCTATAAGAGGGCAAATCCCTGCCATGCTAAATGGAGTCTGAATTAACCTAAAGATGATGGAGCAATTTTGTCAGAGCCCAATTTCCCCCCCTTTCAATCATTCATTAAACATTTTTATTGATGGATGCTTTAACAACCCCCAAGTGTATTGAAAATGGTGTAAATGCTCTCATATTCAAGCATGAAGATATTTTGCTGCTATGCCGCTGTCTCTGGCCTTTTGAACCAAATTTGGGACCATTACGGAAGGTGGTTTCAAAGAAGCCCATAGGACTGGACAGGATAAGCTTGTGGGTACTGCAAGAATGAGTATTGCTAGGTCAGTCTGAATCATCACTGTAAGGTCATGGAAATTAGATTAAATCCCCAATGAGTGAAAAAAGGGCAAATGTTGTACCCATCTTTAAAGGGCAAGAGGAAAAACCTGGGTAACCAGTTCACTTAACATTTAAACTTAAGAGGCAAATCTTCCTGGAGGTCATTTCCAGGCACATGAAGTACAAGAAGTTTGTACCAAAGGTACATCATGCCTGACAATCCTGGTGGGTTTCAGAGATGACGGTCAGCAAACAGCTGGAGACTCGTAGATGTGGTTTTAGCAAGGCATAAGCAGCCCATAATATCCTTACAGCCAAACCAAAGAGGCAGACTGAATAGTCAAGGCTGCTTGAACAGCTTCAGTAGCAAAGAAGCATAACTGCTTGTTTCCAATGGCAAATCACAACGAATTACTATTATTATTTGATCAGTTCTGACACTCCTGGGTACAGTGTAGTGCATGAAAATACAGTCTCTGCTGAAAAACAGACCCCTTGACAAGCTCAAGGAGAGCAAGACACCCTGAAAAATGGAAGGTGATTTAGTGATTGTGCTCTTTGCTTACTTCACTGTCAGTTACTTCTTGTTTCTTCTGTTAAGACTTTATAGATTATAGGTAGGAGCTTTATAGATATGATTGTGGTCTGATAAATGCTTCCCTACTTGTACCCTATTAACTTTGAATATAAGAGCAGAAGTATTTAATGCTGAATTTAGACAAACCCTGTATGCAGAATAGCCACCGTGTTATAATTTAAAGGCGAGATTCATGCACTTTGTTGTGCTGTTGGTTCTTTTTTAAACTGTGATTTACTCTGAATACAAAGTATCTGGGACATAAAATTCTAAAATGAATAAAGTAGCAAATAATATACAGAACTGATATGATGCTGAAGGTTATATTTAAAAATGCTGCTGAAACAAGCTGGCTGTTAACAAAACCAGCTCAGAAGAATCAGTAACACGATTATCTGGGTCAAGTTTGCAGCCTAGAAAGCTAACCATATCCTGGGCTGCATCAGAAACAGCGGGTCAAAGGAGGTGATTCTGCCCCTCTACTCTGCTCTGGGGACACCCCACCTGGAGTATGGCATCCAGCTCCAGGGTCCTCAGCAAAAGAAAGACATGGAGCAGTTAGAGCAAATCCAGAGGAGAGCCACAAAGATGACCAGGGGGCTGGAGCAATGCTCTTACAAAGACAGGCTGAGAGAGTTGGGCTTGTTCAGCCTGGAGAAGAGAAGGCTTCAGGGAGACCGTATTGGAGCCTTGCAGTACCTAAAGGGGAACTACAGGAAAGATGGAGAGGGACCGTTTAAGAGGTCATGTAGTGATAGCACAAGGGGTAATGGGTTTAAACTAAAACCCAACATATAAGGAAGAAATCCTTCCCTGTGAGGGCAGTGAGGCCCTGGCACAGGCTGCCGAGAGAAGCTGTGGCTGCCCCCTCCCTGGCAGCATTCAAAGCCAGGTTGGATGGGGCTTTGGGCAACCTGGTCTAGTGGAGGGTGTCCCTGGCCATGACAGGGGTAGAAACTACGTGACCTTTGAGGTCACTTCCAGCCCAAACCATTCTGTGGTTCTATGATTCTATTTTAGGATATCTTCAGATCAACTCACTAAGCAAAATCCACCTAGGAACTATCAGCTCCAGAGGTCTCTGTGTTACAGAGCATCTGAAAAAGGGGGATTCATATGGAGAAAAGAAGAGATGCTGTCCACATGCAAAGAGTTTTTGATTCTTCTGTAATTAATTCAATGAAGTTTGCGTGACGGTGTATCCAGATTTTGTCAGCACGGAGCATAAGATATTTTGTAGAATAATGAAAAGATAAGAAGAAAAGTTTGAAGGGTACCTGTTCCTTGTCATCTGAGAAGGGATGACAAAGTCTTACGGAAATCCTGGAAAGGCCAGCAGGCAATTCTGTGTGTTTTGTTTTCATTGTGGTGTTAGAAATGGTTTTGATTACTGAGATGGACTACACTACTGAGTTTCTGCACATCAGTAACACCTTTGTTCTAAAATGCTATTGCTGTCAGGTAGAAAGTCTGATCAGTTCAGCTTCCCACACCCTCTTTTCTCTCTTTGTCTGATTTCTTTGAAGTTCAGTAAAATATTCCTAGCATGCTATCACCGTCACGTCTCATAAAAAGCGCAGGAATCCAGACTACTCATGACAAATTATAGATAAGCTAAACAACAGTTTCTTTCAAAGAAACTACAGCTTGGGGAGAGGTGTATCCCTCCACCTTGCTGGCAAAAAAAAAAAAACAAAAAAAAGTACATTTCTTTTGCTTTGTATTTTTCTAATTTACTCTTCATAAAATAGGAAGGAAAAATTCTTTTGTGAAAATACTCATGCGGGACTTCACTAGGTAGTATTTGGCATCAGAGGAAAATGTATACCACATTTCCCTTAATACTAAAGCAACTAGGAAGACAGCAGATTAAGTAAACACATCCAGGGTTGGTGACTCAACCACCTCCCTGGCCAGCCTGTTCCAGAGCCTGACAACTCTTTCAGTGAAAAAATATTTCCTAACATCTAATCTGAACCTGCCCTGGTGCAGCTTCTTGCCATTTCCCCTTGTCCTATCTCCTGTCACCTGGCTGAAGAGACCATTGCCCACCTCTCTACAACCTCCTTTCAGGTAGTTGTAGGCAGTGATAAGGTCTCCCCTCAGCCTCCTCTTCTCCAGGCTAAACACCCCCAGCTCCCTCAGCCGCTCCTCATATGATTTGCCCTCCAGCCCCTTCACCAGCCTGGTTGCCCTTCTCTGCACTCGATAACCTCAATGTCCTTCTTACGGTGAGGAGCCCAGAACTGCACACAGTACTCAAACACAAAGGTTCCCAGCTTTCTTAACAGGCAAGTGACTGAGATCTCTAGAAAATCAGGTTTTCTTTTTGTCCTTAGACTATAAACAATATAAATACACTCTAATGCTGGGACTGAGAGCTGGAAGCATCCTAGCACTAACATCCAAGACACAACTCTAGAGTCTCTCGAGTTCTTCAGATGATACCAAATTAAATGAGCTCACAGAGCAGAAGATAATTTTCTAAAGATCTCACTCCGTGGCAAGCACTTCAGCTGGGTTCTGAGTCAAACTGGAACATGAGAGCTTTGCAGGCCTAATACCATCAAGCAGGTATCAGATGAATCTCTGTGGATATGAGACATTGTAATACATACCAGGCTGACAGCTCTGGGAACTGAAATTCTCAATCTGCAACTTAAATATAAGGTAAACCATGACTAAACAAACTTCTCACAAGCATGTTTCCCTTTTCATCACAAGTGAACAGCTTTGGTGACAAATGGCAGTTGTTCAAATCACCTCCACTGAGAATATCAGCAAGGCCATCTATGTTTTATCCTCTTTCCCTCTGCCATAATACAAGTTCTTCTTGTATTAAGCACAGGTGATTAACGCGTCATTTGCTTGTTCCTTTATGTTCTGTGATTGTGTTCAGCCTAGAAGGTTAAATGGTTTTTAGAGTCTTTGAAGTCTTTTAGTACTTCGAAAACAAGAGACAAAGGTTTTGAACTTGATCTGATAATCTGCAGGAAGCCAACATTTAGCTGAAACTGGTTTGATGTGTTTGTAGCAGCCATTGCTACTAATGCTGTGGTCCTGTGTACCAGCTGGAGCTTCCCAAGCTCTGGGAGCTTCAAATCACAGCTGCAGAGGCAGCAGGCAAAATGAAAAACAGAAGTCGACTTGAAATGTTGAGACAATGTTAGTGAGAAATGCAGCCATGATCTTCATCAGGGGACTGAGTTAGGCAGTCACTGGTGTACTGCTTCTGACAAAAAAGGCTGCACCAAGACTTTCCAAAATTATTCAGTTTCTACCTGTTTTGACAGATCATATGCTCACACTTTTTCTAATAGCCCTGCTGCTATATGTGGTAAAGATCAGGTAGTGCCATGTCACCTGCCATTTCATATCATCTTTATCTGCAGTCTATCTGGATTATAGACAAACAGATAATCCTTTTACTATTCTGTAAATAAAAAAATCCTCAGGACTGAACTTTCAATCATGACTCTTTTTATTGTTTCTTCCTGGAAGTTCTCAATTTTACCAAATTATTCTGAATTTCTGCTAACTCTCTTAAAAAAAGGCATACTATCACATGATACAGAGGGGTTAAGGATGAAGAAAATAGATGCCTTTCCTCCATCTTTTGAAATAAAACCACCCTCTCTGCACCACTGATGCCATTTCAATGCCACGTTCTGATCTGAAGCCAGAGCAACAGTTTTCGTTGAATGAGTTTGTGTTTGCCTTTGGTTACCTTTTCTGTGAGACTGTTCCAGAAGGACAAATCTTGGGCAACAGCTGAATGTATCTATCCTGAGTTTCTCAGACAGGAGTAAAATTTGTGGGACACAGCTTGAGAATATGGACTCCTTTTCAGTGGGTCAGGAAAGGGCCTTTGGATGGTGAGAGCTCGACCAAAGGTATTCTGAAGAACAGAAAGACTCTGTAACCTATGAATACCTGGTGCTTTTTTCAAGCTCACTAAAAGTGTTTCCCAATGAAAAGATGTAAAAGGAACTTGCCAGTGTGTAATGTGTTTGTTCAAGTTGGAATACACTGTGGTGGGTTGACCTTGGCTTGTCACCAAGTGTTACCCAGCCGCTTTATCACTCCCACTCCTCAGCAGGACAGGGGGAGAAGATACATTGGAAAGCTCGCGGGTTGAGATAAGGACAGGGAAATCATTCACCAACTGCCATTATGGACAAACAGACGTGACTTCAGGGCAATTATTTTAATTTATTGCCAATTAATAATAGAGTAGGATAGTGAGAAAATTCATCAGAATTAAAACCACCTTCCCCTCCATGATTCCTTCTTCCCAGGCTCAGCTTCACTTCTGAGTCTTTTACTTTTACCCCAAGTAGCTCAGGGGGATATGACATGGGGGCTGGAGTTAGTTCATAACTGATAACTTTGCCTCTGCTGCTTCCTCCTCCTCACACTCTCCCACTGCTCCAGCATAGGGATACAATCCTTCAAAAACTTCTCCAACATGGGTTCTTTCCACAGAGTGCAATACTTCAGGAACAAACTGCTCCAGCATGGGTACTCCACAGGTCCTGCCAGAAAACCTGCTCCTGTGTGGGTTCCTCCACAGGCCACAGCTTCTGCCAAGAGCCTGCTGCAGTGCAGGTTCTCCAAAGGCTGCAGCTTTCTTCAGGGCATATCCCCCTTCTCTGATGTGGGCTCCATGGGCTGTAGGTGGATATCTGCTCCAGCACCAGGACCACCTCCTCTCCCTCCCTCTGCACTGGCCTTTGTGTCTGCAGGGCTGTTTCTCACACATTTTCTCACTCCTCTCTCACAGCTGCTGTGCAGCATATTTTACCCTTTGTTAAACATGTTACCCCAGAGGGGCTACCAACAAAGGTTAAAGGACTCAGATTTGGCCAGCAGCAGATCCATTTCGGAGCCAACTGGAACTGTCTCTCTCTGATATGGGGGCAGCTTCTTACAGAAGCCACCGACTCCTGCAGCTCCCCACTACCAAAACCTTGCCATGCAAAGCAATAAACATACCAATGTCATTAACATCTGGCTTAGGGATTTATTCTTAAGTATCTTACTCATCAAATTCTTGGACCGAACTGCTGCACATCCATCCTGGTTAGACTCTAGCACAATCCTTTGATTAGTAGTAGTTTTTCTCATACAAGCTAAAGAAAAAACAACCCCATTATTATTATTTTTTACTGTTCCTTTAAAGTCATCATAAGATGTGTTTGCTTCAGTGAGCACTGTGATCTGTGTACATTTTGTATTTTATAAAAATAGCCTACCCTCTTTTCCCACTGCTGCATGGAGGCTGCTTGAAGATGAGACTGGCATAATAAGGTCAGTGCTGCTGGGTAGTGTAACAAACTTGTCAGTAAATGTTAATATAAAAACAGCCTCTCGGAAGCATTCCCTTTATTCTTCTCACTTTCTGAAGACATGTGGTTTCATGTCTCACCGCTTGCTGTTTTCAGTTAGAAAAAAAGTGCATAGATTAAAAAAGAAATATGTTTCAAATATTTCATTTAAAGCCAGGAAAAGATTCAGAATCTACTCATTACAAGGTACAAGTATAAGCAACCATACATACTTAATTTCCTGTACATACCATCAATAATGTCTTTTGGGGTAAATTTCTGACATGTTTATCACCATTATATCTAGGAACCATGGGTTAAATCCCTGACCATGTATATTTCCTCTTTTCAACGCTTCAGTGGACAATTCACCGTTAAGGAAAGTGCTATGCAAATTGGATTACATTTTACTGTGTTAGCAATTACAATCCTTCCATCCATTGACCATGTCAACATTCTCTATATGGACACGGGATAAAATCCTAGGAAAAGAAGCAATAAAAACGATAAAACAATGAAGACCTTACAGTACAGGGACAGACAAATATTTTAAGGAAAGAAATTAAAAAGGTGTCAACACCAAATATGAAAAAAGATGTAGAGACAAACTGGTCACACATTCATATTTTCTGAATCTATGAGCAAAGAAGAAGGTTATGGTTCTAGCTGTGGGTCTTTGCATCATGTTCTGCCCTTGGCATATGCAAACTTGGATCTCAAGGACATTCTAAGTGAAATGTGGTGCCTGCACTCAGACTTCCTGCACTATCCAAGGAACAGAATATGTGAAAGTCTTTGTGGTGTATCAGCATGGCTGTCAGTGGTAATGCTGAGCTCACGTTGCCTGCATCCCAGAAGCTGTGGTGTGTGTGACAATAAATCTGTGCTAATAAGCACAGTAAGAGGTGTACCATAACGTATCTTTACACTGATGTAGTAATCTGAGTGCCAGTTAACTTGGAGAAAAGTGGAGAAATATGGTGTGTGGGTATCCCAGGCTCCAGTCTGCTTGCAAAGATCCACACAGATGTACCCACCAGTAACCAGATACCAAACTACTGAAGTCTTTTTAGATACTGTTTAAAAATAACTTTTTCATTTAGCTATTTTCAGGTAATTTAATTTGAACCCATTTTTGCTTTCCTTTTGCGCAAGGGAAAGCAACAGATTTGTGAAAGTGATTCACAGAGGTGGCTGCGGGTAACATACAATCTAATCCACCTCCTTTCAGTGAGCAACTGGAAGATTTATAGCTGAGCTCCCTGAGTGGGGAGGGAACAGAGGGAATCTAAACGCTTGTAATATCACTTTACTCTTTATTCAATAGGTGTGGGATTTATTGCACAATCTCTTCAGCAAATATGTTTATGGCTTTTACATTTGTGATGGCTTAGCATTCTGACATAAATTTTCCTGTTGTTTATTCAGACTTGCCCAGCAGTACAGGATTGCTCTGCAATCTCTGTATTTTCAGATGTTTTAGGGCAAAAGGAAGGTTCTATTTGGAGACTGCACTTAAAAAATCCTGAGGCAAGAGGTTGCATAGCAATGGGAAGACAGCATGTTCAGTACTGAATCCTCATCCTTGCCTTTCTGTTACTATGGAGATGGCATGGCTGCCTCACAGCTTATTCTGCTACCACCACAGCTGCAACAGGAGCTTCAGCAGGGTGCATGTGATGTCTCTGCTCCTCATACCTTCTCTGTACTTCACAAACACAACAGAAGAAACTGATTATTTTTCAGTTTGTGCTTAGATCCTGGCTTGTTATAGTATCACATCAGTGCTGTGTTTAAGAATATCGGTGTCAGTGCATCCTGGGACTGTGTGAAGCTCAGGGGATTAAGACTAATCCTTTAAGCATATACCTCTAAAAGTTCCACTGTCATACCATATCCACCCATTTTCTGAGAACTTCATATATACGCTCAATTTGATATTGAAATGTGAAAACCATTATAATTAATGCACAGGCACAATGTGCATTTATTGAGTATTTTGTATTATAGGGCTATAGTGAGGGAAAAAGGGAGGGTAGTTAAGGAGCTGGTGGCTCCAGGTATGAGAAAGGGGCATATGGCAAGGAGCAATCTCTCTCTTGTTGTGCCAAAAACATTTTAGCTAACACACTGAACAGAGAAGTAGGTCATACGATGATTTCCTTTTATGAACAGCACTTGACAGACTGCACTAGTTCAGAAACAGGACTGATTTTTTGAAAGTCATTTCTTCTTTCAGGAAGAGAAGCAGCTACAACCCTATGTATAAAATACCCATTTAATGCCATGTGAACACTTCCAGTAATAAACTTAAATGCTACTTTAACCCTGTTGGGTCAAGAGTGCTGCTTCATAACAGAGACTACCATATATTGAAGTTTTTTAAACTGGAAAAAAAAAGCATATCCTTTTTACTGAGCTATCTTGCCTGCATGAGTTCTGAAGGATTTCCTTCTTGTTTGAACCTTTGCCTGTATAATACTTCAGTACAGATGAAAAGACTCCAATTACTCTGCAAGCACTGCATGGTACCAATGGCCATGTGCACTCAGATCTTTCACCAAGTCTTGCCAGCAGGGAAATCATGACATCTTCTCATGGACATGCTCCACAGACAGAGGTACACACGCAGTAGAAGCACCAGTCTTTCTACCCATCTATTAAGTAGCACTGGAATCACCCAAGAAGCTTCAGAAAGATGATCTGCTTGCATGGTATTTTATTAAATTTGTTGAATTGTATTGCTTACCATAACAGCCATTGTCATTTGGGGTACAGACTAAAGCCTTGGAGCGACATAAGATGTAAACAATGTTTTGCTCATAGCTTTTCATTTTTTGCAATTCACTGAGCATAAGTCTTATGAGGATTACACGCTCTCTGACTCAGCTGTGTGAAATACCCAGGTTGTGCTGGAGATCAAATTTATCTAATGTATAGCTGAGTGGACAAATGAGATGGTATATTAGGCCAGTCTTCTGCTGTTTCAAAGCCCTCTTGATCTTATATTCAGAGAGGTGCAAATCACTTACAGCTCTTCTATTTGGTATGTCTAAGGGCGAGTCCATTCCCCATTATCATCAATCAAGCTCCCTCCACAAGCACAGTTCCCGTAAGACCGGAGTCTGGTTTGCATCCCATTAGGACTAATGGCCCCGTCTCACGCATACCTCATGAGACAACACGCATTTAACGAAGGCCAGTTGGGAGAGCGTTCCCCGACGGCAGGGCGAGCTGCCAGGCCTCCCGCCCGGCGGAAGGGTGCGGGCAGCGGGGCCGGGCGCTGTCCGCGGTGCTGGAGCGGGGGCGGCCCCGGCAGCGGGAGCGCAACGGCCGCGCGTCCCCGCAGGCACCGCGGCAGAAGGGACATGGCTTTTTGGCGCAGAAAAAGCTAGAAATCGTGCTAGCGTGGTTTTATCCCCAGCCGGCAGCTGAGCACCAAGCAGCCGCTCTCTCTGGGGTGGCGGGGGAGGTGAGGCGGGTGGGAAGTTGGCCGGGGGTGCGGGGGCGGGGGGCGTGGTGGGAAGTGGTGGGGGCCTGGGGGAAAGGGGAAGGGGGAAAGGGGAAAAGAAAAAACAAAGGCAAACCTTGTGGGTTGGAATAAGGACGGTTTACTGGGACAGCAGAGAGATATATATAACAATAACAGGATTTTACAGCAAAACATATGAAAGTGGTGATGCACAATGCAGTTTCTCACCAAACTGCACAATTCAGGCCGTACAGCTCAGAGCCGTCCTGAAACTGGACCATCCCCAAAAACTGTGTGTCCTGGACCCACACGGCCCTCCCTCCCACCAGCCCCCAATGCTGAGCATGATGTAATTGCATGGAACACCCTCTTTGGCCAGTTTAGGTCACCTGTCCCAGCTGTGTCCCTTCCCAGCTTCCTGGGTGCCCTCCACCTTCTTGTTAGCAGGTAAATATGCACAGCTGAAAAGTCCTTGACTGCTTGGCAGTAACTAAAAACATCAGTGTGCTATCAGCACAGCTCTCGTCCTAACTCCCAAACACCATTACATCAACTGAAGAAAATTACACTATCTGAAACCAGGATATATGCTAACTCAGTGACTGCACAAAGACAGAAAGAATGCAAGATGGTCTTACCTGCACTGATCAAAGAAAGGACCCTAACTAGTTACTCTGGGAGAACATTAGTCTTGTACAAGCATCTTTGTACGATGGAGGTGGACTAGATGATCTTTCAAGGTTTCTTCTGAAACAAACCATTCCATGATTCCATGAATATTTAAGAAGATTAAAACAGTGCTAATCCCTTTCCAAAACAGACATGTTTTGATATCGATGTCACTAGAAAAAAACAGCTTTCTCCAACAGGACATGAGTCTCTCTTCTACCATGATTTTTCACAGTGATTATTTCGGAATCTGCTTTATGTTTAAAACAAATAATCATATTTATTTTATGGCTGGGTTCTTGTGACAAAGTGTTACTTACTAGTTAGCTGGTTTTAACAGTGCACTGTAAGAGGCCCCATCTTCTTTCTTGAAAACAGGAGAGCACCTAGGCTGAACTTAAGAAAACTGGATGTTGGGTGATATTGTCTATCCCTGGATTTGATAAAGAAGTTCACAGAGATCAGAGAAAGATTAGGTCAAACATCAAAGTCAAGGTAGCATGACAACAGCTACAGGGAGGTAGTGAGTCCTTCATATGGAAAGCCTAGGAGTTTTAAGAAGGAGGATTATTAGGAAGATAAATGGGACATAGAAAGCTGTTCTTTGGTTGGCAAGTGGCCAAAGAAAGACATGAATGAGAAGCACATAAACAAAGGTAATAAAGCAGTCACACTCATAAGTGGTGCAGAAAAGCACCCCTGAGGAAAATAGTATGGAAATCCCAAAGGGAGATACCAAGGAAAGGCTACCTAGATTTTGGACCTAGGAAATCCCTGGGGGTCCTTTAGGAGTGTCTAATTAACTCCACTGGTATTCTACCATTTGATTCAATGTTATTTTTCACCCTTTTTTGGTGGGGGTTTTGTTGGTTTTTTGTGGTTTTTTTCTTCCTTACTATGAGCTTGTGAATATTTGCTAAAAAGGGCAGGAAAAAAGGTCAAAATTCATGGATTTGAATGTCCAGGTAAGCAACCTTTTTTCAGCTTACAGTATTTAAAGCTTATGGGTAGCGTCATTAAAAAGATGGATTTTTTCACAGTCCCAGCTGTGACACTTGCCATGGGACAGATGGCACCGTCCAAAACAGATTTCACTGATTTATGTCACACAGAATTAAATTACTCTTATCTTACCGAGTGTTCTTAATTTTACTCCACATTTTCCTTCCCTTCAATTCACCTCCTTACTCCTGTTTATACATCTTTTCAATTTTAAGCAATACATGTCCATCAAAGAAGGTGTATAGTACTCTAGCACAGTACTGACAGGTCTGATTCAGTCTGCCTTTGAGACAGCCTTGCTGTAATTGATATGAGCATGTTAAGAAAGGGGTGGAATTACTCAACATTCAAATCTTGTTTCATCACTTGAACACACTTTGTAAAAGAACTTGGAAGGGCAACAAACTGCACGGCCAGGGTTTTTATATTCCTCAGTTTCACTTATTCATGCTCTTAACTCTTGCCATCTTTATTTTTTTTCTTCATTTGCTCTGCAAGGGTGCAGCACAGCAGGTCTTATGTTATTAACAGGATATTTGGCTAGAAGCTCTTTGTCAGATCAAATCATTACTCAACAAAGTAACAGGAGCAGTGTGAAGTAGCAGGGTTTCCATTAGCATTCTGCCTAGAACAAAGGTGCAGTTCCGTAACTAAGGACGTAGTGCATGTCTCTCTGTTTTCTGTTTTGGAAAGGGCACAACAACCGCATGTTAAGTGCATTTCAACAGCTTCATTCTTTGGATTCAGATCAAAAAGGAAGATATCTTTTACCAGTGTGTCCAAGACAAGGTTCTCTTAAGAAGAACACAGCTGTTGCTTTGTTATCTCATCTCTTCTTCTCAAAAGGCAAGTCTTTTCTTCTTTAAAGTATGATGGAGATTTATCATTCCTATTGTACAGACATTGCTGGTCCAAGCTCTGTTTGCTTTCATGAATCAAATCAACAGGATTTGTTCCAGGAATCAGTACTAAAAAGATTAAGAAAGTAATGTTTGTGGGAGGGAAATTATTTTGGAAATCCCTCATGTTCATAGCTTCGAAATAATACAGCAATCAAGAAATCAGCATGTTTTGACTCAGACAGTAACACAGAAATCCTAATCTTTGACTGTTACAATAATCCCAAAAACATTATCTTTGATACCTTTTGGCCTTTTAGTGAGCATTTCATGCTAACTGATTTTAATAGTCTTTACCAGTGTTGGCAGGATTTCAGAGTGAGTGAAAACCAGCCCAGATTTGCTGTACAATCCAGCACAACTAAGCAGTGTCTGACAAAGAGGAGGTATTGATCTGATTGCAGTTCCCTTACATATTTTTAAAGGATTATTATTTAGCCTTATATTATTTAACCTCAGAATGTTGCAGGAAAATATACCTTTATTGGAAAGGTCTGACATATAAGCATTCATATTCTTCAAGTTTGCTGAGTTTTGAAGTGTCTAAAGGGAAGATAACTAAGGAGGTAGAACAGGCTTCCTTGAGTTGTGGCCATGTCTGTCAGTGTTCAAGAGGCATGTTGACAATGCCCTTACCAACATGCTTTAACTTTTGATCAGCCCTGAAGTGGTCAGGCAGTTGGACTGGATGATCATTGTAGGTCCCTTCCAACTGACCTAGTCTAGTCTAGTCTACATAATTATTTGATCTGCTGCAAAATATTTTTACCCTATTCTTTTATAGAATTTCAATATTTCACACGAAAGTGAAGTAGAGGTCAGAATATTTTAAGAGATCAAAATGTGGAAGTGGGTACCTTACGTGTGCTTAGTATTAATCGTGCCTAACTGGCGAGGCAGTGTGCTCTTCTTTGGAGACATGAGTTCACAAGCAATAGAAGATCCCTTTGCTTTTGATTCTGAGGTCTTCATGGTGCTTAGTGTGCAGCTTAGAAGAGCAGCATGTGGTATATGCAGTTCTTTCTGACTTGATCAGTTGTGGGCATATATTAAAGCTCATTGCTGTTACTTTCCTCCTTGAAATTAAGTGGCAAATATGCTACAGGGAGGAAAAAAAGAGCAGGGAAATTCGTGGGAAGAGCCTATGATTTTGAGTAAAGTATAGGCACCATCATTACAGACAAGTGTCCTAGTTTTTGCTGTCACAAGCTTGTTCTCAGAAATAGCTGGGTTTCCTTTTCTGTGCTGTCTGCGTAGGAAAATGAAAGCTGAAATTCTCATTTATATTTTAAGCCCCCCTTGCCAAGGATGCCCACAGCAATGCGCTTCACTGAGCCACACTCAAATTCTGTGTTACTCCAGAGCTAGCCCTGCTGAAGGCAGCATAAGAAAAGAAGGACATGACCTTGAATGTCAGCTTTTACTCTTATATAGATGCACACAGTCTCATTTGATATTTGATATGTAATGGAATTATCTGGCTCATATAAAGATTTTATATGGAGTTTCTGTACAAACTATTGCTTTGTTCTGTAAGCTATAAAGAATCGATATTTAATGTATCTAGCATCTGTGAAATCTGTCTCAAACACTCCCTCATCTCTTCATTGTTTTCAGTTTTGTTGCAAACCCACTCATAATACCTTTTCAGACCTAATAAGAGGTTCTGTAAGAAAAAGTAGATTGTCTTACCTACATTGGGATTATATGAAATGAGTTGATTGCATCCACATTGGATGAAATTTGTGATTCTCAGAATCGATTAGGAAAACATGGTTTTACCAATACTTTGGAATTAGGAAGAAAAAGGTGTGCCATCTGATCTGCCATGCTTATTTGCTAATAATTTACAGTAGTCTCCTCTTTCCCCATCAGTATTCCTCAGGGAAGGCTGTGATTCTGCTCAGCTTTCCAACAATTTCACGCTTGGAGTTTGAGTGCACAGAATAAGTTACCACACATTATTTTTTCCACAATAATGGTTCATGTGCCCTCTTATCCACTAAAAAGTGTGAAGTAATTTAAGATAGCTTACATTTTATAGCTAGACAGGTAATTCCCCACTCAATTGAGAGAAGCAAACAATTCCAAATCCAGCTGCTGCAAAGTCACTGTTGTATGGTAGCTTGCTGACGTGTTGGTTCACTTTGGGATCATCTTCTGTGTGGAAAGACTCACAATCAGATGTCTAATCTGGGATACACTGAACCACTGGTCATGTTTTAGCAAATTTTATAAAGCTCAGAATTTTGCATCATTTTTATAAACAAGATCCTTAAATCTCTGCAGACAATAGTAAATAAAGTATCTGTGCATAAGCATAAATTATCCTCACTGCTCAGAAAGGTCAAATTTAGTACAGTGTTTCCAAAGTATCTTAATTTATTCAAGGAAACTATAAACAAAATACTCCACACAAGAAGACAACTGCCATCTCTTGATTGAAGTAAATTTCTCAGCTGAATTAGAGGCTGAACTTTCACAGTCTGACAGAAGGGTGATGTTACTCATGTCATTTTAGCCTTCATTCAAAAACGGTGAAATTAACTCAAGCGACTTTGCAGTTACTTCATTGCTATTGCTCAGTTAATGCAAAATAGCTTCCTACATTACAGAAACTTTGTGCCTGAGTCCTTTCTTTTATTGGGATCATTTAAGGACCCATTTTAGTGTACGGATAATTTGCTTCATCACCTGTGAAGAAGGCATGTGACAGTAATTTTGTACCGTTGTCAGCAGTGCACACTGTTTTGACAGTAAGAAGATGCTATCCCTTGTTTCTCAGCCTGTGCTGACTGCAGGTAAGAACGGGACATCAGACTGAAATTATAACTTCCTATTGCACCTGGTGCAGCCTTAGAAATACACCTAGAACAGAAACATGGTGACTTCACTTGAGTCAGTCTTTTGTGCTTTTACAAGTAAATATAGCATTGAGTTGTGTGAAACCAACTAGTTTCTGAACTGTCCACAAGCAAAGACATTAACTTTTAATACTAACAAATTATAAGTCATGCAAAACAAATGTTCGCTGTCTTACACTGTGAGATCTATTTTCAATAACTTTTTATATTGAAAAAATAATAGCATTTGTCACATATGTAAGGGAACAGAGGAGAAATTCACTACGAACATAATTAAATTGCTATGCATATTGCCAAAAAAAGATCACTGGCAACATAATATATCCTCTTGGACCAAAGGTGTTTAAAGAGATAATTCACTTGATGAAAATGGGCTTTGAGATTATAAACATTGGTTAGTTGCTTCAGAGCTAGCCATTTCTCATGGAATTATCATACTAAATACTGCTTTTATGAAAGAATTAATGATAATTGGTTTTCTCTAAGACATGCTGAATACATATAAAGCCTAGCAATTAATAAATACCATGTTGTATCTTTTGTGTATGCAATAGATTCAGAAAATGGCAAATTATTTTCCTTTCATTTACATCTATGAGGATTTTAAGTATTCTCAATGAATGCAGCAAAATTACATCAATAAACATTATCATAAAAGAGGAAAATTGGCTGAAACTGCACAAGCTACCCATCAGCAGACCTTAAGTGCCTCTGTGAAAAGTTCTTAGATAATGATGTGATAAATTTATTCAGTTCTGTGTTCATCGAAAGGATTTGACCCTTAGTTTTTAATCGTCAAGTATATAAATAGTTTGGAAAATAATTTTGGAAATTCTTCTCTCTGTTTAGGCAGGCACTTTTTTTCTGGCTCTAATAAATATTTTGTAACTGACTGAATTATTATGGTTAATGAGCTCAGGAGAGCAGCACCCAAGAATTATCTGAGCCATCAATTGTTATCCTTTCCTTGGCTGTGGGAGGATCCCTCAGCTGAGATAAAAGACGGGCTACCACATCCTCGCTAATTGTTGTGGTTTAAGCCAGCCAGCAACTAAGCATCACACTCACACCACTAGCTCACTGTCCCCCCCAGAGGGATGGGGGTAAGAGAAATGGAAGGGAAAAGTGAGAAAAATGGTGGGCTGAGATAAGAACAGTTTAGTTATTGAAATAAATGTTATAAGTAGCAGCAGTAGTAGTAGTAGTAATAATAAAAATGTAATGAAAGGGAAAATAACAGAGAGAGATAAATAAAACCCAAGAAGTGATGCAAATGAAAATAATTGCTTACCACCAACCAACCAAAAAATGCCCAGCAGTCCCCCAATTTCCCCCTCTTCCCCTAACTTTCCCCTTAGTTTTATTGCTAAGTATGACATCATATGGTATGGAATATCCCCTTGGTCAGCTGGGGTCAGCTGTCCTGGCTGTGTCCCCTCCCAGCTCCTTGTGCACCCCCAGCCTCCACGCTGGGGGGTGGGGTGAGGAGCAGAAAAGCCCTTGGCTCTGTGTAAGCCCTGTTCAGCAGGAACAAAAACATCCCTGTGTTATCAGCACCGTTTCCAGCAGAGATCCAAAACACAGCCCCATACTAGCTACTCTGGAGAAAACTAACTCTGTCCCAGCAAAACCAGCACACTAATGTACTCAGTCACCTGAGCCATCGGCTATATGTGATGAGACAGAGGGAGGACACGTTTCAGTAAGTCTGCCCTCAGAGCCAGTGATACAGACTGGGTTGCAAAACAGTCCTCAATTAGCTGCACACTGTGACATCTCAGATGGCTGTGCACATGCCCATCAAGAGAAGTGATGGATCTATGGCTGCTTTCTTACTGAAAATTTCTGAAAATCTGGGGGGACAGAGAGAGAGAGCAGGTAGTTTAGAATCTGAGGAACTAGATTTTTGTTCATCTCTCCCAAACAGGCAATCGATTACCTGAGGTGCTCTCTGTAAAGGTGTAAGGAGTACAGCTGTGTGAGAGACCCTGAATGTGAAGTGTAGTCAAAGAAGCAGGAGACATATTTTACAATCATGTGTCATTTTCCATATTTTCAGTGTCCCTTCCCCATTCATATGTACAAGTCAAAAGGACAACCGGGATCTCACAGGAGATAGTGAAGAAGCATTCATTCAGACACATGGATGTGAAATACTACCTGTTATCAGATACCCTCTTCCTAATCTAAATAATCTCAAACATTTTGGATCAGGATCCCCTTTTGGATTTTTTTTTATAAACACTATGTGATTAGCAATTGCAAATGGTGTCCACACCTAACCCAAAACAACATGCTGTATTTTCCTCAGAAAGCAGAAAATTTCTCTGTATGCATTGGAAAGGTTGCATGGCTTATGTTGTCATCTTCTTTGCCCAGAAGCAATGCAGTTGAGTAGCAAACTAATTTTAAATCCTTTATAATTACCTATAAAGTTAGAATTATTTACTATGTGGGTAAGACATTTAAAATCAGATGAGCTTTTTACTGCAGTTCCATAGAGTACTAACATTTGGAAGATCATTTAACATTAAATTTCAATAAGAATAGAATCAACAATTTAAGAGATTGACTTCAAGCCTAAATAATAATAGTCAATTCGTGTGAGCTACTGTGGTGCTATGGTGACTGGGTCATTCAAATAGTTGAGGGAATTTATTTGAAAATTGATAGCCTGAAAACTGCTCTAGTACCAGTAAATTCTGCAAAACTGAGAGCAGTGCTGCTTTTTTTTCCTGACCTACATTTCTGCAGCATTTCTGAAAGGCATTAGTGCCACTGGTTTGAATGCAGATGTAAGATTTAGAAGGTGTAACAGATCTCATTATTTCAAAAAAAAAATCCAAAAAACAAACCACCTTAAACCAGAACCTGATATTTAATACTTTCTGTTAATTCTATGATATCACTTCAATTTTCATTTAGGTGTTGGACAGGATGAAAACAAATCTGTATCTCAATACTGAAGGCTTTGGAAAAGGAATGTTAACTACTGAAGGAATTTTTGTAGCAGTCTAGATTATTAAGTTAATTGCCACTGTTTATACTTTGTTCTTCATGTAGATTTGTTACATATATTTTGATCAGGGGAAAATAAATCTAACAGAATTCATTGGAAATTGCAGAGTCTAGTGAAAGAATGAACAGTGCTTTTGCCCACCAAGAATCATCAGCTCAGACAGGTCAGGACGTCTGGTGAAGCCCACGAAGGCAGGTATGTTGTGCAGATCTTTTAAGAGCATTTGTGTCCTTTATGCCTGACTAAGTGAATCTTTAAGGGACTTTTTCATCCCCTGCTCAATTACAAAAATTAAAAAACCTAAAAATAGCTGGCAAACTGAAGTGGATAAAAGAGTTACAATATTTTTTAATTTCTATTCACATTGTAAGGGCTTCTCTAACACTTTAGATGTGCATTAGGAAAAAGCTCTTATTGCTCATTGTTCATAAAGCACAAGGGGCGTGATTTGATGTCAAATTAATGTGTCTGGAGACATTGGTGTGTGACTATAATTACTCTGAGTGGAGGACTGATTTAATGATTCTGGAAAAAGTTCATTTTCTTACATTCAGCTTGAATTATCTTTCCATTTGTATATGTAAATAGAGAGATATTTACATATATGCATGAATAATAATATATATGCTTTTAAAAGATTCAATTGATATTAAGACCTGACAAGCTGCATGAACCACTGAAGAATATAGGGACAGTGATATTTTTTAGTTCAGTTCCAGCATTTCCTATTTAGCTGTTGTGACCAAAGTTACTACACCTGTTTCAAGACAATATGACTACAGTGCTGCCAAATGAAATTATAAAAGTGAAATTACAGCTTACTCACTGCTTATTTAAAAAATCTGTTTCTCAGAAACATTTTTAGATCATCTGATCTGCCCCTCTTCTCCCATAGCATCTGAAGCCTTTGTCCAAAGTAAATTCTGTGTATCAGGAACTGCATAAAGATCTGAAAGAGTTCTATTTACAAATGAGTCAACTAAATTAATTTTCAGTGATAGACAAAATGTAGACTTCAGTACCTAGGAGCTAGGAGAAGCTAGAGGAGAATCACAGGAGAACCACAGGAACACTCCACCCACACACACACACTCACTACAAAGATCCCTGAGGGACTTCTCCACTTGGATGGTGACATGGAGCTCATGACCATGGTTGCCATTACCCTTTTCCTGAGGTTGAGCAGGGTTGGACTGTCTCTGGGCATTTTCCTTTTCCAAGCGTCAACGGTACTTCACCAGAAATATCTCCAAAGCATTGGAGTATGGTGCCTCCTGGTACACCCTTTCCCATCCCTGTAGCCTAATGAAAGTCACTGTGACACGAGACACATAAGCATCATCATATGGAGTCAGCTGAGAAAGGTGTCACCTGCAAAACCTGGCTGAAATCACTGAGGTGTCATTTCAGTAGCCAAAATACTTCTTTTTTTTTTTTTTATGTGCTATTCTTCAGACTAATATTCTAAGGATGCAAAATACCCTTTGATGAAAAATGGCAAATTTCTGACAAACTAACGACTTATATCAGGCTTATTCTTCCCGTTATAAGAAAATGGCTGTCAGAAGCCTTGAAAATTCCTCACATCTTCATATGCATTTAAGCATATATTGTATTTCTTTTAGATGTAATTTTATACATGAATTTATTTACATGTATATTTTATGTGATTCATTACATGTATATTATTCTGTGATTCTGTATGTATTACATGCAATATATAGACAGTGTAAACATCCTTAGAAAATGCCATCAAGATACATTTTTACAGTATAGAATTTGCCAAGATTTTCTTAGAACAGCCTGGCGTTGCCTTCCATCTCATGACATTTTAGTAATCAATGCACCAAATGAAATGGAAGACTCATGGAATTACTGCATTTTAGGATGCATGTGCAGCCGAAGCCAGCGGTTACCTGATCAGAAAGTGTTCTTTCTTTCTTTCTCTCTCTTTTGTGCATGCTTTGTAGAAATTACTCACGTTAGGCTTGAAACAGATTTTAGCAGGACAAAGATCTTGTTTTACTGTTCCTCTCCTCCCAGAATTACAGGTAAAAGCCTCGTGCTGTGCCCCCCAGGAAACACTGTGGTTAGTGACTGGAAGGCACGACTCCACTGCTGGGGAAGGCACAGGGAGATGGACTTGTCCGTACCCACCTGACTGCTTTCTCCTCTGCAGTGCCAGCACTGGGTCTGTTTCTGAGCATGTGAAAATGCAGCTGTATGATTTCATTTCCCACACAGCCTTACCAACCAGCTATGAATAACAATTTATGACAAATAAATCCTGTAGGTAGGCTCAGGGTTGCTGGGAAAGAGGAAAATAGTTTTGTTTCTGTCATCCATTTCATTCCCACTTTGACTTTCCATTCAAAATGTGGATGCAGTCTGTCATCTTCAGCTCTCCCAAAAGAGCTGACACTTTTCAAGGCCGAAGTGACACTCGTGAGCCAGCCAGGAGAGGGTGCTGGAGAACACAGACTGCCAAACAGCTCCCGGGGTACTTCTATTGGTCAAAATGCAAACCAAACAAGTTACTGTGCTTTTCTGTTATCCCACCTCTTTACATCATTCCGTTGCTAATTCAGACTTCCTCCTGCCAAGTCTACCCTTGGCATATTACAAGTGCAGGCAAATAATACACCCAGATCTCTTCAGGTATGTGATTGTGTTGAGATGGATTCATCTGTTGTTTGGAAAAGATTTAATATCTGAAACATGAACTTGCGTATCTGCCTGACCTGTGTATCTGTTTAAAGGTTCTGTAAAATATCACAGAACCATATAAAGACAGAATAGTTTGGGTTGGAAGGGACCTTTAAAGAACATCTTCCTCCCACAGGCAGGGACACCCTCTACTAGACCAGGTTGCCTGAAGCCCCATCCAAACTGGCCTTGAACACTGCTGGGGAGGGGGCAGCCACAGCTCCTCAGGGTAACCTGTGCCAGGGCTTCAACACCCTCATCATAAAAAATTTCTTCCTTACATCCAATCTAAATCTGCCCTCTTTCAGTTTAAACTCTTGCCCCTTGTGCTGTCACTACAGGCCTTGGTAAAAGGTCTTTCTTCATCTTTCTTACAAACTCCCTTTATTGAAATGCCACAGTGAGGTCTCCACAAAGCCTTCTCTTCTCCAGGCTGAGCATCCCCAACTCTCTCAGCCTGTTTTCATAAGAGGTGCTTCAGCCCTCTGATCATCTTTGTGGCCCTCCTCTGGAACTTCTCCATCAGATACATGTCTGTCTTGTACTGGGGACCCCAGAGCTGGACACAGTAGTCCAGGTGGGATCTCACCAGAGCAGAGTAGAGGGACAGAATGACTTCCCTTGACCTGCTGGTCACAGTTCTTTTGATGCAGCCCAGGGAACTGTTGGCTTTCTGGGCTATGAGCACACTCTGGCTCATTTTGAGTTTCTTGTCAATGAACACATCCTTCTCTGCAGGGATGATCTCAATCCATTCTACACCCTGTCTGTACTGCTGCTAGGGGTTGCCCCCACCTGAACTTGCACTTTGCATTCTTGAACTTCATAGGCCAAGTTCTCAAGCCTGTCAAGGTCCCTCTGGGTGGCATACCTTCCTTCAAATCTATCACTGCACCCCTCAGCTTGGTGTCACCTGCAAACTTGCTGAGGGTGCAATCAGTCCCACTTTCCATGTCATTAATAAAGATCTTGAATCTTGAACAGCACCAGTCCTCCTGTGGACCCTTGAGAGACAGCACTTTTCACTCATCTCTATTTTGACACTGAACCTTTGACTGCAACTCTTTGGATATGGCCATCCAGCAAATTCCTTATACATCAAATAGTCCATACATCAAATCCATATCTCTCCAATTTAGTAACAAGGATGTTATATGGAACCATGTCAAAGGTCTTACAAAAGTCAAGATAGTTGACATAAGACTGAGAACAGCTTTGAAGAACAGAACAATTACATTTACTTATTGTTGTCATTTTGCTTTGAAAATTTGCTGTGTGAGGATGGGTGCTGCTTCAAGGTGTCAGAGCAAACTTAATATGAGGCAACAGGTATAAGCCATCAGTTCAATCATCTGAGGGCAGAACAGGAGAGAGCTGGGCCACCTTTCTGTTATGCAGCTCTGGGAAAAGAATAGCAGCAACAACCTGCCTATGGTGCCTTCTCTACCCACCATGGATGAGCACAAGGGACACAGATGGTCTTGTCCCAGGCTGCTTTGGCTGGCAGTGCTACAACCCACTTCCACAGAGCAGCCATGACGTGTGTCAGCAACATCCAGGGGCTGCAGCAATGCATGTCCTATCTTATCTGTGCTGGAGGTACAGGGGAAGCAGTAGGCAAGGGAAGGAAGGGGTTAGGGATGGGAGAGTACCCTCTTCCATCCTGGGCAGACTTGTGCAATTGAGGAATGTGCAGCCGATCAGAGGAAAAGCAGCGACCGGAGAGGGGACGAATGTTGCTGATGATACAAAGCTGTTCAGGGCAGGGTGTGCCCTGCCTGGGTGCTATTGCCCTATGATGCTGAGTGGTCAGGCTGTCAAGTTATGGAAAAAGCTCTACAAAAAGTGATGATGTGACCCTGCTTCTAATTAATGCTGTTCTGCAGAAGGTGGTGGACTTTTAGATCAGTGTAGGGATGGAAGCAGAAAACAACTGGGAAAATTCATGGTTCGAAATCCAGCTAGACCTATAAAATATAACTTCACCCCTGCTGCGGAAAGCCCTTGACCTACAAATTGCCTCAGGCTCAGAACATGTTTTGCAAACATAATCACTGCATGCATAACCCTGACCTTTCATCCTTTCTCATGCCCACAGTGCTGGCCAGTGGCAGCAGACGGGACACTGTCACAGCCCCATCCCCTGAGCTCCTATGGCCTTTCTTAGGTTCTCGTTACCTTAAGTGTTTGCATTATAATAAATGTGAATTCGGAAACCAAAGGGAAAAAAATTATTTACCCCCGAAATTTCCAAGTAAATTTGACAGTACAGCATTAGTTTTATGCCTGTTTAATTTAGAAGGTCTTCTTTCAGTATGGCATTTTAAATGACACCCTTTCCCTTATATTCAAGAATTGTATTCAACTTTCTCACCATTTACTGCATTTCTCATAGAGGGTAAGTACCTGACAGAAGACATTCCTTCTGAAGACAGTATGTAGTCTGGTTTTGCTACAGAGGAAGGATTTCTATTAATTCCATAGAAAATTCTGTTTAGTTGGACTCATGTTAGCAGAGATAATATGAAGAGACATGTACAGCTATGAATTATTTAGTCCTTTCAAATATTGCTATTCATTTACTAGGTAACACCAAAGCCAATTTTCTTTCTTTTAATGGGTACAATTAAGTATATCATTAAATAGCTTCATTACATTTATTATGATGAATCTATCATTAAAAAGCACTTGATACCTAGAAAAATATATCTATTATGTACACATAATGTATGCATATATGTACAGAGAGGTTTATAGTATTTGTTCTTATATTTGAGGTGCAAACTACCTGAAGAAAAATTACCAGACTTCATGTTTTAAAATGGTGTGACATGAATATACATATTAAGTGGTCACATGTTTTAGTGAAAATAAACATCTCAGCCAACACTTCAGCAGAAACTTTCTCTGAAAGGACTATCAAGTAACAGATTTTAATTGCAACACAAACATAGTACTCTCTCACAAAGAGGGCCGGGGGTGGGGGGGAAGTGATACAACTATCCAAGGACATTTGGAGTAGTTCAGTAATAAGAGAGAACCCCAGACTCAGTGGGTATGATGAATAAATGATGCTTCCAAATTTCACTAAAAAGGGAGTTTGTCAATCAAGTGGTTACCACTGTAGAAGTCTTCAACCTTGAAGAAGGATGCAAGAGGTTGAGAAGACTGAAGCTGCACCCAAAGGTATGGATTACACACACCAGGAACAGACGCACGTGCCGTGGCACAAAGACACAGCCCCATCACCAACCTCCCAGGCAGCAACGATGCACACTGTGATCTGAAGGGAAACTGGGGTGAGGTGCCTGGAAAGGTAGATTTTATTCTGGTAATATCCAGTGACATGCAGCTGGGAGGCAGCCACAGTTCCAGCCTTATCTCAGTTCCTTCCGATCCTAACAGAAATGTTAACTTTTGTACAAACTATCTGCAAGCACCCAGAGGAACGGATGACTAACAGCCGGCATGGATTAGTTAGGAATAAATTATCTTGAGCCAGTATAAATTCCTTTGTGATGGGGTGACAAGACTGTGGGTAAGAGAGAAACAGCTGAAGTCATGAAGTCATATATTTTGATTTTAGTACTTCCGACACCGTACTGACAGTGCAGTCTCAAAGCAAACTAGGGACACATGATAGAGATGAAAATATCGTTGACTGGGAGTGAAAACAGTTACAAAATCATATCAGGAGGACAGTTATCAATGGTTCACTGTAAAAATGGCAGCATGTATTTCAGTATGGTCCTCAGGGATCTGCCCTGGGTCTGGCAAGCAGTTCCATTAACAGCCTGCATGATGAAATAAGGAGTGTATTATTAATGTGCAGACAGCTCCAGTTTGAATGGGACTGTCAGTGCTTTGAAGAATGCCTGGAATTCAAAATTATCATAACAAATTATATCATCTTAGCATAATACGATGATTTTCTAAAAGGGATACATGAAAATTAACCAAGGAATAGTGAGCTGTAGGGGATGAGATAAAATGTTTTAGGTAGCAGTTTGGCAGTAAGGGATCAGGACTGCTGTGAAACACAAGGTAACTCCGCTGTCATATGGTCGTAATGGTTTCTGTAGACACTAAAGTGTGAGTCAGTTCTTCATCTTGCAGGGGCTCAAGTGCCACAGCATGCCCAGGTTTGGATGCCACTTAGAGCTGCTGTGGGTGTGACAGCAGCTACAAACCAAAACCTTCAAAGGTTCTGCACAAAATGTAATAGTTAAGCACAGGTAAGAGATAAGCAAAGGGCAATACTCAAGCACATAAAAAGTGGCTTCAAAGATGAAAAGGGCACTGTGTTCTTCATGTATGTAGTGGACGGGACAAGAAGTAAACACAGAAAAGTTCTCACCAAACACCTAGTAAAGTTAATTAAGAGTGGAGGAACAATTTAATTAGGGAGATTATGGAAACCATCGCTGGAGACTCCTAAGAGGAAGCCAGACATGTACGCACCAGAAACAACATGGGTATAGTTGAAACTCTTATTACCAGAATAATTTCAATTATCACTTACAGAGAACAATACTTATTATTTGATATATAAGACAAGGAAGAAAACCAAGCCACACACACTGGCATTAGGAAGGAACCTGATTTCTTAGGTGCAGTGACAGAACGTCTAAGTGTCTCCAGAGAAGTGTGTGCCTGTACCTTTACACAGTGCCAGGGAATGCACATCCACACTGCTGCCTGCAGAATCACAGCTTCTCTCCCACTTCTCCAACAGCCTTTTTAGAAACAACACGATAAGATGCCACTCTGCCACTGTGGTGAGTTGACCCTTGCTGGAAGCCAGGCGCCCACCGAAGACACTCTATCACTCCCCTTTTCAGCTGGAGAGGGGAGAAAATAGATATTGAAAGGCTTAGGATTTGAGATAAGGACAGGGAGAGATCATTCCACAATCAGTGTCACAGGCAAAACAGACACAACATGGACTAAAAAGAAAGGGGGGAAAAAAGCATCTAATTTATTACAGTACACACACACACACAGAGTGAAACCAGAGTGGAATAATGAGAAGTAGGAACAGATCTTAAAACACCTCCTCCAGCCCCAGCCTTCTTCACCAACTCAATTTTATTCCTGATTTTCTCTCCTTTCTCCCCCCACATTGTGGCACAGGGCAGGGAATGGGAGAATGGGGGTTTCAGTCAGTCCCTCATAAATTGTTCTCCTTCTTAGCCGGGGGGCATTCCTCACACCCTTCCCCTGCTCCCCACCCACAGGAGACAGACAGTCCTCCACGAACTTCTCCAACATGACTCCTTTCCCACAGGGCTTCCACTTTTCACCAGCTGTCCCAGCATGAGTCACTGCTATGGCAGGCAGTCATAAATCACAGAATGTCTCTCAGGCCCAGACTGCTCCAGCCTGGTCCCCCATGGAGTCATAAGTCCCCCATGGAGTCATAAGTCCCCCCAGCAAACCTGCTCCTGCGTGGGTCTCTCTCTACATGGGCTGTAGGTTCTGCCAGGAGCTTGCTCCAATGTGGGTCACAGCATCTTCCCTATGTCTCCACCTGCTCCAGTGTGGAGCCTCTCCATGGGCTGCAGGTGGGATCTCAGCCTTTTCCATGGGCTGTGAGGGGACACCCGCTCCACCATGGGTTTCTCCACAGGCTGCGGGGGGTATCTTTCTCTCCAGCACCTGTGGCACCTCCTCCCTTGGCTTCTTCCCTGGCCTTGGTGTCTGCATAGCTCCTTACATCTTCTCACTCCCTTCTCTGGTGGCAAAAAGTGGCTGCTTGCATTTTTTTTCTCCCAAATGCAATACCCAGAGGTGCTGTGACTGTCACTGATGGGCTCAGCCTTGGTCAACAACAACTCCGGCCTTGAGCCGGCTGTTGTTTGCTCTGTCGGGCCTGCAGAGAGTTTCTGGCTGCTTCTTGTGGAAGTCACCCCTGCAGTCCCCACTGTCCACCAGAATCTTGCCATGCAAAACTGCAACAACCCCTTAGAACATTTCAAAGTTAGTTATGATTTTTACAAAGACAATGGTTTTTTGCCATGGTCTAGAACCAGCAGAAGGGTGACAAAGTCCTGTTATTAGAAGCATTAAACC
Source organism: Gallinula chloropus (assembly GCF_964237585.1). Classification (NCBI taxonomy): domain Eukaryota; kingdom Metazoa; phylum Chordata; class Aves; order Gruiformes; family Rallidae; genus Gallinula; species Gallinula chloropus. The sequence continues at coordinate 19,595,866 of NC_140086.1, forward strand.
AACTCCCACGCAAACATCTTGGGTGTTGAATAAGGTACCACTTAATCTCTTCATTCCTTTCCTGGTTTCAGATGGGATAGAGTTAATTTTCTTTCTAGTATAGTGCTAGTATAGTGTTGTGTGTTGGTTTGGGATAAGAACAATGCTGAACAAAATGAATTCAGATTTATTTAGTATCACCATTATTTTAAATACCAAATGAGGTCAGACTCTTTAATTTAAAAGCATCTTCTGAATGGGAAAAATTCCAAGTATGATTTCATATTTTTTTCTAGCCCTACTGGGAACAGAATAGTGGCTTCTGACATGGAGCTGGAGAAAGGTGACAAGGACCTCAATGAAAGCAGAAATAAGTTATTATTAAGAAAAGACAGAAAAGGCATCACATCATCTTGTGAAAAAGCCAGGGAGTATGAACAGCTTTCATGATACATTGCCATACGAATCCAGTGGGAGATGCAATTACTTCTTCCATGTCTACAAACATGAGATTCTAATTGGAGAAGTAGTAACACCACCTTTTCTGATGCTATTAGTTGCTTGTCATTGAACACGAACCTTGTTGGTGGATGTTTCTTCTAAAATCCCTAATTGTTCTTAGCTTAAACCAAACTTGAGATTTCTGAGGTAATGTTTCTTACACACTGAAACAGAGAGATGATGGAACTTTTACCAAACTGCATGATACTGTTCACATGACAGAAAAACTGCAAATACCTCACAAAACCAAATAAGAAGCCTGTCACGGCATGAATTTGGACAAGTACACATGATCAGAATAAGAAACAAGGAGTATCAGTCAAGCTGTGGAACTAATAACAGTCATTTTCATGCAACAGTTTCTGTATTTTCGGCTCTTACTTTTGACTCATACTCCTTAATCTAAAAAATACTGCAGCATTAAACACGATTTTCAAAAGCTTTTTATAATTTGCTCTGCCCTTTAATTATAAATTTGTACAATTTATGGGGGGTGGCACCAGCTTTAACCTGGAAAACAAGAAAGAAATCTCTGCTCTTTAAGAACTGTATGTCATTAACAATTTCACACACTGCCTTGTAAGCACAGGGAGCTGGCAGATAAAAGCACTGTTAAAAATCTGTATTTCAGTGAAGTCATTAAAAAGCTTAAATCATTTTATGGTTCATACCCATAAAAGCTAGTGTGATTTTAAAAGTTAGTTGAGGTCATGGAAGAAACTGTAGTTTGGACTAACTTTAGAAGGCAAATGAAGCCCAAAAAAACCCAAAACCAAAACAGAACAAGGATAGCTCTTGTCAGTTCTCTCTTACAGCTTGAAAATAGGATCAGTGACAAAATAATAAAGTATTATTGATAAAACAGAATGTCAGCCTTGAAGTTTGCATTGCAGTTTTTGCTTACAGTGTCAAAGCTTGATTCACTTTGAAAGCTGGAACTTTACTTGTTCTTCAGATACGTACTCATGATTTACTCTGTGCCACAACAAGAAGAAATTGTACAGGTTTTTGTGAGAATATGATTAAGGGAACCCTGAAAATGTGCTGAATGATCTGCTAAGTGATGCAAAAAATTACTCAAATTCAGAAACTTTTGGTGGGATCAGATTGTGTGGGGTTGATGACATGGATATTTTTGACTGATGACAGACTGAGAAAAACAAGGCTAATGAGGTACAATACATTTCAGTACTTGGGGCTACAAATAAACCAATACACATTCATTGACTTCTGAAAAATATAAACTTCTTGAGATATCTGTATTCCTGTTGAAGCACTGCTAAAATGGAGTATTGCTGAAGACTCACAGTTGACACAAAGAAAGGGTTGCTTAAAGAAGAAGCCGAACCCAGGTTTGAAATCAAAACTGTTGGCAGTGCATTCTGACAAACAACATAAAGCCCCCCCTCCCGTGTTATCAAGCTCTGTATTCTCCAGTCATGTCCAGTTTCATCTGCCGTGATTGAGAAAGGAGTCTCTCTGGGGGATGAGGTCAGGTTACAGACACAGAGCTTTTGAAAAAGCAGTGGAATATCTGATGAGAAATTGCATCAAAGGCCTGAGCCAGGAGTATGTAATCCCAGACCAGTTGACAGCCTATTTTTTTTTCTTAGACAAGCATACAAAAGCCAGTATCTTTTGGCAAGACTGCATCAGAAGTTGTTGGTTTTGACACATGTGCTACTCACCTGATGTTTTAAGTATGTATAACCTCACCACTCCAGCAGTGCCCACAGAAATCCATTTATAGAGTTATAGATGTTATAATGTACTTGGTGTGATCTAAACACTAATCCCATTTTTGCTGCTTTGTTGCAAATAGCAGATGCATTACACCATAGTTTTTCTAAATGAAAAGTAGAGAGTCTGTATGCATGTAGGAGCCAATCAGTGTTTAAACTGTAATGAAAATTAAATTCTGAAATAACAGCAGGATTTCTAAATATTCCTAAATAGGATTAGAAAGCAGATCTGATCCATTTTTCCTTACAAAAAAACCCAATTCCCCAAAACTTCTCTCTACATTGGATATTTCTATAAACAGATCATGGTTAATTACTTTTTAGCCAGATGATTGCAAACTTTCTTCGTGGATAAGCCATTTAAAAACAACGGTGACAGGAACATGCAAGTCGTTTCTTTCTATTTGGTGTTACTTTTACAGTGAAACTAATATAATTGTTTGGCACAGCTTGTGGTATTTGCTTACAGTAGGTTTCAGCAGGTTATATTTCATTCTGTCACAAGTTGTCTCTGGAGTCTCAGCTAGAGGTATGTTTCTTTTAACTCTACTGGTACCACAAAAAAAAACCCTCACACCCTACTGGGTGTTATTTGAGCATTGTTTATGCAGATTTTAATTTTAAGTTATCTGCCAGCAGCAATATAATTTCAATACTGGATTGAGGCCAGACCCTGCAGAGTGGCCAGAGCAGGTGAACCAAACGGGAATCCTGTCTGCTTAAGGCTCATGCATTTGTGGGATCACATGTTGATGCAGGTTAAATTTGCATTCCGTGAGGGTTCAAGACCAATGCTTTGCATGGTTGAGCGGATGCTCTTGACTGCTATGAACTCAATTCAAGCCCACAGTAAACAGTAATGATAGTCTCTCACACTGGTTTATAAAATGTATATATTAAATATGTCTAGGAAAAAGACAAAAATTGAGAGGTATATGGAATAGTAAAGGGAATCTACCAGTTACTGTACTTAGGTGAATTCAGTACACTTTTACAAAGGAAAAAGGAACAATTTTGAAACTGAGATGTTGAATCTGCGTTGATTACCCTGCAAATCAGATAGAAGGAAGACCCAATGATCATTTGAGGTCTAGATGACTATAGCAAAATAGAGGGAAAACAGGAAGACAAATGCATAAAATAAATATATAACATTTTAAGTAACAGACATTTTTACCAATGGGGATTCTGAATCTTCTGAAGTGCGTATCACCGGTGGGTGCACCATCACTGTATTCATGTAAGTTCAGCTTCTAGAAGAATTTCCCAGCAGATGATTTTCAAAGCTTAGTCTTTACTTCAGGTAGGACTTGGAGGGCGGGAGACAATCTTCCAGCTCTGCTGGTATTTATGGATATATGAAGGCTATGGGATTGAACCACATTTCAGAAATACTGGGGTCTGACCCTTTAATCCTTCCTGAAGCTTCCCCTGCACCTGCTTTGTGCTGCAGAAGGGGATGATGACATCCAGCTGTGCCAGGCGGCACTGTCCCCATGGCAGCTCCCACAGGGAACAGGGCATGAGATCAGTTCCAGGAGGCTTCTTCCCTGTCCCCTACACTTACACAGATCCCTGCCAGGCCCGCCTGCTACAGCCTTACAATGCAGATTACATTTTTTTGCTAGTGGAGGCAAAAGGGAGGCAGTACCCATTCCTTACTACCTATTAAAGACAGGGTGGTTGGTTAGGGGGGAGATGCCAAGGAGACTCTGCCCCTCTGCACTCAAATTCTAGGAGGCATTTGTTGCAATTAGTAGTTAAATGGAGTCAAGGGACTGGATGTCAGACCAAGCAGCTGGGGATTGCTGGCTGGGCGCCTCCAGCAAGTTTGGAACAACACGGCATGAGCCAACACATATCTCAGCAGGAGTTTTGCCATCGGACCGGGCTACAGCAAAAGGGCCTCTCGCAAGGAGAAGGGCAACGTCTGCGAAATGCAGCTGAGTCTGAACAAAAAGGTAAAGGAGGCCCATGTAGTATTTCACTGTTACCCATAATGTAAATTCATGGCTCAAACTGGACCTGTTTCTTTCAGCTAAGTAAGCAGACTATAAATCAACAGTATATTTGACATAGTCAACAATTCAGGATGAGTAGGATTTTTTTTTATGTTGTCTGCCTCTAGAGAAAAACCAAACAAAATTAATGACTAATACTGCAAATAAAATTATCCAATCAGAGGCAAAATGAAGATTAAAAATCTTGTTTTGTCTTCTTGACATTTCTAGACAACAGCAAGCCCTGCAAATACACATCCTTTCCTGGAAGTGGAACACTGTATTTCTGACCTTTGAATATTCAGTGTCCTCAGAAACTTCATAGACCTTTGTATCAAAGCACTGCCACTGCTCTTTACAAACATTAGCTGCTAAAAGTAGATGCCTAGATAAAATGTGGCATTTCCCTTTAATTGCCCCAGATAGCACAACTATCTTATTGAAAGGAAATGAGAGGATGGTAACAACAAAACTCATTTACATGGTGTATGTTATCAGGCAGGAACATACCTGTCAGGAACACAAACACACTCCTCAAACATCCTTATGCCAGTGCTTTACAAGCTGTCAAGGGCTATACAATCTGTTTGATTACTTGAAGAAGTTATAGCCCAACTGGCATCCCGACAATCTTTCTGATGTTGAAAACATTAAGCTTTATTATTTACTCTTATTAATATTATCATCTATTGTTTATACTGGAGTAACGTTTCAAGGCCCTGTTCAAGACCACATTGCACTAGATAATGAAAAAACAAAAGACCTGAAGGCCATGAACATGGCTACTGAACTGTTCATAGTTCAGGCTCTAAACCTGCCCAGAGAATGCCTTACACTGCTGGGTAAGTGCCTAGACAAGAACATCAATAAGAGCAGAAAGGAGAAAGGGCATAAGGCTGAGAGTAACTATGAGGTGATCCTTGGCTTAGATATATTTATAGTGTGAAACTGATAGAAGCAAGATTGGGCTTGGAAGGATAAGACCGAGATATAAATACTATATTATCAGCTGAATAAATAAAAAACATGTTTCTGGTTCTGCTTTGAAGCTCTTCATGTTTTCATGAACCAATTCATGCACGAATACCCATATATAAATTTCTACTTGTTCAGTGTAGGGCCTGAGCCCTGAATAAACCTGCACATACCCAAAATGTTATTATTAAAGCAATCCCAAAAGGACTAACACAGTACTCAATAAGATTAGACTAAAAGACTTTGTAAGATTTTTGCTATTTGTAGTCTTCTTGGGGGGTGGTGGTGGATTATTGTTCATATTTTTGTCATTTAAAAAGATACCATTGAGATAAAAACCCCTTGGTTTTGACCATTCTTCATTAGTTGTGAAATACAGTTAAAATTCAACTCATTTATCCTAGGCTCAAATTATAATGCTATGCTAATACGGTTTCAGCTCTTCTCTTATGTTGAACAGCTACTGACATTGGCGGTTGTATACTGCTTACACAGGGTTTTTTCTTATTTCTGTGGCAGTTCAGATAGATCTGTGCTGCATACAGTGAGCATGGGAAATCATATTATTTTGGCCAGAACTGCCTTGGATCACATCTGCACCCTAAGATATCATTTTCTCCGTTACTTTGTGCCTGCCCCCCAGGGAGTTAGCACTGATCATCACCTCCTATATCAGGTCTCACATGGCTACAGCACGTGCAGCACTTTCAGGCTCATACAATAGAGCCTGTAGGGACATTCTAGACATCATCTTCTTCACCACCAGGATAGTCTTTCATTTTGTCTTTCACTTCCATGTGAGCATTCCCATAAATTGATGAAATTTGTCCTAGTTCAAATCGTTACACTTTGCCAGAAGCATGTGGTAATTGGCAAGGCATTACTTTGATTCAAAGGGGAGAGCTCGTAAGAACCATGTTAGATTCCAGGTCAGTGAGAGCTTATCCTCTTAACCATATTAAATGTCATCAACCAATTTCAAGCTCACCTCTGCAAGAGTGTGATTCTGTTCCTGGGAAACTTTCTGATATACAGGTATCACTGCATCCTTTGTCTTTCCCACATTGAAGAGCATTTGAAATCAGACTCCCCTCTACCTGCAGGGTAAGAACAGAATAAAAGTAGCTCAGAAATAAATCTTATGCTCATCAGAATGGAGAGACCCAACTAGGTGTGCAAGATAAATGAGCAGACGCTTCTCAGACCCCCATTTTCAGGTCACAAAACTCCTTTTTTAAGTGCTGTATTCATCAAGAGACATTTGTCTCCATACAGAACTAAAAACATCAACTGTGCTTCTCCAAGTGGCACCTCAGTCTGAATTCCCAATCAAATGCTTTTTCTATCCACTCTGTGCTTCAAATGCTATATGTAAACATACATAAAGTACTGAAAAAAATAAGGCAAGGTAGTTATTTTTCTAGATAACTCCAGGAGGTGCAGCATTCAGAAATTAACTGCTGAATACCACTGTTCCTTACCTCCTCACTCATTCTGGCTTAATATGAAAAATGTCAGTTTAAATGAAAGATGACTGATAACCAGTAAGCCAAGACAGAAGTGGAGAACACTTTCTCCAAAGCAAAAAATACTTTCAAAACTAAGTAGGGGTCCTTATGTGCATGTCCAATGCAACAACCCATCTTCCTTCAGTATTCATGTTGCAGCAATATTACACCAAACCCTAAAACAATTTGGGTTATTGATTACACCAGGGCTCGTCTAGCAGAAATAGCTGCACACCATCATCTCCTTCAGGACCTCATTGCTGCCTCATTCCAAGCCCTGCTGCAAACCTGTGTAGAGTTTATGTTATAAAAAAGGCATATGGTACAGTAAACTGCCTTATTCAGCTCAGAGTTACTCAACTCAGATGGTTGAATTTCAGGAGTTGAAACAAAGCTGCTCCTACACTCTGACACTGGATCAAGCAGCATCTTCACAAAGAATGCTAAAATACATGTTCTGCTATATGCAACCATTTTATGAATTATATAAATTGGACCTAGATAGCAACAGCAGATTTCATTCTACTCCATTCCAGAGCTCAGGCACAGCTGCCGTCTGAAACACGTAGGCTATTTCTGTACCACTTAGACTGCACATTTAGAAAATAACAGCCTTGGATGGGAGTGTCTCTTTGGGTAAGACAGTCCCATAATTGTTTCTAGGTATTGGCTGCAGAGCCAAGTCACAAAGCTGAGTGACAGAGCTCTCAGACACCCTGCAGAGGGAAATTTAAATCCAGACAGCCACTGGGCACAGGTCCTTCCTCACACCTCCATCTCCAGTGTGGGCACAGGCACGGATGTGCCCGCTTGCCATGACCCTGCCCCTATATACGTCATAATTTCACACAGTAACTTCAGATGCCTGAAGTCAGAGAAGTGCACACAAATGTTTCCTAAATACATCGGCGGCTGCGAAACCACCAGTGGGTGTGCAGTGCTTTAGGTTGCGATCTGGTTTGCATTCCATTGAGTAGTACTGACACAGACCTGTCCAGTGCAAACAGATCACACAAATATTATCAGAAGACAGATTAAAATGTCTTGCAAAAAACAACATCTCCCTTGAACTCCTCCCCACTAAAACTGTACGCTCTGTTCCAGCAGTCATTTTACGCTGTGTACCCAGGCAAGATCGCTCCCCTGTTTCAGCTAAATATTCCACTTCTTCGGCCTTAGTTTCCTTAACCACAGATGTGGTCTAAGAACTCACATTGAGACATTTGCTACTACGGGTCCAAAGTATTTTTCTCATAATTGCTTTCCAAAGCTGTTTCCCGTCCTGTTGGCAGAGCTTTATTATTTGTCCCAGATGTTTTTTCATTTACTTTGGTTGTGTTTAAAAAAAATGTTACTATTCACTCTAATGTGTCTTTTTTACAAGACATGCTTCCTATAAAGAGATACTGCTAGCTATTGGTTATATTTTTAACCTCTGATTTATGTTGTCAGAGTCCCAAATTAATTATTTTTATTCTGCCCAAAACCAACATAAAGAAATGCTTCCTTTTTGTTCTTTTCTATATATTATAATGATATTCATAGTCTTCTTATCTTGCTCTCATTTTCCAGTATTTCTTAAAGATGATGAGATAATTTTTCAGGTAATTCTCTGAAGACACGTGATGTAAACTGTTGCTGCAAGAATGGTTAGTTCCAGCTGGTGTTCTTTTCAGCACTTGGGAAGTGTTTGAGTGAGATATGCTGATGTGTTATGCAACCCACGTGAATAGAAAACAGGATCAACACATTTGATAAGCAAACTAGAGTGTGTTATTTTGTTCTGGGAATTTGAACTCATCTAAACTAAAGACAAGCAAAATGGAGAACTTAAAAACATGGAATGGTTTGGGTTGGAAAAGACCTTTAAAGACCATCTAGTTCCACCCCCACCCCTCCCACCATGGGCAGGGACACCCTCCACTAAACCAGGTTTTCCGAAGCCCCTTCCAGATTCCAGGGATGGGGCATCCACAATGTCTCTAGGCAACATGTTCCTCTGCCTCAATACCCTCATTACAAAAAAATTCTTCCTTACATCCAACCTAAATCTGCCCTCTTTCAGTTTAAAACTCTTGCCCCTTGTCCTGTTGCCACAGGCCTTGGTAAAATGTCTCTCTTCATCATTCTTATAAACTCTGTTTATTGAAATGCCACAGCAAGGTCTCTCCAGAGCCTTCTCTTCTCCAGGCTCAGCAAGCCCAGCTCTCTCAGCCTGTCTTCACAGAAGAGGTGCTCCAGCTCTCTGATCATCCCTGTGGCCCTCCTCTGGAACTTCTCCAACAGCTCGCTATCTGTCTTGTACTGGGGACCTCGGAGCTGAATACAGTACTCCAGGTGGTATCTCACCAGAGCAGAGTGAGATTTTTCAACTATAACCTTTACAGAAAAGCATTTCATGTCTGACATTTTAAATGTACATTTATTTCCAATCTTGCATTTCCCCAATTTTTAATTTCTCCCTGATTTCTAACTGTCCCATCCCTGCTAATATACCGATACACACTACTACAAGTGAGTGATCTTGAATACTTAGCTTTTTTCACTCTCCTTGCTAACCTACACATTACTCACTTTGTTAGAAAGATGTTTAAAGATCTCCAAGTCAATTCTTTCTAGTATTTATGATTTCCAGTGTTTTATTCATTTTCCCCAGCTTCACATGCTTTCACAATCTTCCCAACCTTTACCCATTTTCAAGCTCTGTAAACCCCATTTCAACATCACTGTCATGTTTTGGGTGAGAAAAAAAATATGTCAAAACATCACAGGCCTCAGTTGACACAGTACAGATGCTCTCTAGGTCAGAGGCAGAAGCATTATCAGCTGTGTGCCTGCGTCAATGAAATCACATAGCATTGGGACTACAAGGCCCAGCCCTGCCCTCTGCAGCATTTCCTTTGGCCTCTGAGGCAGATGGGATTCAAACCCAAATGTCCTATGGTCCTCAAGCAGTAGAATGTATTGTTTGCACTTCATTGACCTGTTAAAACCCAGTGCTGAAATTAAAAGAAACATTCAGCCACCTGAAATTGAAGTTAGAGAGTTTTAGGCCTCAAAACTGCCAAATTCAAAATAACTTTGCAAGAAAATGACTTAACCCTAATGAACCCAAGGTCACAAAATGTCTCTTTTGTTTTCATCACGATGTCCACAAGAGCCTTCAGTGTTATAAACACATGAAGCTGCCCTGGTCTGAGTAACCAGCCAGCCTGGTTTTGGACCAGCATCTTCCAGGCAGGAAGCAGAGTGCGAAAGCCTGCTGTTTCCCCACAAAGTCAAATTTTGCAAGTGTGCACAGCACTACCAAACGATGATAACATTAAAACAGCACAGGTGCGTGAGGGGAGTGTTTCGTGAGAATTCACACAGGACAGGAATTGTTGTTTAGCCTTTAGATTATTATACCAACAGAAGAAAACACGTACAGGTTGTGCTCCTTTTGTCACCTGGGAGACTACAGCCTCTGGCTTCATTGGAGTGCTGCTCTCCTCCACTCTGTGAGGGACTGGTCAGAAGTCAGTTGAGTTAGGAATGTAAGCCTTCTCACTGAAACTGAGCTACTACACAGAAAAGAAGGAAAATTCATGGGATCAGAAAGGCAGTATGCAAGGGTGTACTCATGGAGAAGGTCTCAACTGAGGCTTGGTCTCTGCCAGCTGAACGAATAAACTCTTATGCTGAAGGGTACAGAGGTACCCCTCTGTGAAGTGCTGAGCTCTAAGCGATTCGCTCCTGGGTATGATTTTTGGGTTGTTTGTTTGTTTGTTTGTTTGTTCTTCTGAGGTGCTCAGTTCTGAACAGAGATACTTGGGCACTTGGTTAGGATCTGAAACCTTCTGTGCTGCTGTTGGTGCGACAGGCCATGAGCAAAAATAATACACTGCAAGAAAACAAACTGGAAAAGAGCATTTGCAGATGCCTAAAAACAATGTACCATCAGATGGAACAAATAAACTTACAAAAATAAACTTCATAGAAAGCTTTGCAAAAACATCAGGTGAAGGCTTTTTTCTTAGCATCTCATCTGTGGAAGCAGCAATGCACTGAGTTCCTGCGCTTGGTGCTTAAGGACGCAGGTAAACCGCTGGCTAGCCAAACTCTGCAGCACCAGAACCCCACTCCCCCCTCCCTGAGAAGGTTTAGAGAGCAGCAGAACACAGCGGAGGCAACAGCAAACCTTACTCAGTGTAATAATAATAACAACATAATTCACTCCATCCTTTCTCCCTTGCAAGGGTTTCTGGAAGAGCACCCCATCTGGGGGAAGATCTCAGTGGCAAGGCCTGGTACAAAAACCGCTCCATGTGCCTTGCTCCCTGTTATGGGAAGCACAAGGTCTGACCCGAGGGCTGGCCCAGCGCCCAGCTTTCCCTGGCAGCTCCCCGAGTCCGGGTGCTTCTGCTGAATCTGCAGCCCTCTGCGGCTTCCTGGAGAGCTGCTGTTTTTCAGGATGGAGTAGAGCAAGGAAAAGCCCAAGCAGAGACCATGCTCTGTCCGTATTCTGAGGCCCTTCTGAATGCACAGTGGTTTTCCTTTCCCCAGCTAATAGGGGTTTGTTCACACTTACATGCTGGGTATGAAATCGGGTTTTAGGGGTAATACAGCAACACTGCTGATTTGGAAAAGATGTCAAGAGGAGTGTAAGGGTGGTATCACATGGCCACGTCAAGTATTTGTTCCTCCTGGTACTGACGACTAATTGGTGCACAGTAAAAATATTTTAATAAGCTGAAAAGTGACTTAATTAGTCTATTTTTATTAGACATGTATAGGCTGTAAGGGGGAAAAAATGTTTGTTTGAAAGTTAATGACTGCTTTATAATCAATGATAAGGCAATAAATCTCTGTGCAAAAGGAGAGGAGATCAAAGGCAATCACATTCCGTTACGAATCCCGAGGCAGCTCAAAGACTTCACTTTTCATATCTTGTTTCTTAGCAAGGCAAAAACTTGAGCACGAAATGGAAAAAGATAAAGCAGGCTCCAAAAATTGAATCATCAGCAGCAGCTCTCGAGCGGAGTTTCTATGGCAATAGCAGGGCTGCTGCACAGCTTCTTCTTACTCTGCCGGTACAACAGCTCTGAGAATGTACGTGGGAAATTTGCATCATGCACGTGCCACATGCGGCTCGCAGGAGAAGCCCAGGGTCTCAGGTGTCCTGGTTTCTACTGAACAGGAGAACAAATTTGTGTGTCTAAAATATGTGATTTGCAATTTTCTGTTTTCCATGGAAAAGGTCTTAAAGCATTAAGGAAAGGTTTAGGATTGTTCCTGCTCTTCTGTGCCTCAGGAAGGTATATTCCAGTGGTTGCAAGCTATCTTATAAGCATGCACCATTTTTAATAAAGGAATTTTAAGCATTTTTTTATCAGCTGTTAACTATCTCACTTCTTTGAATTATAGATGTCTTGACACTGCCAGGGGAGGATGGTATCATCTTTTTGGCAGAGCATAGCTTGGAGCTTTACATAAGTAATGGATCTAATCCTGACTCTAGGTTAATAAATTAGTAATGATAACTCTTTGTATATGTAACAATCAGTGTGTCAGTACTCACCAGTGTCCTCTTTCCTCTTTGAGGGCTAGATGAATGCATCACCTTTCCTATTATTGATGGTATTTTCTCTGCAGTGCACATAAAAGACACATTTGTTCTTAATTATTTTTGAGACAGCATTTAATATTTACACTGTAATAGCAAACAGAAGTTCCCAACAGTAACTGGGGCCCTTTGTAGGAAACGTACACGCAAAGGAAATCTTTGCCCCAAAAAACCTGATGTGAAAGTACAGCTACTGCAAGTTAGTTAAGTCCTATTTGTGCAGAACCTCAAATGAGCTCCATGTTGAGAATTCCATCATCCCTTTTGTGGAAAAGATGTCCTTTCCACCCATTGTGTGGGCATGCATACAGCCCAGATCACAGTCTGGCTAATACATGCATGTCTTCAGTAGACCCACTCTGGGGAGCAGATGAACGAGGTCAACACATGTGCATTGATCAATAGGGGGGTCAACAGCAATCACAGTGACGAAAGGTAAGAGAGGCAACACAATAATTAAGCATTCTATGCTATGTATTGACCGGGAGTAAAGTAAGTGCTTTACATGTTCCATGAAAAGCTGAATAATAATGAGGAGCAGAAAGCATCTGATGCGTTTTGCCCTTTATATAGCTATACATCCATCACATTTGTACTGCTAACATCTGTCCTCCGCTACGCATCTGCTCGGTGCCTCCGCGGAGCATCTATGTAACCGCTCACACAGCGCCCAGCCTGCCCAGAGTTTAATGCCGACGCCCCTGAGAGCCCCGTGCGGGCAGCGGGCGGAGAGCTGCCTCCCCGGGCCGGCCACTGCCAAAGGTGCCGCGGCGATGCTGCTGCCCGGGGGTCCGGGCCGGCCCCGGGACGGGAGGAGGATGCGTCCCGGCCCCGGTTCCCGCACCTGCTCGGTGTCCTTGCGGCGGGTGGCGGCGGCGGCACCGGGCGCGGCGGCGCGGCCGGCGGCGGCACCACGTGTCGGGGCGGGGAGGGAGCGGCGGGGCCGGGCCGGGCTCCGCCACCCCCAGCGCCGCAGCGGCAGCAGAAGCGGCAGCAGCAGCAAACGCGGCTTAGCGCATCCTTCTCGCCCATGCCAGGTGCCTGCCTCCGACTGCGCCGTGACTGAGAGGAGATGGGGCCCCTGCGGGAGAGCAGCAAGGTGAGGAGCCGGGGACGGAGGGGTTGGCAAGGGTGGCTGCGGGGCGGCGAGTTGGGGCTGCGGGGACCGAGGAGAGGCAGAGGCAGAAAAACCCTGCCCCCCCCCGCCCCCCCCCGCCCTTACAGTGGGGGGGGAGCCGTGGTTTGCCTGCCCCTGACAGAATGGTGGAAGGAGGAGGGCGCATTCGAGGGGTCCCTGACGCCGGGGTGTCCCTTCTCAAGCAGGAGCAGAAGGCGCAGCTGGAGAAGGAGGTATCCCGTAGCCGCATCCCCCGCTTGGTCCTGCGGCCGCAGCAGAAAGTATCCCCCGCTTCCGAGTCGCCCTTTTCGGAGGAGGAGAACCGGGAGTTCAACCCGCCCAGTTCCTCCGGGGGCTCCGGCCGGACCGTCAGCAGCAACAGCTTCTGCTCAGGTACCGCAAGCAGATCACACACACAGAGCACCCCTCCCGCTCCCCCCGTCTTTACCCAGGGGGTCGCGGTGAGCCCCACCACTCCGACCCCGCGGCTTCGCTGCCACCCCCGGCCGCAGCATCCGTGCGCCGGGCTCGTACGGAGCCCTGAGGAGCACCGCGTTCTGCAGATGCAGAAGGGCAACCATTGATTTTTCCAGGGAAATCCAGTATCTGTTCTTTTAATACATGCTGTAAGCGACACCAGATGTTTCCATTTCAAGTTCTGCTCTCTGCTGGTAAAAAGTTGGCGGTTTTACTGCGGCAGAACAGTTGCTTTAAAGAGAAAGATTTGCCTTAAAAACTGCAGCGTGGGTTCGAGGCGTTCTGGAAAGCCACCGAGCCAAAGAGCCTGTAAGACAGGGGAGCTGCTGCTAAGGGCATCAGACATGGGTGAAATACTGCAGTTCCTCGTAGTTTGGTGAAATGCGTAGGTGTAGTTTTGACTGTCATATTGGAGGGAGTTCTGTTTATTTGAGAACTGAATCTCCTGATAAGCAGGTTGCCAGGCGTGAATTGGGCATGGTGTCTGCTCTAGAGAGCGCAGTGGCTACGTGACATACCAGAAGTAAATTCCTGCTCTCCAAATGTAGACCACAAGTGTCCTTTGCTCTTCAAAATGAATGCACCCCTTTTGCATTAGGGACAACTCAAAACCAGATTTTTAAATATTTTTCCCGTGTAGAGTTTAGCACAATTTATATCCCTCAGCTAGCAGTGAATGACTGAGACACCTACTAGTGGTGAGTAATCTTTTAATTCAGTGAAACTCATTGCTATGTATGACATCATACCCATGGATAACAGCTTTGAGGGTTACATCATAAACATCTTGGGCTCTATATGCTTGTGGAAATTTTGAAATTACTAAAAATTCAGTCTTAATAGTGTTTTGGAGAGCATAACATTCTCTGTCTAAATAAAAATCTGAATTATAACAAGTATTTTTCTTATAGTTAATTTCACAGCAAGTTCCTGAACTTCCTTTTTGTTTGTTCATAAAGGATTTAAATTACTGGAGTTAAATTACTGGAGCCAGAAACACTCGTATTTATCTTTGTCTTCACTGCGGTGGGTCCGATCATTTAACGAAAAGCGGTGTGTTGAACACGGTGTACGAGAACAGTCAATTTTCCTAAATGAGGAATACAATATGCATGTTTAGGTCTACGGTTTCCTTCTTAGCTTGGGTAGATTGTGCAATTCAGGCTCAGTGGAATGATCTATTTGGTTATTGTTTAATGAACAATGCAGAGCGTTAAACAAACAACATAGGCTGTAAGGCTGCTGAAGTGTTTTTCCCATGCCTTTTGAATCCCCACACACACACCTTACCTGTTTGAGTGTGCCTGTTGCCTTTTAAGAAACAAAGAAGTAAAATCTTCTGAAGCTTTCTAGAAATACATTATTTTTATGATCCTTTCCAAATGACTGCTTTTTATCCTGATTCTTTTTCCCCCTCCCCTGTGTGTTGACAAGCCTTTCATCCTGGTCACTGACAGTCTCTTTTACAGTATCATTTGGGTTTGTATCATGTTCCTCAGAACTACTTGGCACAGAACTGCTGAAGCAATGCCCTTGCTGTCCCAATGCACTGTACGGGCTGTGTCTGGGTCCCAGCAGAGCTTTGTGTTTACTCTGGGTGTGTCTGATCTCACGGCTTGACAGTTTTAAGGCACCTTTCACAGAGGTACTCAAGAGTGCGATGCTAGCCTCTTAACCTGCCTCAAGTATGGCTGGTCATACTTTTATTTCCTTTAGTCATCTTTTATTCTTTCATGAATGCGCCATTGATTTAGTTTGATTTATTTTTTTTCCCATGATATTGCTGTGCTTCTCAAGCTGCCTGCAGCACCCAGACAGGTATGCACTACCCAGTTTGACTGCCGTGAGCCTTCAAACCTTAAGCAGACAAGGATCAGGCATGGTACTGTCCCTCCGTCCTGTATGTGGATTGGTTGGTTGTAGGTTTGATGGGTTTTCACCGTGATGCAGGTATTACAACAGTCACTCACTTGATTTCCTCGTTCTCTGACACCTCTTCCCTGTGTTCCACAGATGATCCTTCGTTATGATGGTATGTCTAATTTAGGTTTAATTTCACCAGTGGCAGTATGTGGCTGCTGGGTCCTGTTTCTGGGGAGGGGGTGGCAAAGATCTGCATGGAGAAGTGGGTGGAGGGGCCGCAGCCTCTAACCTGCCTCTCCTGGTGCTAGGTAGCTACTGCCTTAACAGAGAGGAGGTATGTGCAGAAGGTGTGTTTAAAATTAGCAAGTAATACATTTGGAAGTGGTGAGCAGATGAATAATGTGGTGAACGATGGTGTGATGGCAGTATGAAAAGGCTCCTGGGCATTTGGGTAAAGGTATTTTTTTGTAACTTTTTTTGAGCATTAAACACCAAAAGGTTAATAAGCAGAAGATAGTGTGAATTGACCCTGGAGTAATTTCTTTCCTCCTTATCCTTCTCTTGACAAGCTTCTCTCTACCTTTCTTCCATTATTATTGACACCAAAAGTTATGATCAGTAGATTTCTTTTTCCCCTAAGATAAATCATTGTGGTTTTTTCCTCATCCATTTAAATATGTCTTTCCTGCTTGCTTCCCCAAAACTTCCAGGGTTGTCCATATTGAATGGGTGTTGACATCGGTCCCAATGCATGAGTGAAGGTTTGGTGGGCTCTCTCTCTAAATGAGAGAATTAGGGTCTTCCTGGTGTTGTTAATGTTGATTGAGGTATGGGGACCCTTTGGGAATGCTGTCAATGGTGCTATCACGGTGGCAACAGCAGAAAATACCTCTTGGCAGCAGACAAGAGATGCTGTACTGTAATGCTTTATTTCTTTTGAAGAAATTGTTAATCTGGCTGAGATGAGTTTTAAATTTGTCTCATGGGACTGGATCAGAGACCCAGTTGACCATGTCAGTCAATGACTTGCAATTGGCTTTATGTTGGTTTTGTTTTGTGAGTCTGTATGAAACACATTGAGACTGTTGATCCTATCTGTGATATTCCTGAGAAATGGGTTTTAATATCCTTTGTTTCTGCCAAGAGAACGTGGGTGCTGCCTGGATGTTGCATAGGCAAGCTGAGCCTTTGTATCAGTGCTCACTGTGTGCAATCCTTCCTTAAAAATCTTAGCTCATCTGGGGTCCTGTTTGTCATTCGATACGGGAGCACTTCCTTCAGCCGCTGCCCTCGTCCAGCTTGGATGTCAGCCACAGAACTTGTGTGATGTCAAACGATGAAAAAATGCTTTCCCAGCAGCTTTGCCTGGCTCGGCTGCTACCGAGCGTTTCCCCACGCCATGTGTGTGTTCCTCAGCTGCTCTGGAGCGGCTGCACGCTCACCTTGTGAGTCGGGAGGAAAGCATGGTTTTAAGCATCACAGACACATCGTCTGCTCCCACGTCCATGGCAGAGCGGCTGCTGGGCGGCTGTTGGTAATTCCAGTTACAGTGTTCGTGCTGTAAGAGATAAGGTACTTAGGGCGGGGCATCATCCTTCATTGGTGCCTACGTGTCCTTTGGATACCAAGGCAGTTGCTACTGGATTGAAGGCAGCCTGAGCACGCTAAGCTCCGTAAGAAGCCTGCTCATCTTTTCATTTTAAAGGGAAGGTAGTTTGTTTTTTTTCTTAGTTTCTGCTTCTGAATAGCTCAGCTTTTAAATTTCCCCTTATGAAGAAGAGTGGGTCCATGCTATCTGTATACGGACGCTTCAGCCTTTCTTCAGCCGCCTGAATTTCAGCAGGTAATGTAGCGGTGCTTTGTTAACTGAGATGCAGCTTTGCAGGAAGCATTTGCACATTTAATAATCAGTTTGGCAGAAGATTTTATGAGCCAGAAGACCTTTTTTATTCCTATGGCAAATGGTTCCTCTTTTCTGGGGCTTGCCTGCGAATTGCCTTTTTAACCAGACTGCATCGTACCACGGGCCACTGAAAAATCACAGCGTCCCTGTAGATGAATCCTTGTCATTCACTCCAACTGTTTTCAAAAAGCAACCCTAAACTTCTTTTTTGCTCCTTCTTGCAAAAGGTTTGGGTTTGGTGTTTATTTTACAACTTGTTCTTTTCTGGTGTAAAGAGTATTATTATTTTTTAAATTCTTGTTATTTACATGCACATCATAATAAATATGCTCTGGTAGAGTGGGTGGTCTGTAAGCCCTGGGGTGTAAGTGCTGCAACAGGGATCTCCGTGATGCTGCGCCCTGCTCACTTGCTCGTGTGCACTGTCCCCTTGAATTCAGAGATTATTTGCCAACTGTCGCAGCTGTTGATGGATGCTGGGGCTGAGTTTGCAGTCCACTCATTGAAAAAAGCATGTAGGCTTTAGGCTGGCTTATTAAATTCAATGTGAACTTTCTACCCATACTGCTAACCACAGGTTGGAGGAGAAGCATTGTATGGGTGTAGCCAGACGAAATGCTGTGCCTTCTCACACTCTGGGAAATAATTTAGTTGCTAGAGCACTGAAATAGGTTTTATTGTAAAACATCTGGTCTTGAAGGCTACAGTTTAAAGTGTGTGTACTTGAATGTACATTTCTGAATAGAAAAAGGTAGAGGAAAACAAACTCTTAGTTTTTTTTCAAATCAACAGATTGAGAACAGATTATTATTATGAATTATTTAAAATAAGTATTATTTGTATATACATATATATGTATTATTATTGTTGTTGTTATTATTATGATTGAAATAGTGAGCTCTCCCATTCTTCTTGTTTCTCATTGTAAGAAATAATGTTGTTTAAATAGTTCCTTACTAGCTTATTTGGTTTTTTTTTTGTCTGAGTTACTGAATCAAAGAGATATGCTTGAAAGTCACGTGTGTGCTACTGGAAGTTAGATTCTCTTTCCTGCAGTCCTTTATACTATGCTTTTCCACACTCTCTTTTTGCCATTTGCATTATGAGCTAGGGAGCTGCTTTGGCAAGGGGGATGGACCCGATGATCTCTCGAGGTCCCTTCCAACCCCTACGATTCTGTGATTCTGTGATTTTTTTCAGACTTGTCAAGTGGAGGTCTTCTCCAGCACATTTGCTTGCAGCACTCAGTAAGGCAATTCACTTATCACTGTGATATTAATTTACAAAAATGCTGAAAAATAACCCCACCAGCTTTCAAAAAGGCGCGTATGGCCTTTGCATAAAGGCGACGCTGGTGTCATGCTTCCTTTTCTCCCTGCTGCTTCCCTGGAGAATTTCCTGCTGGGCCAGCTTACATGCAATAATTTATTATTGCTTCATGTTGTTAAGCGCCAGTTCTGTTTCTGCAGCACAGAGATCTGTTCCAAACATGGAAATGAGAAAAGTGCCTAGGTACTAAAGAGCAAAGCCTGACCATTCCTCAGTTTTTGGCCTTTCTCTGCTTCCCTTTCTGCTTCGCTATTTATTCTCTCTTACTAAGTAATGATGCTTTTGTTCCTGTGCCACACAACAACGTCTGGAAGCCAAAAATATTTGACCTTTTGGATGTTTGTTGCCACCTTTTTATGTCTGTCAGGGCTGTGAAACTTTAAAACCTGACCCAGCGCCTCCTGAGGTCAGCAGAAGAGCGCCCATTGTCTCTGACACATTTTGGACGGTGTCCTGAGAACAGTCAGTACCTCATCCTTTCTGTATATATCACAGCTTGCTCTGCACTACAGGCTGAATTCTAAACTATAACGTGTATTTTCTTCACTGCCAATGTGTAATCTAATACTTTTCTCTCCAAGTGCCTTTCATGCAATTTTCTATTGAGTTGAGTGTTGCCATGCATATTGAAGAACATCACAACTTGTAGCAGAATTGAACCTTTAATCAGAATTCTTTCATGTCTTTTTTTATTAAAAGACAATCTTGATATCTTAAAAGAAATTCTACATGACATATTTTAACCCTACCTTTAAAGGGTTAATATGCATCCTTGAAATTCTGGGACAGTGTTTTGACATATATGTAAGACCAAAACCAGTGAGTGAGTTCTGTAGTGATGTTACGCACCAGCCTGGGTTTGGTGACAATTAAAAAAACAATGGATGGAATATATGTGGTTTCCAAGCATCATTGGAGGGTAAACAGTGCGACATTATGAGGTGATGTTGAAGCTGTGAGGGTCACAGTGATGCTGTCAGCCACAGAGGCCGAGCGATTTGAGACCGAAGGAATATAACACATTCTGCCATTTGAGGAACAGGCACAAATTTCTATGCAGTCTATTGAAGATTTTTATTTCCAAAAATGGTGCCTTCAAAATTGGATAGTATATTTATAATTTCTTCCCTGCTGCATAACTGAATTAATCACATAAAACCACACACAGAAACCCATCTATATGTACATACATTTCTTACAATGATATGAAAAGGGTGACATTTTTTACATTTGATGTAGCCAAGGCTTTCTTACCAGAGGTATCAGCAGTGGCTCCACTTCCAGCTGTTGTCCTCAGAAAAGGTTAGTGAGGTCTACTAAAGTGCTGAAAAAACTCTACCTAACAGCCAAAACTCTTCTTTGTCTCCTTTTCAGACCTTT
Source organism: Gallinula chloropus (assembly GCF_964237585.1). Classification (NCBI taxonomy): domain Eukaryota; kingdom Metazoa; phylum Chordata; class Aves; order Gruiformes; family Rallidae; genus Gallinula; species Gallinula chloropus. Next base: position 19,616,245 of record NC_140086.1, read on the forward strand.
TCCTCTCCTGACCTTTAGTTAAAACTTTTCTTTAGAATTTTCAAAGATTTTCAGTCCTTTATCATTTAACCCCCTTGTCCAAATGCTATCTGTGATGTGATAGCAAAACTCTAGCAGTTGTGCTATTCCTGACCACAGCACTCTCCTAGTAACAGTACTATTTTTATTGATAGTTTTACTAGTAAGCTTTGATGCTTTTGTTCTCAAATATTAATACCATTAGCAGTGCTATAACTGTAATGACAAAGCCGGTAAACCACAATTATATGGTCCTTTTTTTCCCGCTGGTTTCCCAGAACTACATCAGTCCTGCTTATTAGTGAAATGCTTAAATGGAAGGCAGATTAGTAGAGGCATCATTTGTGGCCAAAGTCAATTAAAATTTTTCTGCTTCAGTGTAACTCAGCTATTGCACAGTCAGATGTCAAGAGCTGGTACTTCTAAGGACGTGCTCATGGCAAATACTGCATGGTAAAAGATGCATGAAGTCTAGGAGCAGGTCAGTCCATTGTCTTCCGTCTTACTCTCACCTCTTCTACATAATACGAGCCTGTCACCATCTATGCCATGTTTTGAGCAACCAGAGAGGACCTCCTGCCAAATTCAGTGAGCAGATTCCATATTCAGTTTTCAGTAGTGATCGTTAGTGGTCAGCCTCTGGCTATGATGGAAACTGGTGAGGAACAGCTGTTAAAGTTGCCTGCATATTAATGATAGGAACCTCAGAAACACTCAGGAGGAGATGAAGATGTTTGGTCTTGATTTTACTTAGTTAACTATGACTGGAAAATTAAGATCAGTAGTTCCAGCTTGAAAAATGGGCTTGGAAAAACAGGGTGGTTCCCAGCTGTGGAATAGCTAAAAAAATTACAGAATGCGTTAGGTTGGAAGGGACCTTTAAAGGTCAACTAGTCCAACCTCCCTGCAGTAAGCAGGGACATCTCCACTAGACCAGGTTGCTCAGAGCTTCATCAAGCCTAACATTGAATACCTCCAGAGACGGGGACTCCACCATCTCTCTGGGTAACCTGTTCCAGTGCCTCACTCATTACCCTCACAGTGAAGATCTTCTACCTAATGTATAATCTGAATCTACCCTGCTCTAGTGTAAAACCATTGTCCCTCTTCCTATCGCTACATGCCCTTACAAACAGTTCTTCCCCAGCTCTCCTGTAGGCCCCTTCAGGTTGTGGAAGGCTTCTGTAAGGTCTCCCTGGCGCCTTCTCTTCTCCAGGCTGAACAAGTCCTACTGTCTTTGTAGAAGCGGTGCTCCGCTCCTCTGTTCAGTAGGAGAGGAGCAACAGAAAAGCTGTAACAGAAAATTGTGATCCTAAACTTGTAGGTTCTAGCCTTTTTGAAGCAGGACTGTTTCCAGCACTACATCACCTCAGCCATGGCTTGGTCTGTCTGAGTCTAGAAACCCTTCAAGGACCAGAGTTTGCACAGCCTCTCGAGGTGACCTTGGGGAGTGGTGGAGCTTCTAGCCTGCCTCCATTCACAGGCAAAATGGAGCATGGTTAATTCAAGTTTTGTCTGCAGAGACATAGAGATTAAATATGGAATTAATTTCCTTAGCAGGGTTTTGTATAAGTAGGCCTTGTCACATAAACCTTCTCTCTTTTCCTGACAGGGCTACAGTTTTGCTTGCTTTTCTGTTTTGCTTTAGTGTGATTGACTTCTGGTAAGAAAGCACATGATATCCTGATTAGTTTTGTTAAATACCAGGCCTTAAAATAAATAAACTAAATAAACTGGTCTTAAAAATAGCTATAAAATTAGTTCAGGATTGATCAAAAAGACCAAAAATAGTAGCATTTTTAGGACTTACAGTAAAGGTATTAAATTTATTTTTTCAAAGGTCTGTGTGATGTTTGTTGGTGACAAATTGTAGCAAATTACTAATCTTTTACAATACATAAAATCACCTACTGGAATGGCTGCAGTAAAAATGAAATGTCTTAGTACAAATAGGAGCAGAGAAAAATACTCACTTTTCTACTTTCAACTGCGGTTCCTAAATCATTGCTGGGCAGGTGAGGGTGCCTCAGGAGGGCCATTCAGTGTCACTATAAATAGAAGTCCAACTCCTTGACGGTTTCATCCTTCTACTGTTACTGTGGTCTTTTGTGTTGCCCAGTTGTTCCATGATGATACTGTGAATCTCTGGTTTGCAGTATTATTGGACTGGGTAGCAAGCCCTTAAATCTCACTGGTTCAGCTGCCCAAGTCAAAACACTGGTTGTACTACTCAATGGAAAGATATCCTCCAGACGGTGACTCAGAGCTGTGGGATGACTGGAGAAGCCAAAACTGGGCTGTTGCTCTGACACACCCTTCAGAGAAGCCTCCTTCTCTTGATTTACAATAGAAAGTGCCTTAATATGTAGAAGCTGGGTGATAGATTCCCTTTGGTGTCTGTCAGCAGCTTTCATTATTAATGCATAAAACAGCCCTGTGCCTCAAGACCAGTCATAAAGAGAAGACCAAAGCAACATGAAGGGGGTCAAAAACTGCACAACACACAGGCAGATTGGGAGATTATCCTGAAAAATTGTGAAATACCTTTGGTGGTTCACCATCAATAGACAACTCATAGTGTGCCGTCCTGGCAGAGCTGTGGCTACCCAGACTGACAGATCCTGGGACAAACGGAAATGGAAGCATTAGGAAAGGGCAGGAAACAGGTTTTCAGCCTCACTACACAGACCTGGTGAAAGCTTTTGAGAGGCCTGTGTTTAATTCTGGAATCCACATTTCCTAGTGGAAATACAGAGTTATGTACAGCTTGAACATTAACGGTCAAGGGATTGTTAAGAGAAGATAAAAGTGGGACAGTAGATTTAGTAGGAGATTGTTGTGGCTTTGCATGGCAAGGTTCTTATGTAGGAGTGGGGCCTTCGAGAAGCAGCTAGAAGTTTTGCCTAAGCCTGACAGAGTAAATACCAGCTGGGCTTAAGGCTGAGCCTATCAATGAAAGTCATAGCACCTCTGTGAATCATATTTAGGAAGAAAAATACCTGTTAACAGCCACTTTTTGCCACCAGAGAAGGGAGTGAGAAGATGTAAGAAGCTTTGCAGACACCAAGGCCAGTGAAGGAGGGGAGGAGGCACCCCAAGCACTGGAGATAAAGATGCCCCTGCATCCATGGAGAAACCCATGGTGGAGCAGGTCTTCCCCTGTACCCATGAAAGATGACCTGCATTGGAGCAACCGTCTGGCAGCACTTGCAGCCCGTGGAGAGAGAGACACACACACGGAGAGAGCAAAAGAGAGAGACCCACCCTGGAGTAGATTGTTTTGTGACTCCATGGGAGGCCAGGTTGGATCAGTCTGGGACTGAGAATTGTTCTGTGATTTATGACTGCACCCCATAGCAGTGACCCACACTGGGGAAGCTGGTGAAGAGCTGAAGCCCTAATAGAAAGGACTCACGTTGGAGAAGTTCATGAAGGACTGTCTCCTGTGGGTGGGACCCCATGCTACAGCAGGGGAAGGGTGTGAAGAATGACCCCCCAACTAAGGAGGAGAACATCTCGTGAGGAACTGACTGAAACCCCCATTCCCCCACCCTGACTCGTGCCACCCCTTCAGGGAAGACGGGACCGAAGTCATGACCAAAGTTAAGTCTGCTAAGAAGGAAGGGGTGGTGGGAGGTGCTTTAAGATCTGGTTGCACTTCTCACTGGGTGTGCAGTGCAGTGTAATAAATTAGAGTTTTCTTTCCTTTATTCCGTGTTGAGTCTGTGTTCCCTGCAATACTAACTGTGGAATGATCTCTTACTGTCCTTATCTCGACTCCTAAGCCTTTCAATATCTATTTTCTCCCCTGTCCAGCTGAAAAGGGAAGTGACAGAGCAACTTTGGTGGGCATCTGGCCTCCAGCCAGTCTCAAACCACCACAGAGATGGACAGTTCAGACTCACGGAAGTGCATAACTAGATCTGGCACTGGGGAGTGACAGCAGAAATATCTATGGTTCCTCAGCAAGAGCGTCATTAATTATTTGGATGGATTATATAAGGAAGTTGTAAATGCAGTATTTCTTAAAGAATTCAGGAAAATGCAGTAGTTTTCTAAGGATTCTAAGGCATATTCCAGTGAAACTTACAAAGTGTCTGAGCCCAGAAAATCAGAGAAGACTATCAAGTCACAGCATATGGCTGAAGTCCATGAGAATTATCTTTAACACTGTTGTTTATACTTTGACTTTACTATTTGAAAGCTAGTCAGTGCATGCAAATGTCAGAGTGCTCTGAGCAACTTCCCTGATTGTTTGTTTGAGGAGACACCATCCCGTGCTTGGCTTTGAAACTTGGCAAGCGTATCTGATCTGGGAGAGGGGTTGGACGTAGAGCTTCAGTGATGAAATCCAGCTGATGTTCAAAGGAAAAGACTACTCCCAGAACACTCTTAGGAGGCCACTGTGAAAAAGAAACCATAAATATTGCTAAAAAAGCAATGAATGTTGTGTATTATAAATTCATATGATTTTCCTTCTTGTGCAAGTAATACAGGCAAGATCCAAGTAGTACAGACATTCACACACTGGAGTTTGCAACCTTTCTCTCTTCTATTGTCTTGATGCTTGCATGTATGAGACAGACAATCAGTCCTGTCTATATTCCTGAAGTTCTTACTGGGCCAAACTCCTGCAATTTATAGGACTGAATCCTTAACTGACCTTGCTACTACAGGTTATGTTTTCAGAAGAAAGTGAATCCCATTGTGGGCTCGTCTGCTCCTGTTACCCCATTGCCTACTTTGGAGATAGATACCTTACCTTGTCCCATTTCTGGACAGGTGAAGGTCTTCACCTTTTTCCGTCAGCAGGGTTTTGGGGGAGCCTACAGGTCTGTGGGAAACGCTGAAGCCCCAGTGCCGTAGTCATATCCTTTCTCTTGGGGATGAGGAGCAGAGGTGTTTGCTGTGGCAATGAGCAGGGGAGGGGGTCAGACTGTCTGTGGGGTGGAGGGAGCATCAGCTTGATGCACCGTCAGGGTCCATGGGGACACCTACAGTATCAAACACAATAAAATACCCTTTTAAGGCTTCAGTAGGAGTGAAGAATGGAGGTAATTCACAATTTGGCTCACTCTCAGCAGATGGATAGCACCTCAGTGTTCACCAGAGCTTTCCCTCATGCCAGTAGGGTGAGTGGAGGGTCAGCTGAGAGGTACATCCCTCCAGTGTACAGCGGAGCTTTCCTTGCCTGGGGTGGTCAGTACCAGTGCTTGGTGTGCAGCTGTTCCCTTCTGTGATAGTAAACTTTTTGATTATTCAAAAGCCACTGCAGAAAGCTGACACAGAGCTTGCCCTTTGCCCTAAATTTGGAAAATTTCTAATTTATTCACATTTCTGGCTAATACTAGGTAAAAGGAGCAGAAGTTGCACATTATTTAAAAAATAACAAATGATGAGAGGAGAGGGAGTAAATTAAAACCATTAGTTTATTTCAGCCGGAGTGGGAACGCTCACGTGATTATTGATGTCCTAGGGATCCTGCTTTGGCAGGGGGGTTGGACTCAATGATCTCTTGAGGTCCCTTCCAGCCCCTGCAGTTCTGTGATTCTGTGATGTGCCTAAAGGTCACAATTGGTATGAGTGGGGAAGAATTGTTGTTCTTTGTGCCAGGCTCATGTGTTCCTTAATGGCCATCCCGCTGCAATGAAAACTGAAGGGTAAACCAAGGATATGTAGATGTGTGTGATCATACAGTGTCACCAGTGTGATATCAGAGGCCATGGGGGGTGGGGTGGTAATTAAAATACTTATTTTTGTAGTATGCTTTAGCTATCCTATTTCCTTACTGGAGTTAGTTGTATGTATTTGTTTTTTTCAAATGCCTGAATTTTTAACACCATGGTTTAGTTCTTTCATTTTTAAGCTTTTATCAGCTCCTGAGGTTCTTCCAGGTAGCATCATCATAGCTCTGGGAGTTATCTGTACATAGTCTCCCATGTAAAACACATCTGTGAGGTCTACAGAACCTGTCGAGTTATTTCAATTATTATAATGGTGGAGAGATGAAGTAAATAGTTTCCTGTCTTTTATTGGTTTGGGGTTTTTTAAACACAAAGTTGAGAAATAGAGAAACATCTAAATGGAGAGGTCATAATTAAAAATCTAAGCATGAACCTGCACTTTTTTCTGTGTATATTTGTTTATAAATCTTTGCATGCTTCTGAAGAGAAGATGCTTTGGACATGGGTAAAGGACCTGCTGAAGTGCAATCCAAAAGCTCACTCAGCAGTGCTGGTCCTTTGCCCTGTAAGCAGCATTCATCCAGCCTGTAGAAGAGACTGAACGCTTGAGAAAAGAAAATGGGTGCTGATGTGGGAGGAGGTTGCCTTCTTCTCTGCTCCCTGTGTCGAGTTACATTGTGAGGTCGATGGAAATGGAAAGAATAAAAAATTAACTAAAAATCGTGTGGGCAACAATCCTGCTTCAGTCAGGATGAATGATGATGGGCTGAAAACCTCATTAGCAGTTGTCTTTTTCCTGCTATTTTTATATAAACTAATTCTGATTGCAACAGGCACCAGTGAGATGGCAAAAGGAGATGCCTGTAGGTTTAATTGGGCTGGTTTGAAGGAATCAAAGATGATTAAGCTGTGTCAGGTGCTTTGCACCGTTACTGCCCTTTGGGAGGCAATTCTGGCAGTAGGCTGGGCTGCCCCTGTGGCCTGACATCACATCTGGTGGTTTGCAGAAGCCGAGGCAACACCACCTCCAGCTGCTGTTGTGTGCTAATGCCTATAGCTTGCTTGGGACTGTCTTTGCTTCTGGGTACCTTGCTCAGTACTGGAGGCAGGATGTGGAGAAGTGGGAAGCAGGACAAAGGTGAGAGTAGAGTAACTGGCCAGGTGCAGAGAAAAACTGCTTCATGTGAAAGGCTTCACATGGGCTGCTGTACTGTGCTGAGGGAGCCACAGTTAACAACAGCAAAAGCTGCTCTTTCTTGCAGAGGGGAGGTGGGTGGGAGGGGGGTTAGGTATTCACGGGATGCCCCTTTTGCCTCATAATTGCAGTCATATACTGACTTTTTAAACAATCTGCCCATGCAAAGCTCATTGCAAGATCAGTCTTGACCTAAATTATGAACAGGGTGGAAGTGGCAAGTGCAATATGGTCATGCAAATAATTTGGCTCAGTTGCAGGTACTTCTTTTGAGTTTCATGTTAGGTGAAGATAATGCACTGGGAGCAGAGTGTGATTGCATAATTAAGATGGCAGCTTTCATTTTGTCCTGGGAAAGAACAAACAATTACACTTCTCTGGGACTAGAGTAAATATTCAAGGCTTCCCAGTGTCAGAGTAGCCTGTTTGCTTTTGTTGTGTATCTCAAAAACTACCGTGACTTCTAGGGGAGTTGTGATTACGCAAGATTACAGGAGTGTGATTTGATGAAGGGGGTGTTTGATATGTGGATTTCCCCTGGACTCAGGATTCATACTTTGCATTTAATTGTTATGAGCTGGAATGTTTGTACTCCAGAAGGTCAGGAATGTGGGTCTGTTCCCAAGGTGGCTGCTGATGCCATGAAGCGCTGGTGTGCCATCAAAAGGAATTTTGCTTGAAACAAAAGAAGTCTGTGCATAATGCACCCTCTGTGCAACCAGGTACCTCACAGCCTCTTATCAAGAATGAATGAGCTCTGTGGTCACCACTGCTTTAAAAGGAAAAAGAATTTCAAGATACCTTTATTAATTCCAGTTAAATGATAAGCCTGACTTTGTGCATATGGGCTGTAGGTAATTCACGTCTTGCTTCATCTGGAGTGCACTACACAAACCACTCTTGTTTCTTAATGTGCACTTCTTCATGCTATAATAGTCCCTACCTAACCTAGCTAAGTCAGAAGAATTTACCTTAGATCTGAGTTTTCAGTATGTAGCCCCTGACTTGGTGTTTTGTCAGACTTTGTGAAACAAGCACTTGTCCTTTTAGCCTGCCATAAGTTACCTAAACTTTTTCACACTGAGAGAAACTAATAGCTTCTCACCGGGTTTCACAGCCAAGGTTGTACATATCAAGCTGTAAATGGTTGTAGTCCAAACATTATTTTTTTTTTTAATTCTGCTAATGTTCATGGACTTATTAGTTAGAAATTTTAATGTTTTCCTTTTTCTCTTCAGATGACACTGGCTGCCCTAGTAGTCAGTCAGTATCTCCAGTTAAGACTCCTTCTGATGCTGGAAACAGTCCAATCAGTTTTTGCACGGGTAGTGATGGAGACTTCTCCAGGAAGAAATTCAGTCCAGGGACAGTAAGTGAAGGGAACCCGCAGCTGACTCGATATAAGAAGGAGACAAAGACAAGCCTTGTAAAGCCTGGTGAGTATAATATAGATGCTTTAATTTCTTTAATTACACTTTCTAATTGACTAGTACATCTATAGCTGTCTATATTCATTGTGTTGTGCTGTCTGTGATACCACTAATGCTGACAGTAAATAACATTTTTTAAAAGTTGGGTTCTTTCAAGGGAGCCACCTGCAAGATTTGAAAACACTATCAGTATTAGCTTTCTCATGGAAATATTATTAATTGACATCTTCACTTTCTTTTATGAGACTGGATGGTGACGTCAAATAGCAACTGAAATGGATTTTATCTTATTTCATGGTAACTGCATACGTATTTCACTGGCCAAAGATAAATGACTCTTATTGTCAAAGCAAATAATTATAGTCTTCTGATACAGATCTTCACATTTATTGTTGGATGCTGTTCAGGCTGTGATAGCTCTGGGGGTATGACTTGTCAAACCACGGCAAGATGGCAGGCAGCCTACGTGCGGGAGTTCAGCAGATACAGATCCACAGAGCACTGGCTGAATCGAGAGCATCTCTCATTCCCTCAGGCTAATTGGCCACCTCAGACCACAGAGTAACTCAGCACCTGCTTGTTGCACATCCAAGACTAAATATCTCGGTGTGTCATTGGCTGCTGTAATTTTAATGAGCAGATAAGATTTTTTTGTGTGTGATTCATGTACAAGCAGATCTTGGTTACGAATGGCCAGGATATTTGTGCTGTTATTTAATTAAGCATGGAGAAAGAGAGGGTTCTTCTGACCCTGTGCAGAGCCAACTGCAGAACTGACGCATGGTTTCTGAACTCATGTATCTCCTGGCTCTACTGTTTTGTCATGGTTTAACCCCAGCCAGTAACTAAGCATATGCAGGAGCCCCCGCTGCCCCAGGGGGAGGGGGAGGACAATGGAAAACAAAACAAGACAAAACGCAAAAAAATCTCTTGTGAGTTCGGATGAAGGCAGTTTAATAAGGTAACAAAGGAAGAGAATAATAGTAATAACTGTAAGAAGAATATATATAGAACTAGTGATGCACAAACACAATTGCTTGCCACATGCAGAAAGGGGGAAGATGGTGCTGATGCCCAGTCTGTTTCCAAGCAGCCAATCTGCCTCCTGGCTAGCTTTCCTGGTTAAGCACCATGCATGACATCATATGGCAGGGAATATCCCAGTGACCAGTCTGGGTCAGCTGTCCTGGCTGTGCTCCCCTAGATTCTTCTGCACCTGGCAGGGCATGAGAAGATGAAAAGTCCTTGACTTAGTGTAGGCACAACAACTATCTAGCAACAGCTAAAGACTTTAGCATGTTATCAACATTATTCTCATACTAAATCTGAACCACAACACTACACCAGCTACTAGCAAGAAAAATAACTTTATCTCAGCTGAAATCATTATATGTTTCCTGACTCATCTTACTTCTGGACACAATTTAGGTACTTTCATGAGGAGCCGGCTCAGAAGTGCCAGCACTATGTTTAATCCAGAGACAGTAGAGAATCTGTTGCAAAAATTCTTCACTTTCTTGGTCATTGAAATTGCTGATTAAGTCTGACTTACCACTACCCCTGCAAGTTCTCAGCTCATTTCATAGCTCTCTGTTGCTTGAGTGTTCCCAGTCTCCCATTACTCTGAATAATGGATAATAGATAATAGTTTTTTTAAGGTTTGTTTTGTGTTCCATTAAAATCAAGGAATTTCTTGCATGCAGAATACAGTGAATAGGGTATACGACAGTCAAATCTGCAGTCATGGCTACCACAAACATTTTGTATATGAATATGAATGCAGCTTAGCGAAATGTGGATGAAGAATTTTGAAAGACTTTTTCTACTGAAGAGCCCTATACACATGGAAAAGAGTCATGCACTTTTTTCAGTAAATTGCTTCATCATTTTCAATTATTACACTTATATTGACCTCTAATATCAAGTTATTAGTTACAGTAATAGTCAGAAGTCATCTTTTAGTTGACAGTATTGTTTCAAGTCTGCATGGCCTTAGTTTAGGTATTCAGGTATTCTTGTAGATGGGTCATTCTGTAGCTGTCGGTACCTCAATGCTGCTCTAAGGTTGGAAAATTTGTCTCTGGAATATCTGAAACCCATCAAAGCTCTCAGAGCAGGAATCAGGTCTGATTTACAGAGTACTTCTAGATTGTTGCCAAATCTCCCACACCTTTATAGTGAAAAGGTGTCATAAAAATACTTCATAGTAGAGTGTGACACAGGTGAGGGACCTTCCTGAAGAGGGAGCACCCCAGGGGACAACACTTTTGGCCACAGAGGTTCATGTAATTCTCTCCCACTGCTGTCTCTTGGCTTCAGGTGGATGCAGTCCCTTCTCCATCACCTGCTTGTGCATGAATTTCTGGTGGCTCAGTCAGGATCATCTAGGCCTTGTGCAAAGAGGAGGTTGTGTCCTGTAGCAAAACACGTGGGGAGTAACAGGGTACCAGTAGAAACAAAGTGGGATGTGGGGAGGAGAATAACAGCAACATGCCCTTGTCATATGTGGCCTAGCTCTGCATACAGCTGGAAACCTCAGACCTCAGCAAAAAGGGGTTGTGCATAGTACCCTTCTCTACCAAAAGCCCTTACTGATTTATGGAGATAACCTCTACTTCATATTTATCTGAAACTTCTTGAGATAGTGTCTACATAGCAGGATCCAGACATGAGGCAAAAATCCAGCTTACCACTATCTTTTACAGATTCTCCTGCACAACATTTTTGTAGGCAAGTACATCAATCAGCATGCACCTTCAAAATCCCTGTCATTTTGCTGGAAATGTATCTGTTTCCACAATTGTTTTCTTGGAACATGCTGAATCTCAGAAGTAGCACTCACACAAATATTTAGATAATTCGGGAAATGTCAGAGTGGGATAGCACTGAGAATGAACCCTGGGATGTTTTTAGACTGTTCCCAAGATCCAGTGTTTTTCTGCTACTCTAGCAACAACACTTCATCTTTCTTTTCTGTACTTCAAAGTATGAAATACAACATTGCTTGTTTTACTCTAACAGCCTAAGGCATAGTTATATGGATCTAAGTCATCTTCACCTCTTGAAGTATCAACGAAGTAGATTTGGATATCATTCATAATTTATGTTGTTTGCATAGTGAACCATACTTAATCCTGGAATGCATAATCACTGCATCTTACTAAACCTCTGCAAGATTTATAATCATGAAGAAATTATTTATTTGGGATAGTTGGTAATGGTTTTTATTGTGCATTAAATCTGAATCACAGCAGTGTTATAGGTGAATTTGGCTTAAAAGCTGTGCCTGCTTTCCCAGGAAAGGATGGAGACGATAGCAACATTAAGGAAGATACATAACATTCACTCCAGGAGAAAGTTACCAGCCTTTTAAGTTCAGGATGTTAGAATTGTTCCTTCTTTTGGATGTGATTTATTTATGAAATATTAAAAGCAATAAAAAATGCACTGCAGCAAATGCCCTGGCAAAAAGGCACAAAAGCTTAATTAAGCCTATGTTTTGTATGACAGCGCTGTGCTGAATCCTACAGTTTCTGTAATTGAATAAACAGGAGCATAAGCATTTCCACATATTCACTTTCTTGGTGTATTCATCCGGCAAAGATCCATCTTGAATTCCTGCAGCTCATGACCATAGTTTGTTGAGAACAGTGGGAACTGTTTTGCTTTCTTTGACAGTCTGTCCCATCTTGTTTTTTGATTTCCATTAGATTGCTTAGTGCAAGGATTCAAAATCTGGCTCTGCAAGCTGCAGAGCACTGAGAAACTTCCAAAGACATTCAGATAAAGAAGGGAATCTTGGGCAAGAGTTGTGTCAGTAACTTTTAAAAGGTTTGTGTGTTTAAAGTAACACAGAGATGTACTTGTATTTAATTGTCTGTGGACGTCATGATTTGAGAAGTGCAACAGATCAGATGACTGTCTTCAGCATTTCTGGGAAAAGTTCTGGTCTTCACGGGCAAACTTGGGACAGTTTTCTAAATGAGCTTGAGGTTACTGTAGGAGCTGTCTCTTTGAGCCCATGGAATTGCTGAAGTTTCACATGAAATTGCTAAGACTTAAGACAAAAGATTAAGACTGTCCCAGACTTGCTGCTTTTGTACCTTCAGGAGCCTGCAGAGGAGAGGTGTAAGCACCGCTGCATGACAGGAGACCAAGGTGAGCCGCAGTTAGGGGCAGGTCCCAGATCTGATGAAGACTGGCTGGCTGTCCTTCACAGCTTGGTTCAGTAATAACCATGCCAGGTAGCAGCAGACTATACAAAAAATGATACTTTTTCACTGCTGATGAAACATCTGGCCTTCTATTTCTGAATATGTCTAAAATGGCAGTTTGTGACTGTACAGCAGTTGAGCTACAATGGATTGTATTTCCAAAGGGGCAGTCATTCAGAACTCAGCATTAAAACTTTGGTCTGCTCAAATTAATGAGCAAACCTCAGAGGCTTTCACCACGCAGATCACCTGCCTTGGACAATAGGCAATGAGCAGAAATTAGGGACCACAAAATTCCATATGAACACAAGAAAACACTCCCTCTCTTCACTATGGTTCTGTGGGAATACTAGTGCCTGACTCTGATAAATATATATATATACATATGTATGTATGTACATGTGCATGTATGTGCTTTGCTTGAAAAACAGATGACTTGATGTTTAAGTGTTGTGAGAGGATTGCCTTAGAGGTAACTTTGGAACAATATATCACTCTCTCAAGAACTTCTGTTTGGTTGCAGAAGGATGCAGTGATAGGACTTTGTTTTATCTTGGGAAGGGTTATAAAATATTAGAAAGGCAGGTTTTACTGCTGCATTCTTCCAAGAACATTGTATCTTGTATTTGCATGGCTTTTGTTCATTCTATGTACCAAATTTCTGCAAGCAGAGGGAAAAATAATAGAACTGTTGTCCCTGTTGTTAAGAAACAGCAATAAAAAAAAAAAAGTTACAGAATGTGCTAACTTGAATAGATCCTACAGCTGCAAAGAGGTTCATTGTTCTTTATAACTACTAGTTGGCATTTCTACTTATGTTAATTTTTTTATTTTAAATCCTGCTGGTGTACTATGTACTCTAAGGTAAAGGCACGTTGTTTGGCTGCTTAATAAAAACAACCAACAAAAACAAAACCAACAACCCCACACAAAAAACCCACACCAAAAACAGAACCAGAAAACCTATGTGTGGAGGCAGCGCTCTGCCTTGACTGATCCCTAAAGCAAGTTGGCATGCTTCATTTTAAAAGCACAATCACTCAAAGGTGAGAGCAATGAGGAGACTGGTGACCTCAGTGCAATGTCTCTGTTTCTGCTGTGGCTTCCTTAGCAGTACTTTATAACCCACATTCCAAGGCTGCACCTTTTCTGGGGGAGGCATAATTAAGAACAAGGGTATGTCAAAGAATATTTCACCCAGTTACAAATGCAGGATTTAATCAGAGTACACCATGCTCCCAGCCTGCAGCAATAACCCAACTCATGCAGTGTAGATGGGAAGGTTCGTGCTTCCATTCCTGAGACTATCCAGATATTTACATATGTGGCTGGTGCCACAGGTGTAAGAATACTGAAGTTGGGAAATGAGCTATACCTCATTTGCTCTACTTTAAATAATTGGTCATAGAACAAAAAAAGGTCTGAAGATGGACTGGGTGAAGTGAGTTGATAACAAATGGTGGAACATCTTGCCTAAGACCATAAGGAGAAACTTTTTCACTGTGAGAGTGATGGAGCACTGGGACAGGCTACCCAGATAGGCTGTGGAGTCTCCTTCTCTGGAGATACTCAAAACCCACATGGAGAAACGTGTGATTTTGTCTAGGTCATCCTGCTCTGGCAAGGGGAGTGGATTAGATGATCTTTTGAGGTTTCTTCCAAGTCCTAATGTTCTGTGATTTCTATGGTAAGTTCTCCATATCTTTGTTTCTTTTGTACCTCTTTATTTGAACTAATAATAAGGAATCTCCTGATGTGCCTGTGTTTATTTGTAATCTTGAAATGCAAATTCTCTGAGGGGTGCAGAGGATCTTGCAAATGAAAGAGGAAGAGTAAAAGCCCAGATTACCCAATTAACTTAAACCTGATGAGGATGGGTTTAACTTGCGCATTAGGTGCTTAAGCAGCTCAATATTGGGCAAAGGACTGATACACAGTGGTCAGATATGTGTGCTTCTGGAAGGCTTTTCATCTGCTTTTTAAAACATCACTGTGGTATTAAGAATGGAGGAAGCACTGAGCATAGAGTCATAGAATCATAGAATAGTCTGGGTTGGAAGGGACCCCAAGTATCAGAGAGTTCCAACCCCCCTGCCACAGGCTGGGGCACCAACCTCCAGGCTACACAAGGTTGTCCAGGGCCCCATCCAACCTGGCCTTGAACACCTCCAGGGACAGGTTATCCACCACCTCTCTGGGCAGCCTGTTCCAGCATCTCACCACTCTCTCTGTAAAAAACTTCCCCCTAATATCCAATTTAAACCTTCCTTCTTTTAGCATTAATCCATTCCCCCTTGTCCTGCCAGTGTCTAGCCTTTCAAAAAGTTGATTCCCCTCCTGTTTGTATGTTCCCTTCAGGTACTGGAAGGCTGTAACGAGGTCCCCCCCCGCAGCCTTCTCTTCTCCAGGCTGAACAAACCCAGCTCCCCCAGTCTCTCTTTGTAGGGCAGGTGCTCCAGCCCTCTAATCATCTTTGTGGCCCTCCTCTGCACCCTCTCCAACAGTTCCACATCTTTCTTGTATTGCAGGCCCCAGATCTGGACATAGTACTCCAGATGGGGCCTCACGAGGGCAGAGTAGAGAGGGACAATCACCTCCCTGTCCCTGCTGGCCACCCCTCTTCTGATGGAGCCCAGGGTACCACTGGCCTTCTGAGCTGCAAGAGCACACTGCTGGCTCATGTTAAGTTTCTCATCCACCATGACACCCAGGTCCTTTTCAGCAGGGCTGCTCTCAAGAAGGTCTCCTCCCAGTCTGTATCTATGTCTGGGATTCTTCTGGCCCAAGTGCAACACCTCACACTTCGAGCATGTGTCATCTTTCCCAGATGTAAGCACGTGGTTCGAATGCTTCACTTCTGTCCCACACCTGGCAGCAGACAGTGTAACTGTCCTGACATTCTGATCCAACGGTGTGCAACATTTATTTCCTGCACAGTGTTAATCTCACTCTTCTCCCTTTCTTATATGTGTGCTTCATAATTAAAGTTTCTGGGATCTTTTCTAAAGCTGAGTCTAACAAGTACAGTTGTGGTAATTTTTGACCCTATTCCTTTTTCTCATGTACTGTTGCTTCTCTTTCTTCTCTTTGCCTTTCATTTTGGGCCTACACAAAATAGCTACTGCTGATTTTTTTTAAAATAAAAAAGCTTTTCCGGATAATAATTCTATGTGCACTGAGCCCTCCTGCATATTTTACTGATGGGATCCGCTTTAATTTCACGTCTGTTGCTATGGAGCTGTGTAGATTTGTTTACTTGACCTGCCAACACAGGGCGTTATTAAAGACTCCGTCGCCATGGGTACCAGAGGACCGGGATGTGCTTTGTGGGGAGATGAACATGCACATCTTGCCCTCCGGGAGCAAGGATGCTGTGCCCAGGTTCAAGCCCGTGCTTTCCTCAAAGCTTGTGTCCTAGAATCGAACATTGAGGAGCAGCACCCTGCAAAGGTTTGGTGTGTAGTAGCAGTTGGTGCTGTGAGGTCTGGAAGGTGACTGATGCTGGTGGTGGGATGGAAGGGGATGTTGCATCATTTGAATAGCCCCATGCCTGGGAATGGCATGGCACAATGGGATTCCATATCTCATTTCTCACTGCGAGTTCACAGGAATTATCAGGACATAACTAAATCTCACCAAAGTGCAAAAATTGCTCTGTAACTTCTGAGAAATAATACTGGGATATAATCATAATATAAGTATTGTGAGCAAAAGTTGCTTTTAAAGTAAAGTAAAAATTATTGGTGTAGTTTTAATTTTTTAGTTTGGTTTTATATTTTAGATTTAAACTTTTAATTTAAAGAAATTTTTCTTGAATTGATGTGTAAAACATTGAAATAGCCAAGTTTTTCTTTCAAATTCTTCCAAGAATAAGCAGAGAGGCAGCCTCGAAGAGTGCTTTAGCTTTGAAGTATTTCATATTTTTTAACCCAAATCTACAAACTCCTGTTAAAGTGTCCTAGAAAAACTCTTTTTTTAAATTCTGTGTCACAAATTTTATAATCCACCCCTTCTATTCTAAAATACTATTTTATATGGTGCTAGGTAGAGATGTAGGCAATTAGTGGTTGGGCTGTGGCCTCTTAAGACTTGTATCTCTTTTTGTTCAAAAGACCCTCAGGATGCAGAAAGCCCCCAGATGTCACAGCAAAAGTCAAGGATCAAAAAAAGAAGTCAGGAGATTGCAAAGGAGGAATTGGAAAGTAAAAGGTGAAAGCCTTGAGGAATTAGAAAGTAAAAGGTGAAAGCCTGAGTCCCACCTGTCCTAGGCAATGATCTGCCCAGCTGTGGGCTGGTAGCCCAGACCACCTGTGTTTCAGGGTCTTGAGAACAAATATTCTGAAGTTAGCTACTTACTTCCTCACAAAGAAAATAAGAAATAGTAATTAAAAAAAGGAGATTTGTTACTTAGTTCAAATAAAGGGAAAATAAACTTCTATTTAGATCTGTTTGTGCCTCTTTTGGAGGATGGACTTGAGCACAGTGGAGAAGAGTGCCCCAATACAGGACTGATGCAGAAGTCTGCTCCCAGGGAAGCTGTTCCACTTCATATAATTTAGTAACTGTTTTACTGGGGATTTGAAGCCGAGTTCCCAGCAGGCACACCATAACTCCTTTCTCTCTCTCTCTCTGGCTCTCTGGCCCGTTAATTGTCCTGATACTGCTCCAAATCTACAGAAAGTGGGACAGCCACCGTTAAAGGGAAATTCTTGCCTTGGGATGCTTACGACCTCGAGCTTAGATTTGGCCCATGAGAGAGCCGTGGATATAACTACAGAGGGAGTAAGGGATGCAGATGTGGGACTTCTGCAGGGAGCCGCCCATGCTGCTGGAGTGGGTGAGACTCGTGCCAGCCAATTCATCTTTTAGCTCCAAATGCCTTTTGGTAGAGATGCAAGTCTCCTGCATCTGGGAAGGATGGCTGAGTGCTTGGCGTAAGAAGGGCACTGGGGTTCAGAGGTCAGAGTTAAGGCAGGTATGGAAGATGGCAACAGCTGTGATCTTTAGTCAGAAAAAGGTCTTTCTGTATCTTCAATCAGGGTTGGGTTTTTTTCTCTCCTCTGCTAATCCAGAGTGGAATATGAGCCAAGAGGAGAAACCAATCCTATACACACTGCACATTTAAGTATTTCATTTAAAATATGTGTGAGGTCAAGCTAGAACACACTTTGCATTTTGTGTATTTGCTGCAGTGAATTTTCCACTCCTCCTGGCTGTTTGCTGTGGTTTTCAGCCTGCTTCACCTCCACAGAAAGAAATGCCATGCATACGAAAGAGGCCATTATGGATCTTCCATTAGGAGACTCTTTTTTTCTATGTGCTCTGTTTTTAAATTACATCTGTATTATTTATGCCAATGTTTAAAATAGCTTTCTGATTCCCTGGCTAAAGTATTCTACTCCAGCTCCGTTTCACTATGCACAACTCCCACCAACCATCAGTTTTTATTTCAAGTCATTTTTCATGAAATAACACGCATCACAGCCAGACTCCTGTATTACTGTTACACGGCTTTCTTTACAGCTTCCAGCTGTATTCCTCCTCCCTGTGATAAACAGCATTGCCAGTATTTATTTTTATCTTAGAATACACAAATTGCATTCCCTTAATCTCCCTCCATAAACAGTGCCCTGTAATCCTGTTATCATTATTGTTGACCTTTTTTTGGAATTCTTCCAGGTTATTAATGCCTTTTTAATGAGAATCCTGGGATTTAAACTGTTTTCTGAGCAATGTTTACTCAAGAATTGATAGATTATTTCCTTTTCTATTTTGCTTTACATCTCCTATTTCTTTTTTTTTTTTTTGTCTGATATCTCAGTATGTTCAAAGTGGAGCTTACAAACAACCGATTTGGGGGTTTGCTGCCAAATCAAAACATTAGAGAAAACCTTTGTTTCAGACTGAAAAAAGACAATATTCATTCTCAAATATTCAGAATGTTTAGGGATGGGGTTTTTATGTTTTTACCCCCTTTTCAAAAGAATAAAGTTTTCAAAATTAAAGCATCATTTCAAATAGAAAGTAGAAAATTGCAGTTTTCTATTTTCTGGGCAAGTTTAAGTCAAATCATAAATAGTTTCAGTGTTCTCTGAGTTGTTTTGGTTTTTTTTTTTTGGTGACCAAATTACTACATAAAAGTTGTTTTTTTCCTGTCAGAGTGATTACTTTATATACTTTTTAAGAGGTATTGAGTGGATATGTCCAATGTTTTTATATCTCCATATTTCTTTGTAGGCATGGAAAGCTAAGGGAATATATTTTAGTCATGCAAATCTCACTCATTTGATTTCAGCGTGGCATAAAGGCATTGGGTAAGCCAGTGGTTACTGGGATCAGAATGGAAGCTCAGACATAAACAGCTACACAGGTCTGTGCAGATAGTGATAGTGTTTTGAATGGTTGGCCTGTTTCAGAGGTGGTGAAACTGTTTTGGTTCTCAGGAAGGAGAAGGGAGAGATGCACACCAATGTCCTGTTCCAATAAATAAACCAAAATTAAAAAAAAGAAAACAGCAACCAGGAGAGCAACTAGGTTAAGGGTTTCCCCAGCTTTGCCAAAACTCTAGCTAGCACAGCAGGTTATTTTTCTCAGGTGTGTTTGATGTAGGGGCAGGTAGGGTTTCCTGAGGGAGGCAGGAGTTGTGGAAAATGAAGCCTGTTTGGATTCGCTCGTATAGCAGCGAGTAATGAAGACAGGCATGCATCCTAAATTGGGTGGATTTGCAGAGGAGCTGAGAGGGCCATGGTAAGCTGAGAGGACAGGAATCCCATCTCTTCTAGTTCTTATCGCTGGATGCAGTGGGTGTTCCTGGTGGTGTGATGGGGAGATGACAGGAGCCTAATCCCAGTTCAAATCTAAATCTGGCCCTGCACATCCCAGGGGGATCCCTTCTTTCCCCAGCAAAGCAGACAGCAGAAGAGAGCTTTCCTCAGGTTACTTTTGTGTGGGCCTCTCTAGAACTATCTGAAAGGAGTTTGTAGGGAGGTGGGAGTTGGTCTCTTCTCCCAAGCAACTAGCAATGGGATGAGAGGAAATGGTCTCAAATTGTACCAGGAGAGGTTTAGTTTGGATATTAGGAAAAATTTATTCACTGAAAGAGTGCTTTGGCATTGGAACAGGCTTCCCTGGGAGGTGGTAGCGTCACCGTCCCTGGAGGTGTTCAAAAACTGTGTAGATGTGGCACTCTAGGACATGGTTTAGTTGACATGATGGTATTGGACAGACGACTGGATTTGATGATCTTAGGTGTCTTTTCCAACTTCAAAGGTTCCATGATTCTGTGATGCTGTGTATTCAGCGTGCTGTGAAACACCCAGCCCTGACTTCAGGCAGGAGCCGGGCACTGAGCCGTTCAGTGTTTTTTAGGCCAACCTGGTTCTAGGCATGCCCAGAAACAAGAATTTCACAGAGCTGAGAAGCTTTGCTGATTGATGCTGATGAGAGGTAATTCCCAAGAGGGAGGGCAGACCAGGAGAACTCCGCTTCCAAAATTCCTCTGGGAGCTGGGGACGCTGCAGCCTTTCATAAATCCACTGCAAGGCGGACATCACTTCCCCAAGGAGCCTTTACTGTGACATAAGAGAATAGTAAACCTACTTTATAATAGAGTAGATTATATATAACACATTACATAAAATGTATTTATAGGAAAGGAAAATTCTGCTGGGTTTGTTTCATATTTTGTTAGTGTAACGAGCCTGGCCTTGCTTCCATGCCGAGGTGCTTCATTACGGGTCTCTGTTCCTCCCCTCTGAAACTCTGTAAGTAATAGGAAGCTGCTGGCTTTGGAAATCTGGGCAAGCTGTGGCTGTTTGTTGGAGTTGGCAGAGAACAGTGTGACCACAAACCCATGAAGATTAATAAACTGAAAAAGAGCGGGCTGCTTCTCTGTCATTTTCTTAACGATAAGACTGCAAATGGAGGGAAAAAGCATCGAACGACAGCAGCCAGGTTGAAATGCAGCTCCCCCACACCTACCTTGGCTTTATTACTTAAAAAAAAAATACAGTTTAGGCAACTAATGATTATACTGGGTAGGGGGTTACTGTTCTTTTCCGTAGATGACACTTGAACTTGAATAGTTTTTTGTACCCATTTCAACATGTGTGTTACAGTAAATGTTTGATGAGCTTGTGACAAATTTGGCTGTTCATCCAGGGACTGCGGGGTTGTTTAGTTAGTTGCCTCCCAGATAAGCTTCTCCTTCTAGTGTTTTTCTCTTCCCTGCTGAAAACATGTCAAACTGATTCAAAATGTTTTCTGCAGGTCATAATGAAAAGCATATGTCTTCCCTTAAGGGTGACTGTGCAGAAGCTTTCAGCTGAATCAGGTTTGGGATGTGACGTCGTGCATTTGCATAGACTCTGTGAAGGCCTGCCTGTGCAGTTAATGGCTGTGCACCAGCCAGCCTCGCTCCTCCTTGCACATGGGAAGCAGATTCAGATGTGTTGAAGGGGTCTCTGAAAGCCCTTTGTTAAACTTCTGCCACCAACGTGGCGGGAGGGCTGGGAAGTTTTCCCAGTCTGTGATGGAGTTCACTCCCTTTCTGTGTACTGCTAAGCCATCCCTGCCAAAGATGACATTTTCCAGCTCTTAAAAATACTCCTGACCAGCCTATCCATTTCCTTTCAAGCAGACCAAATAGTACTGCCAGGTATGTGAAAAATCTCCTGAGGTGACACCATGTGCTTGCTTATAAAAACTACTTGTCTGTAGGTGGATTTATGCATACATTTTATAAAACTGTTGGATGCAAGTTGAATATCATGTTATAGAGCTATCTGTGTACTTTCTGAACATGCAGTCTCAATGTTTCTGTTGAGGCTGAGGTAGCAAAGGTAGCATTACTTCCAGCTCTGATCCAAAAAGCCTTTTTGTTTGAACAGGAAGGTAAGTTCCCCAGACTGTTCTCTTCTGTTCCATGAACATATGTTCTCCCTGACAAAGGTCATTTCAGGCTAAGAAGAGAAAATTTATGAGAGACATTTTTAAGGTGTTGTTAGAACAGCTCAAACTGCATGTAGAAGCACCAAAAATAATTAGGTCAGGGTGATTTCTATATGAGGAATCTATTAAGATCTATAAGGCAGAAGAAGCCACCCCAGTTTGCAATGCACTTTGTCTGTTCCAGCATCTGCTTGTGGCTGCTCTACAAATCTATGAATTAAAGACAATTAAGAAAAACAGAAGCCCAGATCATAGTGATATGCAGAATATACACGATGGCTTTCAGCCAGTATCAGTAATTAGTTTGTAGTGACTGTGCTCTTAGAGAAGAGCTTGATTGATTGTGGTTTCACAGCATACACAAGTCACATTCTGCATTCATTTTGAGATCTGCAGTGCTTATATTTTGCATTAATGTAGTTCAGATTACTACCAAAACTCCAGTATGTAGATGAGATCAGAAGACTGCTTAATGAGATAAATTTTGATTGTTTGATAACAAACCTTCCAAAGTAAGAAGACTACAAATGCAAAATGAGCAGAAATCAAGATACATAATTACTTTAGATCATACCACCAGCAGCCTGACTGAGGAGATAATTCGTAACATGGAGTTTAGATCCAAATGCAGGGAACCAGGATCTGGATTGCAGTTCTTCCCCAAAGTCTGCTGTCAGGTTCTGAGCTGGAAGTCTCCCCACCCAGCAGGTTTGAACAACTTATGGAAAGCCACAGGGAAAAAATTCTGCTCCATATCCCCTCTGACTGCATCTTTGCTGGCTGCCCAAGGTAGCAGCTGTTACTGCACTGTGCCATTGGCTGAAAGGCAATTAACAGAGCTGTCTGATGAGGGAGCACTGGCAGGCAGCCAGGAGGATGTCCACTAAAGAGTGGGGAGATAGGACAAGGGGAAATGGCACTAAGCTGTGCCAGGGCAGGTTCAGATTCGATGTTAGGAAAAAAAAAATTCACTGAAAGAGTTGTCAGGGCCTGGAACAGGCTGCCCAGGGAGGGGGTTGAGTCACCATCCCTGGATGTGTTCAAAAAAAGGGTAGATCAGGTACTTAGGAATATGGTGTAGCATAGGACAGCAACAGTTGAACTTGATGATCTTAAAGGTCTTTTCCAACCTTCTGTGTTAGCTACTGCAAGAAAAAAAAAAAGATTCACAGCAGAGAGTGTGGCAGGAGGGAATATAGCTCCACCAGTCCACAGGAGATGTTGGAGAGGAGTGTCTCACAGACTTTGCCATATACTTGTACTCCTGCATGTAGCCACATGTGTGCCTTGGGGAGTGCAAGCAACCAGCACGTTTCATCCCTTTGACACCGGGCCAGTGCCAGTGCTAAAACAGTGCTAAGAAGGCAGCAAAATCATGACTCAAGTGAAGTCTACTAAGAAGGGAGGAGTAGAGAGAGGTGATTTAAGATCTGGTCGCACATCTCATTACGCAACTCTGGTGTCACTGGGTGTGCAGTGTAGTGTCATAAATTAGAGAGTTTTCTTTCCTTTATTCTGTTCTTTCCTTTTTTCTGTTTTGAGTCTGTTTTGCCCATGACGCTAATTGCAGAATTATCTCTCCCTGTCCTTATCTTGACTCCTAAGCCTCTCAATATATATTTTCTCCACTGTCCAGCTGAAAAGAGGAGTGACAGAGCAGCTTTGGTGGGCATCTGGCCTCCAGCCACGGTCAAACCACTACACATGTGAGCATTGTGGCTTTCCTAGATTGCATGTGCTGTACAAAACAACCTTGCGGGAACAAGCTCATATTACATGGAGAAAGAAGCAGCATTATTGTTTCCTGGAAATAAACTGCTTATGCTATTAAAGACTAGAGTTAGAGATGTATCTGTGAGTTAAAGGTTTCTAGAAAAATGAAACCAAATCTCTTAAAAATATATTTCAATAGTGGGCATTGCAACTGATTTCACTCTGCTTTCCAGATGGAAAAGCAGCCAAGCCCTCTCTCTTCCCCTGGGGTCTCTAAATAAAGCTATCTACAGAGACAGTGTGCCACTTACTTATTCCTCTAGTTGATGTGCTGGAGTGGTGAACATATGCAAGTTCAAATATATGCATATTTCGGTCTCTTTGCCATATAACAGGATACTTTTGAAGGCATGGAAGGTCAGCAAATTTAAGTGCTTTACATTTTGAGGACACACTGTCAGCACTCTTATTTACAGCTCTGCTTCACAGGGTGACTATATGCAAAACCTAGCATCGATAGTGATATATATATATATAAGAGGTCATGTGTATGGAGTCAGAAGATAAGTCAGCTCTGTGGTTTATATAGTTTGGCATCTGTGGAACAGTGGTGAAGTGTGGCATATTGAAAAGCACAGACTCCGATTGTGGTGAATTGAAGACGACTTTAAAACAACTGAGCAAACTTTTATACCCTGTAGATGGCTGACGCAGCATCTTCAAGTCAGGTTTCTGGAGTTTTCATTAACACAAGAACCACAACTTTCTTACACAAAAGGTTGTCCCACCCTGGTGGTCTTTCTGTCTACACCTTTATTTACATTACGAAGCACACCGTGCCACCTCCCTGCTGAACAACACACAAATTTATGTCTCCTGCTTTCCTGCTTTTTCTCTTGCTTTCACAGCTTCCCTCTGGCCAGCACAACTGTGTCTCTTCTCCAGGGCAGCTCTTCATTTCCCACAGTGAAGTTGCAAGTTGCAAATAGGAATGACTTAAAAAGACTACATTTCAAAAAATTCATATGCACCCTGAATTTTTGGGCATCTGGGTCTGGTCAGCTGTCAATGCTCCTGTCACAGATATTACTAATCTTTTTCCTTTTTTCCATATTTTAGTCTTACTATTTAGATAGTAAATGGACAAGAAAATGCACATGAGAAAGCTTGACCTTTATTTCTGCAGAAGGAAAAAGATTAAATGATAACGTGCAAACACAATTTTAGTATCGAGGCCAAAAGCCCATACAACAAGGTACCCACCACCACATGCAGTGGCTAGAAATAGCAGACTGGGATGCCACACTCCAGACGTGCATGTGTGGCGGTTGTGTGACTTTGTGTAAGAAATGTATGTACTGTCTCTGAATGTGTATATACAGACATGAGGTGGTATTTCTACTTGCACACTGTCCCAATAGGCCCAATATACCTGATCTGTTCTACCTGTAGAAGCTGTGAATGTGGCGTGTGGTACGGTGCTGTACTGTGTCATTACCCTTGCACTACAAGGCAGTGCAGAGAGCAGAGTTAAAGGTGGGGCTTTTCTCCACCCAGTATGTATGTGTAATGGCTGCACTGCACACGTGGGATGAACACGCAGCAGTGGGAGCTGGAGGTGTAGTGGCCTTTGCACAGGCAGCTCCTTCTCCCTCTCCTCAATCCTGCCCCAAAATCTGTAATTATATCACATGCAGGATGGCAAATTTGCTCTGGAGTCCTTAGGAGGCTTCCCAGTTGAGTCCCACACTGCAGCAGGATGGCACTAGCTCCTTGAGCTCTGGTCCCCGACCCACAGCAGAGCACACAGGTGGGTTGTGCCTGCCCACACTTGCCTGCACGCAGTCCCAGGGTGGCAGGCTCCCTTCTTCTCCCCTCCACGTCAGCTGCAGCTAGGTGACTGTTGCACTGCTCTTGGGACAGCAGGGAACCTAAAAGGCAGCAGAAAGCACGACGACGCCTGCAGCGTGCTCTTAGCTCAGTGATGTTGCCCATTGAGCAGTAAAGTGCAGGGACAGCTCTAGATGCTGCACGATTGCAGCCCTGCTTCTCAGATCCCATTCCAGGCAAGGAGTGATCCTGGAAAATGTTGCAGTGATTTCTTGGCTGTCCTTGTGTTGTTCTTCCCATTTCACAGGGCAGTGCACAGCTCAGCTCCTGTGGCGTGGGCGTGCTGCTGCCCAGAAGCCGCCTGCGAGGCAGGGGGAGGCTGGACCCACAGGCCGTCCAGCGTTGGGTGCTGTACGTGCAGCACGAGCATTTCCATCAGAGCGCAGTTCCGAGCCAGCTTGCCTGCCAGTGCGCTGCTGGTGTTCTGACACTGTGTGACTCAATTTCAGAGGGGATGCTGCTGAAGCTGGCAGCTCAACATACAGCTTCTTTTGCAGGAAATGGTGGGTAGGACAGTTGTCTTAGGCAAAAGTTCAGGGCAAAACAAGTGTTAGGGCTAGTTAGGACAAAATACTATGTTTCTGAGAAATGCCAACCTCTTTCATGGCTGTCACTGAATCAGCAGGTTGTTCTGGGGCTTACTGTGGGAGCTTTTGCAATCACATTGTCACACCGACAAAAATAGTCAACAGGTGTCCTTAGGGAGCTATCAGCTTGGAAAATGGCATTAGGAAAGATTAGAGGACGTGTTTGGCTCCTGCCCGTATGGCTGCTAGGTAAGGAGTTTCACCTCTTTAAGATATTTGTAAAACAGAAGTCACATTACCCAGGAGAATATGTTGCAATTGACATTATGTGGATGGATGCCATGTTATTTTGCTTAGAGATGGCTACCAAATGGGAGAAAATATTTTTTAAAGTCTCCTAGTAACATTGTTGTTGAGCTCTGCCACAAACAGAGCTGGCTTGAGCATAACTAACACGCTTGGAACAGATACTAGCAGTGACTCCTTTAATTTATAAAATGTTCTCAAAGATTCTATAAATATCCACATGGCTAATTTTAAGCATGAGTAGCCTCCCGCACTCAGTGTTGAGCTTGTGTGTAGCTGTTAACAGAACTGGGGCCAAAAAGGTTAATTTGTGCTTTGCCGACACGGTTCCTGGTCCCGGGCACGGTGCAGCCTTTGAGCAAGCTCAACCTTCACACAGTTGCGTCTCCGGGCTCTGCTGACGCGCATCGGCGGGGCCGAGCGCGGCACTTCCCAGCACCACGCTCCCAGCCAGGCAGGTCAGGAAGAAGCTATTATTAAACCCTGCTTCCTTGAGATGCTTTCGATAGCGAGATCTGATTATGATGTGGTCTGCTTAACCAGAGATGAGCCTCAGCTAGAGCTCCTGCTCTCTGTGCCACAGCCAGGACTCGGCTTTGGGAAGCTGTTGGCGTCTCGCAAAGGCAGGAATGTTTTGTGGGCCCGAGCACCAGAGGTATGAGATCTGTGCGATGTGTTTGTCTGTTCGGGTCTTGCTTGGAAAAGCAGATTTGGGAGCAGCGTGGTGCTGAGGCAGTGTTTGGTACCGTAGGCGGGAGTGTTTTGTTTATCAGGAAAACTGTTGCAGTTTCAGACATTGTGTCCCACGGTCATTTTGCTTCCCCAGGGAGAGGGTCACTGACATCTGCATCTGCAGATACGATATAAATACCCTGTGATCAAGGCGCCTTTGCTGCTCCCCCCCCTCCCCTTGCAAACTTGCGCTTTGGTTACAGCAGTGGGATTGTCAGGGCTGTTGCATTGGGTGTGGAGTTGGTGAGAGGGGTTTACCCAGAGCCAGCCTTCACATTCTGGTGCTTGAAATTGGGCTGAGGCATATCTGGGCTGGGCTGAACCAGCGGCACAGAGAAGGAAGGGGGTGCTGATCCCGACATTGGGACTTGGTGGGGTTGGGAAAGTATTGGGTTAAATCCAGACGTGGCTGATACTAACATGGTTGCTAAGACTTGCAGGGCAGTGAGGATGGTTGCTGGATGTCTCATCCTCTTTAAGGCTGTCCAGACTGGCTCTGACAAGGCGATTTCCTGTCCTGGGTACTCAGGGGTGCACAGAAGGGTTATGTGCCGCCGAGGGTTCGATGGTAGCTGCAGCTTTATCTCCCCCTCGTGGAAAAAACCAGCAAAAATAGGGTTCGTGGTAAGTCTGCAGGCACTGGCCAGGGTGTCTGTGGGCGGGACGGTGCCCAGAAATTCTCTGGTGAGAGATGCTCCCCCATGACCAGCTGCTTAAAGGGTGTTGGAAAGTTCCATGCCCTCGGTAAAGTCATCACGTGCTACCGTGGCTCTGCAGCACGAGACCTGGCTATGGCTTCAGATGTTTGCGGTTTGACAGACAGAAAATGATTCCAAGTTTAAGGTGTTTTTTTTCCAGATCGTAAGACTTTCTTAGTACATCTACCTTGTACTGACCCTAGCAAAATGAGAGCAGTGTTCCTTGTATGTGTCAGAGCTTTGGAAATAAAAGCTATGATCCATAGAAAGTCAGTAATCAGATAGATAGCTTAGTACCCAAGAAGCACTTGAAAGCCACACGTGATTATTGGATTATTTTAAGACTATTAGAACTGCCTTACAAGGCTTCTGTGCCCCATAGAAACCTGCATATGTGTGTACATATATATATATATATACGCATATACTCTGTTTGCCTATACACATTTATACTTATATACCTGTATGTAATCTCAGAAACCAAAACAGAAGCAGCTTTCCTCCCAGCAAGTAGTATTTTTGTATGGTCTAAACCAGAGGACCTCTCCAGTTCCAATCTTCATCACTGCGCTCCTGCCAGAGCCACGTGAGCAGCCTCATTCATCTATTGATGGCTGTGAGAAAGCAAACAGGTTGTCACAACAAGTGTTCCTAGCCGAGTCCCAAAATGGCTTCTGTAGCGTGAGGGTTTTGTGTCCAAATGTTTTCTTCTGCTCTTGTTAAAGTGCCAGTTCTGAAGAAGTGTTGAAAATCTGGAACAAATCCAGCACTTGTCCTCAGGGGTGTTTGAAATTTCATGCAGCTTCTGAAATTCACACAGGATGGACAAAGGAAGGATGCGTGTGATTCACTGTTATTTTGAAAACAGTCTTTGAGTTATAATTTCCATCATGTTTTCACCCCTTTTCCTTTCCAGGGAGTGAAGCTGATTTTAGCTCTTCAAGCAGCACCGGCAGTATTTCAGCTCCTGAAGTCCATATGTCTGCTGCTGGAAGCAAAAGATCTTCTTTTTCTCGCAAGTAAGCAAAGCAATTTTTCCTGAATATTCCAAGTGTTACTAGTACAGAGACAGACTATCATATAGGGTCTTGCAGTTAATACATACAATACCAGTACTGTGAGTTTTAAAACAATTTGGGTAACGCCATGCTCTCAGGCAGCACTTACACTGATCAGAACTGTGATATGAGAAAGAAAGAAAAAAAATTGCTTTATTTGTAGCACAAAAATTGTCAGTTTGCCTGATCAGCTGACTGGTAGGGGGTTTTTGTAGGGTTTTTTTCATAACAAGTATGGGAGGTAAGATCAAGGAAGGCAGAAAAGGCATCAGTTGGAGTGGGGGAGGAGACAACTAACTGGGTGTGTGTTAGCTAACAGCAGTACTTCTAACCAGTTAACCTTAACCTGGCGGGCTTACCACTTTGTTTTCTGTCACTAATAAATTTTTGGCTTGGCATGTGCCCTTCCAGATCATGACCTTAGTTTTTGTACACAGTGTCGCCTGTGGCAGTTTTCTCATAAACACCCTTGCCCGACATTTATGTAACTGAAACAATACGTACTAATTAAAAAAAAAATCGTAGTCATCATATCTAAATGAACCTTTCAGGAAAGATTCCTATAAAATTTCTCCCTACCTTGTGTGAAATGCAAATCCAGACAGCTTGTGAATACCGGGGGTGTTGGGATGGAGCCGCGCACATTGCGCTCTGCCCACGCAGTCCCTGCTGGTAACATTTTTGGAGTAGGTGGAAAGAGTTCAAATCGACAGGACTGGTTTCCTGCCTTTTGTGGAAGAGCTGGCAAGCTGGCTGGGACCGGCAGCGGGACACCCGTGTGCTTAATTCACACAGACATCTCCAAGGTCCCGGTGTGCCCCTGTGTACAGAGATTGGGAATGATGCTTAATGAGGAGTTTCCTACCTGTATCCTGAGACTGTTAGAAAAATACACATTACTTAAGCTCTCTGTAGATTAAATCTAGCAAGTAAATTTACTGGCTGTGGGGGAGAACAGCACTAAGCATAATACAAAGTGCTGAAATCACCTTACTTTCAGTACAATTATGTATCATTTCATATGGTACTGTGCACTTACAGATAACTTTAAATTAGACCGCACTGACCTACTTAATTGGACAGAAGCCCCTGTCAGAGTGCTCCTTCACAAGCATTGCTGGGTCATGCCCAGCCGGAGCCAGTTCCGCCTCGCCTTGCTGCCGTACAGCACATGGTGGGAAAAGATGTCTCCTTTGCAATATGTTCTTTTTTAACTCTTTGACTTAACTCACTGTGAAACATTTTGATGCTGTCTACAAACCACAGCCCTGCAGTCCATTGTAAAATGGTTATAAAATCACCCAAACCGCAGCAGTGCGATGAAGGTTTGCGGCAGCCGCTCAACCATCTGTTCCTGATAAACTGTTCCATTTTCAGAGGAGGGACGAAACCAAGTTGAATGATTTAAAGAAGAGATTTTGCTTCATAATACTTTGAGGTTTTTTGCTCAAGCTGTCTCTTGCTGGCTGGATTTGCCTTTTTTCCGTATTTTTGTTTGAAACCAGCCCTTTCATTGCAGTTTAGAACTTCCATGGGGGGGTGAAGGTAGCAGCGTAGTAGTGTGGGAAGGCAAACCAAGCGAGCAAGTGAGGGATGCACCCCAGAAACTGTCCTCAGAGTGCCCCAGCCCTTGGCAGCTTCAGGCAGTGCAGGCGCCAGTTGCTTTCGAGCAGTCACAGTTGGAAGTCACATTATTTAATAAAGAGTGGGAAAAGAAAGGTAGGTGTGTACCAGGGAAGCTGGAAGGAAGGAAGAAAAGGCCGGGCTTCCCTTTGTCTATTTTAATGCCATTTCAGTCTGCTCTTGGTGGGGTTCAAGCTCTGTCTAAGCCCATGAATAGCTGACAATGACAGCTGAAACACCCAGAATGCCCAAGGCAGAAAAGAACAGTGGCTCAGTCAAAATCTGTTTTCACTGCACGCTGTGGGCCCTCGGGCTGCTCGCTGAGGAGCACGAAGGCAGTCTTAGAGCCAGCCCCCACGGACGGACATCTCTCCGCAGGCCCGGCCGCAGCACGCTGAGGCGCGGTGCTTTTGGCAGCAGTCCATGCTGCAGTCATCTCATCACTTAATGGAGTCAGAGGTTCGGGGGCCGTGGCTGGTCTGATGGAGCTGCTGGGAGCTGTGCTGTCTTCAGAGAAACGCGAAAATGGCTGAGGCTTCCCCAGATGCTGTAATTCAGAGTGAAAGACCATGCAGTGGCTGGTGACTCCAGGGCTTGCTTTCTTACTGGTCACTCACAGTTATCGATCTGGTTTAGTGTTTATAGACAACTTTGCATGTAAAGTAAGGCACATAGCAGGTTGTGTGACAAGGATAATCCAGTGTGCTTTAACCATTTCGGTTCCCCTCCAGTCGTGGCCCTTATGGTCGGAATAATGGATCCTTATCCTACAAGTCTGGAGCCAGCCCACCTGCTTACCATGAAAAGGACCCTTTGTCAACACTGTGCAAAAACCAGCTGAGTCCTGCTAACATCCATCAGAGTTACAGGGCTTCTTCAGCCAGCAGCAGCAACTCAGGCTCATACAAAGGGAGCGACAGCAGCCCAGTGATGAGGCAAGTCTTTATTCCAGCATCCCGGTGTTCAGCGCAATGACTTACTTCTCTGCACTGTAACGTGGGATCAGCTGTACAAGTTGCCCAGCAGATCACCTTGCTCCTCAGCATAGGTGTGACTCCTCATGTCCGTGGCTTGATGGTCAGCAGGGTGCTGTGTAAAAGCTTTATCATTCCAGCACAGTAAAATTCAAGGTTACTTTTAGCCAGAGCCCTTTGTGGTTGGTGTTCACTCCAAGGCAGGCTCCTTCATGTGGTTTCATGCCATGAGTTCTCCTGGGTTATTACTGGTTCCTTTGTCTAGGGGACCGTTCGGTCTGGAGACAGCTGGGTGGGGCAGTATAGAAACCATGATACCCCTGGGCAGACATTCACCCTGCCCAGCCTCAGGCAGCTCTGTAGTGCACCCACCTTAGTGCAGTTTCCTGTACAGGAAAGAGAACAGATACCTGCCAGAGACGCTTATTGCAGAGAAGAAATGGCCACCACGCTGCTGCTCTTTCCCTCGCTCAGGCAACTCACCAGCCCAGCATGTCAGGTACAGCTAGATGGCATGAAGCTAGGTTCTTTGCTGAGAGGGTGGTCGGCACTGGAACAGGCTCCCCTGGGAAGCGGCCACAGCACCGAGCTTGCCTGAGTTCAAGAAGTGTCTGGACGATGAACTCAGTCCCGTGCTTTGACTTGGCTGGCCCTGTGTGGAGCCAGGAGTTGGACTTGATGATCCATATGGGTCCCTTCCAACTCAGGAGATTCTGTGATTCTGTGATTCAGCATGCTCAGCTTCGTAACGCACGTGTGGGGCTTCCTCGCCTGGCCGTGTCTACAGCTGGGTGCCCTGGCCAGTAGCCCTGCTCTGGGGCACACCACCCATCTTGGGTGAGGGGACAGCTAGCTATGTTAAATGTCTCGTTTGATGTAATGGCACTGACACCAAGTACAAGAAATAGTAAATTTTGCATTATAGCCACAAACCAGCCATTTCCTCAAGTACTTTGGTTTGCCAGAGGGAGTCCCTTGTACAGACACTGAGGAGCCCCAGATGGGTGGAGCTTGGTGTCAGTCTGTGGGATGTTTTTGTCTTTGTCGGGACCGAAGAACTAGGAGTGATGTTATGTGATGGTTTGGGTTTTTTTTTTTTCTTTTCAGGCGATCAGGGAGATACATTTCTTGTGGTGACAGTCACAGCATTAAGCCACAAAATCCAGAGCAGTATTTGACTCCACTGCAGCAGAAAGAAGTTACAGTACGGCATTTGAAAACAAAGCTGAAGGAATCTGAGAGCAAACTTAAAGAAAGGTAAATTTCACTTCAGAAATCAGAGTTAGAAAGATTTATTTGGGAGCATTTAGGTATGGGAATCCTGAACAGTTTTACTCATTCCCCATCTCCCCTCATGGGAGAAAGGCTTTTACACAAATCACTGTCCATCTGGGGCCATGTTGCTTAGACCTCTGCATCTGCAAGGGCTGGATCTCACATAGGGCCCTTCTCTCCGTGCTTCCTTGCCAGTCCCTGGCTGCACGCTGGGCAGAGAAAGCTGGGTGCCCGTAGCCTCAAGCTGTCCTGCTGCCTAAGGCCAGCAGGGGCTCTGGTGATATGTGAAGAGCTGCTGGCAGGCACAGGGAACACATCTGGGCAGCTGTTTCTCCTTTTCTGTGGAGTGAGGCAGTAAGGGAGATGTTGTAGGTGTGTACAAGCTGGACCCAACCTAGAGGCCACCACATGCACCTCAAGATGCTTGGGATCAGGGCATAGCCTACTGAGCTGCGGACTGTCTGGTGAGGTAGGTGACTCCAGTTAGCTATCAGCCAGCCCGTCTTGGCAGCTGCCTTTCATCTCTGCCAGCGTCCTCAGAGGCAGCAGCAAAGGGTGCATAGAGCAGGGTGCTTCCTTCTTGGAGCATCTCTGCAGTGTAGCCATCCCAGTGTGATGGGGCCTCGCGTTGACTCTTTAACGGAACAGTCAGAAGAGATGTGACAACATCTTTATTTTGCTGCAGGGAAACAGAAATAGAAGAGCTCAAAGCTCAGCTGGGACGGATGAGGGAAGACTGGATTGAAGAAGAGTGTAATCGTGTGGAGGCGGAGCTGGCCTTAAAGGAAGCACGAAGTGAAATTAAACAACTCAAGCAGGTAATTGAAACCATGAAAAACAGCTTGGCTGAGAAAGACAAAAAAATTCAAAAATACTTCATAGACATAAATGTTCAAAACAAGAAACTGGAAACTTTGCTGCAGAGCATGGAGATGGCTCAGAACAGCTCTGCACGAGATGAGCAGTGCCTGGAGTACGCATGTGACTCGGAGGGGAAGCCGTTAGCATCATGTGCCACGATGCCAGACAGCCTCATCACAGAGGCTCAGGCTCTGGAGGAGGTGGCAGACAGCGGGTTCCTTAATGAGGACACAGCTAACAGGACTGTTTCATCTGAAGACAGTTTGACCAGCACAGCCTCTGGGTTGAGTGATCCAGCTCCCTCCGGTTCTGCTGTGAATAAGGAGATGCTTGATGAAAAACTAACTTATTCCCAGGAGGAGGAGAAAAGCAGCAACATGATGGTGGAACAGGCTGTCCAGACTGACATAGTGCCATACAGCCTAGATGTGGAGCAACTCATTCAAAACATCTTCAGAGCTCAAGATGCCTGTCCTCTAAGCCCATCTTCTTCACTGAAGGAGCTGGGTGAATTTTCTCTTGGAAGCTTCAGTGATTCTGGTGTCATAGTGGACTTAACTCCAAGTGATCCCAACTCTGCCATCCTTTTGTCTCCTGTGGAGTCTCCATGCAGGAAGGTGGAGCATGGAGTTACTGAAAACCGTTGCATGAAAGAACTTGATTTTATAGACCCTCATGATGATGAAACCTTTGGTTATGTTAGTACTTTCCCTCAGACAGGCATAAAGAGAAGATACTGGAGCAGCAGTCTCCTCAGAGATGTTCTGGCCGTGGCAGCCCCCGTTGTACCAACTATTGTGTGGGCTTTCAGTACACAGAGAGGAGGAACAGATCCCATTTATAATATTGGAGCATTGCTTCGTGGTTGCTGCCTGGTGGCCCTGCACTCTTTACGCCGTACACCCTTCAATATCAAAACCTAAATTCTGCTCCATCACTGGGTACCAACTGGCTGAGGCAGAGAGAAAGGGGGATGAGAGGAGTCACCAAAAGTTACTGTATATTCTGCCAGAGTCCATAATTTTGCTTTTGACCATTTGATTTGCACTATAAATCGGTTCGAAAACATGTTCCTCGTTTAAAAATAAAACAGCTGAACCCTGTAGTTCCACGAAATGTTTTTAACTAGTATTTTTAACAGTACTGCTGCCTACAGCAATAGTCCTCCTCCTCCCAGGCACTGTGCCCCTCCCCTGTGCTGGCGTCTTGCTGGTGCCAGTGTATCTGCGTAGTGGACGTGGCCAGGGAGATCACGGAGTTACAGCTGCGTGGTGGTTTGCTGACTTCGCACACAGCTCAGCTGCTTCCCCTGGCTGGTTCACCAAGCAAGCGTGGAAGCTGCTTGCACTGGCTCGAGGGCAGCACGAGATGCACATGGGGGCAAACGGCCAAGGAGGGAGTGGGTATTTCTTTAGGCACCACTAACCTAGAACATCTGTGAAACTACAGCGTTAAGCGACACGGAGACTCGTTCCCATAAGTGTATCCCACCCATGCTCCAGAAAGCATGCTAGCGCTTTCCATTCCTTGTCCAAAAGTGTCAGTTCAATTTAGAGGTAAAACCCGCATTGCCCAGGCAGCTTCCAGCACGTCGTCCGTGCCTGTCGCGTGTAGTGCTCTTCTGTCGTGCAGTGCTCCAGCATCCCACTGGTCTTGTGCACATACGGGGACTGTAACCAAAAACGTTTGTTGTTGGGAGTCTTGAAGCTTGTTACAATGATAAGTTTAGGCGTGGATACACTTTGAATCTTAATGGTGTTTTAAAGTCTTACTGTATTGGAACCCGATTGTCTTTCGAGCCCTTTGAAATACTATGTATAAATGTACTGTGTTTTAACTTATTGTTTATTTAATTGCTATATATTGTAAATTACCTTTATAATCACAAGTTCAGTAAAGCATGTTAGAAATGTCACACATGTGTGAGCGTGTTATTGAGGCAGAGCTGCCGGGCACAGGCAGGGCAGGAGGAGGACCTGTCAGGGTGAAGGAAACCCCAGGACCTGAGGAGCAGAGGTAGGGGCAGAAAACCCGAGGACAGCTCCAAGCACACACACTGGGGCAGAGAAGAAGGCTCCAGTCTGCCTGTGGACACAGGCTGCACACTGTGTCCCACCCAGCCTTCATTAGGGGATGCAGGTGACCTCATCTTTAACCCAATGCAATCTTCCCAAAACTTTTCATTCCTGCACTCCCAGGACAGTGTCGGGCCTGGCATTTAACGGAGGTGCAGGTGACTTTGTTGAGTGGAGACAGGACAAGGGGCAATGGCTGCAAGTTGGAGCACAGGAAGTTCCGCACCAACATGTGGAAGAACTTTTTCACAGTGAGGGTGCCAGAGCACTGGGACAGGCTGCCCAGGGAGGTGGTGGAGTCTCCTTCTCTGGAGATATTCAAGACCTGACTGGATGCCTATCTGTGCAATATAAGCCAGGGAGCTGCTTTGGCAGGAGAGTTGGACCCGATGATCTCTCGAGGTCCCTTCCAACCCCTACGATTCTGTGATTCTGTGAGTGCAGCCAGGTCACGCAGGCTCAGTAAGCCCACTAAGATGCAACTGTGACCATCAAACCATGAATGCTCTATGTCCAAAACTCGAGATCTGTGCACAGACAGGAGTAAAGCACTACCCAAAAGAGAAAACAGCTGGGTTGGTCTTGCCCCACCCAACCTTTCAACACCCCCTCTGGCCACTTAAACCTCACTGCACTCCTGTCTCCCCTGTCAGCAATGCAAGCACAGAACTTCCCTGCACAGCCCGGGGCAGAAGAGGTCTGGTGAAGCCGGGCAATGACATGCATTGCTCCGCAGCTTTTGGGAAGGAGGGAGTTACTCATAAGACAGAAGGGAGGAGGAATAACTGGCCAGCACATGGGGAGCATTTGCACCAGTCAAGGGGGTGATACACACCGATGCTTTCAGAGGCAACTCAGAGACCTTTCACATCTCTGTAATGCCCATGGTTTGAATTATTTGTGCTTGCCATAAAGACTCAGGAGAATTCATGAAGCATTATATTAATGAAGAGAAATCAAACAGACAATTTGTTGGAACGGAGGCCCCAAGTGCTCTCAGAGATGGCTTCAAGAGCATCGTGTCTCCTTCGCCAGACCCTTTGTCTTCCACGCATGGTGGCTGCCTGGGGCTGGGACTGGCCAGCTGCCTTTCCTTGTGACACCACTGCAATGCCCGCTGCTGAGGGTTACTTTCAAACTCTTGTTAGTTACCTGGGCACCAGGGCCAGCATTAATAGCTGAGGGGAGTTAACCTAAGTTTTACACAGCCGTGGCATTTCAGCATTCCTAGACAGCTCCTCGCGGGACTGGGATGCATTACAGAAACTGCCTCACTCCTACTTCAAAGCACATCTGCCTGAGGCCAAGACAATGGTGTGCTATACCCAGTGGTCCTCACGCTACACTTTTGGGTTTAACAGCCACTATTGGTTAAGTCATCTTTGAGTAGTGATGGAATGTAGCATAATCTAGAGGAAAAATTATCATCCGGTCCAACCCCCCTGCCAGAGCAGGCTCCCTAGGACAGGTCGCACAGGTAGGCATCCAGACAGGTCATGAATATCTCCAGAAGAGAGTCCACAACCCCCCTGGTCAGCCTGTCCCAGTGCTCTGTCACCCTCACTGTGAAAAAGTTCTTACTCATATTGGTGCGGAACTTCCTATACTCTAACTTGAGGCCATTGCCCCTTGTCCTGTCTCCACAGACCACTGAAAAGAGGCTGGCCATTTCCCCCTGTGTCCCACACTTCAGATATTTATAAATATTAATAAAGATCCCCTCTCAGTCTCCTTTTCTCTCAGCTGAACAGCCCCAGTTCTTTCAGCCTTTCCTTGCAGGGGACATGCTCCAGGCCTTTAATCATCTTCATAGCCCTCCTCTGGACTGTCTCCAAGAGATCCCCGTCTTTTTTATACCAGGGAGTCCAAAACTGGTCACAATACTCCAGGTAGGGCCTGACCAGGGCAGAGTAGAGGGGGAGGATCACCTCCTTTGACCTGCTGGCCACACTCCTCCGGATGCACCCCAGGATCCCATTGGCTCTCTTAGCCACCAGGGCACACTGCTGGCTCATGGCCAACCTGTCATCTACCAGGACTCCCAGGTCCTTCTCTGCAATTGTTTTCACATTTGTTAAAGACTTAAAAAAAAATAAAATCAAGATGCAAGAAGAAAGAAGTAAGATACAGTACAGGAGGAAGATGAAACAGAGCGGAACGGATGGGTTTTTAGCGTGCCAGATGCTGCCTACAAGAGCACCAGCCACATCTGTACTGACATTACCTCAGCAGAGGAGGTGGGAGTAACGGCTAGAGCAGCTGTGTGCACTGGCGTGTGGGCAGGAAACAGAGGGAAGACCAGCAAACAGCCTGAGTAGGCAGCAGGACAGGGTAAAGTGATGCAGGGCTGACACACGTAATGGGGTTTGAACGGCAGAAGGCTCAAAAACCAAATGCTCTTTTGTGACCTATTCACAGGTTTTATTTCTCATTTTTTTTTTAACTAGCCCATGCTTTGCCATTTTTAATGAATAGTATTTATCTGCATCTATTTCACATTGTCTCAGAACTAGAAACAGTAAGCACTGATTTTTTTGAAAGATGAGCTGCTTCCAGCAGGTTTTACCTTAAGCAGGTAATGGCTATGAGGCTTCCCTGCCCTGCATCAGCAACAGTGGAAGAATTGTGACTTGCACCTCCTCATCAGCACAGCTAAAAGGACAGTTACTATTGTGTCTCTCTTCAGCCTGGAGGAGACTGAAGGGTGACCTCATCAATGTCAATAAATATGTAAAGGGTGAGAGTCAGGAGGATGGAGCCAGGCTCTTAGTGATGGCCAGTGACAGGACAAGGGGCAGTGGGTGCAAACTGGAGCAGAGGAAGTTCCATGTGAATATAAGAAGGAACGTTTTTCACTGTGAGGGTGACAGAGCACTGGAACAGACTGCCCAGAGAGGGTGTGGAGTCTCCTTCTCTGGAAACATTCAAAACATGTCTAGACATGTTCCTGTGTGGCCTAATCTAGGTGACTCTGCTCTGGCAGGCAGGTCTCTTCCAACCCCAGAATTCTGTGATCCAAGCTCATCCGCAGACTCTTATCATCTCCCACCCATCATCAGATGCAGACTTGCTTGCCATGGCACAGTTTAGGCTGCACAGACTGCAGTTACCTATTCTACTCCAGACAAAACACTTGTGCCAAAAACATGCACAAAAAGTGTGTATTGTGGGCTCTTAAAATGTATTTTAAAGTAATTTAACATTCCTGAAGGACATTTTACATCCAAAAATTACTGTCAAACCAATTGACCTGTTGCTTAAAATCTTGCATGTGATGAAACATACTGAACATTTAAAAAAACCCCACTTTCCTGCATGACCACAGCTATTACAGGCAATTCTGTCTTGTTTTTTCACTTACCTTTCAAGCAAAAACTTGTGTCGGAACGTACTAGAACTTAGTTAAAGTATCTTTTTCAAGGCAGAGCATGCTCTAGTCATACAGGCCCCAACCCATTCCCATTCTCCTACAGCTTTGGTGTTCCCCACACATGCAGGGAACGAGCCTCTGGCACAGAAGGTTTCATCCCCACTCACCTGTCACAGGTAAGAAACCCACATAACCCGTGAGCACAGGGGCAACGGCATCCACACGGCCGATGGAGGTGGCATTCACTGCCGCTCTGAGCCAGCCACAAGCAGCACACTCACCTCCTCCAGCACACCTTTCCTTCCAGCAGACTTTAAACATTTCTTTGTCATTAAAGCATTGTCATCTTCTACTGCATGTTTACCTTGCACATTTCAGAGGAATTCCAGTGTAAAAACGTACAGAAATTGTCCCAAAAAATGGAACTTGAGAGGTGGTTACCTGAACTGAGAATCTTCACACCAGCCTTACTAACAGGCTGCACTTTTTTTTCCAGTTACACTACCAACACAAGAAGTATAAGGTGTTAGGATTTTTTCCCTCCCTAACTGTAGGGAAGCAGAAGAATTTCTGCTAGAAATACAAATTTTCCAATACAAGCAATGAAATTGTTTCCCTGTGTTCACAGCAGCAGCCTTTGTGAGAAAGGAGCAGGGTACCCTGCTGCTCTGTGGCTACTGCAGCGTCACATGTAAACTGGCACAGCAGCCCTGGAAGCTGCAGGGAAAAGCAACAAGAAATCCACTTCACTGTTCAGCTTTGCTTCTGCTCTACCACAGCAGACACTACCAGGAGTACAGAGTCACCTGTCATCTGTAACAAGTCATTTCCTTCTGCACAGGTCAGTGTGATCTCCCCTGGAAAACCCTGAAATACTTAGAAATACGTTTATAAAGACAAAACCAGACATTCTTTACCAGGCAGTAAGCAAGAGGTTCTTTAAAACTGTTTAATTACATGTTTCAGGTAAGCACAGACAATACAGTAGATTTCCCACCACTGAATATTTACATTCTTTTCTCAAAGCTTAAGCTGTTCATTGAGAGTGTCTTTCAATCAACATCCTTGCTCAATCACTTTTGCTGCAAAGAAGGGTGCTGGAATAGAACTATTGCAGGAAACATCATTCCATCAAGGCATGACTTTCTGGTTTGTATTTCCTCCTTTGAGTACCACTTACTAGTAGTTCAACATGTTTTGGGAGAATCCTGGCTTCCAAGATGACCTGAAGAATGCATTGAAACCAAGCAGTGTGTTGAAGTCCTAGAAATACTTAATACCAATACATATGGTTGTAGAGCTGATACTCTCTTCACTGGCACTGCCATTGATACCTGGTTTCTGTTAGGACAGTTTTACACCAATTTTGTTTTGTTCCTTTTTCATTAGCCTTTGGGCCTCTTTCTCCATTTTCTTTCGTTGTTGTTCTGCTGCTCTCTTTTCCCTTTCTGCTATCTTCTGTTGTCTGCAATTAAGGACAACAAGAATTAGTAACCAACAGGAATTCAATTTTCAGTATGGTCATACTTTAAGTGCCTGTCAATATATAGGTCATAACTAATAAAAACAGAGCTTCAGTATCCTATAGTTAGAACAGTTATTCTTCTGTTGTGCTGAAGTGCTTTCAGATTAATCTAGTCTTAGGCAGTAATATTTGTTCAATTTCTTACAACCTAAAAGCCACTCAATTCTCAAAGATTCAAAGTAACCTCAGTGACAGTGTACACGAGCTACATGGCCTCTACTCTCTGAAGCTGCTCTGTCGTCTGCCATGGAAGAATGAAATTATCCGTTCGTATCAGGATCCACCTCCCCAGCTGACAAAAGTTTGGGCTTCCACTGAGATTGTGATCCACCAGAAAGCCAGACAGCTGACAGCACTGTCAATCTAACACGTGCAGAGTGGTAACATGTGCCAATTTACAGCAGCAGATTTTTTTGGTATTCCCTCGCCTCTGAACTGATGCAGAAGGGAAGCTGTACATACAGCAGAGCTCCAAACAGCCACATGAGGTGTTAAGCAATGCTGCTCTTCATTTGCTATTCTGAAGTGAGTGAAGTCATGGCAGAACCTGCTTTTTCCTTGCTCTAAACTGCATGACCCAGAACCCCTCTTCAACAGAGAAGTGGTTTCCATGCCCTCTGCTGGCTAAGTAATTTTATTTGGCTTCAGTTATACCCACATGAGAGAAGACCACCACATCACTTCAGACCAAGGAACCAGAGAGATAAACAAGTAGCTCACCTTAAAGCTATTGCCTTTCCACTGCTCTTTTACTTGGTCATTATTCAAAACATTGATCTCTGTTCCAAACTTCCTGCTTGTCTTCAGCATAAAGTTACTACCTTTCAGGCTCAGCAAGTTTCGCTTCTCAGTAAAGGAAGGGCCTATGATGAACCACAGCCAT
Organism: Gallinula chloropus; assembly: GCF_964237585.1. Lineage (NCBI taxonomy): Eukaryota > Metazoa > Chordata > Aves > Gruiformes > Rallidae > Gallinula > Gallinula chloropus. The sequence continues at coordinate 19,657,245 of NC_140086.1, forward strand.
ATCTGACTCACTTTTTCTGGGTTCCAAAGCAAGGAGAACAGCAGAGTTTGGATGGAATTATGTAAATTTTTTAAACCAGGAAAGTATTCTTTCCTGACATCAACCTTGCTTTGCATTCCTGATGTCCAAAACCACCCTAAACTCTTCTCATTGCTTAGCAACCATTCATATTCCCGTCCATTTTTATTTACTGTATACCTCCTGAATAACTGTAATAACAATGATTTCATACCATTTTGTCTTTTCCTTCAATGCAACTAAAAACGCACCAGCATTTAGCTAAAGTGTTCCCACCAGAAGAAAAATTAATTGGCATTAGAAAGTCTAAGTATGCAGGTAAGAATCCACAATCTGCAGAAGAAACAGTGTTCTAAACTTCTATTAGCCTATTGTCCACTATGCTGATTCATCACTGATTGGAAAAACTCTGTGTACCCCAGCCCAGAACCTGCTGGGGAGTGGGGAAAATAAACGGACTACAGGAAATTCTCAGGCACTAGTAACCTGCTCCTCAGCGTGCTTTGACTCCAGGAAGCATTTGGCTTGCTATAGATACATGTTTATTTCCACCGTTACACATAGTTATTAAGTCACCAGAGGCTACAGGATAGTGTTCTGTGGTACATTGTCCCACATTCAACAGTCTGAAATCTTCAGGTCGTTGTGTAGACCAAGATGCAGTCTTCTAGCATTAAGAAGTGACTCCAGATCACTTCCTTACAACAGCCTGGTAAGTATACAAGTCTACTTAATTTTTATGTTAAATGTCAGATGTTAATTAGACCACATATGTCTACAGTAAGAGAAACTGTAGATCCAGAAGGTATTTCCCATTAATCTTGCTAAAAATCAGCCAGCACTTTCATTAACTACAGAAAAAAATTGTCATTTGATGTATCGTGAATAAAACAAAGGTTTTCTTTCACACAGCTGGGATACAGCTTTCACAATCAGCAGTTGTACCAAGGTCATTCATAGCTGGCCAAGTGCTATGTAATACAGGCAGCTGCCTGTCTGATCATGTTCTGTTTACTTGAAATACTTGGACATGTACACATCCCTCCTAAAACAAGTAGAGTTTGATACTTTTTAGCAGAGTCACTGAGGAATTTATGTAAATTAACCACTTGAGCTGAAGCATTTCAATAGCAAAGATGCCAGGATGAAACCTTTAGAACAGCTTCAACCAATTAAGATGACACTTTGAAAAACAGACTTTGGAAGCCCCACTGCTAGGAAATCCCACTGCTATCACCATGTAAGAGATATCTCTAGAGCATGACCCTGACAACTGGTAGACAATATACGTTTGACCATCCCAGGAATAGCCACTACACTGATTTTACACTCCAGAAATAAACTGGATTTATAAATAAAACATCTGATTATTTTTAGCAGCTAATTTGTATAAGACAAGTCTGTGCTTCAGAAAGTTTGGGTAATTCTTTTCATAGTCCTGAAAACATCTGTAATGGAATGTGGCAATGGTTAAGTAAAACAGGGCCCCTGCATTTCAGAAGAGTAGTTTCATTTCTCGGTTCAAAAGCAGCAGCATTCTTCATTGTCTTCCATCTTCTTTATCTGGTAATTCATAGACTAAGTCTCAATTGATTGCACTTCATAGATTAAAGATCTTACTGGTCTTACTAATATTCTTTATGGGAAAAGGTACTATCCTTGGAACAAAACCAGCCCAGATGCACACCATTCATGTCACAAAACTTGTCTTTCACTCATGTATCACAGAAGTACAAGACCTGAAACAGTTTCAGTACTGAAGTTAAAAAAACCCAAGATATTCACCAGAACGTGCACAGAGGTATCTGATTAAGTTTACTAAAATATTTGCATTACACCCCTGTTCTCGTATGCTGCTGAGCACAACTGACAGAATTAGAACTGGTTGAATTTATTATCTGCCATTAATGCATCAGAAGCATGCTGATGACTTTCTTCTTCTCTTGCTCTACTGGTTGAAAAAAGTAAATTCTCCAAAATATTACAATAAATAACTGTCTGGAATCATTTTCCACAAAAATACCAATTTTCCCCTTAAAAGACTCATGGTTCTAGATTTTTTTATTATATTGGGGCCTTATTTCATAATATCACTATTGTCCCACTGAAGCCATGTATTTGTGATTTTATAATTAGAATGAGAGCAGTTTAGTAAGCTGGAGCCACCTAAGGCAGGTAATCTGATGATGTAGCAAGCAATTAAAGGTTGATAAAACCTTGAAATTAAAAGGGTTAACATAAGTCACTACCAATTCAAACCACTGCATGTGATTAACTTAAACTCAGTCTGTGTCTCTTTACTCTTCATAGTCCTTCCTTCTGTAAAATCAGTGCGAGACACTGATTTTACATTCAAGCCTTACCAGCTCCATAGGGTTAGCTAGAACAGCACAGCTCCTACAGGCATTCTAAGAACTTCATCTTCTGTCCTGAACTATTTTTACATGACAGCACATGGTAATGATTCTTTTTTTTTTTTTTAAAGTATTTTACTTAATCAAGCTGAAATAGATTATTTGTATATAACAAATTGTGGGGATGGGGTGAGTGTTGTTTGCTTGAGGTTTTTTTTGGGGGGGTGGTGGTGTTAATGTGTTGTTCCAACGTGCCAGTGATTGTCAGATCTCCCCTTACTATCTCATCTACTAAACTGATCAAAATCAAAATGTATTCTGCCAAGTACCAGTGACATGGATGCATAAAAACCAACTGTCTTAAGGCTTGTTTAACAATTCTTAGCACATATCAGAAAGGTGTTACAACAAACCAACCTGTATTTTATTCTTTTACATGTAAAAACTGTACATGTTATTACATTATTTTCAGTTACCTAAGAACTTCTTCTGCCTGCCAGGCAGCATCTTCCTCTTCTTCCCAGGCGTTAGTATTTTCTTGCCAAGTATCCAAGTCTCCCAGTTCAGGCTGAAACAAAAGAAGAGAAGCTCTACACAGATGGAAAAATTAGATAGAACACTTATTTTTAACTTTAATGCTTCAAACTTGGAGAAATATTTGAGATATGACAGTACTACTTGGTTTGTCTGTTTTCCTCTGCTTTAATACTAACTCTTTCCAGTTAATTGTTGGAGGGATTTTCTTTGTATTCTACTGGTGGGTAACAAAGGAAGGAAGGAAGTACTAAAGTGTATTTTTAGGAAGAAGGTAAGTTGAGCAGATGAAATTCGTAGATAAGTGTAAAATATTTCTAGAAGTCACATGGACAAACCAACACGTAGCTCCACGTGCATGTGCACCCAGTATCACTTGAGTGAGGCTTAGACTTGCAAGGAGTCCTTTCCTGAATTGTTTTCATTATGAGCAGCCAAGGAAGCAGCATGACCATTCTGTAGTGCTTTCTGCCTAGACTCTCTTGTGAGCTACGTTAGCAGCATTGGTACAGAAAGCAAAGGGGAAGGGAGGGAGAGCATCTCCCTCTAAACAGCCATGCTGTTAGGTACTAAGCTTTCAAAAATTAAAAAAAGTCAAGGAGATAAAGTTAGAAGGCTGGTAGAATAACATCCCTACAAAAAGGAAACAAAGGTAACCCAGAGGCTTTAAAAAACACAAAACTCTTCTACTCTTTTGTTCAGAACTTAGTGTAGAATCCAAAAAAGTCTAGTTTGCTGCTTTAGAAGATTTGCAAGTATTCAGCTGTTTGGAAGTTTCTTACCTTTTTACCACATATCTATTAAGTTTCTCTGTAGAATAAATTCATTAAAATTAACTATTTCATTGTTCTAAACCAAATACTCAATTTTAAAACAATTTATATTATTCTAAAACCATTTCTCTTGCTCCCCACAAGACCTTAGGCAGACTATTCCTTCTAAAGGACAGTCATTTAACTGTCAAATAAAAGATCAATATTTAAAGCATAATACTTACAGACTGGTGAATAAAAGGAATATCTTGTGTAGCTGCTAATCTGCTAGAGAATCCTGTATTTCCCTCTGGAACCCCAAAATTTAAAGGCTCTCGTTTTTTAATAACTATCTGAAAATATTTAAAAAAAAAAAAGGAACAGTAAGTATGAAGTCAAAGCACTGCAGAGATTTCTTGGTGATCATGCAACTCTACGCCTGTGAAAGTACAGCTACAAAACACCACGCTGTGTCTCAAACCTGCTCAGGTTCTGTAAGTTGCACAGCCAAAGGGACTGAGAAGCTAAATGCAAGAGACACAGAGAACTCCCTTCTGCTTCCCCAACTTGCATGGAAACCTATGACTGTATTGGGGCAGAGAAAGGGCACAAAGAATTACAGACCAAATAACCACTTCTCCCACTATTGACATAACCTACCAATTACATGACACATTCCTTGGAGAAATCCTGCTTCCATGACAGGTCACTGTATGATACTACTCTTGAGGATGCACAGCTACAGTGCTTTGGCTATCTTAGCCACTTCAGCAGCGTATCTGTGCAGACAATTTAAGTTTCAATAGTTGCCATGTAGCTCACTATTACATCAACTGTGAAAGCTCTGCACTGATCTGGCTGGACACACGTGCACGAATGCTTCTCCTAAAAAGGATTTTTAGCAAATTTAACATGGCTGCTAAGGTCACATATCCCTTACTTGTTTCGCCTTCAGGATATGAACTTACTTCATTTATTCTACTTTTTAGTCTCTGGTGCTTCCAAGCAAGATAGATTCACAGTTCCACCAACTGTACAAATGCTAGTACTAACACAAGAAAGGAAACAGGACTAGATCATCTTATTTTACAGTGACAGACTCTGTCATTTGACAGAAGTTCTGTTTCCAGACATTGTAGATATGTAAGCAGTAATAGGAGCAGATTCCACCTCAGATCCTGGGTTTCATACTGAGACCAGATTTAGTGGAAACATAAATGAAATCCATAATAAGGGTGGTAACAAGGCCAAGTTAGCAGGACTGCAATACATTTAAACTAAACCCAGTATACAGTATTCAAACAGAACAGACTGACTTTTGTTCTGAACCCAGAGCTCATTCTATTCAGCAAAAAGTATCAGATAGAAAGGACAAATCTACCTCTCCCCAGTTGTTCTTTGCCCCCAGGATTTTGGAAGACCAAAATAATCAGAAGAATGTAGTTCACAGAATACTGCAGATCCTGAACATGAAGAAAACTGGTTCCAGTATTATCTCCAGTTCATAGAACCACATAAAGTTTCAGGTTGGAGGGGACTTCAGGAGGTCTGTAATCCAACCTCCTCTTCAAAGCACTGTCAGTTTTGAGGCTGATGACGGTACACAGGGTTTACCCACTTGAGTCTTAAAAACTTCAAAATGGAGCCTACACAACCTCTCTGGTAACCTGCTCCAGTACATGACTTTCTTTGCTATGACAAAGACTTTTGCAATTGACTCAAAGCTCTGTGATACCCAGCTGGAAGAATTCCACACAGAAACAAAACTTGCAATTATTGGCATTTATTTATGGTGTTGATGCTTCTTTCTGTAGATATGTCCCCATGTCTTGTCTCCATAACAAAAATGGATATTTGAAGAGCAAGCTATTTTGAAATATCAGCTCCCTAATTCCAGACTCCCCAGTATAACTTGCCAAAACAAGTAGCCATTTTTTTTCTGAAACTGCATCACTGCTACCTCACACTTCAGTAAAGCAGGACACAGAACATGTTGGTTCAAGTGATGGAAGGGTGTGAGCACAATTATCTTAATGCAGTGGCTCCATTTTCAGAATTCAAGTGACTTGAGGGGTCTCACATTATACTACCCAGAGCCTTCAGACTATGAATATTATTTTAAAAATGAATAGTTTAACAGTAATGATGTAAACATGAACTAGCATCACACATACTAAAATCTTTAAGAGTCAGTATTTTTAATTGGAGTACAATAGAATCATAGAATTGTTTAGGTTGGAAAACACCTTTAAGATCAAGTCCGACCATTAACCTAGCACTCCCAAGTTGAGCACTCAACCATGTCCCTAAGAGCCACACCTATGTGTCTTTTAGATACCTCCAGGGATGGTGAATTAACCACTTCCCTGGGCAGCCTGTTCCAGTGCCTGACAATCCTTTCAGTAAAGAACTTCTTTCCTAACATCCAATCTAAACCTCTCCTGTTGAACTTGAGGCCATTTCCTCTTGTCTGTCACTTCTTACTTGGGAGAAGAGACCAACACCCACCTGACTACAACTTCCTTTCAGGTAGTTGTAGAGAGCAATAAGGTCTACCTTGAGCCTTCTCTAGGCTAAACACCTCCAGTTCCCCCCAACCACTTCTCATAAGACTTGGGCTTTAGACCCTTACTGAACTCTGTTGCCCTCCTCTGGACACACTCCAGCACCATAATGTCTTTCTTGCAGTGAGAGGCCCAAAACTGAACACAGTACTCAAGGTGCAGCCTCGACAGTGCTGAGTACAGGGGGATGATCACTTCCTGGCCACATGATTTCTGATACAATCCCGGGTGCTGTTGGCCACCTTGGCCATGTGCAAACACTTCTGGTTCACATCCAGCTGGCCGCTGACCAACAATCCCAGGTCCTTTTCTGCCAGGCAGCTCTGGGTCTGGCCATGCAGCCAGTTTTTTTAACCCAGCAAAGAGTGTGACATGTTAGACTCTCCATCAGCACCGATTCTCACTTCCATAGACAGCTTAATTTTACCTGCAGCACCTTCTCTATAAATTGCCAATTCACTTATAGCCTATCTTAAGACAAGGAAAACCCTCCTAAGTGTAGCACAAAGTACAATACTTACTTTTTGAGTTTTTCTTATAGTTGGTGTCATATCTTTGAAATAATCTGGTTCCATTTGTTCCAAAGGATTCTGCTGAGCAGCCACATTACCATTGCCACCTTCAATCTTTACACTGGTAGGAGCATCTTCATCCCACGAAGTCCAGTCTTCTACTTCAGGCTTTATAGAAGTATATGGCACATGTTAGTATTATCTGCAAGTAAAAACTTGTCTTTTTATAGCTTGCTAAGATACATACTTAATATTATATAGCATATATAACAGTATGCATATATATAGCATATGTAATGGTATATCTTTCTAAGACTTACACCAATCCTGTTGTAGGACTGTTATAATTGCTCTTAAATGATTAAGTTACCTATTACTTATGCAATTACCTGTTTAGGAACAGATGAATAATCCACTGTGGTTGGCAAAGTTATTTGGTCTCCACTTAACTTTCGCCCTCTTCCAGACCTGAAAGAAAAACGTAGGATTCCTCCAAGCTCTGAAAACATGAGCACTAAGTTTAAAAAGAACAAAAAGGAAGTCTGAGAAGGGCACTACTGAAAATAATCATGGCTAAAACATTAAGTGCTTAAACTACCTTAGTATTAAGTACTGCCAGTAAGTGTCTGCTAAACAAAGGAATTTCATCATGAATTTAAGGTGTTGTTTGCAAGAATTTCAAACTAAAATTTACTCTTCAAACTGCTGTGGCAATAGAAGAGAAACAACTCTAAGAAATAAAAAAATGGACAAATTAGCTCAGTTCCTTTCATACACTTAGTCACAACATTTAGACTGTCAGTGCTTATGAAGCAAACACTATGGATCTACATTTGTTTAAAGAACCATTTCTGCTGTAAGCTGAGAAATCTACTTGTCTTAGATATTAAACACTGATCACTCTGAGCTGCTTGATCTGAAAGCCCTGTAACACACCTTTTTCTTCAAAGTCTAAGCAGAGTTAGTACACGATTATGGAAGTTAACAGCTGCTGTTCAATGCACACTTAAACAACAGGAACTATACAAAATAATTTTAACTGAAAACACTAATGCCTTGCAAAAAAACCCACCTCGATATTTACTTAATTACAACATTCAAAGATCACAATAATTAAAATATTCTTAGCTGACAAGTAATTACATTTTTAAAATCTTGTAAGGGAAGGAAACACAGGCTTGCACACGTCTTCCCCAAGGACCGTGGGCTCCTACAGCAAGACAGGCACGTAAGTGGCCTTATGCAGTTTGGAAAAAAAAAACGTTTCTTTATTACTACTGATGAGAATAAAACTGAGAAAGCAAAGCCTGGAGTTCACATCCTTTACTTTAACTATTATAGAACATTTTACCATCAACTCAGAATAGATGAATTGCTTCTAATACCGACTCTGCCACACGCTGGTGAGTGCATGTATTTTTATGTTATGCCTGACAGATTCTTCCTCAGGAAAGATCAGGTGCTATTATCAGCTTTTCAGGCTTTATATAATTAACTTTAAAAACTTCCTTTAGGCAGAAAAGCAGCAGTTCAGGGTAAAGGTAGGTGAAAACACTGTTTCTTCAAACACATTAGAGACTTCTGGTTCTGCCCAACTAGATTCAGTTCAAGTCTCTAAGGAAAACCAGCCATCCTCTTTCAGACCTGTACACCATACTTATCTCTAATACTATTCTAAGTCACCACTTCTATGTTTGTATATATTTCCCTATTTATATGATCTAGAAGACTCCAGCAAGTGGCTTGTAACAAACATTCATCTAGCCAAAATGATTACAATGACAAGAGTGATGGTGGAAGGAAACAGCTTCTGTCATACACCCTGGAAACAAATACTCTACACAGGGCAGCACTGAGGAAAGCTCCACGGCTCTACTTCTTTTTCTACAAAGGAACAAGATGCTTATAGGAACAGTTGCTTCAAAACCATCATTAGACAGACATTATTTGGCTCTGAATGCCAAATGCCTCAAGAGTTCTAGGGTTTGTTTCTCCTAACTAATGAGCAACATTTCTCAGCTGGAGAAGATACCCAGAGACTTTAAACATAATGAAATTTTGTCTCTTTTTGTATTTATATCTTTTATTTCCAGGAAACAGTGGATTCATGTAGACTGTCATTTATAAAAAAGTTTCAACTGAAGATATGACTGTTACTATATGCAGGACTATAAAGATGAATGATCTCTGCAGGCACTTGTTTAAATGAAGAACTAATGTAAACTATATAATCTAAATAAATACTAGCTCATATGCATTGAATTAAAATGCACATTTAATTATATCACATTTGCTGGTTATCAGGCACACTCACATGCAAGGGTGCATTACAGGAAAACAAAATTTATCAAGCTATGCTTTGCAGCTGACATTAAACAAGACAGACATCTGTAGTTAATGGACTGAAATAATTTGATCCACTGAGTTGCTTATGTGAAAGATTTTGAATTTTCATTCTGTCATTGTTATTCACAGAAGTTCTCCTACTTTTTATTCCCAAGCAGTTCTTCAGCTGTTCAATTCAAGGATTTAGTTCATTCAAAAATTGAGAAACAGAAGAAAATACTGCCATTATCTGCTTACAAAAGCTATCTTAGCACTTAGAGAGATTGTATAGAAGCTATCATCACCTTGGTGTTTTGACGACTTCTAGAACTTGAGCAACAAGTATTTTTAATTTAATTTGGAATTCAAATCACAGAACTACAGTTGACATCCACACATCTGTATGCAGCAGTAAAACGTATCTTTTTTAAGCTTCCCCCAGTTCTGTAGTGAATTTACCAAACAGTGGAGAGCTTCCTCTTACACTTGAAATAAGATGAACAAGAAATAAAACTGTTATTTTCTGTCTACCACATCTTCTGCATACGCTTAACCTCACTGGCAAAGTAGTAGTCATCATGCACAATAGTAGAATTCATTTCTCTAAATTGCTATTTGTTTATGTAAAACAACACTGCAAGAGTGGCAAGAAGTAACAGAAGTTAACATGACAGCTCAGTGCCAAGAAGATCTACCTCAGGTACTCTGCTGCTGAACTACTGAACTCTATTTTACACAGCCATAACTCCTCAGGGTTTTCTGAATGTTTCTAGGCACTACAGTGCCACTTTCATGGTCTACAACTCAAAAGAACACTAAGTGTGACTTACAAGAGTAATCAAAAAGTAAGTCATTGTTGTGGATTAACCCAGCTGGCCACACATCACACAGCTGCTTGCTCAATTCTTTCCCACTGGGATGGGACAGAGAATCAGAAAAGTGAGAAAACTTGTGGGTTTGGATAAGAACAGTTCAATAATTGAAATAAAATGGAATAACAACAACAACGGTAATAATGTAATGAAAAGGGAAATAACAAAAAAAAAAAAAGGGGGGGGGGAATAAACCCCTAGAAACACAAGTGATGTAAATGAAAAACAACTGCTCAGAACCTGCTAACCAATACCTAGCCAGTCCCCAAGCAGCGATCACCACCTCCCATTCCACTGCCCCCAACTATATATGCTGAGCATGACATCACATGGTATGGAATATTCCTTTGTTCAGCGTGGGTCAGCTGTCCTGCCTGCGCCCCCTTTCAGCTTCTTTCTCACTGGTAAGACATAAGAACCTGAAAAGTCTCTGACTTAATGCAAGCATGACTTAACACACTGATGTTTTAGTTGTTGCTATCAACATTATTCTCACTAACACACAGCTCTACACCAGCTACTAAGAAGAAAATTAACTCTATCCCAGCCAAAACCAGAACAGTCATATTCATTTAAAACAATAGAAAAAAACTAAAACAACCTCCAAAAAACCCCCATACCCCCAAAACACAAACCCCCCACAGTTCCTCAGTTCCCTTAAACTTTAATCACGGTCCTCCAAAACTCTGAAAGAATCTTCACCAGGCAGAATCTGAAGCTTCAAACAGCTGCTTCTTGACAAAGCAGAATGAGAATCACATTTATAATGAAAGCTTACAGAATGATGACTGGGAGGATGCTGTCATTAACTGCATCTCTTAAAAAATAAAATAGCACTCACCAAGTAGAAAATACAGAGAACAATTTTTCTTAAAGTTTGACATAGGATTGTCACAAAAGGAAATTTAAAAACCCTACTATAGCAGCTTAGAACACACTCCCCACTAGAGCTATCATACCACAAGATACACTCACAACTGCACTACATAGACTTTTGAACTCTGAAGGAATATATGCAAATTATAGAATTATTCTGGCCTTGTTTTTATCTGTTTTGATTGTTTTGCAATTAGTAAAATCAGAACAGGGAAAAACAGTGGTTGGGTGTTTTGAGAAGGAAAGCACCTGTAATTAAAAAAGTTAACCAAATTAAGTAAGACATGTTTACCTGCATATTAACTTTTTAATGAAAGAAAGCACTGCTGCCAGGCAAGTACAGATTTTAAAGAGTCGAAACTGTGTTATGGCCATGGTGAGAAACCCTTCCTGCAAAAGAAAAAAAGTTAGATGTAGAGGATTATACACCTTTACGTATTTTTAAAGTAAATTTCATTAGTTGCTTATAAGCAAGAAGCATTCTGTGAAACTATATTAAAGCAAGAAAAGAGAGGAGGTACCTACATCAGAGACACTACCTGCTTACTTCTATCAGGATATTTCACTGATGTAAGTAATACAAGTAGCTAATGTATATGGCCTTTAAAGAAACAGCACATAATGTAAAGTCACAGTTAAAGACACTTTTAAAGGGGAAGCAAGGGCAATCAACTGCAGTAACTGTACAGCTGATCTGTTAGACACTAACATTGGCACTGAACACTAGCAATATAAGGAGAACAGAATAATAATCATCAGGAAGCAGCTCACACTTGCTTGAGCAAGTCTTGCATATATAAATTATAAATTTAGTCATAAAGTCAAACTCCAAGTTAGCCATTTAAGTTTAAATTCCATTTTGATGGAAACACATGATGAGAACACTGCTTATTTTAGAACCAGTGTCACTGAAAAATTATCAGCAAAGAAAGACTCTGTCCATCCTGTGTGCACTACAGCACCAGCTATCAGTATCAATATTCCTATGCCAGACTGGATCAAACTCACAAACCCACACAAGGGAAACATTCATCTTTGGCTGAAGACACTTACGTTGAATACAATTTTTCAGTGTCAAATTGATAATCTAGAGAATTGTTGCAGTTTTGCATAGCTGGTTATACTGTTACATTATTCAAACAGATCACCTCAAATAGGTACAAAATAATCTGCTGTAACTCAAGGATCCCTTTTCTCTCTTACACAGGTAGACATTTCAGAGTGAAGAGTAAGAGGTTAGGCTTCACAAATAGCTTTTCATTATACACATCTACACTTGTAACAATATTCTCTGTTGCAAGTTTAACATACCTCCTGGTGAGAAGAGAAGGCAGACCTGTGACATTTTCCTCAGGCCATGAGTATTCCATGGAAGGACAGCTTGATTTCAAATATGCTATGGCATTTAAATCACTTTTTATATTCCAGGCTTTAAGTTAGGAAGAGTCAGGAAGGTGGATCATTAGGTAGGCTGCTCCAATATTGCCCTGAGGATTTTATTAAAAAGTACATAATGGGATTTGTGAGCTTCATGGAGCTTAGATTTACTTTTTTTTTTTTAATTGGTGCTCATTTGCTAGACAATGCAACTAGTATTAAACACTAATAGTAATATAGAACTGGAAATATTGCTTCACATACAGTCCAGATCAGGAATTTCTGCTACTGAAAAATCATACAGGGTGGCTACTTAAACAAACAGGCCCTTTTTGCTTTAAATGGAAAGCTTACGTCAGCAACTGCCAAATTACAGACCGCACTACTAAGCTGTAGCTCAGGAGAAAGGCCTCACAGAACACATCTCATTTCTGCTTCAACACTGTCTCCCATGAAATGAGATTAAGACAATGTAGAGAACCTTATAGACAAGTGGGTATTAAACGGGCTCTTCATCTAACAGGAATATGAAACAATCACATTTCCCACATAAAAGCAAGAGCAGCAGACACTGTCCAACAGATTTAGCTTTTGGTTTTCAAGGTAGGACTATCATTTCATATTGTGCTCAAGCACTTAATTACCATCTGGAGCAAGCAATTTTGACAGTATCTAGGTGACAGGAGAATGCATCAGTTAAGAATTTAGATTCTGAAACAGCGAAGTTATATTAAAAACCCCAAATACTGGATAGTGGTTAGGTGACCAGTTCCGTATTCTAAAGGTAGAAATTACTGCAAACTAACACTGAACTGGTGAAAGAAATTGTTATTTTTCAGAGCAGCAATTAGAAACTATCTACCTAGGATCTGAGGTATGAAAAGCAAGTGACCTGCTGAAATGAGAATAAAGGGATGTCTTTTCTGAAGTGAAGTTTGTTTAGAAGCTCACTCCATTTTTCTCTATCAGAATTAATTCTTCTATTAGCTTGGGCGACAGGAAGGGAAGGACTAGAAAAGTACTCAATGTTAGAAAGAGCAAAGCCATTTTTCCCACTCTTTAGCCTACTTAACTGCCACACTGGACAGTCCAGACAGATCCCAAATTAAAAACCAACCACTAGTCAAAAACCCTTGCAAACTCAGTGTTATTTGTGCCTAAGTGCAAAGGACTCGAAGTTTACTAAATGCCCAAGTGTAAAACTGAAATCAAAACAACATTCAAGTGTGTCAGTTATATATACATATTTGATATATACATATCTATGCATACATCAGTTTTTCAACTTTTTAATATCAAATTATATACTGTATTTACTTCTTAATATAAAGGTAAACAACTAAAAAACCCCAGAATGCACAAGAAGCCTAGCTTGCAAACTTGTGAAGTCCACTGCTGTCAAGAGTCATTCCTATACATGAGTGACTACACTCACAGTATCACCAGCGCGCCTGTTTTGGCAGGGGTCAATAGTTCCTGTCGTTCCCTATAACTATCAGATAACTCGTCCCTCTCCACTTTCTGTGTGTGATGCAAAAAAGTTCAGACACACACAACCACAAAACCAACTTCACTTCAACTGTGGCAGTGCTAGGCCCTTCCAATACACTAAGTATTGTTTTGCCTGCCCCTGATCTGAGCTTTGATTGCAGTCCTCCCAACTATCTTAAACACTCTATGCTACAAATTGTCAGATGCACAACCAGAGTTTTGGGAACAATTTGCTAGCAGCTAGCCATAGCAACATTAGCCATCATCCACCTTCAGTGGGTACTCTCGTCAGTGTGTCCCATTTTTATACTGCTCATTCAGATAAGCAGTATATATGCATTCATTCTAGCAACATGCTAAAAGCTGTTTAAAATAGAATCTTGAACCAATTATTGGCTCAAGAGCAGGACAAGTTAAGCATTCCCCCCTGAGTCTGAAACAACCCTTGAAGCCCTTGCACTGCTGCTCTGAAGACAGCACTGCCCGCAAAGAGAAGTTAAAGATAAGCTAAAGGTTTTCAATTTGTTTGGTGCCTTTTAGTGGGTTTTTTAAAGTCAAATTATTTTCTTACAGGTAAATGATTTTATATTCTGGAGCACTTGTATGAATATAAACGTACATGGAAACTTAATTTTGCTTGAGTTCACAGCACACTTAATTCACCTGATAGCATTACACTAAACTTGCTAAAGGGAAACAAAGCATTTTCTTGTCCATCTTTCTCAAACACTGGAAAGAAGCACAGCCACATATCTTCCAAATACTGAACAGCATAATGCTACATGGCAGGGCCACAACCTTCTTCTTCCTTTCCTTGACAATCAATCCCAAAAGAAAATAGAATTGTATCAGCAGCCAAGTAGGATACAGGATGGTACAGAGACGTCATACAAAGTGACGGAGCTCCAGCAAGAATCCTAGAACATTTCTTAACAGATGGAGGCAAAGATGAAACACTGGACTAGAATTCAGAAATCTGAGAGTTCTCTCTCAGCCTGATACACCCTGGTGCATATCACACCTCACGCCTCGGCTTCCCATTTGGAAGCGGAGATAGATCTTTCCTTCTCCCATTATCAAGATTGCTTCTAATGTATTACATTTATCAGACTTACTGTCAACTGAACTTTTAAGTTCCATTACAACAGATACAAACAAGCAAATAAATCAGGCCATGAATCCTAGTTAATTCAATTCTAGCTGTCAACGCAACAATTTTGTAACAGACACCAAATTTAGCTGGAGTTGGACTTGCATGGCTCATACTCCCTTCTGCTGGTAAAGTCACCACAGCTACTCACACGGAAAATGAGCACAGAAAGGATTAAAGCACAGCAGGTTAAACACATTAGAGCCATCAGAAGAAGGAAGCAACTTATCCTCCAAAACATTTTATGGATCCGTGAAAGAAATACAGTGAAGGGAGGGGAAGTTCAGAAGTTAACCAAACTGTAACATCTTTACATGGCTTTCAGCTTGCATCAGGGCTCCTGGCACCTCTGACTTCACTGACACTAGCTGGCAAATCGTTTGCAGCACACATAGCCTGAGTTACGTCACCTATGGTGCAATAAGCAAGACTCTCATTGGCCAGGACTGTACAACGAGCATGTTGTCACCTGGAGAAACACTTCCTCTTTCATGCTAACTGCACACACTAACACCACAAACAGTATTTCAAAACACATGGAGCCAATTCTAAAACAAAGTCACTTGGCAGAACTAAAATTGGTGCCAGAGAAAGTGGCAGAAACCAAAGGGATGATTAGGAGGCATCTCCTCTAGCTACAGGTAGGTGGTTGGGGGATGTCCACAATAGGTACAGTAGTTTCAACACTAATGCTCCAACTTGCAGTGCATGCAACCTAACTATGCAGTTGTGAGATGGCTGGGAGAGAAGCCTACTCTGCCTGTGATTTATGGGAGTAAGCTAAATTGTCCAAGGTGTTCAAGTAAAGGAAGAGATTTCAAAGCTATCAGAAGCTACAGAAGATATCAGAATTCAGGAGAAAAGTTTGTTGGCAATTCCTAAGTTATTCCTAGACACCTAACACTGTTACACAGAGTTTCAGCTCCTGTTTTTTAAAACATGTTAATTCTAGAAACGTAAAACTTCTATAGTAACACCACCTCATCTCACTCCTTCCTCTTCCAGGAACCAAGCTCCAATCTTGACAATTACAATTATTACCTCCTGAAAACCAGCATATAGTACATAAAGATTGAAGTCATACAATCCCATGATACCACACTAACACTTTTTTCACATTTGCAAGAGGTCTTTGACATGCTGCACTAATTCACATAACTCACTTTGTGACACTGGAGAAGTTCTCAGACACAGAACCAGAGTACAAGAAAGCCCAGTTCTGCTCCAGTCCTTATTGTTAATCCTGGAGTTAAGTTAGCTGCATCAACATTCAAAGCCAGAGATAACAAATTAACACACCCTCACTGTTACTACCACAAAATCATCTTGCAACATCTGCTTCTTGACAAGCACTAGCTATTTACAATCAAGAAACAGTAAGAGGCATGCTGTGCAAGATAGCCTAAAAAACTCTACATGGCACATCCAGGTTTCGAGTATTCAGAAGGACTGTAAAGCACCAAACAATACTATTTTTCATTAGACGTGCAACTGAGGTACTTGCATTGTGAACTCATGACCATGAAATACTGCCCCACCTTGCATTTAAATTACAGTCAGCACTGAAGCCAGATGGTAGTACTTAAGTTTTCTGTGACCTGATACAGATTCTTAAGCCTTTAAAAGCATACTAAGCAACTTTCACATTAACTTTTATGTAATTTATTAGTTGGTACGAACAAAGAGTAATTTCAGAGAAGGCCGCCCCAAGCAAAGCAGTCCCACGGAGACCCGAGAGACACCAAAGCTAGCTCAAACCCCACCAGTTCTCAGGACATGCCCCCCATCCAGTGGTTTTTCACAGGTGCGAACGCCCCCGCAGCCCGCAAAACACTGCCCACCTCCTCAACAGTCACTTCACCTTTCCCCTCGCCCATGGGATTCCCCCCTCCCCCGCCTCCACCCCAGAAGGGGCCTGGGACGGGCCAGCCCGGCAGAGACACGGGGCGGCTGCGGGCCTCTAGCTGCCCGGGGCCGGCCAGTCGCTCGGGCCAGGGCCGACGGAGCGCAGTTGCGGCGGCGGTCACACCGCCCCGGGGCGTCCCAAGCATGTCGGGGAACGGGGCGAAGGCGTTCCCGAATGAGAACCGCAGGGGCCGGCTCCCCGGCGGGAGGGCGGCGAGGCTAGGCCGCCTGCCCAGGCGCGGCGAGGCGGAAGCGCGCACCCGGCGGAGAAGGCGGGACCCCCTTCCCCCCGCTCACCTGCCCCAGGGAGGAGGACCGAGAAGGAGAAGGACTCCTCGGGGGGCGCCAGGGGCCGAGGCGGCCGCTCCCGCAGCCTCCGCCCTCGCCAGCCGCCCCTCATTCAAAGCCGGGCGCGCACCACCGCGCCGCCACCTCCCGCGCCGCCATCTCGGCCTCCTGTCACCCGGGAGACGGGCCCGCCCTTTCCGGCCGCGCCTCTTCCCCCCGCGCCACCAACCGGCGCTGGCGCCTGTGCCTGCGGCTCCCGCCCCGCGCCGCTGGGCCAACAGCCGCAGAAGCGCCGGGCCGACGTGGCTCGTCTGCGGGGAGGGCATCGGTACGCAGCAGAGCCGCACCGAGCTGTCCCGAGGCCCGCCCCCGCTAGCAGCCTGCGCTCCTTTCACAGCTCTCTTGGCGAAGGCGGTTGTGCGGGGCGGGCAGCTCCCCGCTGCAGCGGCCGCCTGACCCGGGGCAGCCTGAGCTGTGACAAAAAGGCGCTGGTCGTTAATGTTGTCAGGGCGCTGCACATTGTGGCCGGAAGGTTCTCCTGTGGGGCTGGTAGGTGCTGAGCTGTAAACGTGGAACCTACTAAAAAACCCACAAGCCAGTGGCCGGAGCAGCTCCTGGCAGGCTGAGGCTGAGGCCTCGGCTGGCAGCCAGCCCCGCCAGCGGCTCCCCGCGCTTACCCAGGTGCTTTAAAAGTGCTGGTGTGTCCTGAGTGGCTGGTCTCTGGGTACACTGTATTCGCTCACTGTTGATGTGCAGAAAGGGGAAGGAAGAAAATGTTAAGTAATCTCATGTAAGACTTTTCCAGCGCCCTGCATGTGCCTCTGGTTGCAATTCTATTTGACAGGCTCAGTACGTGAGGTAAAGGGAAGATTTGCCCTTTTCTCATGGGGTGGCCTAGTCACCTTTTAAGAAGGAACTGATACTCCAAACCCAACCACCCAGTTCCTTCTGCTGTCTTCAGATACCTCCCTTAAAGACTTACTGTTCTGCCAGCAGAGCCAACCTGCTAGCTGCTGTTTTCTGTGCTGTTGCTTCAGACAATGAGGAGATGGATGCCAGGACAGTGGCTGTTGTGGGGAGGCACGGGTATTATACAGGGTTCTTTTTTTTCCCCCTCTTCCCGTATCCTTACACTGTAACTGCATTTCCCCAAATCGTCATCAGGGAGCAGGCCCCAAAGGTACAAGGAGACAAGTGTGATGTGGCTGACAGCAGGGCAGGGGACTTGCCAACCAGGACTGGAAGCAGGGCAGGCTGGGGGCAGCCCAGAGTCCAGGCTGTAAGGTTTCTGATGATGAGTCAAATCTGATGTCAAGCCAGGGAGACAGTCTACTGGTCCAGGATCAATAGAGCCCATAGTGAGTCAGTGCACAGCTGTGGCCAAGCTGAAGGGAAGTGTTTCTACAACGCTGTTCAGGTGACTGGGTCCCTTATGTCTGCATGCAATGAAAGAAACTCAGTACATGCAATGCTGGTTTTGATTTTAAGCATTGTTTGAAAAACATTACTATAGCAGTTATACCTTCCAGTATATCTATCTGTCTAAAGCAGAAACTGTAAAATAATCTTCATTTGCATTCACACATAAAAGAAAACCTGCGAGCATGGCACACAGGGAGAGGTCAGGCTATGAAGATAGCCGGTGGCATTTCCTTTGAGAATACATTCAGGTTTGGCATTACAGCCTGTATACTCAATAGGGAATATGCTACAGTGAGAATGAAACATTTAAAAATGTGCATATAAACACCCACACTTAATATAAAAACTGCCAGTGTGGCTCACCCACACCATCCCCCTAAATGCACAACAGACCCATGTGTGGCAGTTGCCTTAATGGAAATAAATTCCATAAAGTGATGTACTGCTGATGAAGAATAACTGTATTCATAAAAACATATTTATGCACCTTCAAATTTAGGAATAATGTAACTTACTAAAATAAATGTTTGCAGGGGTAAGTACTCTGTTCAAAAATATTATTAATCCTTAGCTGTTAAGTTTTCAACTTTGATTCCTTTGGGTCAATTAGTTTTCCCAAAGAGATCTTCTTAAGTCTTAGATATTGCCACAGCAAACATAGTGCTGCTACAGTAAACTAATGAAGGTTGTAAGGGAATTACATTTTTTTTAAGTAGTGCTTTTCTTTTCTTTTACAGATATAACGGATTAAACATATCAAACCTATCACCACACAATTTGCAAGTGTACATCTGTACATCTAAAGCAATTTCCATCACTCCATTGTTGCTTGTTCCACAGCTACTGGGTAGATACCATCCTAATACATTCATGTTTCTATTTAATAACTTATTCTGTCTATAAAGGGATATAGTCTCTCTTTGAGTATGAGTTCTCCTTCCCACAGTACATGTAACTTCCTTTTGTGCTCTGTGGCTGTTCAGTCACTTGTTAAAGCTACAAATAGCTTTTTTTATTGAAGGGTACCTTTCATCAGTTACAGTCCTGTTGAATTGTGCAGTAATTCACATTTTACATTTGCAGAAGGAATTTTTCCTCCACAAGTATTTGATTCTTGTCAAGGAAGAGTTTTTATAGTTTCAACCACAGAAAACTTGCAGGTCTTTACTGTAAAATTCAGAAGTGAATTTCTATACTGTTGCTACAAATTCATATTCTGCTCTTTGAAATTTCATCATTAACTGTCCTGAAACTCTGAGTGGGGAAAGTTTCATTGTTAGATATGTTTTTCATTCCTTTTTAGTATTCCCAGGGACCTGTTTTTGGTAAAATCTTAAGTATTGTCCGAAGAGTTTGCCTAAGTTTAGGCAAACATGTATCCTAGTGTGTGTGAAAATCTGTCCCCTTTCTTGAGTAAGTAAGCAAGTGCTCATGAAAGCCTCTCTTTTCTCTAAAGGTCTTCCAGGCTGAAGCAATACTCTCCACTGCCTCTGCCAACATACATACCTTAAATTCCTTCCCTCATGCACAGTAAGGCTTGATATGCCTCCTAGAGGAAATTTCCAGACCAGTGATCTTGGTGAGAGGCCTTCATAGGAAAATTCAACAAACCGACTTTAACAAGCATATTATTCAAAAAAAGGAAAAAAAAAATCATATTTGAAACTCTCAAGAGGCACACACCCAAAGTGCTTTGCTTGGAAGTAGTGGCCAAGAGAGGCTAGAGAGCAGCAGTGGCTGCCTAGGTCTCCCTGAGCTTGGACCAGGCTGTGGAGGTTTGACCTGCTGGACCAGGCAGGTTTTGTTGCTCCCCTGAAAATGCCCCAGGGATTCTGTCTCCTTTAGTATCTCTGTGCAAGGCACTGCCCTTCACACTGGAGTCTGGCCAACTGGTGGGTCCTACTGCGTGACAGAACCCCTAGTGAGCCTAGAGGAATGCCCACCTCAGGTTGAAAGAGGCTGGTTGGTTTGTTCAGTGCTGTGAGGAACTTTGAGGTGATAAAGAATGAGTGACTTTACCCCGATGCCAAGACATTTTCTGGAGAGATGATCTTGGGTTCTTCTCGCTACCGATGGCATCAGCTCCTCCTTCCTAGGGTGATTCTGTATTTAATGATGGTGGGTTAATATGCAAAATTGATGCAGGGGGTAGGTACCAGAACCCAGTTTTCTCTGTCCCTGCCAGGCAAGTGAGCTAACCGAGAGGCTACAGAGCCAGGCTTCCTTTTGCTCTCCCAACTAGTGTTTTCACAGTAGCTCAAGTGAATAGAAGTACTGGAGTTCTGCTCCCTCCCATGACTGATAGCAGAAGACACTAGCTTGTCAATAAGGCTATTCTCCCAGGCAGGAGAAGATTAAAAGTGAGGGCTTATTTACATTTCAGAAGGTCAGGAAGGAGGTGACCAACCTATCTTTTTCCCAAATAATCCACCAGCTCTTTAGATCTTGACTTTGTGATTTAGGCTCTATAGAAGAGTTATCCTAATTATTTGCTCTTTAGTCAGCTGCATCCTAAAGAAAGCAGTGCCTGCTGCTGCCTCTGTATACCATTAACTGCAGACAGTGGAACAAGTCCATCATGTACAGAGGTGGAGTTGTGCATAGAGTTGACTTTGCATCAGTAAATGTATATAATCCCTATATTCCTCAACTGCAAATTAGGGAGAGGATAATGGGATCTATTCTTTACATAATTTAATGAATGTTATTACTAAACAGAAATTCTTCCTTTCCATTCTGTGGCATGTAGCCTTTAAGCAATCTTGCTTGGCTTACATGCACAGCCTTTCTTGTGTTTCTTATTAAGAAAAATGGAACTGTATGTATTAGGTTCAAGTTACCAGAAGATGGGTCCTAGGCATAGTGTTAGCATTTGATTTCACATCCTCTAAATAGTATCTAGGATGTTGCTTTATAAAAAGTTATCTGCATGTGGGTCTGCATGTGTCTGGTATGTATTTAGGGATATAGGAGAGAGAGTGCCTAGCATGGAAAGATACGGTCATGAAGCTTGGTTGGGGAAAGCATTTAGGAAAGCAAAGGATTTTCTTGCTAGATTTTTTTCTTTGTGGGGAGGTTGGGTTGTGGGTTGGTTGGTTGGGGTTTTTTGAGGGGTTGAGAATCACAAAGCTCTTCTCTGCTTCTTAATACTTCATCATTTGTTGGAAGAATTTCTAGTGGTAAAATGTGAGTTTCTTTTTTTCATTTTCATTTCATTTCAAGAAGAGTTATTCCAAAGTTGGGGAAATAATAGGAATAAAATCATGAAACCTCCCTTTCCCATCTTGAAACAAATAAATTGAAAAAGACCTATGCTATAGCTCAAAAACTTCAAAACTTGAGTTCTATGACAAACTATGTGCCAAGCTCAAGTGGCTGTTGGAAGCATTGAGCTCCCAAATGCTGACTAAAATCAATGCCAGCTTCAGAAAAACTTTGCTGTCTCAGTAAGGAACATCCAGATACCAGTTTTGATGGGAGTAAGAACCAACAGCTGGTTATGAGTATAACAGCATAACCTCATCTATATAGTCTAGAGCAGACAGCAATCAAGGAAGGGAAACTCTTTATCAAGTTTTCCTGTTTACCTCATGACAGTGAGGAAGTATTGTAAATCATCTTCATCACTGCAGCAGTCAGTGGGTAGAAACCAGGCGTAGATGATATTCTTTCTGATCTTCATTCATCAGAGGAAGAACAGTCCTCTCCCATCCATTGACTATTTGATGAAGCACCTCATTGCAAACAATATGTCAACAGCTATTTTGAAATGTAATCTGAACTACTCAAATATTAGCAAACTGATCCAAGAAACTTATCTCAGAACGAAATGCTCATGCAAAGGTTCCCAGATTAGCCAGATAGGAGCATTTTTCAATCCCAGTTACAAAAAAATACAGATTGTGTAATGCTTGACTGCTCCTGCCACTTCCATCTTAGATTCTGAGAGCTTTGTGTTCCACCCAGTTACACCTGTACTGAGGCTAACAGCTGCTTGTGTTCACCTAAAGCAGCCTTTCTCTTCATGGAAACTTCTAACACTTTGTAAAGTGTTAGAAAATAGCACTGAAGATGCTGCTCAGCTTTTCCAGAACAGAGGAGTTAAGAAGCAGAGGACATATATATGAATCAATGAACTGTTTTGGCCTTACACTTTTGGGGATGTCTCTGTTTCTTTTGCAAGGGAGCATAAGTATAAGCACAGGGTATTTATTCTGGTTTTCCTTTCTCAGCAGGAAGAAACTGGGGCCTGCTGCCACCTCCACGGAATGCTGACAGGTGAGTACTGAATTTCAAGAAAGTTCAAGTGACTCTGAACTAAAGCATCTCTCCCAGAAAGGCATCTTGTTCTCAGGACAGCACTGAAAAATGAAGGATCTGCAGTATTTCACATAGTTTGTTCCAGTGATTAAGTAGCTGTACTTTTACAAGCACCATCTTGTTTTAAATTTGAATTTGTCTGACTTCTATTTCCATCTACTCTTTATACCTTTCTCTGTTAAAGTGCACTTTGTTTCCTGTTTTCTCCCTGAGGAAGTTCTGACACATCACAGCCATATTTTCTATTGGCTTTCCTGTCAATAAACTAACACTAGGAGATTTTTAAAGCTTAGCAAGCAGTGCTAGCCCTCAGTAATTCCTTTCTCTCTTTCAATACTCTGTTTTTCCTTCTTCCTTTCAAGACTGTGAGTTTTACATCATGAGTGTCAGTCTCAGCAGCGCAGTAAAGCAAGCTGAACGTGACGCTCATCTCTGTCTGTATGTATTCAGAGATCCCATGGAAGCAGATGATGAGTTTGTCTCTAAGATTTCCAGTGTCACTGCTTTCCAGGGAATTAGGCCGTTGCTTTTACCCTCTGCACTAGAGAGAAAAACTCAACCCTTCCCTTAGCTTTGTATGCAGGCATTTGAAGGGAGCCAGCCAGGTTACTTTGCCCTTGTCAGCGTTCACTGACCTGCTGCCAGCTGCAGATTTTATCATCAGCAACTTGATACTTTACCTCAGGATCAATGATTGCAGGAATGGATTAACCTCTTTCCTAGTAATGCCAACAAACAGTAATCAGCAGGGATATCTTAAAAGGGATATTTTTTTATGATCTACTACTACATCACTAATTACAAGGTAAGCACAAAGAATGTTTTTAAGAATAACCCTGTTCAGATGGCACCATGGTAAACATGAAATACACTGCAGTAAGATAAGGCTTTTTCTTATTCCAAGCACAATGCTGATTAACCTATTCATTACACTGAAGTGGTGAAGTATAAATTATTTATGAGGAAAGGAATTTATTTTTCCTAATTTTGGGTTCCAGTTATTACAAATTTGGCTCTGCAGCCACAGCTGTTTCTTTCAGAAACTAAATAGTGGAGAAAAATAGGCCAAGTAGAACACAAGTATGGTTTTAATTAAAAATACTTAGAAATGTGAAGAAAGCCAGCAAGTAAATGCATCAGATATTTTTCATTGCTCCAGTGAATACTCTATCACTAAGTAAGTTAAAGCCAAGCTATCAAGGTGTCACAATCACTATAATTAAATATATTCCATTATATGAAAGAAAAGATGAGGACACGGGCTGGATCATGCAGAGCTGTCACTCCAGAGGACTCTCTGGAGAGAAGAATAGAAAAGCAGCAGTATTTTTAAATAGCACTGATGAACTCTTACTGGATTTAAACAGCCTTCAGCCATACTTGTTCTCCAAGTATCTCTCTCTCTCTCTCGGCTGGATAGTCACACTCAAAGAGTTACAGTCAAAGGCTTGATGTCCAAGTGGACACCAGAGTTGAGTGACGTTCCTCAGGGGTTGGTATTTGGACTGGTGGTGTTCAACATGTTTGTCAGCAACACAGACAGTGGGATTGAGTGTACTTTCAGCAGGTTTGCCAGTGACATCAAGCTGTGTGGTATGGTCAACACAATAGAGAGGAGGGATGCCATGCAGAGGAACCTTGAGAGGCTGTGTCAAATACATGAAGTTCAACAAGGCCAAGCGCAAGGGCCTGCACATGAGTTGGGGCCATCCCAAGCACAACTACAGGCTGGGCATGGAATGGATTGAGATCAGCCCTGAAGAGAAGGGTGTGGGGGTGTTGGTTGATTAAAAGCTCAACATGAGCTGGCAATGCACACTTGCAGTCCAGAAAGCCAACCACATCAAAGCCAGAGTGACCAGCAGGTCTTGCTCTTGCTCTGGTGAGATCCCACTTAGACTACTGAGTCCAGATCTGGAGCCCCCACATAAGGCAGGGAGCTGTTGGAGCAAATCCAGAGGAGGGCCACAAAGATGTTCAGAGGGCTGGACCACTTGTCCTATGAAGACAGGCTGAGAATTGAGCTTGTTCAGCCTGGAGAAGAGAAAGTTCCAGGGAGACCTTCTAACAGCCTTCCAGTACCTGAAGGAGGGCCTACAGGAAAGCTGGAAAGAGACTGTTTACAAAGACATGTAGTAATAAGACAAGGGGTAATGGCCTTAGGCTGAAGGAGGGGAGATCTTGATATAAAAAGTTCTTCCCTGTCAGGGTGGTGAGGCCCTGGCACAGGCTGCCCAGAGAAGCTGTGGCTGCCCCCTCCCTGGCAGCATTCAGTCAGGCTAGATGGGGCTTTGGGCAATCTGCTTTAATGAAGGGTGTCTGTTCCCATGGCAGGGGGATAGAACTAGATGATCTTTGAGGTCCCTTCCAACCCAAAGAAGTCTGTGGTTCTAAATGGTAGAGGTCTGTGCTGAAACATTATGGCAGTATACAAGAATTAAGAAGAATGGGGGAAACAACAGGAAGAAAATCTCCAATGGAACATATGTGGTGGCAGAATGATAAGGTTCTAAGATTTGAGTGTATCTTTGACATCTCAGTGGAATTTCTTGGTGATGTTACTGTTGTTTTGTAGCATTTTTTGCCTCGACTATGTCTATGTGAAGAACTTTTCCTTGGGAACTAATTATCTTACAAATTAGAATCTAACCAGTTTCAGTTCATTGTGTATTTCAGACCCCTCAGGGCGTAAGGGGGACACCAAGCTAATGTTTTTCTATTGGTCTTTCATTGACAGCACTAGGACTGTTCAATTCACTGTCACATAGAATTTGGACTAGAGTGCATCCAGAGCTCTATCAATTTACTCTAGCTGCTACCTGACCTATTATTTCAATGTCAAATTAAAACTGATTTTATTTTTTACAGGCTTGTCTGCAAAAAGCCCAAGCTGAATCAGCTACTAGAGTGTATATGTATGGCTGCCATCTAAAACAAGTATAAGCTCACAGCAGAGGTAATTCACATCAATCCATGTCTTGGCTATCTAGTTCTGGGTGCTGTCTGCCTGTGTAAAGAACAGATGCATTTCATGACATTGAAAAGGAAGAAATTTTGAAGAGGAAGTAGTTAATGTATCTTTCTGTATATGCTATAGGTATGGAAACCTTCACAGCACAGATCATGTTGTTCTTCAGTGTCAAAAAAACCCCAAATAAATCAAACCTCACCAGGACAATAAAATTATGGATGTTACTGATTGTTTTCAATACTCAACCAAATGAGTGAAACTCAGATTGTTCGTAGAACAGTTTTCAAAACAAAGCCACCCTGTGATATGAGAGTAAAACCTGCAGATCAAACAAGAATGAGGTCACTAAAGGGACCTATTTATTCCTCAAAAACCCATCTCCCAGTGCTGACATCACCCCAAATCTGACTTCAGTCTTAGAACATGTCATGATGCCCGAGAGGTCTGCTGCACTGTACGCTGGGCCTGAACACGTGAAACATGCTTTGTGCCTAGCTGCTGGACAGAGGCTGTGCTGGTGTGACCAGAAGAACTCACTGCAGCAACACGCAGCCTTGGGCTGTTGCAGCCAGTGTTACCCTGAGATGGGAGCCACTGGTGTGTATCTGGAAGGCAGTCACTTGCTCAGGTCCCTTCTGCCTCTCTGAATGTTCCTACATCTTAAGCCAGTCTGGGCAAAACGTTACAACTTATTTCTGGAAGCATGTGAAAGAGCTGTTTGCTAGCATTTGCTAAATCAAGCCTAGAATGATAATCTCAGAATAAATATACATATATGAAATTAGAACATATTCAATGCAGATTAAGTTCCAATCAAACATTGAATTAAGGCTTTCAAATAAACTTTTTAAAAAACAAGATGAACATTAAAGCAGAAGAAAGACTTTTCTGATATCCATTATTTAACAGTGTAGAGCCAATGACATACAGCAAGTGTTTTCAACCTGGCATGAAGGTAGACTTAGCCCAGCACAACAGCACAACACAGACCCTCAAAAAGATCCCTGGTCCTGGCTCCTGCAATGTTCCACTCTCAGCAGGAACTTGGTCTTATGCAGACAGGCGTTCATGACATTTGTCCCATCGAGCAGGAGCTCTGTAGTGGAGCGTGTTACTTTTCCCTGGCTGGAGAGGAGTGGGGCAGCAGCCAGGGCCCTCCCTGTGCCCCAGAGTGGCTTCTTGGGTAGGAGCCAGCAGTGAGAATTGGGAGAACACCACTGATCCACTGGCGCCGGCACGACTTCCTAAGCGCTACTCTGTCAGTTTTTAGAGCACACTTCTCATCAGGAGCGATGAAGACTTATGGAGTCAATTCTTTTTTCATAGGAACCAAGTAACAACAGTATCTAATTGCTTATTGAGTTTCTGCTTATGCTTCTATTCCACTACATAATCTATTAGACATCTCAAATTGAAGCTGGCAAATAAATACAACGTTCTCACTTTAAAGTCTCTCTATTTATCAATGTTAATTTTCTATCTATTTATAGACCTGGCTGATGTTGCAGTTCCAGGTACAGTAATTTATAAAGTATCATCTTAACAGACTTATGTTGGCAAATTACTGCACTGCACTTCGGTTTCGAAAGGGCCCAAAGTTCCACGTAATTCAATATGAGCAAAGCTAGAAGAGAGTAGTTGTTGTTGATCAGAACAGTGACTCCTATAAATGAAAGTAAACTCAATGTGAAGAGAGAGTTACTGATTAAAGATAGGCCTTTTTTAGTTTGAAGAATTCAACTTCTTCTGAATTACTGAATTAATATTTGCAACACAAGTCAGATTTCAAACCACTCTCTAGCAAAGAAGTACTGAGAGGAATCACAGAATTGTAGGGGTTGGAAGGGACCTCCAGAGATCATTGTGTCCAACCCCCTCAGTGGGGGGTTGCCACCAACATAGTCTGAACTTCTTCATGCTGTTCAGCTACTTAGGGAAAATTAAGAAGGATATACTCAGTATGTCATATCAGGTTTTCAACAACTTCTTTCTCCCTGCTGCATTTCTAATTAACATAGTTGTTAATCGTGCATTTTGAAAATCTGAGCAAGTTTGCACAGCAATACAAAGTTAACTTTTACTCAAAACCTGATCAGGTGACAGCACATTACAGACTAGGTGGCACCACTGATAGAGAGAAGAGCCTTAGAACCAAAAGTCCATGATTTTTTTTTATTAAAACATCAAATTTAAGAAAACAATGCAGTTCAAAGAAACTTAACTTGATCATAAGAAAAAAAAATATTTTCCATCCTTAAGTATGCAAACTGCATTCCAATCCTGATATGATTAACATAATGCAGACATTATCCCAGACGGATGTCAGTTAAAGGCTGGCATGCTGGGCAAGGAAGGTTCTTATTCTTTGCAAGAGTTCTTTCTTCACACTATCTGGTACCAAGGCTGAAACACAAGAAAGCGAGAAGTAAACAAGAACAAAAAAGGAAAATGCGCTAATACCAACCTTTTACAACACTTCTAGTCTTTGTTCTTTCAATTCTGTTTACGCTCAAAGTAACTGAAGCTTGAATTTTATAGAGCACATCTATATTTTTCCTATTTCAAACAGGCTAAAGCCAAAGTCTATTGAGAACATTGTTGTTGATGTTTTTTTGCCCAGCTATAGTCAAGAATATCGGCGAGTTTGAAGGAAAGGATTAATCGACAGTAAATGAGGTATTATCACCAGAAATGAGTTTGATTTTCCTTTTTTCTTTACAAATTTAGGACCAAACACCCCCCCGCCCCCGAACTCAGCCATGACTTCAGAGTAAGGATCTTCAACAAGTTACTTATAATACTTATTTTAAGACTCGATGAAGTTCTCCCACTAACACCAAAGCCTATTAGAGTTCAAGAAGAACTATATAAAGATGGCAGTATTCCCTTTAGAGATTCCATTTTTCTCTATCTGTACGCTACGTCCTTTCTCACTTCCCATTTCACTAAGACTGTTAGTTCAAATATTGCATCTTAAAAACAACTGGAATTGTAAAACATCTCTGCTGCATACCCCAAGCTTTCTTGGGACCAATTACAAAGATGAATACAGACTCATAACTAAATAACGTAACACGCAAAAGTAGTCTCCACCCAGAGCTCATTACAGATTCTGAATGGCTGCTACACATGACAAATTCATGGTTTATTTGTACTTAATTCTAGAATCACAGAATGGTTTGAGATGAAAGAGACCTTGAAGATCATCTAGTTCCACCCCCTTCCACGGGCAGGGACACCCTCCACTAGATCAGGTTGCCCAAAGCCTCATCCAACCCACCCTTGAACACTGCCAGAGAGTGGGCAGCCACAGTTTCTCTGGGCAGCCTGTGCCAGGGCCTCACCACCCTCACAGGAAGAATTTCTGCCTTATATCTAAATCTATTCTCCTTCAATTAAAAGCCATCACCCCTTGTCCTATCACTACACTCCCCAATAAACAGTCCCTCTATATCTTTCCTGTAGTTCCCTTTTAGGTACTACAAGGCTGCTATAAGGTCTCCCCCCGAGCCTTCTCTTCTCCAGGCTGAACAAGCCCAACTCTCAGCCTGTCCTCAAAGGAGCGGTGCTCCAGCCCTCTGATCATCTGGACTAGGTAGTGTTGAGCTATTTAACATTTTTCTTTGAATCCAACAAAAGCAAGTTCATAATGCCCTTTCAAAATGATAACGAAATACAGGTAGGTATGTTTATTGATGCACTATCACATCCATGTTTGTATTTCCTTACCTCTGCCTTTGGGAGTGATTTCTGCCACCAAATCATCAACAGTAACGTGCTCTAATCCTTTTTCTTTAATGACATCTGGGGAAGAACAAGACAGGTATTTTAAGTCTTTTAATCCATTCGTTAAAAGACAAAATCTGTGCCAATGATTAGGATCTAAAACCTGCATGCATATGTCAGCACAGAGTATGAAGCAGCGTGCGACCTACACGTGCGTTACTAAATCAGTACCAGCTGCATTGTACTGTGGGTTTGTTTAGTCTCTCATTCGTAGTATAGGTTTAAGTATGGGAACTTGTCACTACTGATGCATCCTGATCAGCTCATATTTTAAAATCAAAGATTTCAAAGTTTAAGCTTATCATCATTAGCAGATTTGCATATTACTGGTCTTATAGCAGTTCCAAAGTTGGTCTGCTTCTTCAAACACATTTTTTACATAATAGACAGAGATGCAATTGGGGTAAAAGCTTTGGAACACACTAGAAGGGAGAGCACAGAGACAGTAAATACTTAGTACTCTTCCTAACTGATTTAAACATTTGTCTCTATTCCAGCAAAGGAATAGAAAGAGAGGTATACATCTATAGCAAAATAAAAGCTATGATTAAGATACACTGTATGATTAATACATATCGGCATTTAAACAATTGTCTACTTGTAGCACTGTGAAGACTACTGACAAATGCAGAAGTCAATGCTGAGAAGAAACCTCAATTCAGAATGTTAAAACCATTAACTGTGCATTGGTATACAAGATTTCCTGTTTCCATGATACTAAACATGCTCTTTGAAGGGACATCACAGGAACTATTTGTAAACTGGTTTTCTTGGCTCAATTTCCTGTAGAAACTGATCCTGGATTGCTCAATTATTGGCCCTAATCCAAAATGGCAAGAGACCTTGGAACAAGCTACCAAAACCTGCACACCCCACCCCAATGAAACAAAAAACGCCACCCCTGAACCCCTTTCCATCCTTTCTTTTGCAGGTTATTAGGCCCTTACTATGGACAGCTGAAGTTACCTTTGCATTCTCAGCAGCTGCAGTTACGAGTTCAAGATACTAATGTAAACCAAATAATTCTACATAACTTTACTATAGCAGAGTATGAAGCGTACAGTTGGGAAGGCAGATAAGCACCACTGTTTATCTGTTCTACTGAAACGGGTAACCTCTGGCAGTGTCACCCAGCGTTTCAGCCTCCTCTGCAAATCCACCTATGAAAAGTTTCACACTCAGCCCTATGAAAAGAAAAACTTTGTAATAGAATATTGAGTTGCTGGGCACAACAGACAAAAATCAGAACTGAAGTTAAAGCTCAACGTTTAAAGTAATTTACTTTAAGGAAATGTGATTGGGCAGTAATACTCCTGGATGCTTAAATACTACTCATAACAGCTTCATACAATTGGGCACTTAAAAGTTCATCTGCTTCTTTTCTCTCCTTTCAGTAGATGACCTGATTTTCAAGAATTGCACTCTAGTACAAATGCAGTTCTTTCTCTCCTGTATATGGACAGAGTTCTCACTTGGTTCTAACTTGCATACCCCTATGTTTACTCCATTTTCCTTTATCTTGGTTTTTATTCTCCTGTGGCAAGGAAGTCAAGTATCCAAACAAAAAAGTGTTATCATCACGAGTATTTAGGGAATCAATTCCAATGCTTTGCTCAGAAGCTTAAGAGGGTTCAGATCAGAGAAGAAACTTCAAGGGTTTTTTTCCCACAATGGCAAGATTCTTTCTTACACAAAAACCCACTTGCCAGGAATACTTTCTTCTTGCCCAAGTCTCATTTAAATTGACTGTCAAGCAGCAAAGCCTTCATCTGGGACTTCATTTGGTAGAACCTCAGTTGATTAGGAAGAATACTAGTTATGTGACCACTGTTACCTTTGCAATGTGCCTTCAACTGATCCTTCCAGCCGCACTCAATTAATTTGGCTCTCAGCAATTCTTTAAGGCTGTTAAAACAATATACAAACTTGTCAGGAACAGCAAACATTCCTGACACCTTAAATATGCTTCCATATGAAAATTACTCATAGCAGAACTCCCAGCAGAAATGGCTGAACATGTGAATCCTAACCCAACTGAGTACCAATTTCAGTTTACCATGCTGGACTATGAGAAGTCAGCAGCTCAGGAGCTAATTAATTCACAGTATTTCTTCAGGGACTGTTGATGCTGCAGCCACAGAAAAGTCATAGAAGCTTTTGAATCACTTGAACTGCAAGAGGCTATGCTCTGTTACCAAACATATGCTAAGTCTTAGAGTATTTTACCTTAAATCAGGCCTTCAAAATAAATAAAACCTTCCCCCCGCTCCTTTCTGAAAGGAAAAATCTGTACTGACATCTTCAGCTGCACGTTTCTCTCCCCAATTACACCACATTTTGTGTTGTGTGAAGATGAAGGGATCTTATCCTCCGAAGCGTGGTTGGCAATTAGAAGCATAAGCAACAAGGATTCAGGCATTAAACAGAGAAGACACAACTATCTGCTGCAATGATACATCTATTCCACACATCAAGAGAATATTGAAAGCTAGGTACAGGGCTACGCAGTGATCTCAGAAGAGGACACCTTCTCACACAGGCCTTGAAAAATGAAGGCAATAATGTGTTTGGTGCACAGCCTTACAAATATAGCGAAATGAGAAGGAGGGAAACATCTTAAGTATGCTAGTGAGGTGTACATGCAATGCAAAGAGAACAGACTGAAGGGACAAAATGCCAAAAACTTGCTGCCGCTCTGGTTGTGTAATTGATTTGTTTGTCTCTATTGGGATCTCTATTATGACTTGCACAAGTGCTGCTTTGTGTGTTTCGCTGGGCATTTCTTTCCCGAACAAGAAGGGAGATAGGAAAGCAAGAAAAACTTAAAAGCAAAAGCTACAGCTTTATCTCATTATCAGGAAATAGAAGATTTAACTGCATCAAATTCCATTTAATAGTGATTTTTATGTGAACGAGGAGATTCCCAACACAACATGCCAGGATAAGGAAAAGCTTTAGAGCTCACATGCCCCCCCCACCCCCCCTTTGCTTTCCCAGCTCCTCAGGTGTAGAACTAAAAAAAAAAAAAAAAAAGCAAAAAAAAACCCTCTTCAAAAGGCAAAAATATTTGTGTATCTTCACATAAGGCAGAAGGGTCTCAGGTGCTAGCATTTGAAGAATTTAGCGCTACGTTTGCTTTATCTTTACTCCTGGGCATCGCTCACACCTGGCAGCACTTCAAGCCCCTTCCCGGCACGGAGGAGGCGCCTACTCACCGCTCTCGCTCTCCCGTTTCTATCAGCTTTTGGTTAATGGTCGCTCTCATCTGAGCATCTTTGTTCATGTCGGCGACGCGGGACTTCCGCAAGCCTGGCGGAGCAGAAGGGGTTTTTGATAGACGTTGGCGGCACGCACACAACAGGCAGAACAGCCACCCGCGCAGCCCCGCGGCCCCCGCGCAGCCCCGGCGCGACAGAGCGGTTGCAGGACGCGCCCCGGCGGCGGACGCGCGCACAGCAGCCCCGGAACGGTATTCACCCGACCGCCCTAGTGCCGGGGAGGCAGGAACGGTAGCTCACCAGGCCCCACCGGCCGCGGCCCGGCCTACCCTACCGGCCCGGCCCGGCCCGCCCAACAGCACCCTCAGCACGGCGGGAGTGAGGAGGCGGGCGCGGGGAAGGGCGCAACCGGGCCTGGGTCCCGCGCGCTGCCCGCTCACCCCGCCGCTGGTCCCAGGCGACAGAACGCGGAGCCGTGCGCACACCCCGCCGCGTGCCCCGCCCTCCTCGAGCGCCGCCGGGAAACGCAGTCGGGGAGGGGGGAGGCAGCAGCTCGGCGACTACAGCTCCCGGCGCGCCCCGCGCCCCCACTCCCGGCGCCCCCCGCGCCCCTTCCCGTGGCGCTCTGCGGCGGCTCTCGCGCGTCGCCTGAGGGGCCGCTGAGTTGCCGCCGCTTCCCGAAGTTTTCCCCGGGACGGTGGCATGGCGGGTGCTGCTCACTGCTCCCTGCAGGCCAAGCGCCTGCTTTTGGACCCCAAGTTCGAGGGCTACAAGCTGTCCCTGGAGCCGCTGGCCTGCTACCAGCTCGGCCTCGATGCGGGTGAGGAGCGGGGAGTGGGTGCGGCGGTGCGGGCGGCTCGGAGGGGGGCTGCGCCTGCGGGGCCTTCCCTTCGCCCTGCGGCCTGGCTGGCCCCTCGGGCAGCGAGAGAGGGCACCGGCTCTGCCCGCGCTTATCTCCGTCCTCTCGCGGCCCCCCACGGCCCGGCCCAGCGGCCCTCGGGGCAAGCATGCCGTGAGGTGGGGAAAGCCCGGCCCGCATTACCGGGAGGCCCGGGCGCCTGGCCTCTGCCGGCACGGCCAGCGTTCAAGAGACCTGGCGTCTCGTTTCGATTTTTACCGTTATAATTGCCTGCAGTGTTATCACTGGCTCCCTCCCCCAGCCTCGTGTGGCTTCGTGGTGGACCAAGGTCTCTGAGCATTGTCAGATCGTTGGCTTATGGCTGTCTGCCCTGGGAGTTTGCACTTAGCTTCTAAATGGGTAACGAAATCTGTGTGCTGAATTCAGTCTTGGCTTGTGCACACATGGTAAGGCCAGGCGGCCAGCTACAGTAGTTCAGAGTGACGGTGTCTGAAATTAATATGTGCGATATAGAGACTTATATATGAAATTAGTGTTTTCTACATAGTTAAATTAACCCCTTCTTACTCTGCCCACAGTCCGGAGTGGATCTTCAGGATATTGGTCCATGCTCTGCTTTTTCTCTTAAGCATTATTAGCATTTGAGGTACTAGGCATTAATGGATGCAAAGAATATCAACACAAAGTCATGTTGAGTGTGTGTCTGCAACCTGAGCCGTGCCCCCTGAGATCCCTCAGCCCTCTAGCTTTATTGATTTGTGAAATTTTGATTTTTTTGTAAGGTGGATGAGTTAGTTTCCTCTTTTTATAAAGCTAGGACAGTAATATACAATTTGGGTGGTCTGATCTCTGCCTGCATATACTTACTGAACAGTGCAACTGTTTAGAGAGTTTTCTGTTATGTCTTCACTTTTTCATTTAATAAATCTTGTTAATAGTGATTTTGTTTACTGTAAGATTGGTGTAAGTGTTGCCCTTTGAAAGGCAGTCCAAACGTGAGTGAGCATCTGTGTGTAAAGAGCATACTACAGCTGTGTCAAAGATGGCAGCTGCTAGCATTTGATTCTTGGCTGGTCAGTTGTGTACCAGTTCTGAATAGATGAGGATTACAGATTTTCACTAAAATATTTGAACGGTGGAGCTGCTGCTAACAGTGGATCTAATCAGTTCTTATCCATTCAGGTATTTTATGTAAAAGTTACAGTAACTTTAAGAATCATAGAATCACCTGGGTTGGAAGAGACTTAAGATCATCGAGTCCAAACACAGCCTAACTGCCTAGTCCATCTCTAGATCATGTCCTTAAGCACTTCATCTACACGCCTTTTAAATACCTCCAGGGATGGTGACTCCACCACCTCCCTGGGCAGCCTGTTCCAATGCTTGACAACCCTTTCAGTAAACAAATTCTTCCTGATACCTAACCTAAATCTCCCCTGGTGCAATTTTAAGTTACTTCCTCTCATCCTAGTGCTTGTCAGCTGAGAGAAGAGACCAACCCCAATATCTCTGCAACTGCCTTGCAGGTAGTTGTAGAGAGTGACAATGTCTCCCCTCAGCCTCCTTTTCTCGAGACTAAAAAGCCCCAGCACCCTCAGCCGTTCCTCACAGGACTTGTGCTCTAGACCCTTCATCAGCTTCATCGCCCTCCTCTGGACGTGCTCCAGCTTCTCAGCATCCTTCTTGTAGTGAGGGGCCCAAAACTGGAC
Source organism: Gallinula chloropus (assembly GCF_964237585.1). Taxonomy (NCBI): domain Eukaryota; kingdom Metazoa; phylum Chordata; class Aves; order Gruiformes; family Rallidae; genus Gallinula; species Gallinula chloropus. The sequence continues at coordinate 19,692,548 of NC_140086.1, forward strand.
ACAGTGCTCAAGGTGCGGCCTCACCAGAGCAGAATACCACAGAACTATCACTTCCCTACTCCTGCTGGTTACACTATTCCTGATACAGGCTAGGATGCCATTGGCCTTCTTGGCCACCTGGTCACACTGTTGGCTTGTGTTCAGCTGGCTGTCAACTAACAGCCCCAGGTCCTTCTCCTCCAGGGAGCTCTCCAGCCACTCTGCCCCAAGCCTGTAGCATTGCCTGGGGTTATTGTGACCAAAGGGAAGAACCCAGCACTTGACCTTCTTGAGCACCATAAAGTTGGCCTCTGTCCATTGATCCAGCCTGTCCAGGTTCCTCTGCAGAGCCTTTCTGCCTTCCAGCAGATTGACACTCCCACACAATTTGGTGTTATCTGGAAAGTACGGAGGGTGCACTCAATCCCCTTGTGCAGAGAATTAATAAAGATGTTAAACAGGACCGACCCCAGCATTAAGCCTCAGGGAACACCACTTGTGACCTGCCACCAGCTGGATTTAGCTCCATTCACCACAACACTCTGGTCCTGGCTATCTATACAGTTTTTAACCCAGCAAAGTGTATATCCATCTAATCCATGACCAGCTAGTTTCTCTAGGAGGACGCTGTGGGAGACAGTGTCGAAGGCTTTACTGAAGTCCAGGTAGACAACACCTACAGTCTTCCCCTCATCCACTGAGGGGTTACTTTGTCATAGAAGGAGATCAGGTCGGCCAAGCATGATCTGCCTTTTATAAACCCATGCTGACTGGGCCCGATTTCCTCAGTGTCCTGCATATGTTGTGTGATGGTACTCAAGACAATTTGTTCCATCACCTTCCCCAGCACTGAGGTCAGGCTGACAGATCTGTAGTTCCCTGTGTTCTCCTTCTGGCCCTTCATGTAGATGAGCATCGCATGCACCAGCTTCCAGTCCAGTGGAACCACCCTGATCAGCCAGGACATCTTGTGTGATAGGACATGGGCGTGTAGGCCCGTGTTTCTCCACTTTGCACCTGGCCAGGTTCAGCCCCAGGTGACAGCTGAGCACCACTCACTGCTCCCAGAATGCCACTGTACAAAAAACCCTGACTCATTTCAGTCCAACTTATTTGCTTGTCCTACTAAATCATTAATACCAAGCCACTTACTCTGTTCTGTGTATGTATGTGTGTAAATAGATACTCACTGGAGAGGGGAAAGCCAGGCCTTCTAGATGTTTTGCTTGTCCATATTTCAGTGTGCTCTGAGGCCATACAGCTGGTACCCTCTCCTTACTGGTTTCCATCTGCTTACTCCAACATAGTTTCCTCACAGAAAAGAGATGTTTTATACCTGAACTTTGTATTTCTTGGTGTCAGTGGTCTACGTATATGTTAGACTGTGGACATCCTTCCACAAGGCTTGTGACCCCATAGAGAACCAAGCTGGAGCAGTCTGGGCCTGCGAGACTGAGAAGACATTCTGTGATTTATGACTGCATCCCATAGCAGTGACCCGCACTGGAGGAGCTGGTGAAGAGCCGAAGCCCCATGGGAAAGGTTTAACACTGGAGACGGTCGTGAAGGACTGTCTCCTGTGGGTGGGACCCCACGCTGGAGCAGCAGGGGAAGGTGTGAGGAATGCCCCCCCCCCAGCTAAGGAGAAGACCATCGCATGAGGAGGTGACCAAAACCCCCATTCCCTGCCCCTCCCCGTACCACAGTGGAGGGGAAGAAGGGAGCAAAATCATTACTGAAGTGAAGTCTGCTAAGAAGGGAGGATTGGGGGGAGGTGCTTTAAGATCTGGTCACACTTCTCATGACCTGACTCTGGTGTCACTGGGTGTGCAGTGCAGTGTGATAAATTAGAAAGTTTTCTTTCCTTTATTCTGTGTTGAGTCTGTTTTGTCCATGATGCTAATTGCAGAATGATCTCTCCCTGTCCTTATCTTGACTCCAGAGCTTATATTTTCTCCCCTGTCCAGCTGAAAAGGGGAGTGATAGACTGACTTTGGTGGGTGTCTGGCCTCCAACCAGGGCTAAACCACCACAGAAGGCCAAGGAGTTATGTTTTCTAGTAATTTCTGAGTAGGTTAAAAGTCTCAAATATGATGAAGGACTTGGTAGTTTGTGGATTATTAAATTAACATTTGGCACTGAGCAAAGATTTTTATTTCCTCAAAGTGGGAGTGAGTAAAATACAGTAGCTAAAAAAAAAAGTCTAATGTTTAGGAACCCTGTCAGCATGACTGATTCCTCATCTCATTCACAACTCCACAAAAATGCGGCAGTAGAATCTGGAAGAGTAATGTAAAAAGGCTGTTGAATTTTGGTTTTTTTTTCCAGGAAGCTTATTTCAGGAGTGCTTGTCTGAAATGACCTGGGATTTGGAGTTCTGCTGATGGGTCACCCCAGATTTTATGGCAGTAAGATGAACATGTAGGGTGTAGAGCGCTTGGAATATGTGACAAGAAATAGAAATGGGTAGTCAGACTTTAGCAGAACTGGGTTAACTCTGCTGTAGTGGAATTATTTATGCAGTATTATTGCGAACTTGTGTATTGAGCATTGGAGTATTAATATTTTTGTCAATGTTTTCGTCTATGCTTCTATATTTATTCAATTTTATGAATTTCACTACTAGCTATAAAATAAAATGGCCCCCAAATATTAACATATGGAATTGATGCAGGCTCCTGCTACTGGAGCAGGTGAATGACAGCACATGGGGCAACTTCTGGTGGTGGTTGTCATGCTTGTGTGGGCTACGATGAGCTTCATTTTCTTAGTATTCAGTTCTGGTTTGCCTTCAACTGTTAAACTGTGGTTGCCAGGGGTTTGCTGTGGTCAGATGTGCAGCTGAAGCAGAAAGAAATTTAAAACGTTTATCAGAGCAGTGGTAGAGGGGAACATTCTAGTGAATTTATTAAGTATATAATCACAGTGAAATTCTGATACTTTGTGTTCATTTTTAAATACTCTGATTTGCATGTTCTTCTTTTATTTATTCCTTACTCCTACCCATTCTGTCCTAGTTAATCTAAAATTTCACAGTAATTTTTCTCATCTCTCATCCTGGTAAGGTTTCAGTTCATAATGAGTCCCACACTAGTATTCCTTTAGTTTCCAACTCTTCATCCTCAATTTTGTCTCATTTTCCTCCTTATTTCCATGATTTATTTTAAAATGCTTCCCTTGTGCTGAGCTTTGCAATGCCTTTCTTTTAGATTGCTGAACTTTTAGGAGGGAGGAGGGAGCTCCTCATTTGTTGTCTGTCACCTTTTCTGTCCTGCCATGATCTCAGCAGAGGCCGAAGCAGTGATTGCATGGCAAATCCTTGTCTCCAACGAGGAGCACGTCAAAGATGCGCTACATTTTCAAAGCAGTGAGAACCTTGTTCTTGACTTCCTCTGATCAGATGTAACTCGATTCCTCCTTTTTCCAGGGGCCTGAAATTTGTTTCAGTCTGGGTATCCCTCATGCCTTTCCACTCTGTCTTGTCTGTTTACACATAAGATGTAGTGTATGATTTTACATATAACATCTGAAAGACACAGTAAGTGTCCACTCCATCATGAAGCTCCTGTTGTAAACCACAAGAATATGCAGAGAATGCATTCCTTTAACCATGTGTATTTATGGGTTTTTTTATCACTTTCCTTGAAAAAAATGTGTTACTAAATGATTACCCTATTTGTAGCCTGTTTAGACTAGAAGGTTTGTACTTCAGGGGAACGCAGTTGCCCGTTAGTAATGCTGTGTGGAAAACACGTGTTTCTGGCTTTTTATGAAGCCAAAGGCACTGGTGTGTTTCAGACTTGTGTAAAGATTTGTGTTTGCATTTTTGGTTTCAATTTGAAAAAATATTTATACTATGAAACTGAGTGCCACAGCTTTTTCAGACATTTAGAGCTGTAATTCAAAAATCTGCCTTTAGGGTTATGTATATCTGTGCTTGTGTTGTGCTTACCTTTTTATTTCTCAAGAAGTGAAATGTAAAGGTAAGTTCTCCCTTGTAACTATTGATAAAGAAAATGGTTCTTGCAGCTGGTACAAGTCTGTATGAATCAGGGCACTGCTCTAGTGATACTTTCACAAATGCCTTGCTCGTTTTTCTTCAATTTAGTTATTCAATTTAGTGCATATTAGATACTACTTACTTTTCACACCCGTGTAACTCGATCAGGCAAAAATACTTTGTTGCGTGGTATCTGTTAGCCCATGCTTGTTTCCAGCAAGCTATGTATTTATCAAAGAGTGTGTTTGCTCTATTAACATACTTGCTGCAGTAGGATAAACAAGCCTTGTGGTTTTACTCAACGAGAGCAATAAGGTGCTGCTGCCATTAGCAATAAAAGCACATTTGTTATAAGAAATAGAATCAATGCAGGGTTAGAATGACTTTAGAATGCTGATGCTAGAAAATAATGTGTAATCCGCTGGTAGGTGCATATGAAATACTGAATTGCTTCCACTGGGTGGCGGTGCAACACAAAGCATGACATAGAAGCTTCTCATATTTGATGCCAGGAAACAACATGTTGATATAATTGTTTTACACATTTTCCAGTATTGTAAAGTTGTTTTGATGTATTCAGTAAACATGTTAAAGGAGGGCAGGGATGGGAGAGGCATTTCTCATTATTTTTCTCGGATTTTTTCCCTAAATCTGTTCAACAGTGTTTGATGACATATGTGAGACTTTGCTATTCATTTAAAGTATAAATCTCTTGATAGTGTTCTTTATTCAGATCAGATTTTGTTTTATTTACAGTGCAGAGTAACAATTATAATAAGATCCAGTTACATTAGGGATGTCTTACTCATGTTGATTCTTATGAGTTGTTTTGTATTTAGTGCTATTGCTCTTAAGGCAGTGTGAGTTAAAACATTTGCTTTACCTTTGAAATATTTTGAGTAAAATTACTTTCTTGAAGCATGGAAGTGGAGATAAATACAATTCTAAAATGGAGGCCGAGTTTTCTGAGTCTGAAATTCCACATCTAACTGGGGTTGTTGGGAAATACTGAAATCTGAGATTTAATTTATGCATTCTATATATTTCTCTTTTCTAGTGTGATAGAGGATGAATCGATGTTCCTGGGTTCTAGTAGTGCGGATTTATTTATCAGAAATGCTAACGAGACTATTATTTATCATTTTGTTAAACCGCTGTCGTTAACTGTTGCTTGTTAATAGAACCCAAAAAGCTGAAATTAGTGAAATAGTCTGAGAAAAAAGCCCAACCAAAAAACCACAAACAAAACAAGCCCCCCAACCACGAAGTAAACTACTACAAAAATTAGCATAAAGTCCTGCCCAAACAGCCAAGTTGCAAAAGTGATTGAATAAGGTGATGATCTGATTGAAGTATTTCTTATTTCCTCTTTATAGCAACACCTCTCTTTTTTGGTTTTTTTTATTTACTTTATTCTCTCTCTTGTTCTTCACTTTTTTGCACTCAGCTCTGTTGGATTTCTCCTCATTTTTCCAAGGGCCATCAAGAAAACTTGTACCAAAGGAAGGAATGAACTTCATCCTAGTGTAAAATCTCCTATAAACTATCTGAGCACATGGTATGTGATAGCAGATGGCATTTGTGCACAGATTTTGCTTGATCACAGAATGAGTTTCAATTAATTAAGGATGGAATAGTTTCTCTAATTACTTCTTGGCATAGTGCTAGATATACAGGAGACATTCTTCAAGCAGTTGATAAGCTGATTTGAAGTGTTTCATGGCAGTACAGTATGCATTTGATTTCCTGATTTAAAATCACCTAGAAATTGTACACATTGATTGTGCAAGTGATTTGGATCTCCTATTCCTGATCCCTTATTCAGGATTTTTCAGGACTACAGACTGAAAAACTCAAGGATAAGAGTTTATCCATGTTCTTCCAGCTTTTATAAAGCTTACCACTTTACGCTCAGCTAACCAGTTATTATATTAGTCCACAAATTTTTTTGATATGTTACTTTTTTTTTAATGTGTTTAAGTTACAATTTTGACAGTAGCAATATGGAGAAATAGTGAAGGAAGCTTTACAAAATAATACAATTTTAGATTTTCTGTGCTGGAGATAAGTCAATGTAGCTATACAGGAAGTATATCTACTTTGTTTCACTGGAAATAATTATCCCAAATTATATTTGGTTTTCTCTTTAATTGTTTACAGAATATTCACAACATCTCTTGTCGTGTTGGAAGAAATATCTCTGTGATAAAGCTTGATTGTACAAGCAGCTTTAAAACACGTTTTCACAACACATCCTTCTAATTTCTTTTTCAGTGTAATTTACTGTAAAATACTTTAATTAGTTAAAGTAGATATTGGAATGGGTAACAGTTGTTCCAATTATGACAGGTGTATTTTCTTCTCACTCATTTGTTTATATTCTAGCTTTTTTTGAAGGGCCATGGCTCAGGGAACTGTAATTTATTAATTGCAGAGGTACGGAAATCCCTCCTGTGTGGTGAATATGAACAATGATTTGAGCTGAGTGGAATTAATGCTCTTGGTCTGTAAATATCAACAGTGATTAGGAAACTAACTGCTAATTACACTGTTGTTCTGCAAATGTATTTTATAGTATGACTTTATGTTTTTGTTAGTATGATCTTGCATAGTTTCCTGTAGCCGCTTTTATGTTAACAGCTGGTATCTCTAAAGGGGGGAGTGTGTGTGTGTGTGCCAGTTCTGAGGAGAGACCTCATCACAATCTATGGCTTCCTGACGAGGGGGAGCGAAGGGGTAGGCACCGATCTCTTCTCTCTGGTGACCAGTGATAGAACCCAAGGGAAGGATACAAAGCTGTGACAGAGTAGGTTTAGGTTGGATTTTAGGAAGAGGCTCGTGGTCACAGCATCAAGCTTGCCTGAGTTCAAAAAGCGTCTGGATGATGCCCTCAGACTTGGCTGGCCCTGTGTGGAGCCAGGAGTTGGACTCGATCCTTATGGGTCCCTTCCAACTCAGGATGTTCTGTGATTCTATGATCTAGTGACTAGCTGATTGATGATGCTGATAGCTACGCAGTGGCACTGATGGCACTGCTGAACAAACCACTGCTTGCAATAATTGTTATTCTGACAGTAGAATGAACTAGCATCTGTGTCAAACCTCCTGAATAAAGAGTAGAGTGTAAGAAATCGAAGATGAGGACTGTTGCTAAGAGTTGTGAATGATCCCTGTTATGGGGGTGGATGGCAGTGAAATACTGGAAATAGCTTTGCTCTTTTTCTGAGCAGTAGGAGCTAAAATAATTGTTGTTATAAGAAGGATTAGCCTTGAGGCACTTTCCCCATACTCCAGGTTTGAAGACTGATCATCATGGGCTGACAGACTTTGCTTATAGCTTTCTAAAGGATTTGGCTTGTTGTGTGAAGTTCAAGATAAACTTCCTGCAGGAAAGCTAAGGATCCTGAGATGACTGTACTGGAGAGTAAACTGGAATTCCAGTGTATCAGAGACTATTTGCAAACTAGACCTCTGCTAACATCTGTTCTAAAACTTAAAAGATTTTCTGTATTTTGACATGTTGACAGGACAAGAGGAAAAGGTCTGAAGTTGCATCAGGGGAAGTTTAGATTGGGTATTAGGAAGACTTTCTGTGAAAGGGTTGTCAAATAATGATGACATGGTCTAGTGTTGGACCTGGTAGGGCTGGGTACATGGTTGGACTTGATCTTCATTGAAGGTTTTTTCCAACCAAAACCATTCTATAATGCTATGTTGGGAGTACAGCGGCTTGTTCTATGTATATATACAGAATAGGAACAAAGAGCTGCAGCTACTTTCAATAGAAAAGTAAATTAGTTTTGGAAAGATAACCCCAGTTGTGGATACTGGTAGCTGGTGACAGGTTTTGTAATTGGAAAACTGTTGCTCAAGTGGATGATTGTAAGTAACAGATTCTTGCCTTGAAGGAGATACCATTATAGTAAACAACCATCTTTGTAGCCTCTTGCCATTAGAAAAAGTGTAGTCTGAAATTTTGATGGTATCTTGGCCATTTCTCAAGATTTCAACCTCTGTGGGAGTACTAGGATCACAGTGCTGGTTTGCTTGGGGTTTTTTGTTTGTTTGTTTAAGTAATGACCGTATGCTATTTCTGCTTTGAAATGTTTTAATCTTTAGCTTTGGAAGTGCTGGTAGCTGGATTCAGAATTTAAGGCTATGAAATCCCTATAGGTAGATGGGGTATTTCTTCTGGCTGTTGTTTTTTTGGGGTTACTGTAGAGCATGATTATTTTTTCCCCTTACTGTAATACCATGTGCATATTGGGAATAATTGGTGCTCTTCCCAAGCTGACTTAAGAATAGATTTTGCCTAGTTTTTGTATATGTTAGCAATAAGTTGAATCTCAGTGCATGTTGGGAAGGCATATTATAGGCACTATAAATGGTAATAGTTATTACAGGGTCACAGTGAATGACTGCAGTGGCCTTCAGTGTGGGTGAACTGTCTTCTAAATGTGTGGAAGAAGTATAAACTGTGTGTACATAAAGTATTGCTCTACAAATAAACCAGACCTATGGACTAAGGACTGAAGAATTCTTTTAAATTATTAGTTTGAAGTTTAAATAATTATAAATAAATCATTAAAATAGTATTTTCCCTTTTTTTTTCCTCCAGCTGTAGCAGAAGTGAAACTTCGTGATGATCAATATACTCTTGACCATATGCGTGCTTTTGGCATGTATAATTATCTTCACCTTGATTCCTGGTACCAGGATAATGTCTACTATGTTGATCAGTGTGGAAGGGTTATGAATCTGTCAGTGACTCTGGTAAGAATAAACTTATTTGAAAAACTGTTGAATTTGAAAAGCCTGGGGCTGGATGAGAGAGAAAATGTGGCAAGGGGAATTTGAATGCAAAAAATGGGGGAAGCTATTGCCAGGAAGACACGTAGGTTAACAAAAATATAATTACACAGGAAGGATGAAAGTATTTTAAGTGAGGTTTCTGACCTCTTTTCATTAATGGTATTGCATTAGTATTGAAATAGTATTGCATCTGCATCCATTCTGGGGAAGATAGCTGAGGAAAAGCATAGACGTTTTTCTAGGTGACAGCCTTTTCCGCCCTACATTATTTGATGTTTGTCTGTTTGGGACTTTGAAAATCCAGTCGTTGAAGATACAAGGAGAGAAAGAAACAGTACACATTAGAATTAGAAATTACAGCTTTTCTATACTACCAGGTTAATCTGGGAATCACTTACTGGGGGCAAAATGAAGCTGGTGGTCCTGCGCTAACTAGGAATAGAATGTAAGCAAGCTAGTCCGAGTCTGAAACATGACAGTTCTTTGCTTTTATACTGAAATCCTTGAGTAGTCAACCTTTTATTTCTTTTGAGCCATTTTAATGCGTGAATGCACTAGTTCTCATTATAAAGTCGTTCATTCTGGAGGGGAAAGAACACTGCTCTGTGGACACCATGTTTCTAGTCAATGCAAATGTAGTGCTTGATCATTAAGGAATACAAGACTGCGTTACTGGTGGTGACTTTGCAGCTATCACAATGTCTTACTAGCTTGAAATGTATAATTTAGGGTATATCTCTGACAATTTTAACTTGTGTCTGGTTGATTAATAAATACAAGCTTATAGTTTTTCACCACAAAGTAGGGGTTTTTCGTTTTCATGAAGTTCATTAACTTATCATGTATAGCTGCTTAAATGTTCATCTATGCAGAAGGGAAGAAAAAGTGACCATAATTGTATCCAGTCGTTAGCTAATTTAAATAGTGATGTTTCATTCATAACTGGTTACTTAGTTAACATTTTATGTAAAAACATGTAGATATACTCCATTCTTAATGTAAGATTTGCTCTGGCAGTAAATGATTCAGGGCTGCTGTTGGATTTTTTTACATAAAACAGTTATATAACAGGTCAGTTGAATTCTGTTATGGGATTAATACAATTCTAGAAAATACTAGTTATCACATATTACTACTTTTTTCCTTTCTATAGCTTTTCCTGTCTGATCCATGTATTTTGGTGTGTCAGCTTTTTCCAACTGTAATCTGACTTTTCGAATCATGTTGGTTGACATAAAATTAATTAGTCTGTGTACTTGTTAAATGGAAGGAAAGTTTAAGTTAGTTGAGTGGAGGATAAACTCTTTAACCTTTTGTTAATCAGACGATTCAGGGAGGTTGTATACTGCTGAGATGTTTAAAGTTTAAGAAGTCTCTGTAGACTCCACAGAACATTTTGCTCTGCAGTCCACAGAGCACTGGCCTAAACTTCTTGCTATGAGTACATGTAATTTTCAGGTTTGGAAAGGAAAAATACCCATTGTCATGCTACTAAGGAATTTGACTTGTAACCCTTTGGGACAAAAGCAAACATGGTGATGTGTGATTTTTGAGACATTGTGGCTTACTCAGTGTAAGGTTCTGGAAGTGGAAATTACTAGGGCAAGGCTAAGCTGAGAGAAATCCTGAAATGGTAGTTCTAGATTTTCCAGAAAATCGATGTTTCAGAGAATGGTGGGCTGAGAACTAGAGCTGCATAACAGTTCTTTTACTTTTCATAGAATGTATAGGCAGTTGGAACCTTTGCCAGACTCTTGTTGAGACACAGTAATCTTCTGGGACTTCTTCCAAATCTTTTGAGATCATCTGGGTTCCCAATAGGAATGTCTAAGAAGCTTGTCAGGGAAAGCCTTTACTTTGTGAACAGTAGCTTGTCACAGTCTGGTTTGTGTTTTTCCCTTGTGGTTCATAACCTTGGCTGGCTGCCGTGTGCTCTCACTCCCCCTGCTCAACTGGATGGGGAGAAGACAGAAGAGCTTGTGGGTTGAGATAAAAACAGGAAGATTGCTTACCAGTTACTGTCACAGGCAAAACAGACTCAACTTGGGGAAGTTATTTCATTTATTGCCAATTAAAAACAGAGTAGGTTGATGGGAAACATGAAGCTCCTGCTAGGAGCTTGCTCCAGCACAGGCTTTGTGTGGGCTGCAGTGTATGTAGGTATCTGCCCCACTCTGGTTCACCATGGGGGGGACAACCTGCTTTCCACATGGTCTTCTCCAAGTGCTGCAGGGGCACCTCTGCTCTGTACCACTGCCTTGGCTGCTGGGCTCAGCTGTGCCCCAGGTGGGTCTGTGCAAGCCAGACAGAAGCAGCTGTGTCCAGCCTGGGGCAGCCCCCACCTTCTCACAGGGACCACACCTGCAGCTCCCCACTGCCAGCACAGCACAGACACCCAATGTTTTCCTTTATTGATAAAGGATTTTACAACAGGCAGTAATTTGCATTTTTATATGTAGTAAATGGAAATCATGTTCTTCCCTAGTACTGGTGGGACCATTGGACTCTTCAAGAAAATGGCACTTGGTTATTATCTTGTCATTAGTTTTAGTTTCACTCGACTGTGAAATAAAGAGCCTCTACCTTGTGTCCTAATACACAATACAGTGCTGCTTTGCCAAGGAAACGTGTTTGCATATGTATAAAAAAGGAAGGTGTATTCAGAAACATCAACAAGGTGTCTCATTACAAATGTGCTTGGCTGTATATTAGTCAGATGTATATTACAGATAATACTGTTTTCAGCCAAGTACAGTTTGCAAGTCAGTAATGACCACAATTAAAATTATTATCAGTTGTCTTTATAACAGAAGATGAAACAGGTTAACATGCTTATCCTAAATCCAAAACATAGGCTTTTTAACACAAAATTATTTCTAGTTCTGCTTCCTGTTTTTGTTACAACTTTGATTCTAGTATGGTAGTGTGTTTGTTATCCATGGGTCCTTATCCCGAGCAACTAGAATACAGCCTGGCTTGGTCTACCTGACTTTGCCTGTGGAGGAACCTTTTGCTCAGAATTTCTACACAACTTTGAAACCTGAACTGCTTAAAAGGCTCAAAATCTGGGTTGTCATAGGCAGGTGAGGCAAGATAGCTGCTGAAAGGAAAGGAGTGATTGCAGTCTTGAGGGCATGTAGATAAAAACTGGAATAGATGAACAGAATGACGGAGGCCAAAAGGAAGCAGAGGACACTGTCAAGAAGCATAGAACTGGGCAAAGCTAGAATTAAAGGCTAGTGGAAGAGATAAGAGACTTGAGAATGAAAAATAATTGAACAGAGGAAGAATCCTGGTAGAAAATGAAGTGAGATGAAAAGTGGGGTCTTTTGAGAATCTGCATCTAGTTTTTTTCTTGAAGCTCTGTTCCTGTGATTTAAACCTAATTACAGAGAGTAAATCTGACTTCTGTTAAAATGGCTATAATTATTTTTAGCTGTTTTCTACAAGTATAAGACATGATTATGGTCTCAGCATCCCCTCATACTTCTGAACTAGGGAGTTACTATTGACCCCTGTTAACCAGCCTTTGAACACTAAGACACAGAAGGGTTTTAAAGACAGGTCCTGTTTCAGCTTCAACAAAGTCCATCCTTTTCATTGTTAGACTGAGATTAGAGATTGTTCTAATAAATGCCAAAGTTAAGTCAGTGAACAGAAAGGTTTGAAGAACAGTTCCTTTGTTACCTGCTGGGAAGGAGGCTTTGTCATGTGTAATGAAGAAGTTTTTTCACTTCTGTCAAGAAATGTATTGAGTCCTGACAATCCTGCTCAGTCCTGATAAATCTGATGTGGGCTTTAGAAGATCACATGGTTGATAGTTGATTATTTTTTTTTTATTACACCCAAAAGCATTTGAAACTTACTGTTACAGTTCACTTGAATGCTGACAAAAGTGGTCTTGGGTAATATTACATAGTACAGCCCTAAATCTCTATTAGCAGGGCTGGTAAGTCATCTTACATGCACTGGATTTTGATTTCCTCCTCACTCCTGAATGTGTTACAAATTAGTGGAATAGGTCAAGGAGCATGGTGATGCAGCTGAATCTACAAAGTGACCCTGAAAGCTTCCAGTAATTAAAAATCAAATTTGCATCTTTTCCATTGCAGGTTCCGTAATAGCCCTTGTGCCTTTTCGTAGTACACAGTAATCTCTAATAAGCATTCAAGTAGGCCCAAAAGGCAAGCAGGCTGTTTGTCATCTGGACTTTTTTGCTTTTGCATATTAAAATGGTACTTGCCCAAATCCAATTTATCTTGCTTACCTTTGAACGTGTTATAAATGCACATCTGATTTTAATAGCATCTAGAAAATACGAAGGATTCAAAATCCCCTCAAGTACAGTGTTCTCAACAAATGAGGGCATGGCATGTTTTGCATTTACAGATGTGATCTTTCTTTACTGCAAGTGCAAAGAACTCTTCAGAATGGTGCTTCGTATGTGTATTTTGACTGCCTTGTTTCACAGATCAGAATGGGTTTCTTTTTCTAGAAGTAGATGTGTATAAAGATGATTCCCCTACCCCCAAGCTGTCCCTTGAGTGATAAGGAGACAGGAGATGCTGAGAAAATACTGTAAATTAATTTGTGGCTGAAATTCCAGGGCCTGTAATGAGATACTTTTAATCTGATACTTTTTATTTCTTATTCTCATACTCACCCTTATCTTTAGTAAGAGTGTGCATTTTCTGTGGCACAGAATAGATAAATAATCATTGCGTATCTGGTGTGTCGTGTCCTCCCCACCTCCAGTTTTTTAATACAGAAGTATGCTTCTGTTTGTATTTCCTTTTACATCCTTGTAAATATCTTCAAAACTGCTCCTGTAATGGTTTTCTTTCAAATTCTGTTTTTAAAAATATATTTTTACTTAAATTTTAGTGACACTAATGCTGATTTTTAGTAACCAGGGAAGAATTTCCTTACTGTCAAGCAAATTTTTCTGATTTGTGGAGTAATTGTAGCTCAACTGACTGGAAATGAGCCTCGTCAAATAAAACTGAAAATACTTTAATTGGCTCTATGACCATTAGTTATGTTCTCAACATAGTCTATTTGTTGGATTAAGAAGTTAGATTTGATTTAGAAAAGACAATGCTGATTTGTAAAGGCCAGTCAGGTACTTTTTTAGTTTTGGTTTTGTTATTACTGGATGACCTTATAGGAGACCTCAGTTCAGATCCTGAAGTCTGTGAATCAGCCTAAGGGGCAAGGTGGTGAATGGATATATATATATATATTATATTTTTTTATTATCATTATATTGGTAGTGTCTACCATTGGTTTTAGAATCATAGAGTAGCCCAGGTTGGCAGGGACCTCAAATGATCATATGGTTCAACCTTCCCTGGGAAAAGGCACCTAGATGAGATGATCTAGCATCCTGTCCAGTTGTCGCTAGAAAACCTCCAGTGATGGGAAATCTGCCATGTGTCTGGAGAGGTTGCTCCAGTCACTGATTTTACTGTGAAAAAATTCTCTTACGTTGAGATAAAACCCCTCCTGGTGCAGCTTTTACCTGTTGCCCTATGACTTCTTGTGAAGAGAGAGCCTCCATTTGTGGCTGTCCTTTAAGTACTGGAATACGGTGATTAGGTCCCCCCCCCCTCAGTCTCCTGCAGGGACACAAGACCTTCCTTTGTTTTTCCCCCACAGTGCATGTTCTGCAGCCCTTTGATTGTCTTCGTGGCCTTCCTTTGGGCCCTTTCCAGTCTGACCATGTTGGGTATTTTTCCTCACTTGCAGGACCACACCTGGACACAGTACTCCAGCTGTGGCCTGGCACGTGATGAATAGTGTGGGATGGTCAATATCTCTCTCTCTGATAGTAATACTTCTGTGGATGCAGCCCATGATTGATTTGCCCTTGTTGCTGCAGCAGTGTACTGCTGACCCATGTTCAGTTTGTTGCCCACCAGGAGCCCCAGGGCCCTTTCAGCAAAGCTGCCCTCCAGCCACACTGATCCCAGCCTGCACAGGGCTTTTGGTTTTTCAGTCCCAAGTGCCAGACTTTGCTTCTCTTTGTTTAACTTCACCACAATGTTCTTGCCACACCACTCTTGCAGACTGTCTGGTTCTCTTTGCAAGATGTCTCTCCCTTGTGACAAACCTACCTCATCACTCAGTTTAGTGTCATCAGCAAATGTGGTGAGGGTGCTTTGTCTTCCATCATCAGGGAATTTGACAGCATGGAGCCCAGTATCAATCCCTGGGGCACCCCACTTGTGACACACTGCCAGGCTGTTTTAGTTAGCAGCTATTTAGTTCAGATGAAAAACTTTGAGGAATTGAGTTCTGTTTCAGTTATTTGCAAGATTCTGAAGTAGAGATGTGACTGTGATGTTGCTGAATTTGCAGTCTGCATCTTGTGTTTTTCCCTAAGAATATTTTGTTTGTGCTCTTAATAATGCAGCCTGATCTGCTTAGTAAGTAGCTGATCAAGCTGTATTGCTGATAAAGCATGTTCTGACCAGTTTTTAAACTGTGATGCCAAGTTCTTTTTAAATCATAAGGATTTGGTATGGGTTTTTTTTTTTTCCTAACAAGCCTCTTGAATTTTTGGAGATTATTTCGTCTCACAAAAAAGGAGGTAAATCATAGTCCTAAACAGGCAGTGGTGTTACTGTCATTCAGATAATGAGCAGAGTTACAAAGCCTTATTCAGCAAAGGCAGCCTCTATGGTAAGAGTGAAGGCTCAAGATAAAGAATAATCCTTAAAAACTATCCTGGAAGACATGCTTTTTTACTTGATGACAACAGTTGGAAATCCAATTCACGGCCTGAAAGCAGTTTCTTCTGTTAGAATTAGCAGGATATTGAGAAGGCAACACTGAACTAAAGCAGGAGTTCTGAGAACATATGTTAGAAGAGTAGATTGAATTGGTAATCTCACATTCATTTTGCACTACACACAAACCAGCCTGATTGAATTAAAGTTTGTACAGCAGGAAATACTAGAATTTTGTTGCTGTTGTTTGTAAAATTTGGTGATGTGCAATTTTTTTAAAAATCCATATATTTGTTTTGCTTCACTGGAGAATTAACGTCATCTGTGCACTTCGACTATAGTGTCTCTGTAATAATGCTCAAAATTTTGACTTAGAAGCTAACAATTACAGTGTGCCACTGACACAGTATGCTAAACAAGTTTATCTTGATGCATAGTCTAATCATAATGTGATGGAAAAGTTATTTGCAAATATGATGTAAATTACTACATCTTTTCTTTGCTAGTTAATCACAATTGTTACTTCTCCATTTTACTGAATAAAATAACCACTGGGAAACCTGAGAAATTATATGTCAGCTTGAACATACCAGTTGTGTAGGAGAATAGGCTAAAATTCTTTTTAATTTAGAAGTTAGTTTTTATGAACTAATTTGAGTACATTTCTGTGTATTTCAATTCTTTGAAAGTCTCCATATTTTTACTAGGACTAGAACTATCATTGGTAAGTGATGAATTTTCAGGGAATGCAAGGGGAAAAGAAGTGAAGCCTTTTTTAATGCATAATATAATTATTGCTCTGAAATGGAAGGAAGAAAATGAGTGCTGAAATATGAGTTATAGAATACTTGTGTTTTAAGTTAATAGAAACCAACTTGGTGATTAAATCCTCCCACCTTTTCCACATATAAGGGAATGATGCTTGCCACCCACTTTTTTCCAAATACGCTCAACTGCACAAACTGGTGAATTGCTACTGAGATATGTTGTTATTAATTTGTCTGTAACACTTAGTGAAATAGAGAAGTACTTCATAAAATCTTAGAGCGTGACTGTTTTCTTGTAGGACACTGCTCTGCAAAAACCAAGAGAAGTGTTCAGGCTACCTACAGACTTGACAGCGTATGATAATCGTCTTTGTGCCTCAATACACTTCTCATCTTCCACATGGGTTACTCTTTCTGATGGTACAGGAAAACTGTATTTAATTAAATCAGGCAAGCGTGGAAGCAGTGCATCTGAAAAATGGGAGGTAAGTCTTGCGGGAACATACTTCAAAATGATGTGCCTACCAAATCTTATTTCTCCTGAGAACTGCTTGTATTTAAGTTAGCAAAGAATCGAGCTTTAAATTGTAACTTTGCGCTACTGACACAGGATTGTGTTCAAGTATAGAAATAATTTATTTGGGTACTGATGACTATATTAATGATTTATGCCTTTTGACTGAAGAAGAATCTAAGTGTTTCTAAATAGGTGGCTAAGTGGTTGTCTACATGACAAATTTTTATTTTATTTTAAAATATTTTCCCCTTTTCCTTCCCTGTTCTTGTGTGTCTGTCTAGGATATTTTTCGCCCTGTCTTTTATTGTTCACTGTTTCAGTTGGCCTGTGGAATAATAGAATTATTTTTTTAAAGTCAGAAGTTATTGTCAACCAAGCAAAAAGCTACTTTTGTTTATAAGTTAGGAGACTTCTGCTTGTGTGATGTTTGTCTGTGCAGCTGTAATTCTGCTTAAAATTTTCGCCCTTCTTTTTTGCCCCATCTTAATGCATCCACAAAGACTAGAGTAAAACTTAATAAAACTGCTGATTAAAAAGCTTCAATAAGTAACCCTGAGGGTTACCTGCAGAGCAGGTATCATGTAAACAATGTTATCTCCACTTCTCTGGTAGGGTGGGCTTTGCTCTGGAAAATTTTTGATGCTAAATATTTTTGCTTGAAATTGTTGGTTGTAATTGAAGTATGCTTTTAGGTTTCTCATTATTAAATTCTTTAATTAAATCCTTAAAAGAGAGTTGATAAGGAGCGTTTTTAAACCCATGTTGGAATGACACTAGTACAGTAATAATGGTATTGATTATACTGCTTGGACACAGAAAATGTAATTGTTACAGTTCTGCACGAGCTACAATGAGTGTAGTTCCTCATTATTTATGAAAGATGAATCTGGTATAAAGGATTCGCCTTTTGCACGTATTTTCTTTATTAGAGGGCAGTTTCCTAAGAAATCAAGGAGGTTTTTAGTATTGACAGGAGCTTGGGTATATGTCCTGAATTGTAAGATACCAGCATGATAGATTAACTCCTTTACATTTTGTGAGACTTCCTGTTCTTTAGATGGTTGACAGCAAACACCAACAGCTTTTATTTTGTTGTGCATGAGAATGCTGATGTGTAAATGAGTTACGTTAGAGTTGTCAGCAAAACAAGCACGAGGCCTATATGTTGAGGTTCTGTCAACATATAAATCTCATATGTTTTATTTCTTCTTTGCTGTTCGCATTAATTTTATTCTTCTTTTCTTGGGGTTTTTCTGAGTGAGTACTTTTTTGATAAAAGCTGAAATACATCATTTCTGGAATTAAAACTTCCACCTATAGGTACTAACTGCTAAATGTCTCAAGCTACAAGATGTGCATTCCCTGTGTATGAAATTATTTCATGTTTATAATGGTGCTTATTAGCCTTTCAGTATGACAGTAATTTTTACGTACTCTGCCTACCTAGATCAATCCAAATATAAATGGAGTTTTTCAAACTGTATATATAAAATTGAAAAAATTGTAACCTTTGACTCTCCTAAACATGAAAATTATACTCTTTCATTTAGTTATTGCCTTTTGTTTCTGACTCCCCTTCATAAAACTTTACAGAGAAGGAAAATTGCAGCTCTTCATACAGATAATAGCCAAATAGACAGCTCCTCTTCTCTTAGTACTGGTTGGTGATTAAACACTGACAGAAATGCAATGGGCTTTATCATCTTCTTGCTTGCATATGTCAAGGTCTACAAAGAATTTCAGGATGTTGGGGTGTCTACAGAACTAGTAAGGGCCTTGCTGAAATGCCTATGTATTTATCTTGAGCATTAAGCTGTTTTCCCTATTTGATATGCTGTCTTTATGGATCCTGTTCTGTTCAGTTGTTGTGCCTCTACTTACTGTGGTAGTTAGCAGTCACAATGCAGATGCTTTTGTGGATCTTTGTGCTTTGTGTAATGGGCCCTTATAATTATTTTATAATACAAACAGAAATAACTAAAAGCATTTTAGAAGTGACTTTGTAATCAAGGAGCAAGGAGCCAGAAATCTGTGACATGGATGGATTTATATTGGCAGAGGGGTTTATGGGAAGCAAACTTTAACTGCTTTGACACCTGAAAGAGTTTGCTGCCCAGGGAGGTGGTTGAGTCACCTTCCCTGGATGTGTTCAGAAAAAGGGTTGATGAGGTACTTAGGGATATGGTTTAGCATAGGATGGGAATGGTTGGACTTGATGATCTTCAAAGGTCTCTTCCCACCTTGTGATTCTGTGATTCTAGAGTGGCTAGAAGGCTGCCTGGCAGAAAAGGACCTGGGGGTGTTGATTAACTGCCGACTGAATAGGAGCCAGCACTGTGACCAGGTGACCAGGAAGGCCAATGGCATCTTGGCTTGTATCATGAACAGCCTGGCCAGCAGGTCCAGGAAAGTGATTGTGCCCCTGTACTCGGCATTGATGAGGCTGCATCTCAAGTACTGTGTTCAGTTTTGGGCCCCTCACTGCAAGAAAGACATCGAGGTCCCGGAGTGTGTCCCAAGAAGGGCAACCAGGCTGGTGAAGGGGCTGGAGAGTAAACCTTAGGAGGAGCAGCTGAGGGAACTAGGATTGTTTAGCCTGGAGAAGAGGAGGCTGAGGGGAGACCTTATCACTGCCTACACTTACCTGAAAGGAGGTTGTAGAGTAATGGGTGTTGGTCTCATCACCCAAGCAACAGGTGATAGGGTGAGGGGGAATGGACTCAAGCTGCTCCAGGGCAGGTTCAGATTAGACATTAGGAAAAAGTTCTTCACTAAAGTGGTTATCGGGCACTGGAACAGGCAGCCCATGGAGGTGGTTGAGTAACTGACTTTGGATGTATTTAAAAGGTGGGTAGATGAGGTGCTCAAGGATATGGTTTAGCAGAGGACAGGAATGGTTAGACTTGATGATCTCAAAGGTCTTTTCCAACCTTGTGATTCTGTGACATGTACTGAATGAAGCCTTTCACAGTTTCTGAGAGATTAAGACTTACAGTTTTAACTGACTGACCTTTTACTATGATTTTGTCTTCTAGATTGTGTTTAATGAAGAACTAGGAAGTCCATTTATTATAGCACACAGTGTTTCATTTGTAAAATCTGATAGGCATTCAGTAGCTGTGCTGCTGCTTAGGGTGGAAAAAGATGAATTGGATACAAAAGGAAGTGGATTCCATATTACCTTAGAATGGGTTACAATTGCAGAGATAAGCAAAGAAGGTAAGTGTTTTACATTTATATAACTAGTCAGTAATGGTAAAAAAAAATCATGTTTTCTTGATCCCACGACATCAGCTTGGATTTTACGTAGGTAATATATTTTCCTTTTTAGATTTTGAGATTGCTATCGTTTGTAGGCTTAAATTCTGACAAAAATTTGGAAGACAAGAAGAAGTAGTTTTACATGTGTGTGGCTAATGCTTTTAGAAAACAAGCCAGAACTTTGTGACATTATGAAATGCAATTCCTGTTTAGCATGATCTTGTAAAATCGAGGTTATACTATTTCAAACTCATGTCTGTTAGACTTTGTGAAATGTTGTACAGCTGGATGTGTTCATGGAAGAAAACTTTTTCCACAAAAGTGACTTCAAAAGTCTTTCAAAAAATCTTGCCAGTTCTCCAGGATTGACAAGGAACACACAAAATTTTAGTAGTTACTCAGAGATGTAAGTAATAAGACAGAAAGGAAACTTGAATTAAGAAGAAATAAATGTTTTGATTTATTTTAAATAAACATCTTGCGAATCAGAATGATGTATGAACCAGTCTCAAAATACAAACTGTCTTGAGGAATTACAATACTTTACATCCTCTTTTAAGCATAGTCGTTGCCTACTGATGACTTTCTTAAAACATTGTCTCTGGGTGCAGTTTATCAGGTTGTTGAAAAATAAGTAATTAATCAACAAGCCATTTCTCAAATTTCCAAAATCTGTGTTTCATCAAAGCAAAGCCTCAAAATATAGTTATGCCTCTTGACACCGACGTCTGTGACAGTCTCTGTCATGTCTGGTTGGCTAGATAAGTGATCACAGCTACCACTACTGTATCACCAAATGCATGAAAGCAAATCTGAATGGAGGCAGTGGTTACATCTAGTCACAGCTAGAGGGTTGTGACAAAGGCATACATGTCCAAAGTTTGTTGTTTTCTTTAGTTAACTAATGTTTAGGAATTCTCACTGTAAAAGCTTGAAATGAAGAACCACTGCGCTGCTTTATTAAACTCAGAAAATGTAACAGGCTTAGCTTTCTTCTGACCTTCTTTACAAGAAAGCTCATATAGTATAAACTTACCAAAAAGATCATAAAACTTCTTTAAAGATGTAGAAGTGTTTATGATTGAAAATACTCTACAAAAGGTTTGGTCACATAGTGACAAGGTGTGAAGTTGTAGAGCCTTTTAACAAGTGACCAAATGCTGTCAGTGCAAACAAATTTGGTATGTTTCAGTGCATAATTTGTCAGGTAACAGCTCAGTCCATGAGTGACTAACTTCCACTGTAACAAAAGGGCTTTGTTTAACACCACTAAGTACTAGAATTACATTTTAGTCTGGTTATTATTTATGTCCTGCTTAGCAAACAAGATAACCAATTGTGAGGACTTAAATTTTAGCTGGCTTATCTATTACTCTGTGACTTAGATGTTTCTCTAACCTTGACGTTGAGGTCAAACAGGAACACATTTTGGAGTACCAGAGTAGTATGGAGTAAATGGATTTTTACCATCATAATCTGGTCTTGTCTAATGTCTCTGCTAATGAGTTCCTATTAATAAAGAGATAAAGCATAAATACAAAAACCTAAAAATTCCTGGGTCTAATTTTATTACCTCTGAGAGTTTTATTGATTTGTTAGTTTTTTTCTGAAAATCTGTTTGTGCAATATATGATTTTTCAGAAGTTTATAAGTTACTGAGGACTCTGTGGGCAGTTGAAGTCTAATGGAAACAGAACAAACTTTGTCCTGGAACCTAACACTGTTTTGACTCATCAGTGCTCCTGTGTTTCAGAGCACAGAGGGAATGGCATGGGCCTTCAAGCCAGCAGCCTACATCTAGAACCTCCCTTTTAGAAGGCAGTGTTTTACAAAAATTGAGGAAGATGAGCATTTCCCATTATGAATAAACTTTTACCACTGACTATTTCATTGCATCTCAAGTTTTTACAGCAGCTCAAAAAGCATTCGCAAAACTTATTTGTACAGAGGATGTGTGTGGCTATGGGAATTGCTGGGCTAGCTGTGATCAACAAAGACATAATAAGAAAAAAGGGCAATGCTAGTTTAATTTTTGGGTCTACATATTTAACAAAATCATGGAAAACAACAGAACTTTTTTTAGAACTATGGTACTGTGATTTAACTGGTAGGTTTGCTTAGTATTTTTAATTAGAATGAGATTCCATTATTATAATATGTCTTCTAGAAAAACACTACAGCTAATACTATTTTTTAATTTTGTAGGTGATCATAGATATGAAATATTTAAGAGGAGAGTTTTGCAAGGAAAATCAGTCCCCCACTATGCAGCAATAGAGCCCAATGGGGATGGTCTAATGATTGCTTCCTACAAACCATTCAGATTTATGCAAGATGAAGATGGCAAATTAGAAGAAAATGATGAAGATGATGCAAAAACAACAGATGAAAAGAAAGGTAAGACTTCCTAGCAGATTATGATAAGGTGCTCTCTCTTTTGGTTTAGAAAATAGCTTACCAGTTTAGAATTTGTTTGGAACTGTAGTAATGAATGCTTGTCTTAATATCTGTCTTCCAGATTTTAATTTTTTTAAGGACAGATTGGGGGTTTTTTGTTTGTTTTCACCCTGGGAAGTTGTATTGTGCATAACACTTTACAAGAAGCTTTTCTGGATAAGAGACGTGAAGAATTTTGCTGTCCTAGCAAAAAGAATATTTTGTAAACACAACTATACTAAGTGTTTGCTAGCAGTTGAATTGCTAAGGTAGCACCTAAGTTTGGGCATCTGGCTGAAGTACTCAAATAAAGAAGTCAGTATTCATACATGAGAGAGGGCAATGTGGCAGCCATTGACTCCACCAAGTAGTTGTTCATCAGAAAGCTTTCTGATACGTAATTCATTCCTGCCTTTCTAAATTAAACCCAAAACTTTTAAAGAATTAAAATAATAGAATCACAGAATGCTTTGGGTTGGAAGGGACATCAAAGATCATCTAGTTCCAACCCCCTTGCCATGGGAAGGGACACCTTCACTAGACCAGTCTGCCCAAAGCCCCATCCCCCATCCATCCTTGAACACTGCCAGGGATGGAGCTCCCACAGCCTCTCTGGGCAACTTGTTCCAGTGCCTCACCTCTCTCATAGTAAAGAATGTCTTCCTAATGTCAAATCTAAACCTGCCTTCTTTCAGCTTGAAGCTGTTGCCCCTTGTACTATTTCTACACTTCCTGGTGAACAGTCCCTTTCGCACTTTCCTGTAGGACCTCTTTAAGTTTGGTATGCTGTAATTAGGTCTTCCCAGAGCCTTCTTTTTTCCAGGCTGTCCAAGCCCAACTCTCGCAGCCTGTTGTCATAGGAGAGATGTTCCAGCCCCCTGATCATCTTCGTGGCCCTTCTCTGGACTCAGTCCAACAGCTCTATGTCTTTCCTCTACTGGGGACCCCAGAGCTGGACACAGTACTCCAGGTGGGGTGTCACAAGAGCAGAGGGGCAGAATCACCTTCCCTCAACCTGCTGGCCTCTAAAAGATTATCTTTTCTCCAGTGGCAAAACAATTCAGAAAAAATAATGCTCCAACAAAGTGCATCCATACTTTTTTTTCTTTGAGATCAAAGCAAAATTAAGTACATAAAAACCTATTGATAAAGTTGATTTATTTTAAATATCACTGGGCTCTAATACGTATGCTTATTTAGCTGTATTGTATTTCAGGTTTGCTTTTTGCTTCTGAATATGAGATGTTGGCTAATGAACCAATCCTAACTGAATGGTACTTTCTGACTTTTACACAATCTTTGTCAACAGTGGAATAATCTGTTTAGGAAAGATACAGAAAGGTCAATTGGAATGTACCAATGTCATATGCTGTGATAGCTGATGTGTAGTACATGTAATTGTATTAAGAATAGGCTATACCTATAAATCTTGAGGTAAAGGAGTTCTTCAGCACACTGAGCACTGTAATGCAGTGTCTATATAATTATCACCTGAAATAGAATCATAGTATGGCATGGGTTGGAAGGGACCCCAAGGATCGTGGAGTTCCAACCCCCTGCCACAGGCAGGTCCACCAACCTCCAGGCCTGATCTAAACAAGGTTGCCCAGGGCCCCATCCAGCCTGGCCTTGAACACCTCCAGGGATGGAGGAGCCCTCTCTGGGCAGTCCATTCCAGCACCTCACCACTCTGTAAAAAAAACTTCAGCCCTAATATCTAATCTAAACCGTCCCTCTAGCTTCAATCCATTTCTCCTTGTCCTGACATTGTCCACCCTTTTAGAAAGTTGATTCCCCTCCTGTTTGTATGCTCCCTTCAGGTACTGGAAGGCTGCAATGAGGTCCCCCCGCAGCCTTCTCTTCTCCAGGCTGAACAAGCCCAGCTCCCTCAGCCTCTCTTTATAGGCCAGGTGCTCCAGCCCTCTAATCATCTTTGTGGCCCTCCTCTGGACCCTCTCCAACAGTTCCACATCTTTCTTGTATTGCGGCCCCAGACCTGGACACCTGGATGGGAAGCCTAAGCTTCTTTTTAGATGTTGTTCAGTTTTCTAAAATGAAGACTTTTACTATCAGATACAATCTGTGTCAAAATTTAGGATTTTGAAGGCCTTCGTATCTCAGATACTGACAGCTTCTGGAGGTGTATGTGCAGCACGACCAATCTATGGCAAACGGGTCCATCCAGAGTCACAATTGCTGACATGAAGCTTAGATCAATTAAACCTTGTATTGTGTTGTGACAAGTTGAGAGCTTACAAAGAGTCTATCCATTCTTTACTACTCTGAGTAAGGAGGTTACATTTACAAGATTGCTCTTTAGAAAATAAATGTATCTGTGCTTTCTGTCACCAGCTGTCCACTACCCAGGCATGTTGTCATAGCCTTCCTTTTGTATAAACGTTTCTCTTAAAGGGCCACTTCTTGTAGCATCAAGGTAGACAACAGGCAGATTCTAAAGCCAGGAGCCAAAGTCAAGCATTACCTCTGGGCAGGCAGTTTTATTTCATATGTATTAACTGTGGCAGATGAAGACTACTTGGTTTTCTAAAATAATTTCTCTTGAATGTTCAGCACAGCTTCTGGCAAAATAGGTAAGAAAAAAACGTTCACATCTCTGAATGGCATATACTTCTGAACATGCAGTAGTTTGTCAGTACTGTTGCACCTGGTGTCTCTTCAACCAAATGATTAATCATTAATGTTTCAGGGCATTTAAGTTCATTTTGGTTCTCAACTTTGTAATGCTACGGACATGAATATAAATTGCTCTCTAGATGAGGGACACAAATGAACTTGATTGTTAAGAAAGTGTTTCTCCATTTTATAATCGGAATATATTTTAAGTTCAGAGTAAAATTATGTTCAGCTCTATACTATATCTCCTAGCTTTGCATGGTGAGGAATCCAGGACAGAATTTGAAATTTACTTTGTATTTTTCTGCATGTTTCCAATTGTAGCCCCTCTCTATTACTGGCAGCAGACTGAAGAGGATGTGACAGTAACAATTCAGATTCGTGAAGACATCACTAAGGATGACATAAAAGTACACTTTTCCCCTGATAACATATGTGTCACACTGAAAGACCAGCCTCCCCTGATGGAAGGAAAGCTCTCTTCGTCTGTGGACCATGAAAGTTGCACATGGATAATTACAGAGAGCAAAAGGTGTTGTATATGGTGTTTAGTTTTCCTGTTACTAGGCATTGATTTCAACGTGCATACTCTTATTTCTGACTTCTGGCCTCTCTGGTAATGACTTCATTTAATGCTCACATCCCGTATCCCTCCTTACAGGAATCTGTCTCCTCTACTGGAGATAGTTCACTGGGTTTTGCAGTTCTGTCTCACAGTACCGGTTCTTTAGCTAATTGTGAAAGTAATTCCCTCTCCTTACTTGCTGTAATGCAGTAATGGTATCGACCAGCTGTTTTCTACAATGTAGAACAGCCTTTCCAAAATAACAACTTCTTTTATTTCAAAAGAAGGTGTTACATGTAACTCTGAACTAATATCTGTACCTGTATCACACCAGGGAATTAGAGTTTTGCTGCTGAGCTGTGAACCATAGTTTTTTGCAACATTAGGTTGATTCTGTGATTAGGATACCCTGATGCTCATAATACTAACCTCCTCACTCTATTTTCACAGAATCACAAGGTTGGAAAAGACCTTTACATTGAGTCCAACCGTTCCTGTCCTATGTTAAACCATATCCCTACGTACCTGATCTACCCTTTTTATAAAACACATCCAGGGATGGTGACTCAGCCATCTTCCTGGGCAGCCTGTTCCACATCCCAACATTTTCAGTGAAATTTTTTTCCCAGCATCTAATCTGAACCTGCCTTGGTGCGGCTAAGTGCCATTTCCCCTTGTCCTATCTCCTGTCACTTGGCTGAAGAGACCATCGCCCACCTCTCTACAACCCACTTTCAGATAATTGTAGATGGTGATAAGGTCTCCCCTCAGCTTCCTCTTCTCAAGGCTAAGCATCCCCAGCTCCTCACATGATTTGCCCTCCAAACCCTTCACCAGCCTGGTTGCCCCTCTGTGGATACACTTGAGGATCTCAATGTCCTTCAAGCATGTCCAGAGAAGGGACATATCTTCCCCCTGGTTTTTGGCAGACAGTTAATGTCCCTTTCTAATGTTGCCACTTGCCTTTCCAAAACAATATTTGGTGATAGGAACCATTGGCTATTAACCCATGCTTGTCTGTGTGACTGCCTGCCTGTGCAACCGCAGACAGTTTTTTGGTAATAGCGTAATAGAAATTCTTCATGTTTGAGTTAGGAAAATATAATAAGAAATTTTTAATCCATTGTACATTATGCACGTGTTTTGTTTCTGGAACAAAAACACCAAAAAATGAAGAGGGGTAAAAAAAGGAATTTGACCACAGTTAAATTTACTTTTATATTTATTTCAAAACCTGATAGTTCTAGAATTCTAATTCTCTGTTAGAGAATTATAACCTGATGTTGTACATCTAATTTTGATTTCTTGTCGTGGTTTTACCTCTGCTGAGAGCCGAGATCCACGCAGCTGCCTGCTCCTTAAAGGAAAAGAGCAGGGAAAGAGGGAAAGGGGGCGCGGGGTGAGAGGCAAGGGATGGGAAAAGGAAGAGGAAGGGGCAAATAACCCCAAAACCAAGAAACTAAAAGGCCTGTGGGTTGGGATAAGGATAGTTTACTAAGATAACAGAAAGATACAATATAACAATGCTAACAGGACTTTAGAGCAAAAATATATGAAGCTGTTGATACACAATGCAGTTTCTCACCGAACCCACAACTCAGGCTGTGCCACCCAGAGCCGTCCCGGAACCCAACCATCCCCCAAAAACTGCGTGTCCCGGAGCCGCCCCAGGCCTTCCTCCCATCAGCCCCCCGATATCCTGGGCAGGACGTAATTGGCGTGGAATACTCTCTTTGGACAGTTGGGCCACCTGTCCTGGCTTCGCCCGTCCTTTCTCATGAAGAGCTGGAAAAGTCCTTGACTGTCTGACAGCAACTAAAAACATCAGGGTGTTATCAGCACTGCTTCCATTTTAACTCTCAAACACAGCATTCCATCCGCTGCTACAAATGAATTTAACTCCGTCCTGACCAAAACCAGGACATTTCTAAATAGACTTTAGATCACTAGTCAAGCCCATAGAGGGTCCTTCAGAGCCCTAAACTGATCTCAGTGACAAGACCTGTTCAACCACTGTTTTAGGGGTTTTTTGTGGGTGCAAGCTATCTACAACATTAGCAACAATAATAATGCTTCATATCTGAAAGGTGACATAAGTATTGAGATTTATTTCTGCACATATTTCTGTCTCTGCACATGTAAAATTGAGCATGACTTCTATCTTCCTAGATATTTGGAAATGTATCCTTCTGAGTTTTCTGCTTCAGGCTTGAAGCTAAAGGCTTGTGTTGTAAGCCACTTTCTTTTTCGACCAAGACCCCCAAATCCCTCTCAGCATGGCTGGCCTCCAGCATCTCATCCCTCAGTCTGTATGTGTAGCCAAGGTTGCCCTTTCTCAGGTGCAGAATCTGGCACTTGCCCTTGTTAAACTTCATGCTGTTGGTGACTGCCCAGCTCTCTAATCTGTCCAGGTCTCTCTGTAAGTCTTCTCCACTGTCAGTGGATCAACATCTCCTTCCAGTTTGGTGTCATCTGCAGATTTACTTAAGATGTCCTCGTGTCCTGAGTCCAGGTAGTTTATGAAAAAGAACTGGACCTAAAATGGAACCCTGGGGAGCCCCAGTAGTTACTGGCCACCACCCAGATGTTACACCATTCACTGCCACCCTCTGGGCCTGACCCTTCAGCCAATTGCCCACCCAACAACCTTCGTCTTCTGAACCTCTGTTGGGTGTGACCAATGATTGTGTTGTTCTTTAGGTGTTTTTCAATAACTCCCAGTGTGTTTTTCAATTTTACCAGGCACTGAGGCGAGACTGACAGGCCTGTAATTACCAGGGTCTTCTTTCTTACCCTTCTTAAAAATTTGGACAGTGTTTTCAACCTTCCAGTCAACTGGGACCTCTCCAAATTCCCAAAACTGCTCAAAAATAATTGTGAGGTCACACAATGACATTGGCCAGCTCCCTGAGTACCCTGGGATGAATCCCATTGGGGCCCATGGACTTAGATGGATCCAGAGGGAGCAGCAGATCGCCCACAAGTTCAGGGTTCACTATGAGTTTATCATTACTGCAGTCATGGTCCCCCAGCTTTAGGCATGTGGAGTCCCAGAGCCATTGACTGTGTTGAAGAGAGAGGCAAAAGCGGCGTTAAACGTCTCTGCTTTGTCTATGCCCCATTAGTAAGGTGATCGTTCTTTCCGAGTAACGGACCAATGTTCTCTCTGCTCCTCCTCTTGTTCATGTATTTTAAAAACTACTTTTTATTTCCTGCCACAGTATTAGGCAGCCTCAACTCTGAGCTTTGGCCGCATGAATTTTCTCCCTCTGAAGGCAAACAGCGTACCTGTAATCCTCCCATGTTGCCTGACCTTGCTTCCATTGGTGTAGGCTTTCTCTTGCCACCTAACCTTCAGAAGAAGGTCCCTGTTCAGCCGAGCTGTCCCCCTGCCCGGCCTGCTTGCTTTCTGACATTTTGGAATTGCCTGTTCCTGTGCTTTTAGAAGGTGGTACTTAAACAGTGACCAGCACTGATGGACCCTGATGCCTTCAAAATCAATTTCCCAGTGGACCTTACCAACTAACTCCCTGAGCGATCCAAAATCTGCTCTCCCCATATACAGTGTTGATGTTTTGGAGGCATTATCTTATGATAGTTTTGTGTATTGATTTGTATGTTCGACATGTGGCAGTAGTTATTGTTGCTGTTGTAATAGTTTAAAATACAAAGTGAAAAACAGTGGTAGAAAAAATAGTGACTTCTGGGTGCTTGGACAAGCTTGGTGTAAGTATTTTTCATTCATGCAGTGTTTGAACTTCTATGTGAAATATATAGGTGTATATACCTTGTCAGAGTTAGTAATAATAAGAAAAGTAGCATGAAGTTTTCTACAAGGCATTCCCAGTTTAAGTTTTGGTTTATTTCTTTTAATAGTCATTTGCTTTAGATTTAGGTTGTCCTGTGAGGGGCAGAGAGTTGGACTCGATGATCCTTATTGGGTCCCTTCCAACCCAAGAGATCCTATGATTTTGCTTTGGTTTCCCTCATGAAAAATCTTGGCTTTTCCCCCAAAGTTTAACTGTAAAAGATAGTTATTCTCCAAAAGAACTAAATGAAGGGACTAGTATTTGTACCTAGATTATACTAATACCATAAAACTCAAATGTGACTTTTTAGTTGTTGATTATTAGATATAATAGTGAAAAAAAACTTAGCTGAATAACTCAATTTTTTAATTACTTAGAGGCATATTGCAGGAATCTCCAGTTTCTATTTCAATGATTCCTAGTAATTATACATTTCAACGTTAAGTAGCAGCACTCAGTTCTTCATGTTGGTGCTACAGTACTGCTTTAAATCTGTTGGTTAAAAGTCTCAAACTCCCTCCAAATATCTTCTGTAAAAGTATTTCTGATACCAATGTAATTGCTTCAGTAACTGATCCAGTTCACCAAATGGTAACTGCTATGTTGCAGTGCTTAAGGAGGTCTTCCTGTTCTGTCAGGAATGTAATGGTTTTGCAGTGTTGGTGCATTTAGCTGTCTCTGGTTTTCTGTTTGTTTGGTTACCATTCCTCATGGTTATACAGGGTTCTCCGAATTGTGTTTGGTTGGGGGGTAGGGGGTGTTTTGAGTTGGTTGTTGAGGTTTTTTGAGGGCTGGTAGTTGGTGGTTTGGTTTTGGTTTGGTTTTGGGGGTTGTTTTGATTTGGGGTTTTTTTTACATGTTACAGAAATTGTGTCTCTTCTAAGATACGGCTTTTATATATAATGTATATAATTAATAATTAATATCTTAATAAGACTGCTTTAGGGGAAACTCTACTTACACTGAAAACTTGGAGGACATTTACATGAATGTTATGTTGTAATTAGGCATTTAGAAATCACATCTCCTTGGTCTGTTCTCTTTAGAATAGTTTATTCTATAAATTGAATACTAACAGATCCTGTTATGTGATTTTCATTATTAATTCAGCTTGGAGAGGACAAGTGCTCAAACCTATATTTACATCTTTTTGACTCATCTAAGAAATGGTTGTAGTGTTTTCATGTACTGTTCTTTGTATTTTAGTTTGGAAATTTCTCTAATAAAGAAAAATGAGGGACCCAGGTGGCCAGAGCTAATAGTTGGTGACACAAGAGGAGAATTCATTATGGACTCTTCGCAGTGCGCTGCAGTAACTGAAAGCCTGATGCATCTTACCTCTGACGTAATGGTAAGGAGTTGAAAATGAAACATTTTAAACTCCTGTACATTTTCATGTTTTCTTGTCTTGATATCCTCCTTTGCACTTCATTGACATAGTTCACCAGTTCATTTACACTTCAGAATCATAACTCTACATTCATTTTTACCTGAAACTGTTAACATGCTAATGTTAACTGTTAACATGCTAATTGTACTCAAGTTGTGAATATACTTTGAACAGTAGTATCATCTTCAGAGGGGACTAAATTTAGCTTCTAAGCTGTGCACCAAAACAGAAATCTGATTTAACACTGAAAATAGTTTTTGTTCCCACCACTTACAGTGTGGCACTTTGTTTTAAAGCAGTTTCTTATTTACCAGTAGGTTAGCAACACTTTTATACTGTCTTCCTAGGGATACTGCATTTAGGCTGTGAGCATAGATGATATTTTTAAAATGAAAATTTAGGAAAGCAGAACTCATGAACATTCTGCCATTAATGTTACACAAGGAGTCTGCTTAAAACAAAATAAAATGTACTTTTGTAACTGCTGTTTGCAGGATGCTTCCACTTTTGGTTTAATTAGAAGATAGTATCTCATCTAAAACTTGTGAAGTGTGACTCCCTACAGTCTTTTGGATTATTACCTTTTTAATAAGGTTGAGAAACGTTATTAAAATAAACTCTGTTTAGTGCTTTAATTGGTTTTCCTTTTCTCTCTCAAACTATTTGTGGAATGTTACTGTAGTACATCTTTTGACCGCAGATTTATTTGGAACCTTAAACTCAGGATGAGTTATGAAAGGAAAGAAATTTGACGTAATGATTATTTTATTTTTTTGTCACAACATTTTGGCTTGTCTGCAATAGCAGTCATGTAAAAAAATAAATCTGTCCTTAGGTAACTGTTCATTTAAATAAATGTTAGGTGTTTTGTTATACATATGTAGCTACAATTGCTGTATAAAAAAGACACAGATTCTTTTTGGTAATGATGTTTACCTGGAGGATTTTTCTGAAAGCCAGAGGCTTTCAAGAACATTTGGTAGAGAAAATGTGAACCCCTCTAGACTTTAAAGAGACAGGTACTCTGTTTTAAGTTTTGTGGGTTAGCCTACAGTACATGATAAAATTTTCCTGGTTTCTGTAATCTAAGGGCATTTGTGTTGATCTCCTTCATTTTGTGGAATGAACCAAATAAGATTTCTTAATAATCAGCTGAAATGGTTGAAGAAATGAGCACCTCAACTCAAAAATTCCTCCCTTTCAAATTAATTGAGTCAGTGCCCTGTCTAATCTTCCCTTACATGTTCTGTTTGGCCTCAGCTTTCTGTTTATAATTAGTTACCAAGGTGATCTTTTTTGTGCTAGAAGCAACTTTAATTGTGACTTAATGAGGAAGTGTATATTTTTGCCTTCTGTTAAATAAAGGTCCTTTTCTAATTGCATTAGATTAGTTCTTAATTACAAAGGTAACATAGCTTGGTTTGTTTGAAAATTAACG
This sequence comes from Gallinula chloropus, assembly GCF_964237585.1. Lineage (NCBI taxonomy): Eukaryota > Metazoa > Chordata > Aves > Gruiformes > Rallidae > Gallinula > Gallinula chloropus. The sequence goes on from NC_140086.1 coordinate 19,724,887, forward strand.
AAGGAAGATGTCATTAGCAGAAGCAAGCTGTTTCTGTATGCAGTAGTGTTGTATCTTGCTCTGAAATTAGTGGTAAAAGTGATAGTTTTTCATTTCTTTGACTTGTAGAAGGAGAAAAAAAAGTATCTGCTTTCTACTTGTTTTGAGTACATTGAAAATTATGCAGAACATCATCATTAATTTCAAATAATTATTAACAAAGTTTAAAGGAGGGAGCACTGGAACAGACTGCCCAGGGAGGTTCTGGAGTCTCCTTCTCTGGAGACACTCAAAACCCAACTTGGTGCATTCCTGTGTGATTTAGTCTAGGCGATCCTGCTCTGGCAGGGGGTTAAATAGATGATTTTTCGAGGTCCCTTCCAACTCCTAATGGTCTGTGTTTCTGTGTATTTAGGACTATGTACAAAGTGATTTAATCTGGTAGCTTAGTGGTTTGTGGGCCTTTCCTTAAACTAAAATGGATGTTGTTGTACATATGTTTCATACTGTCCTCCCCATCAGAAATGGTTCCATCCATTTGGAATAAGTACATAACAGCTTGATTTTTAAGTATGTAACAATATGCAAATTATTCTTCCTGTTCTATTGTGCTTTCTTTTTGTAATGAAAGGGGATTTTTTTTTTCAGTAGCTCAATTTTCAGTGTAATTCATTGTGTTTTTATTTCAGAATCCAAACCCTGAAAAAGAAAAACCACCTTGTAATGCACAAGAATTAGAAGAATGTGATGCTTTTCTGGAAGATAGTGCAAGCTTGTGCAGATTTGATGGTGATACCTTGAAAGTTACTCATGTAGTAAGTGCTGCAAATTATTACAGAAATAGTTTTAAACATTTTAATGAGGTGAAGTTGAATTCTGTTATCAGGACAAAAAAAAATCTGTGCAAAATCATGAAATTACGTAAATTTCATCCACAGTGTAAAATCACCGTAGCAAAGAAATTATCAAACAGTACATGTTCTTCAGTGTTATTCTAATGTAAAAACAAGGCTCCTTTTACTCAAAATACATACACTCTTTCACAAGGAAGCCACTGGAAAGGGCAAAGTTATGTCAGAATAATTATAAGAAAGGGGTCTTTCTCAGTGGCATAAAATTCTTCTAGATTGTTTAGTAACTCAGTAACTTTTGTTTAGTAACTTTTGTGTAGTAACTCAGTAACTTTTCACATATCCTGATAGAAAATTAACCTTTTTTCCTAAGGAACTGGAGCATAGATCACTTTATACTTGTTTGTCAGTCACACTGGAAATAACAGATTGTAAGCAAATCACTTTGGTCAGAGGCTTGATCTGGGTTCTAAGCAGCCTTGACCAACAGTCAGTTAGAACTTGATCTGGTCCGTTGGCTAAAGTGCGACACAAAATAATCATGTGAAGGCATCACAGATGCCTTTTTTTTCTGGGGAGGGCTTTTTCAGGTGAAGTATGTGCTAGTTACAACTGCTACCTTGTTTTTGGAGCTGCTTGTTGTAGCAATTCCAACATAGTTTGCCTTCTGTGGTTATGCAGCTTGAGATGTAAAGTATCATATGTCTGAGTTTTATATTATGCATCTTGTTAAAAGCAGTTGCAGGCATGCATGATGGCAGAGTGCTGAAGGATGCCTGGAAGATGCTCTGAAAGTGCAGAGTGGTGCTGTATGCTTGGAGTGGGGACACAGAGACATGCCGATACTTGGCAAAATTGGGAATGGCTTAATGGAAGAGACTGCTTGGTTTTAGATACAAAAGAGAGTATTCCCACTGATCTGTGGTGCAAGGAGAAAATAGGAAATGGACTAACTAAACTTAGACTCCGAATAGCTAATTGCAGTAGGTAATTCAGAGAGCAGTTGATTTGTGGCTGGAGGCTTTTCTGATTGACAGAAATACTTACATTCATTTTCAGTTTGCTGGCATACAAGGTCACTCTTTCCTTGCTCATATGCCTCTACAGAACCATGCATCTGCCTTCTTAGTAGGTGCCAGAGACCTCTCTCCACTAAAGCTGCATGTCATTCTGTGCAACACACCACGCTTACATCAGAGCTGTGGGAGTGTTGGGGTGCATATCATGTATTTGTGCATATTCATTGGAATGGAGATGCTGTAGTGAGTGATACACAAGAGAAGAGGCGAGTTCTTCCTCAAGAGCTTTTTTGGTTCTAGATACTTTACCTCAATAACTGCTTCAGGTGTGAATGGTTCTTCATTGCAGTTGAGTTTCTTGCATTCTGACAGCACTCACAAAATGTGGTTTGTATTTGGACTGTCAGCCCAAGTGATCTGGATCTCTTTTACATGGAAAATAGGCAACTAACACAACTTAAATAGCATTTACTGGGTTTTTCAAAATACTGTAAATTTTTTGGGGGGGAAGTAATCAAAGTTCAGAATTACTTTGAGCCATTGTACATATGAAATATGTACATTGTACATATGAAATATTTCTTTAAGTGTTTCACAAACTTACATGTTCCACAAACTTACTGGAATGGCCTGTGGCCCATGTATGATGATGTTGGAGCAGATATTCACCTGCAGCCCATGGAGGGCCCCACACCACAGCAAGTGGATGTGCCCGGGAGGAAGCTGCAGACAGTGGAGAGCCCATGGAACAGCAGATTTACTGGAAGGAACTGTGGACCATGGCGGCCCCACACCGGAGTAGTTCATTTCTGAAGGACTGCACCCCTTGGAAAACATCCATGCTGGAGCAGTTTTGGAAGAGCTGCAGCCCGTGGGAAGGTCCAACAGAGTGCAAGCTTTGTGAACTGACCACAACCCCCATTCCCCATCTCCCTGCACCACTCTGATAGCAGGGCAGATAACACAGAGGGAGAGTATTTCCTTCCCCCCATGGCACTGCAGAAAACCAGATGTACTTAGACTCTTTTCATAGTCTTTTTGTTCAGTCTGAAGAAAAGGAGACTGAGGGGAAACCTCATCATGGTCTATGGCTTCCTGACAAGTGGGAGAGAAGGGGCAGGCGCTGATCTCCTCTCTGGTGACCAGTGATAGAACCTGAGGGAATACGTGTATGGCGCTGGTAGTTGGACTCTCTGATCCTTATGGGTCTCATCCAACTCAGTATATGTCTGATTCTAACATCAGAAGTTGTAGGTCCTAGAAAAACATTTCTACAGACAACACATATCTGTTTGAAATGCCTTAGCTACCTGTAGCGTATTGAGCTGTTGATCAGTGGGATGCAGCATAATGTATTCAAACATTCTGTCAACTGACAAACATTAAGCTGTTGATCATCTAACTTTGGCATTATGTGTCTGTGACAGAATCTGCTATTTATGCTGTGAATCAATATTTTGTGTTTCTTTTTTTTCTTTTTGTTTTTGTTTTTTGTTTTCAGATTAATCTTGGAAGCAACCAGTATCTTTTCTCTGTTGTTGTGGATCCCAGGGAGATGCCTTGCTTTTGCCTGAGGCATGATGTTGATGCTCTTCTCTGGCAGCCCCACTCTGACCAACCGGAGAACATGTGGGAACACATTGCAACTTTTAATGCTTTAGGTAGGAAATAAACTTCTGTGTCACACTTCTCTGTCTGAGACTTTTTTCCTGCCTGAATACTCTTGGTATGGTTTCTGTTGGTATTTTGTTTAATTAAGTTGGAATTTAAAGTTATGTACTACAGTTCCGTTGATAGCAGTATGCTAGCTTAATTTTAGTAGGAAATAAAATATTTATGCCTTGGGAGGAAAATAAGCCTTTTCAGACCGTGCGCAGGATGCAAGCACAGTACTGCACAGTAACAGGTTTAGTTCCTTGGATACATGAACTTTAGTTAAAAACACATTCAGCACCTGAACGCTCTCACAGAAATAAATCATCAGATCATCAGTGACATGCCTAAGTGGATATATGCTTACGGTACAATGTTTTAATAAATGGCCTTTAGATTGTTTTCCTGTCTCATTGACCCATGTGACAAGTCTGAAAATTGAAAATGATTGTTTACAGTTTCTTTTGTTATAAAAGCTAGGAACATCAAATAATGCTGGTACAGCTAAAGAAATACTTGACATATGTGCATCTAATCTTTGGAACCCTCTGCTGCAAAACTTGGTGGATGTGAAAAATTTTCTTGAATTTGGAAAAAAATATTTTAAATCATTTTGACAGGAAAAATTAATCAAGAATGTAACTGCCAGCTGTGGCTCTTCTGAAACTACAGACTGCCAGAACAGTAGTAAATTAGGTGATTGTGAAGAATTGTTAGTTATTGCTATATTCTTGTACTCAGGACTAAGAATTTGTTCATAGCCACTGCTTGAAGCAGAATCCTAAAGCTCAAAAGCAGAAAGCACTTTGAAAGATACAGATTCAAGAGTGAAAATTGTCATATCAGATGAAGTAGGACAGGTTCATGTAGCCCAGTATTGTACCTATCAAAGAAGAAAAAGATGAATCAGTTCTAATGAAAATTAATTTGGTTCAGAATTTAAATCTGCTGTGACAGCTACAGTCTGGATGTTCTCTGGAGCTGTTCTTTCGGTAATGCCAGGAGTGTTACAATTTATTCCATCCCTCCCTTAAATACTGTTGCTTGACCACACAGCTTCCAGTTAGTCTGGGTCCAAAATGAAAGGGAATGTATTACCTGCTTTATAGAGCTCACATAGGTTACCATAATACATAACTGATTTTCTTCTAAGTTTTTGCAACAGATTTAGTTTTGTAATATGAATGATTTTTTTAATAACCTGTTATTATAATTTAAGATCAATTTAAACTGTTAGCTTCTTAGCAAAGACCTCTAACAAAAGAGATGAATTGCATAATTTATCCTTGGTTTACTTCTGTCAAATTTCATTATGCTGGGGAAAAAAAAGCAGGTAATAAGGATTATGATGTTTTTTCAAATTACAATTAGTTTCAAGTTTCTGTGCTGATTTTGTAGTACTTTTTTGAGTGTGCTTCTGTTGTTTTGAAAATAACAGGAAGGAAATTATTATATCCTTGAGCTTTTTGTATCTGTAGTGATAAAACCCAACATTATTCCTTTACTTCTTTCTCCTTATTGTACTATCATTCTACAGTATTAGATTGAAGTTTACACTCTTGTACTAATCGAGTTCACCTTTGATGTACTAGAGGTGGTAAAGTCATCAACTACAAACAAATTCAGATGTATTTTCCAGGAGCTAGTAGTAAAAAAAAATTAGTGTTTTCCAGATTAAAAAGGGAACTTTCAAAAACCTACATTATTCATTACATTGACCAATACAGCAATAGCAGCCCTGTTTCCTCCTTCTGCTTCTTAGGGTTCAGTCCAAGACTTGAACTGAAAAATATTATTTTTTCAGTCCTCATCTTTGTACAATTTGTTAAAAACTAACCCCAAAAGTTCAAGCAAGTTTGCTTGCTGTTCTCAGAGGTGTTGTCTTTCAGTGAGAACCACTGTCACATATTGGTCAATGGAAGTGAAGCAAATAACCTTTCAGAAAGATGGTTGATCACTTTGCAAAGATTGCGTCTCAAGTGTCATTACAGAAGCGTGAAAGGAAGTAAATCTGAAATATCTCTTTACTGACTCAGTTCTGTAATGGGAGAGGAAAAGGAAGATCTTTGCTTCTCAGTGAATATTAACAGAGATTACTGTGTGTTGACAAGTAATGCGTGGGTTTTCAGTCCCTTCTAAATAGAAGACAAGATTTAAGTGTCTCCTCAAGATTAGATAGACTCAGAAATCTTAAATTCTAAACATAGTTACAAACTGGAGGATAAGAGAATTCTTCTGCTTAGATTACTAATATTGGACCAAGATAATGTATTTGTGCCTGAGAATTCCACTTGGGAAATGGAAGACCTTGTGACACAAAGTGGAACTAGATGTGGGAACAGTATCTAGCCATACCTATGTGCACATCAAAAAAGCCAGTTAGGAAGATGTACAGAAGAATTGTATATTGGTTTTTAAATGGTTAATGCATACCTCTAAAACCTATTGGTTTATTTATAACAACATATACCTCCTTCCTTCTTTTTCTGTTAATATTTTAAAATTGTTTTTTTAAGCTAAGCTTGATTTTGTTTTTACTGGTTACTGTGCTGTTAAAACCAATGCATCACTTCTCCCTTCTACTACTTTTTGGGCTATGCAGGTTATGTCCAGGCATCAAAGCAAGACAGGAAGTTCATGGCTTGTGCTCCAGATTACTCCTACGCTACCCTTTGTGAGTGCTTGCGACGTGTTTTCATCTATCGTCAGCCAACACCTCTGTCCACAGTTCTCTACAACAGGAAGGAAGGAAGACAAGTAGGACAGGTTGCTAAGCAGCTAGTAGCAACCCTGGAAGCCAATGATCCTATCTTAGGCTTTCAAGCTACGAGTGAGAGATTATTTGTTCTCACAACAAAAACCTTGTTTTTAATAAAGGTGAACTCTGGAAATTAATTATTCAGTATATTCTGCTGTAGTCTGTGTTCGCGGTTTGTTAAAGAACTGGCTAGGTAAATGATCTGAGAAGTTCAGTACAAGTTGCTGAAGTTTAAAAAGGAGATATTTTACAGGGGAATCAAACATTTTCATTGCAATTTTTCTGTAAAATAGGAAGTTTTTCAACTTTGCTGTCACTGAAGTAAGCTTTTTCAGAGCTATGGATAAAAGTCTTCTGCGCTAACAGCTTTCTCAAAGCAGTTATCAGAGGCTGCTGTGCATAGGTGACTAGATTTGTGCATTGATTTTTTCCAAATGACTGTTTGCCATACTTCTGTTTACCTGTGAAGGAAGTAGAATGAATTCACTGTTTACCTGTGAAGAAAGTGATCAGATGAAGCAAATGAAGCCTCGCATTACAAGCATATGATATGCAAAGTAAAGAAGAAGTGTGTATTGTGGAAAAAATATCCCAATTTCAAATACTTTTGTCCAAAAAATGATTTAATATTTCAGTATTCAGTAGTATTGAGTGAAACAGGAATGGAACAAATGGAGTGTTATGTTTCTTAGGTGATAATTCAAGTGGAATAATTTAATTGTATATGGAAATTTTAGATTCTTGGTTTGGGACTGACTCATGCTTGCAGTGAAGTCTTCACATGTTAAGAGACACTAGATTAGCTTTTAGTAGCTTTTTCTTGAATCAAAGCCAGGATGAATGTATAGCTGGTGATTATGTATCGAATGGTATTAGTCAAGGTCTGGTTGTACCCTGTTGTGTTGTTTTCATTTGACTAATTTAGAATTAGAAAATGGCTACTAGAAAAAAACCTGTTTTCTAACCTGAGATGGGAAGCTCGGAAGTGCTGCTTCTGCCTCGAATATCACTGTAAATACTCTGTTATTAGTCAGCCAATCTGTCTGTGATGCAGTAGTCCAAATGTGGTACATTTGCAGTGTCAGAGGGTGCAGGCTGTAAACGTGCTTCAGTTTAAAAAGACAAAACTGGCATGATCAGTTGTATGGAATTGTTCTATCTGAAGATTTTGTGTTTCTTATTTTAAATTGACACTGTCAACACAGCTAAACCAAAAAAGGGTCAGTTAGGACAGCTCCAGCCTGGGAGCTGTTTGCTTACAGCTCCATAGCAAGGAATGCCTGATACACTGTGTACTGTCTGGAAAGATGCTGTGCTCTGGTGTTATCAGTACCAAAGTACTGAGACACACCCTCATTACCAAGATAGGCACAGATTCAACAAGTGGCCTCACAGTTTGCATCTCTTCCACTGTTCTTTCAAACCTCTGTAAGGATCACTGAGAGGAAACTTAAGTGTTCCTTTTTAATGTACTAACAGTTCCTCAGTTGGGATTGTTTTGACTCTCCTGTAAGTCCTCCAGTCTTGTACCGGGGAAATGATTAAATAATATAGTGAGGATTTAAGAGGGAGACAAGCAGTTGAGGCTTGCAAAAACCCCTCCACATTCAGGAGCTTTTCAAGGAACCTTATTTTCCTCTTCCTTACAGCAGTATTACATTGTATATTCAATATTGAAAAGTTTTTCTTTACTCTTAGCTGGGTAACTAACAGACTTGATTTGCAGACCTTTCCTTTTTATTGTCTTTTCTAAAAACTGTCTTAAAAACACTTCAGTGAATGTATCGCTGTTGAATGGCTGTTGAGAGTCCAAATTTTCATTGTCAGGCAATAATGTCAAACAAGGTGATAGAATTCATACAGAGCTCCTTTAGAAAAGATTTTGCATAGCTGATTACAGCATAAAGTGCTTTGAGATTTGTATGAGTATTACTTAGTAACCTAAGATTTAATCATTTGGAACATGGAGTTTAGAACATGTCATGATATTTGGGGAATGGAGGAGCAAGGGATTCATAGGCAGCATGCTCTTGTCACCTCAGGTCTGTTGCAGGAAGGTTCAGCATAGATGAGAGTTTCAGTTCTTTGTCAAGTTCTCCTTGCTGTGGGTTAGATATCTGGAAGCATACTCTGCAACAGAGGAAACAGAGTCAAGTAAAATGGTTACCTCTTCAGAGGCTGTATCGTAACGTGTAAGGACTAAAACTCACCTTCTACCAAAATGTGTGTCTCTGTCCAGGGAGTTGTTGTTTCCTTCTGGGAATAACTGAACCTGGGGAACAGGTTCATCCCTTTCTCCATGTTACTCACCTTTTTGCAATCATGGTGTTCTCAGAAAGGGTATGTCCTGTAGTCTCTCTTATTTTGCTTTCTATGAGAGTTAAGGATGTTGTATTATTTCAAAGATTTGTTGCCTTGAGGAACCTTGCATGCTGTTGCACAGCAAGCTACTGTAATTAAATGGCTGCAAGCCACAGGGTGGCACTTAACTATCAGCATTTCTATTTCTGTGTTCACTTAATTTTAAGGCTTATTTGTTTAGTGTATTAATGTAGGCTTACAGAATGTGGATATTTAAAAGAGATGGTTTTCTGAGAACCGTGCTTCAGTTTTGCTGGGATTTTATTTCTTGTAATCTTAGGTTTTAAGACACAGTACTTTCTGAGGGGTCCAAATCACAATCTGTTTACTGATTTCTGAGAAAATATTTGGCCATTGCGGACTTGCATTATTTATTTCTTAATATTATTTTTAAGTGTTTTCTGTGGCTACATATTTGGAATGTATCATGTATTCATATACAAATAAAATGGAAAATATTAAATTTAATAATAAAGGGTTTTAAAAATTATTTTAGATGTGCCTCCTTCCTATGCTACTGAAGCAAACCAGAAAAACAGAAACAAAGAAATGTCTCAAAATAAGACTTGTTAAGGAGTTATCTGTCAGGGTGAAGTTCTGATAGGTGTCTGTGTCACAAGGTCAGGGCTGTTGCCAAGACATGCACAGTCGCACTCCTTGTTCCTTTCTCTGAAACCCCCCATACAGTTTTTTCTGTCTTGTATCTGCCAACATACAAACTGGTGGAGGTGGTTACTGGAAGCCTTTGAGGTGTGTTCAGAGTGCTCTTGTGCTGAAGTGCATGCTGCATCTTCCTATCCCAGGTCTGCGGTGTGCACAAGACCCAGGTTGTCTGGAGAGACCTTCTAGATGGGAGGAGAGATCTGCACATCCTTCCTCTCCCTCAACTCAAGGGTGGGTTTTTCTTCTGGGGGGTGCAGAAGAGGAAGGATTTTGTCTCTCTCTATGTCCTGTGTACAGAAGTGGTTGTTCATTGGAGAAGCAGCTGACCTTGTGACAGCAACAGGTAAGGTTGAAGCTTGTATTTAATTCCGGTTTGCTGTGCTTTGTTTCATTAATGGACATTATTACCACTGTAAGTTAACTTTCATTGCCTTCTGTAATTTGTGTCAGTTTATATATTCTATTCTCATTATGCAGATGAGGTGAACTTGAAGCCTGCAGTCAGTCACCCATTAGCCTGTGATAACCATTTTTACTTGAATTATTGCACTCTGATTCTGCCACATAAAATACTTGTGATAGGTTTGGGTTAATACCCCGAACTTACATACTGCTGCTTGTTTATGGATTAAATTGCTGTGGTCACTGTGGCAATCATCAACTGCTGAGTCTCATTTCAAGATTTCCCTCGTTCTGAGGGAGAATAAAAGGCATGAGGACACCTCTCTGCTAATGGCATCAGTGGCCCAGGAGTTTCATGTGTTACTCCATCCTCTTGCCAGGTAGGGGAGACACACATAACTGAATTGAAGGAGGAACTTAGTCCCCTTACCCCAAAAGGAATGTGGTTTTGAATACCCAAACACAAGCTGATTTAGATACCAACAGCTGTGCTTGGACTAATGGGGTTGCTTTTGCAAACTGATTCTGCAGTTTGGTGTTGGAATTCTGTGCAGGCAGCCCCGAGTGCCACATGTATGGAAATCTGGTGAGATTTGTTTCCCCTCTTCACACAAGGCATCCACATTTGTGCTACAGATAAAGATCAGAAAAAGCAAAAGATAACTGAGCCACAGGCTTTGAGGTAGAAAAAATAAGTGTGACCAAGTGTTTTGGTCAAGACTGCAATAATTTCAGTATCAAGGTTTAGTACTATTTTGCTTGAAGAGGTATCTGTTGGCCTTTTTTTCTTTTAGGAAAGGTTTTAGCTACTTCTGAAAAATTCTTTTAATTAAGGTGTGTAGCTGGGTATCGATTAAAGTCTGATAATAGATATGATCAGCAAGTTCAGACGTAGACCTGGCAGGTGCTGTAATCATTACTGATCTAATGCTCTAGGCAAAATGTCCTTTATAAATCCTTCCCATGTGGCTCTGCAATTGAATTAAACTGGCACTTGCAAGGAATTCTTAAGGGCAATGCAGGATTCTCAAATTTTAAAAAGGAATAATTTTAGAGTGTGGCTTTTGTTATGATGAATGAGCATTGTCCTCTGGCTTTTGTTAATGCGTCACTTGCATTCTGAATGTCCAAGAGGTGTGAATGTATGTAGGTTTATATTTTCAGCTAGACTTTTATGTGCACACACATGTGCGTTCACACTGCTTTAAAGTATTGGGAAGGATGCAGCAGATTGCAGAGGGGAGAATCTTTTAATGTTACTGACAACAAAGCTTACATTCATCTTTACCCTGAAGCTTCTCCAGAACTTTGTGGGCTGTTCATGCATCTGCCTGCTGTGAAGCCAGCAGTCTGACCTGAATTAGAAAGGTTTTGCTGTTCACTAAAACATGGATTTACAGTTGGGAATAAGTTCTTGAATGTCAAGAAGTCTTCATTATTAACCCAAAGGCCCCTTGGAATCTCTGTTACATTTTTGGTTTTTCTAATGGTTTTGTGATGATTTTTGCTGTGCACGTTGTCCCACTTGAAAGTGGACAGCCCTGTAAGTCTGGTGTAACTGTGTGGGGATGTTACAAAACCTGCTGTATGTGAAAACAGCGGTTATGAGTCCCGGGGAGTCCTTCCTCTGCTGGGGATTAAATGAACAAGTGTCACACCACTGCATTATACCCAGACTCAGCCAGCTCAGAGGCCGAGTATTGAGCAGATGCCTCAAGCTGGCAGATGCCTCAAGCTGGAAGAAATGATGCAAGAGTAATGAGCTTTTTTTTTTTTTTTTTAAATCAAAACAAGTGATGTTCAGTGGGAAAAGAAATAAGATCCACGGAGTACTAATTCAGTCACTTTATCACTGAAATTGCTACTGATTGGCCTTTAATGACTTTTCTTTTCAAAGCTCTTCGTTCTCCCTGCCCCATGTGTCCCCTCTAATAAACACAAGAGTACTGTATGGTAATTTAAGGTTGAACAATTTATTGGAATTTCTCGAATAACTGAATTTCATACCCCATTTGCACATGGAGTATCTAAAATACCGGCGTGAGGTACAAGATGGATATGTCTAGTTGCACAGAGACCAGGCACACTGGCTCTTGATTTGATCAAGAGCTGATGACCATCTAAATAGAAATAAAAGCTGATGCTGTGAAGACATTTTCTTGAGTTGCAATGTCAGATTCTAAGAAGAGTAAAAACATGGAACCTGTGCAGAACAGGCCTGCTCAGGCAAACCAAATATACACAGCTTACCTTTTGAAGTCTCCTAGAAATACGTGCAATACTCCGTTCAAAGCAGCAGGATCAGCGAGGAAGAGAACACGTGTGTGACCAGGACTCCCTCTGCTCCCGTTTTATAAGCGCTCGGCAAGGGAAAGTCATCAGCAAAACTGCCCGGACGCGGGTGTGATGGGCTGACGCGGCGAGAGGGAAGATCCAGCCAGCCAATGTGGTTGATAAGCAAGCTTCAATTTGTTGTGGCTAACAGCTTGCTTTAGACTGTCGTTAATGCATATTATAATCGTCACAACTGGATTGGTTCTTGGTTAAAGGTTACATCATCCATCTTGCGGTCTGGGAACGGTGCTTCTTTCTCGTTCTCAGGAACAGCAGATCCTTGAGACATGCATCTTGTTTCTACATCTTGTTACTGTGTAACACCACCCATCTTGTTACTGTATAACATCGCTATCAAGAACATACTGACCTTCCTCTCTATCATTTGCCCCAAGATGGTGTGAGGCCTACTCTTGCTAGTAAGTTACATAGGAAACTGATACTAAGTTACACAGGAGACTGCTTGAACAATTTTTCCATAGACCCATGGCCTTGCTTCTCAAGCCATTCTGCAACAACGGGCAGCACTCCTTTGGAGCCATGTCCTGTCTGATGCAGCTGCGGGTGCTCACTGCTGTCCGAAAATTAGCAAGCGTAACAGCTAACATGGTATTTAAATAAAAGAAGGATTGGCTGCTCTCAGCAGTGCAGTTCTGAACCTCTTTGGATCCAGTGTGACATCTGTGATAGTATCTGCTTTTCTGCATGAAAGGAACCCCCCTAGAACTCGGGCTGCCTTATTGTTGTTTCACTGCTTTTCCTGGGAAGTGCATCAGTAACATTTTTCTCTCTTATGCTTTAAAAAGCAAGTGCAGTAATCTCAGAGTTTGAACCCAGGGTGTCATAATGCCATGGGGACATCAATGCATCTCTCACTGGCTCTGTTTCAGAGAAAAGTTAGCGTGTGAGTTGCTTGATCTGCTCGCTCTTCCGTCGGGAAGTGGGGAAAAGAGGAGCCGCTTTTTTTTAAGAAGTTCACCATGGACAGGCTGGAGAGCTGGGCAGTTAGAAACCAGATGAAGTTTAACAAAAGCAAGTGTAGAGTCTTGCACCTGGGAAGGAATAACCGCTTGAATCAGTGCAGCCTGTGGGATGACCTGCTGGAGAAGAGCTCTATGGAGAAGGACCTGGGGGTCCTGGTGGATGACAGGTTGGCCATGAGCCAGCAGTGTGCTCTGGTGGCTAAGAGAGCCAATGGGATCCTGGGGTGCATCAGGAGGAGTGTGGCCAGCAGGTCTAAGGAGGTGATCTTCCCCCTCTACTCTGCCCTGGTCAGGCCTCACCTGGAGTATTGTGTCCAGTTCTGGGCTCCCTGGTATAAAAAAGACAGGGATGTCCTGGAAAGAGTCCAGTGAAGGGCTGTGAAGATGATTAAAGGCCTGGAGCACCTCCCCTATGAGGATAGGCTGAAAGAACTGAGGCTGTTCAGCCAAGAGAAAAGAAGACTGAGAGGGAATCTTATTAATATTTATAAATATCTGAAGTGTGTGGGACATGGGGGGAAATGGCCAGCCTCTTTTCAGTGGTCTGTGGAGACAGAACAAGGGGCAATGGCTGCAAGTTGGAACATAGGAAGTTCCACACCAACATGCGGAAGAACTTTTTCACAGTGAGGGTAACAGAGCAGTGGAATAGGCTGCCCAGGGGAGTTGTGGAGTCTCCTTCTCTGGAGATATTCAAGACCTATCTGGATGTCTACCTGTGTGACCTGTCCTAGGGAGCCTGTTTTGGCAGGGGGGTTGTACTCGATGATCTCTTGAGGTCCTTTCCAACCCCTCTGATTCTGTGATGTCTGTTTACATGGCTACAGTCTCTGAGTTCCACGATGTTGAATTATAAGGAAGGTCTCAGGTGCTCAAAGGGACCTGTGGGAAGTTAGCGCAGTGTTTCACTGTGTGAACGCATCTAATGTGTCTACACAGATTCTCCTGCTCTCACTCAGTATCCAACATAAATCTCTATTTGTCTCTGCTAGCAGAAGCAAGCTAACTTGCTAACTGTCTGTGGTATCTGCTTTGGATAGAAAGAGAACAAAGTAGCCTCTTAGAGATAAATTTCTGTATCAAACATGTTTTATACCATGACAAATCGTTTATATGTTTGTGACTTAGAGTTGATCAATGTTTACAATTAATGAATTCCCCAAACTCAAATTAGCTTGAGGAATTATGCACAGACCTGTAGGTAAACATATGAGAACATTAATTCAGAACTGGAGATAATTAGCAGTTCTCATTAGTATTTCATTTCAGATGGCTACTTATCTTTATTATGTGAACTAAACTTCTTTAAACCTTTTAAGACCTTGGTCACTTCGCAGCCCTTGAGTGCTCCTGACTGAGGAAATGGAGCTTTACTTCCTATGTACTTGCAGTGGTCAATGTCAACAAGGCCAGAGAGGAATAGGTTACGGTGCTTTAAAATCCACCTGCCAATGCAGAGGGAGTGCATCTGCTTAAATCCTACCTCTTCTGGAGGTCTGTTATGCTGAGCAGCCCTCATCAGTCCCAAGCAAGGTCATGGCCTTGAAGAAGTGACTTGCAGAACCCAGCCCCTGCTGCTTTACAGCTCTGCAGAGATTCTGACTGTGAAGTTAGGATGAGTGTGTTTGTACCAGCAATGTCCAGCTGTGCTCACACAGGCAGGACTTCCCTCTGAAATGTAAGGTACGTGTGTGGTTGGGTTTGAAATACAAAATCTATAATACAGTGTTTGGGCTAAAAGCAACTGCTTTTGGATACGATTCCTTAAGCTTTCTTACGAGCAGACAGGCAGTCATGCCTAGTTGTCTGTAGCCCCAAGCCCAGCTGTGGGATGCTGGCTTTATAATCAGCTGTGGCACTGGTATGCTATGGCACAGCTCCAGTTTTCCTTCTCATGTGCCATGTCATGCTCAGCTCTGGTGTCTTGGCCATTCAGTTAGAGGAAACCGTTGCGTGTGGGGTTAAAACCGCACTCCCCATACACCAACCCCTGTGCTTCTTGTTGTAGTGCTCTGCTGTGTGAGGTTTATGCAGAACAGCCCTCCTCAGCTCCAGGGAATGGACTCTGGTTCCAGGCTTACACACCCCCAAGGGGGGCTTGTGGCTCTGCCTGCTGGAGCATCTCCCATCTACAGACACAGGAAAACTCATTTAACCCTTTTTCTGGGAGTAGAGGGGGGCTGTCATGTCCCACCAGGGGGCAAAACAGAGAGATTCAGACATGTCTGTCCTGTCCCAGCAGATGGGAATGTGTAGAGTCAACCTTTTCCACCTGCTCCAGGAGCCAGGTTAACCCTCTCTTAACTGGTCTCTTCTAACAACCACACAGGCAAGATTAGCTCCTATAATCCTCTGTGGTACTCAGGAGTAATAACGATTACCCAGGAGGTCCAAGCAAAGCACAACTTTACTTAAAAGCCAGTAGCATTATAAAACTTGCAAACAAAACCCCACTACACTGTGTATTCGGGGCAACATATTACAATTAGTAGAATTTAGCAAAACTGGAAATGCTGCTACTATTATGTGTGCAGAGAATAAGGGTAGAAGTTGAGAGAGAGAGACTGAGAAAGAGACTAAAAGAGAAAAAATAAGAAGATTTCATCACTCAGGGATCCGGCATAGTTCCTCATAAAGCCGTAGTCCTTGGATGGCAGGTAGGTGCCAGTTGTCCCAAATCTGCATCTTTTATGCTCCTTGGCCCCACCCTTCAGGGAGGCCTAACATCTCTTACACAGACTCAGTGTTGTCGGAGTGTTCTGGACATGAGTCAGTGGGGAATTGGGTTCCAAGTGGTCATTTGACCCATCAACTGGGCTGATGGAACAATGACCCCATTCAGTGGCCTCACACCAGATTTTAGCAAGAAAGGCTCTCTGCCTCTGCAGGGCCCCACTTGCCTGTCACTGTTCCTTATCGGATAAGGACAGTGTCCTGTTTATCAGGGTGGCTACTGAGTGAGGGGCTGCCCTTGCAGGGACACTGTCCAGATGGAAACATAATGTCCAGTTTGTCAGAGCAGCTGCTTGGAGACCAAGAGGCCACAGGTCCTTCCAACCCGGGGACGATGGAGGCCCTGGTCCAATGCCCCACAGATGTTTGTAGGATTAATCCCCTTGTGAGGCTGGACCAAGTCCACAGAACGTTACCCTGCCTCTGCAGGTTCTGCTATCTTGCAAGACACATTGTTTGAGACAAACCACTCATCCTGGTTCCACAAAATGGTGTTTGGAACAATACAGGGGCACACTAAATTATGTTGAGGATGGGACAGAGGAGTTGCTAGAAGATGAGTTTAAGGGTTGCATGATAGGTAATGAAGCAGGTGGTCCTATGGCGCTCCTGGGAAGACAACATGTGCTTCTGAACTAGGGCTAAACCGTGCTGCTTTCATGTGCTTTCTGGGCCAGCTCTCTCTCTTCCCTCTGTGTTTTAATGGAGGAAACTCTTGCGCCTTTAACTGCGGTGTGGGCAACAGTTCTGGTGATGACAGCACAGAACCAGAACTCAGAGAAACTCTTCAAAAGCCAGGTCAAGGAAGGTGCGTGGCTTTCAAGCTGTTTTGAATTTTTCCCGTTCAGACACTTGAGAGGAAACGGTGCATGATTGGTGCTGAGTGAGGAAAGCAGCCAGAGAAATCTGAGGGTATATTTTAAATAAATTGAGTATCATATGTGTTTATATGTATGAAAGTGCTCACAGAAGATGAGGAGACAAGCGAGCCATATGGCAGTTGGTTACAAATGGCTGTACTGCTTAGGGAAATTAATAGTTCTAAGCACTGATATATATATGAGCCTGCTGGGGTTCAGATGTTCACATGCTGGTGCTCCAAGATGCTAGCTGAATCAGTAAACAAACATTTGAAAGATAAAAAGCCTAAGCCAACATCCATCTTAAAATTCAGACAAGAAGCCCTTTAAAAAGGTTTTGGGAAAGGAAATAAAAAAAAAAAGAATAAAAGAAAAAAAGGAGCCTGGACTTCTACTAAGAGTGAAATACAGAGATTAAAAGGAGCTTGTTTATTTTCATATATTTGTGCTTCCCTGTAGGTAGTTATAAAGCATCTGTTTCCTGATGTTTACAGGTTTTTGTCTTAGACCCTAAAAAGAAAGATTCTCTTCATCAATATTAACTTATTTAATTACTGAATCAGAGTCATTACAAATTTTCTTTAGAACTATCAATTGTTCTTACTCATGGACTTCAAAATACATACCTTCTCCCTTCATGAAAGAGAGACAGGTTGCTATACAAAATTCCTTCCTCTGTGTCTTTGGCAGAAATGCTAAACCTTTATCAGAGAAGAAACCCACTGTAAGCAACACACAAGGGTTAGTTCAAAGCAAAGATATTTGGAGTTTTCTCTTCAGGACACCTGTCCACAGCAACAGGGGCATGTCAAAAGATGGCTCAGATGGGACTTGGGCATTCTTCTAGCAACATCTTAGTTTTCTTTCTGAGACAGAAAAAAAAATAGGTTGAAAGCTTGATTCTTCCTTTAGCCTGACGTGCTCTGGTGGCCCCTTTCCCTGAAATCCTGTGACAAGGTACAGCCTCTCCAAACACCATGTGAGGGATGTGGTTGATTTTGCTGTTGGAGCTGATGTCCTCCCTGGGAGAAAACGTTGAAGCTGTTTGTTACAGCACCCAGGTGGGAGCTGTGAGGAGAATGTTCCAGCTACCTCATCACAGAACAGGAATGTCTCAGCAAAGCTGCATGCTGGAGTGCTGTTTTCACTTCAGCTGAGGCTGTGCAAGGCCTGTGTGCCCTAACCCATGTCAGCTGGGCTTCCTCACAGTGTGTGTTCCTAGAATGAAGAGAGTGGTATATGGTAAACAGCAATAGTGCATCACATTCTGTATCTAGATTTGCTCTGAAGGAATATTAAAAATCCCATTGCATTCATATGAGAATAGTATTGCTGAACTGAAGGAAATGTCTGATTTTAGTTAAATAGAATTAACCAGCAGCAGCATTCAGTGTCCCCAGTAACCTCAACAAATAGCTTTAGAAGTACTGATACCTGTGAACATCTTCTCAGGCAGCATGGGAGGATGGTTGTTGAGTTAACCAAACATGTGGACGGATGTGGCAGAGGGCTGTCTGGCCCCAGGCTGCCTGGCAGGGCTGTTGTGGAAAGGCAGCCCACGGGGCTCTCAGAGTGGGCACCGGGCTTGAGAGCAAACGCAGCCACCTCCTGCTGAGCAGCTCCTGTCATACCTCTGAACACAAAACCCACCCTTGGACCTATCAGTGCTGGTCACGATCAACATCCTTTGTCGAGAAAGCAAACCTGAGTGAAGAAACTAAAAGAGTCCTGTCCGAGCATCCCCGTGTTTGCCTTCGATCGAAGGAAAACCCTGGCTGCCCCGAATCCGTGGCTGGAGGGCTCTTTGATCCCTCTGCAGAGAAAACTGTATTTCAGCACCGCAGTCTGCGGGCAGGAAGCTTGTGGTTTTAATTGAATCAGTTTTACAAAGCTTATATGTGATAATTTATAGGTGATTTAACTTAAAGTGTGGAAGGATTTTAAGAAAGAAACGCATGTGTTTTGCTGTGGTGGGCTGACCCTGGCTGGAGGCCAGGTGCCCCCCCAAAGCTGCACTGTCACTGTCCATCCTCAGCTGGCCAGGGGAGAGATGATATAACGAAAGGCTTGTGCGCCATTGGGGGCAAAACAGACCCAACTTAGAACAAGTTCAATTAATTTATTACAAATAAAATCAGAGTAGGATAATGAGAAATAAACCCAGATCTTGAAACACCACCTGCCCCACCCCCCAACCTCTCCCTTCTTTAAAGAACATGACTTTCTATGTAAAATTTTCTTCAGTTTTTACTACAAATTAAAATGTCCTTGTCTCAAAAAAAATCTCCAATTGCAGGCCGGAACCATGACCATGCTATAATGTACTTCAAACTTAGAAAGTCTGTTGCCTAAGCAGGGCCGTGGAGAAATCCATTTGCTTTGAAATCTTCATTCTCTCATGTGTATGCACAGCAGCCTTCTGGTTCTGCTTGCTGTTACTTTGCTGCTGTGTTAAGGGTAACAATGTGCCAAATTTATTGTTGCAATTCTGTCCATGTCCCGTGCACTGAACTATCATGATTTGGATTCACAAATAACGAAACACACCTGCAGCCTCATCGTGTTCCTCGAACCACCATGGCCATGCTTAAAGGAGTTTGGTCGTGTTCAATGAGAACTAATGTGCTGGCTTAAGGCAAGAGTAGTTTATTTAAGCAACAGACACACAGAGTCTTTGGACTGCTGGTGATAAATTCACTGTCTGCAAAGTGCTTGTAAATACCAAGGATCTTAACTACTAACGTGTCAGGAGATATACATCAGCTCTGTAGAGATTCATGGTTACCTGAGGAAGCACTTGGTGTGACGCAGTGTTTGAATCTTACCCAGAGGCACCCTGATGTGGAGGGAAGACTCAGCCTGCCGGCTGGTCCCAGGGGTCAGGGCGGTACTTGATGGTGTCTTCCCTAACACACCTCAGATTTTGGGCTACTTTCATGTGGTTTCTTGTCTCTAAGGTGGAACTTGAGTGATTCTAGTCATACATACCTTTACTGTGATTGGTGTAAAGTTCTCTCACCTCATGTTTAACGGTACAGGTTAACGAAATTCAGAGCGTGTGCTCAGTGGGGAGTGGTGGTACCTTGGAGGAGGGTAATCTTTGGGATGTAGGTGTGTTTTGGTATTAGAATGACATTATAATGAGCAAAGTTTTCTAAAGGGCAGCATTTTTCAAATACATGACAGGTTGTTGGCTCAGCGTAGCAAATACGCTGCTTGTTTGGTTTAACCATATTATCACAGATCCTGGCTGTGGTGTCTCCGCTCCAGCTTCTGTGCAGCTCTCAGTGTTACAATGTCAAGCTCCCCTGACGTTACCCACCTCCAAGATTGCCTTGGAACTTACTGCAAAGAAGGATGTTTAGGAACTTACGGTGACAGGGATGTTTGGCATATCAGTTGCTCATCGCCCTGGAATGTTTCTTGAATGCTGAACCTTTCTTTAAATTTGAACGTGAGTTTAATTTCTGAGTTATCACCAGCAATTTACTCTCTTTTTTGGGTTTTTTTTTTGTGCTTGTTTTAGTTTGGTTTTGTTTTGTTTGTTTTAAACACAGGTATGTGGAACCTTTACAACTTCTCTCTGGTGGCATGGGTAGAGAGAAGGGAGAAGAGGAGCCATACAACTGTTTGGCCATGTCACTCATGCCAAATTGTATTAGGCTGGATTTTCTCTTGGGCTCAGATACTGCTGACACAGGATTACAAACTAAGCCCAAGGGGAGATGCTAAAGTTTGGTAGTTTTCAGGCTGCTCTGGTGTTGTCTGAGATGAGCAATGCCTAGGTGCTGGTGTGTCAGCTGGAGAGATGAAGGTATGAGTTGCCTTTTCCTGGATATATGCTGGCTCAGACATACCTGGCACAGGTCATGGCACTTTGCAGCTGCTAAGATTTCTCCTTCCTGCACAGGATTCAGGCTTACTCATTTACAGTCAGGCTTCATCTTTCTAGGATGAGACAAAAGGAGAGCCAAGGAACTGGCTGTAGGCCAACATCATTAACAGATGGGCTCTGGAGTTCATCACTGCAGCCATATATGAAAGAAAGAGGAAGGATTGTTTGACAAATGCCAGAAGACATAAATTAGTGGCTTGCTTTCTCACTAAATTACGTTTAGAAAGGCATTTGATGTACAGCCTTAAACATGTTTCAGCGAAGCAGTTGTTCATGTGGAGAATACCCAACTCCACCCTAACTGGGGACATACTAAAATTTATTCAGTGAATGGTGGCTGGAGACCCTCCATCCCACCTGTCCCTCCTTTTGGGGTTTACGTGTTTCTTTGTGATCACTCCTGAGTTAAATAGTTGAAATGAGGTGGTGGTGTTCTGGAAAGCCCAGGAAGCTCACAGCTAAGGTCTGCTGCATGATGAGCAAACAGCACTTTGAAAACTTCTTTGCATTCAGTTTGAAAGCTAAAAAGTCAGTTATTCTGGAAAACTCTCTTTTTCGGTGTGGTGTGGTCCATGCATGGATCTGACCTGTCACTGCTGCTGATTGCTCTGGAGTCAGAGACGTCCCTCCCTTCTCTGTCCTGCCCTCTGGGACCCTCACCCAGAGCAGCATGTGTGGAGTCATTTAGAGGGGCAGTTCTCTGGTAGGACAGAATTTTCCTTTTCTGCTGCCAGACCAGAACAAAATATTGAAGATGATCAGATTTCCAACATAAATTTTGTGGTTTTCCTGTGCCTTGACTGGTAGCGAATCTCCTCATGAGATATCTGAAAAGGCTTCCCTGCATGGGGAGGTTTGGACCTGAGATGGGGTACTAGAAAGACCTGAGGGGAGAAGGAAGAAAGATCAATCTGAACATGAGAAAAGGCACAAAAGAGATTTTTATTTCCTACAAGTATCACATCTGTGGGAACAAAACCTATTGCCCTTCTTTCTCCTGGAAAGGCTCAAGGTGACAGGGGTTTTTTTTCTTTCTACATCAAAAACTATGGATCTCAGCAGTATGGTTTATTCTCTCTCTCTTCTTTTCATCTCTTCACACCCCAAAATAAGTGACGTGTTTCCTGTGGTGTGGTCAGTGACACAAAAACTATACCTAGCGTGTTGCACACTAGCCATTCACTCTCCATGAGATAAATCTTTGATCCTTTGATAAGACATGGCTTTCAAGGACCATCTGCAGTTGTTTCTCATTAATTTTTAGGGGGATAAATATCTTTGCAGAAGTGTAAAAGATGTTATCATCTTGATTATGCTCTTAGCTAAATTTAAAAACTTACATTCTTACTGACTGAAAAGTTACTTCACTTTTTGCCTGGTTTTCTATGCTGATTGCTTTCTACCCAGTTCAACAGAGACATGAAGAACTCCACAAAATAAGATTTTTTATAAATTTCATTAAAATAAGCTGCACAAAGTCTTAGAAATACCACAGCTGGGGCAAAAGCATCTGTCAGAGCTACTTTTCCTTCACACCAGTACCAGGAAGTTCTTCAGAGAAATTTCTAGGAAACTAGACTGATATTCCTAATACCTGTGGAACAAACTGTTCCCAAGAGTGTGCATGTCATTAGCTAAACCCTTAAAAACTGGGAGGCACAGTCTGTGTCCAGTCCTGAGAGTAGCAAATAGCAGAGATGTTGTGGAAGCGCGTGAGGATGGGAAGTACGCCCGGCTGCTGCCCAGCGTGGATTTATACTGGAGGAGAGTTTAAAAAGGATGAGGATGCAGATTAGCAGTAACTGGCCATGAATATCAGCCTGTGATGTGGAAATCTTAGAAACTCGACATTTGATAAGAGATCCTGAGGCCCAGCCTAGCCAAGGAGGGGGATCTCCCTGCATGAAACACAGTGTTCATGCCTGTATGCTGCTGCATGTCCAGGAGCAAACACAGCTGGTCAGGGACATGGACCTGCTCACTAACCAAATGGGCAATAACTCACGTGGGCAGAGGCACTGTCAGGTGGATATAACTCTGTATTTGTATGTGCTGGCACATCTGAAATGCAGGATGATTTTTCAGATGAGAGCAGGACTACAAGAGTACAAGAGTACCTCTGCTTTGATCAGTGCATGGCTAAAGGTAACGAAGAGAGCACGCACACTGAGTACCCAAGCCGTCTTTGTTCATGGAGATGGCTTGTCTTTATTTGCTGAGTGAGAGAGAGGTTTTGTTCAGGCTCACTTTCAGTGGTGATGACAGGAAGACATCACAAATTACACTCTAAATTATTATGGCTAAAAAAAATTCTAGCTAATTATCTAGGTCTGAAGCTAATTAAACCTCTGCCTTTTCAGGTCCTGACCCAGTTGCCTGTCAGTAGTTTGGTTTTTATTTCCTTCCCTTCCCGCTGCTCATGTCTGTTTTCTGTCACCACAGATCTGGATATCGTCTGCTTTCCCCTGCGAGTCTGGGGCAACGCATCGAAGTGCTTTATTAAATCAGGTCTTTCCTGGAGGTCCCTGTCCCCGGGTGTCTCGACCCTGCCTGGGCAGCCTGATTTAGATCTGAAGTGCCTGAGAGTCACGTGCCAATGGCAGATCACAAAGCTGCCTTGGCATGCCCAGGGATGACAGGAAATTTTCCAGAACTAAAGGTTGAAAAGTAGTTGTGTAAACCCAGTTCTAACTCCCATCCTTATTGTGAAGAGAAGAAAGTTGGCTTTTAATTGTTGTTTTCTGGCTGTAGTTTTTGCTTTCCTTGGGCTACATGAAGGAAAAGATTAGAAGTTCCTTTGAGGAAAGAACAGACATTTGATAACAAAAGTTCCAGCTTGAAAGCAAGCTACCAGGGAAGCAATTATACCAAATAACAGTGCCAGGTAACAAAATATAAACTAAAACTTATTAAAAATGTGTGGTTTTCTCTGCCAGAGTTAAGATTTGATGCTGCCTATATCAGACATGTATAAGATTCCCAGGTGATAAATGAGAGACTTAGAAATATATTTGCCAGTAGAGGCACAGCTACACAGTGGAAGCACTGCTGATACCTTCCAGAGCTGGAAGGCAGGGAAGCATGCCAAATACCCAACCATCATACACAAATTTAACTTTAAGGTAAAAAGGGATAGCAAAATCCACCTTCTCAGAAGGAAATGGCAATTGGATTAGTAAATCTGAAGAGCTATCATGCATCTGTTTGGAAATATTTCTACTGTTTTCAAGTGTAAGTGTATCAAACAAGAAATATTCCAATTTTCTTAGTACCTGATTGGTTTTCAAGCCTTAGACACACAAGTTTCTGAAATTTTGGACAGGTGTTCAATGTCTCCATGCAGGCTCTCCCTGGTTAACATCCTCTTTAGTAATCCTCAAAGTAACTAGACCCTGGCTGTGTGTATATGAAACTGTTTTATGCAAAATGCATGCATAGTATGCAACATATGTATAAAATGTAAAATAATCTCTAATTGTTGTATAAAGGCAAATGCTTGATCTTGCTGGGCTTCCGTCCTCATTTTCTGCTTATTATTCAGGCTGATGCCGTATGAAATCAGGCTCATAAAGGCTTTGTGCACTAAAAACTAAACACTTCCAAATTAACACCTGTCTTTTACTTCACTAAAGCCACACGGAATACTTTTTCTTACTGCATTTCTTTGCTACCAGTGTTTAAGCTTTTGGAGATTTTCCTTGTAATGCCACATGGGACATCTAGCAGAAAATAGCTGGAAATTGTTGGCTTTCTTTTCCAGGTGACTAATACCCTGGGGCTTCTGATTTTACTCTTTTATGAACTATCAATTGTTTTAGCAGCTGTTGCTACCTTCACATTTTCCCCACAGCACTCTGGGGGCAGAAATACACTGAGGTGTTTTTGCATGCATTTGTGGCAGCATTTGTGTTTACATGTATTTCACATCACTGCAGGGTACAAATCCATAAAGAGATGATGTGAATGTTGATAAAGGCAAGAAGCATAGTGAAATTCAGGAACACAGAATCATAGAATGTGTTCAATTGGAAGGGACCTTTAGAGGTCATCTAGTCCAACCCATCTGCAGAAAGCATGGGCATCTTCACTTGATCAGGTTGCTCAAAGCCCCATCAAGCCTGACCTTGAATGCCTTCAGGGATAGGGCCTCCACTACCTCCCTGGGAGAAACCTGTTCCAATGATCTACCACCCTCATACTGAAGATTTTTTTCCTAATATCCAACCTATGCTGTTCTAGTTTAAAACCATTGACTCTTATCCTACTACTACACGCCCTCGTGAACAGTTCTTCCCCAGCTTTCTTACAGGCACCTTTCAGGTACTGGAAGAGTGATGTAAAATCCTTTTCTCCAAGCTGAATAACCCCAACTCTCACCCTATGTTAAGATGGACTTTCTTCTTAACAGTTTCATGGTGGGATGCTCTCTTTGGTCTTGCAAATCAAATGTTGAGGGTGAGAAGGGACTATGTTGCAGAGATGGGATAGCTGAATCCAACTTTGGGGTGTCAAGTTGAAGAGTTTCTCTCGGTTGCTCATCATTGTTTAAAATGTATCACCACTACGTATTTAAGGTTGATCGGTCCTTGGTAGTTTATTGATGGCTTCAATACATAGGAGTGTCTAGAGAATCCCTATCCATCTCCTCTACAGTCCTCTGCTGATTGACCATCCTTTTGTATTTACCACGGTGCCTGGAGAAGTGCATGTTGCTATGGTTTTCAGGAACACACAGACGTTTTTTCTGAAGAGTAGGAGGTTGGCTCTCTAATGGACCACTGGGAATGCCTTGAGAGATACAAGCTTATCGTCTACTGCCTTGAGTAAATCTGCTTTTTCTTAGAACTTGACAAAGCATCTATAACCTGCTTCATTTAGAGAACTGTACTGCTTGCAGTTAACTTGTCTGTACTACTACCTAAGTGCAAATTCCACAACTGTATAAACTCATGAAGGACACAAAAACAAACTCTGCTGTCATTGTGTGCCTCCACCCAGTTATCACTGTTCTGGGTGAAGTATGAAAAGAAGATGCTGTGCTAAAAGAATTAAACCCTGTTGATGGATACTAACTGGGAAGCTTAAGGTAACAAGAAAAATACCTGCTTTAATGAAGCCTGCATCCTGTGTAGTGGAGATCAGCAGTGACAGCAAGAAATGGCAAATCACTGAGAAGGGTTAAAGTTCAGAAAGTTTTAGAATTGTGATGGATTGACCCTTGCTGGAGGCCAGGTAGCCCTCACAGCCACTCTATCATTTCCCTCCTCAGATGGAAGGAGAGAAAATATAATGAAAGGCTCCATGGGTTGAGATAAGGAGAAGGAAAGATCACTCACCCATTACCATTAGAGGCAAAACAGATTCATCCTGGGGAAATTAATTTATTACCAATCACATAAGAGTAGGATAATGAGAAATAAAAACAAATCCTAAAAACACCTCTCCCCAATGCTCCCTTCTTCACAGGTTTAATTTTACTCCCAACTTCTCTACCTCGTCCTCCATCCAGAGGCATAGGAAGATGGGCCACTCCTTCCTTCTCAGGGGAGGACATCTCACATTTGTCCCCTGGGACCCTTTCCACAGGAGACAGCCCTCCATGAACTTCTCCAACATGAGTTCTTCCCATGTTGCAGCTCTTCACAAACTGCTCCAATGTGGGTCTTTTCCACGGGGTGCAGAACTTCAGGACCAAACTGCTCCAGCATGGGTCTCTCACAGGGTCACAAGTCCTGCCAGGAGCCTGCTCCAGTGAGGGCTTCCCACGGGGTCACAGACTGCTTCAGGTGCCTTCACCTGCTCCAGTAAGGGTCATCCATGAGCTGCTGGCGGATATCTACCAGCATCCTCCATAGGCTGCCTGGATCACCTCCTGTACATCCTTCTTCACTGACCTTGGTGTGTGCACAGGTGTTCCTCTCACAGCTTCTCATTCCTCTCTGCCCCAATGATTGATTTTTCTTCCCCTCCCCCACTCCCTTGCTGCCCATTTTACCTCTGTTATCCCAGAGGCACTACCACTGTCACTGATGGGCTCAGCCTTGGCCAACGGCAGGTCCATTTTGGAGCTGCCTGGCGTTGGCTCTATCAGACATGGGGTAAGCTTCCAGCAGCCTCTCACTGAAGCCACCCCTATAGCCCTCACCTCCACACTATCACACCCTTGCCATGCACACCCAATACAATAATTCTTTAAAAACCTCTAACCTCGACCACAACTGATGAGGTGTGTTTGATGCTGTAGCAGGCCCCTTGCCTTCTATTTTGAGGAAAACCCTATAGATTTGGACATATGCCTACTTACATTCTTCTTGGTTACTCTTTGTGTCTTATGGAGCACAGAAGCATGGTAAAAGCATCATTGTTGGAACAATGATAAAGCTTTTATCAATATAAGTTGAATTTGCAGTGTAATCTGTATACTATACTGATTTTTATTATAATGGAGAATTATCCACTGTCAGGGAAACGATGGTACTTAATGAATACACTGTGATGGCTTTCACTGTTTTCAGTGATTTCTTAGATTTTTAGTGATGTAGGTGATTCCTCTATGAGGGAAGTGTCAGGGATGTAGCACAGGACTTTTATTATAGGACACTGAGTAACGGTGTGTAGAAGCATGGAAGATCATGTACAATTGTTGTGTGGTTTTGGTATGCTTCCAGGAGTATTTTATTTGTATAATCTATGCCAGATAATTTGTCTATAGGCAAGAGGAAGACAACAACTTTACTACCTAGATGTGGTGTTTATTTGAGAAAATTTGGGGCACCTGTCCCAGCTCTGTCCCCTCCCAGCTTCCTGGGTGACCCTACCTTCTCATTAGCACAACAACATGAACAACTGAAAAGTCCTTGACTGCTTGCAAGTACTAAAATCATCAGTGTGTTCCCAGCACTGCTCTCATCCTAACTACCATACACTAACTGCTAGAAAGAAAATTAACTCTATCCTAGTTGAAACCACTAGAGAATGTAAAAAAAGAGTTAAGTGGATAGAGAAACAGTTTAGTAGGAGGGTGTGATGGAAGGAATGAAATTAAACAACAGATGGAGGATGTCCTTCAATGCTGCCCATCTCTCCCCATCTTCACCCTGTTCCAGTATGGGCTTCTTCTTTCAACATGCATTTACTCAGACCTCAGCACACTTCCTGATGGTTGTGGGAGGGGGCATCCTTGGTAGACGTGGTTGTGTTGGGTTGATGGTTGGACTTGATGCTCTTAGAGGTCTTTTCCAATCTTAAAGATTCTGTGATTCTTCCACACATGTTTTCTGGTTACAGACCCAATAGTGCAGACTTGATGCTTGTTTGTACTTTTGCTTACCTCTTGGATAAATTACCTCAGCTTCTGGTTGGAGCCTTCTGTGATGTTACCAAGCATTTTCTTTCTTTTTTCCCTCAAGCTCCTCATATTTTAAGCACGTGGTGGTGGCATTTAAATGAAAAAACACCTCAGGTGCAGACTTGAAGACAAAATTGCAAGCATCTGTGGTTTATTGTTCAATTAACAGGCAAACAGACAGAGAAGTACTAGAAGCTAATATTGTTTAATTTCCTGTGGTGTGTGACTGCTGAGGGTGAGAAAAATATTGTTTACAATAAAGATACTGTTGTAAACTACATGACAAGGTCACAGTATATTTGCGATAATGAATTTAATGCTCTATCACACTAGATATTGGCTGATTGGCTGATCCAGCAGCAGTGTCATCCAACACCATCCCAACACTCTGCTTATGCACTATGACAAGATTTGAGCCCCATGCTCCCAATCTTCCAAATATAATTGACATCCTGTGTTCCACAGGTTCCTGTTGTTCTGTGCTTCAAAGATGCTTTGATCTAGATGCAGCTGCTTGGTTAACAGGACACCAGCTGTGTTTTCCTCCTGCATCTTCTATCAGCAGCACATTTCGATGAGCATACTTGGATGAGATGTACCAAGCAGATGAATGTGACTCAGGTAATAAAGGGCTCTGTAGAGTGTGCTTCCTGGTAAGATACCAAGTGAAATGGTAAAACTTGGTGCATATTAAGTAGATCTAAATTAGATCTTCAGAAGTGCTATTTTAGGGTTATTTCTGCTAATGTGTGAGGTTCTTTTAGTATTGAAATAAAAAAGGCCCCATTTGGACTTGAATAAATAAACAAACCAACAAATAAATAAAAACATATAGATTATTCCTTTGTTCTATTTTGTACAAGCGTTCTTGGCAGCCTTGGGTCAGCCTGGAGGTACTTGCAGTTAAATACAATTGCTACTGGAGCAGTTTCCAGGTCAGTTTTGTCCACAAAACCATCTAGATTGCATGGTCCAAAACCTTCAGGGTGAAAAGCTGTGAAGACAATTGGGAGACAACCTTAATACCTGCCTCTCAGTGATGATAAATTAGTCTTTTCAAAAGATCCAGAATTGAAAAGCACTTCACAAGTGCCAGGCTTTCATGCTAAAATTTACTGTGGCTAAAGCAGATGCACCTGATCATATGGATTTATTTTCAATCTTTCCTGACTGAAATGGGTGGAATCTCTGAGGAGCAGAGTCACTGTTAAGGGAGAAATCTTTCCCAACTTTGATTACTTTGAAAAGCTCATCTTCTGATGGTGGGAAAACAAAACCTAATTTAAAGCCTAGATACTTATGGGCTTTGAATACTGCTGCTAATACTCAAATATTTTGCAAATTAGGCCCTGATTATCTCATTTTCCACAGGAAAACATTCAATTTTAATTATTCAGCTGAACATGAAAGTATGTCTAGCTCGAAGCAACCAGACAGTCTGAAACTCTGATTAGCCACCCAAGCATAAGCATTTTGCAGCTTTGATTACTCATCTAGTTATGAAGAGTTTCTAGTTCTAGTATGGAAATATGATATTTTGCAGCAAAATTAAGGCAAAACTATGATTGGAAAATAACAGAGATGAAGGCTTATTTCCCCTTCTCGAGAGAACTGATGTAGTCTGGCACATTTGGTGCTACATCATGGAGAATTAAATATACTGACTCTGTTTTTGACAAAAGCCACAGTAGTTTTTGATGTAGGAGATTCACCTGTTGAGGTTGAATTGATTACAGGCAATCTCACCGTAAATCTAAAAGGTCTAGTTCTCCTCAGGAGGAGGAGGGAGACAAATGGAGAGTGAAGTTGAGCCCAGGAAGAAGGGAGGGGTGTGGAGAGATGTTTTAAGATTTAGGTTTATTTCTCATTACTCTACTCTGATTTGATTGATTATGAACTAAAATAATTTCCCCAAGTTGAGTCTTTTTTGCCCAAGACGGTAATTGGTGAGTGATCTCTCCCTGTCCTCATATCGACCCATGAGCCTTTCGTTGCATTTTCTCTCCCCTGCCCAGCTGAGAATGGACAATCAGAGTGTGGCTTTTGGGGACACCTTTTATAACCTTTTATAATCAACTTAATTTGTGTTTGAGTCAATGTCAGTTGCAGTTATCAAACCCAGCATCTTCTCAGCTTTGAAAATTGATCTGATGTACAAAGCAGCCCAAATCCCCTTCAGGAAGACCACACATTATTAGTATCTCATGAAAGTGAGCTGTCATTCACAGTGGATAGTTCGACTCTCCATAATATATTTTCTCTTGTTTCTTGTGTACTTAAATGGTTATCAAATTAATTGACAATTCTGACATTTAACAGTATTATAATTGGCATCTTAATTTACACCCAGGGAAAAGGGTAGGTGTTTGCACTTTGAAGCTGCTGGTTCTTTCTGTCTGAAAAGCCAGACGAACACTGATGCCATTATAATGAAGAAATGTGTTCCTCAAAACTTGAAAAGTCAGGGCTGATTTTTGCTTCTATAAAACCTCATGTGTCAGAGAGAAATTGAGATGTGTCTGGAGCTCCTTGATAGCTCTTCATATTGCCAACAGGATATAATCCTCTACCACTGGTGTAGTTGACTGTTTCCATCTCCTCTAATTTTAAATTGACTAAACTGCAGAAATCCTTTGCCATTTCCAAAAGTCAGTCCTTCTTCATGAAGTTCTAATGGGCCTGCTTGGACCTCTCAGCTTCTCCATCCTGGGATACAGCAGGGAAATATGAGCAGCTCCACATACCAGGCCCCTAGTCCAGCAGAAACATGCAGGTGGATCACAGGATGCCCCATCTGAGTCTTCATCAGGAGTAAGGTTGACACCATTAGGCTGTGTCTTCTTTGGAAGCTGAGCTTCTCAGAGACCCTCATTGCTGCAAGGCAAGTCTCACAGCCACACAGCACTTCAGTGTCTCTGCTGCCTGGCTCCATGTACTGGAACCACCTCATCAGCTGTGGATGACTGTAAACCACCACAGCTAGGAAAAATTCAACTATCTTGAGGAGGGTAGGCAAGAAAGTTGAACTGAATGAATTCCATACATAATATGTAAGCCTTGATATAGCATTATTGCATCTCCAGGGCTTGCAGTTCCAGAAAGCGACTGTTTCAAATGAGTGACATGCTCTTTATATTCACAGCAAAATACTTAAGAAAGCACTAACATTAGTGCTAACAGGTCTTTACCCACAGCAGCTTTCAGTGAGCACTGAAACTGCCACGCAGAATCAGAGTTGAGAAATAAAACACTTTTTTCAAGGTGCCTGTGAGGTGTGCATAGCATACAGATGTAATGTGAAGCACACAATGTCCCCTTCCTTGCTATTGTCACAAAGCACAGAACTACTGCCAGTATGCAGCGTCTTTCCTCACTCATGTGGCCCACATCTTACTACTCACCGGGAGTTTATAGTAGTTGAGTAATGCTTTTAGGTCCTGAGCCCACAGCCACCTACTGCTGGGCCTACATCTCTACATGTTCACTCCTACATCTCTTTAGTTGTCTGGGAGAATTTGCCACTGCACTTGAAGGCGAGTACAGGACCTGACACAGCAGATGGTAATGGCACCTCTAAATTTTCCATTAATTTTGATATTTTACATTTTCGAGATGCTAAAAAGGTGTTACTTGAAGAGAGCAATTTCTCAGCTGTCAAGATGTTTTCTTTAGAGGACATCTCCTTTTATCTGCTGTGAAAGCTTGCAACAGTAACAACCTGTGTATAATCAGGGGTGCTCCTTGACCAGTCCTCATGCTGAGCTATTGAAGAAGCAGAGGAAACTGAAGGGAGGGAAAGGGTGCTGGTAGTGGTGCATGTTGTGCTGGACTGCTGCCTTGAAGGCCCTGGGGAACTAGGCCCAGTGATTTGTTTTCTCAGCAGTTTGTAAGTTCTGAACCATGTTATTGATATAAAATTCAGATTAAAAAATATTTCATATCAAACTTTATCCTCCACTTTCATGTGGCGTTATGCAAGGCAACACAAGTTCAAGTTCAAGGTTTCCTTTGCCCCAACCCCCTGCATTTCTGAAACTGCTCAAAACACAAGTGATATGCCACACAAACCTTTCACTGCTTGCTTTCACTTCCACCACCGGATAGATCAACTACAGGAATAATTGTTCTGGGCATAACTAATTAATGCTGCATCTTTCAACCAAGTTCTGAAACAGAAAATTCCAAACCAATTTTTGATCTCTTTCTGTTTATTGATGGAATTGATAACAGATGTAGAAGCAGAAGGTGTTTTTGCCTTGCCCTTCCCTTCCTGATTATTAAAGTATGCCTCTAATTTACAATTAATTTCAATTAATTTTGAATTAATTCCATAAAATGAGGGACTATGAAAAATGGCATTCTGAAGATTGTAGCAATTGGGTTAGATTGATACAGCTCCTGGTCAGGCTGGCAGGGAATGATGCATGTGACATTGTCTCTTCTTGTCACAAAAATCAGATTTTAAATCCCTTAGTCATTTGGGAAAAGATGACACTGTAACACACCACTTTGACCTTTACAGTGGTTTATAATTTAATTAGAGAGAAAATTCCCCCACCACCACCTCCCCCCCCCCCAGTACTTTTTTACAGACTTGTTACCTGGGGAAAATAAGCAGCAGGAGTAACTGTATTTCTATTACTCCTTTCCCAAAGGAGTTTTGCAAAGTTTGAGTACTCAAACCTCATAAAGACACAGTCTCTGCTAATTAACATCACGTGTTGGTCAGCCATATGCTTTGCAATTCATACCTTAGCCTGCTCCTGCTACATTATTGGGGAAACAACAAATAAACAACTCAAGAAAAGAAGTGAAATAAACCCCGGGACATACAAAATACTCTACACAGCCTCTGTAAGTATTTGAAACTCCTGAAAATGAGTGTACAAACTGGGAGAAATTGTCTGTTGGATATTCTCTAAAGGGATTAAGACTAAAAATTTTAACTGGAAGAATTTCTGTGCAAATAAATTCCCTCCTCTGACATCAAGAAAGTCCTCTGAGAAGTTGATTTCTTCAGTATCTCTTCAGGACAGGGCTCTCCCCGCTCTCTCTTGCCCAGGGGACCTGTGGTGATGCTGTGGAGGCAGCCTGTGTCCTGTGGCATGGGGTTAAGAGACCCAGGGGCAGCCTGGCCACTGCAGCCTCTCTTGTGCTGTCAGCTCCAAATCAGGTTGGAAAGCAGCAGATGCAAGCTGCCTACATGTCTGGTTATGAATGCATCACGGGCACAGCTCCAGCCTCTCTGTGCCTCAGTTTCCCATCTCAGAAGAGTGCTATGACAATGAGTGCTGCAAAGACCAGAAACTGCTTGGAGACCAAAATATAAACCACCAGAGAGATAAGTGGCACTCATGGAAATAAATGTTCAATGACATTTTTTGCATGGATGTTTCCATAACGACTCGCTGATTCTTATTAGCTTAGTGGTAGGGAGCACATGCTGTGGACACTGCCCCTGCAACGTCCGTACTGAAGACAAAATCAAGAAGATAATGTCTTTCAGACAATGGGGCATAAGATTTACCTGTGATATCTACCCATGAAGTGTAAGACTTGATCAAAACTAGTCTCTTCCTTAAAGCAGCAGTTTCACAAAGGAGCAGTGGTCCGGAGAGCAGAAGGGACACTTGTCTTGTGGGGACTTGTGCTGGTTCTTGTGTGCTCTAAGACTTGCACCATGAACCAGAGTCAGGAATAAAACTTTAACTCCCTCCCGGCCCCAAGCTGTCAGTGGGATCTGCAGCCTGAACAGCAGAGTTAGGGGATAACTAATGGTCTAGGGCACAAGGGAAGGGATGCGTTGGATAGCATCCTTAGGGAGGGGGAAAGGAAAAATCCTTCTGACAACAGGCTGAAGGATAAAAACATCTTCACTCTGAAGTCTGGATATTTAATCCCTGCTGTAGAGCTCAGAGGTTACTTCTTTTATGGGTGTTGATCTGTGTGGATTGAACCCACTGTTAATGATCATAGGTTTTAGTGGTCAGACTTACAAGATGCACATTATAAATTTGCATTTAACTGCCTTGCTGATGACAGTTCTACATGCCCAGTCTGTTCAGTTGGGTTTACTGATAGATGTTACTTCAAAGAGTGTATTTTCAGTTGTGAAATAGAAGGAATTAAAGTAACTTATTTTCCATTAGAAATGTTATTTGATGCAGTGTATTATTTCCCACTGTATATCTAATGCATTCATACACACTTACTGCTCTTAGCACAGTCCTGGAGATAAGATTTCTGTAATACTTAAAGAAGTCCAGCTTTTTTTGCTAGAACCATCATCAGAAAAATCTGACTCCTGACAGCTGTCATTCAGTAGGAAGAGAAAATTCATCCAGTGTCTTCTCACATGGTGACAGTTGTCCCCAGAATGAGATTGGTGTTTTCAAGCCATCATGCTTGAAAAGTCTGTAAAGTCCTGTTAGTGGGGTGAGAACAGAAAATAACCCTCTATACCCAATTTAGGCATACTTTTCCACATAAGATGGAGTTTTCTCCCTCTCATCTCTTGTTTGCTGTAGGCACCTCATGAATGATGCTCTAATTTCTGGTAGCCGCACAACCCCTCTTTTATCCAGGTACACTGCAGCGGGCTCATGGCAAGAGGCATGGGGGGTGGGAGGAGGGGCGAAATGTTCTCTGCCAAGGGTCTGTCTCCATGGAGGCAGCAGTGATGCTGAAGGGAAGGCCTCTGCCTCAGAGGCCACAGTCTCAAGAGGTGGTGCTTGTGGTCAGGATGGAGTTCTGCTGTCGTTTTCTCAGCAGTGACTGGGACACCAGTGGTAGGCTTTTGTTCAGGAGGCAGCAACTGGAGTTGTGAGCTTTACCTATGGGATGCAAAGGGGAGTAGATCCATCTCACTGGGGGATTCCTGTATGAGCTGATTTCTCTTTCCATTGTAGATTATTGTAAATTAGATCCAAGGAAGAAATTCTTCCCTGTGAGAGTGGTGAGGTCCTGGTACAGGCTGTCCAGAGAAGCTGTGGCTGCCCCCTTCCTGGCAATGTCTAAGGCCAGGTTGACTGGGGCTTTGGGCAGCTTGGTCTGGTGGAAGGTATCTCTGCCCATGGCAGGGGTGTGGAACTGGATGGGTTTTGAGATCCCTGCCAACCCAAATCAGTCTGTGGTTTTATGCTTACAACCTGAATCTTTATAGCTACCTTGGTCCACAGAGTTGTTATTTACATATAAGTTCTTATTTAAAAAGAATTTTGCAATTCATTAGCGAATACTGTTCTGCAAAGCTTTTCAGCAGATAACATATGCTTGTGTTTGATGAATTCACTGATATGAAGAATTTTGATAGCACTTCAGCACAAACTTGGAATCTTTGAGAAATGCACTACAAAGCTGTAATTAACTACTGGCGTAATTATATGGCATTTAACCCTTCTATACTGTTGTGGGGTTTTTTTAAACCATGTTCAATTGGTCTTCTTTCTCTGCATTGTATTGCATGTTTCTCTTGCTTTTTATTAGCTTCTGGTGAATACCACGATCTGCAAACAATATAAAACATGTATTCTATGAAAAATATAATACGTTAGAGTAAAGCTTATTTTTGTTTTCTCCTTTATCATAGCAGCATAATATTTTTTAGGGAGAAGTGATCTTTTATTAGACCGTCTAAAAGCATTCAAGAAAGCAAACAAGCTTTCTAGTACACAACCCAAATTTCAGGTATGAATGTGAAGGGCCAAACTGCAGGCAGAGGACAACTGCTATGAGCTTAACCTCACTGTGAAGACTGGGTAGAAAGGTGAATTACTACTTCTGGATGAGAGGAGACTACTAATGAACGAAGGATAGCAAAGTCATTCAGTTCCTGCGAGGCAGAGTGGCTGTGCCTGCACCTTCACTCACACTATAGCATCATCTCCTCACAGTGTCAGATCCAACAGGCACCGCATGGTCTGTATCACAGAAATTCTCTTATCCACACCAAGAAGGTGGCAGCACCCAAAATCTTTATTGGGAATCCTGCTAGGCCAGGCTCACGTCCTGTCCTTTGCCTGCGGCAGCATCGCTTGCTGTGGGGCTGGGCAGGCTCCGGAGCCTGTACAATAGCTTAACAGCATCAATGGCAGCAGAACAGCACCCATGCTGAGCTGCTGCTTAAGTCACTACATGCAATTATCACCTGCAGAACAGTTATCCTAAGTACCAAAACATTTAATTTAAGAATTCAAAATAAAAAGTAGTCTACTCAACTTCAGTCTTACACTCCACAATGTCATGCCACTGGGGAAATAAAAAAACCTGGAGTTTGCACTTTAGAAAAATATAGTCTTGAGATCTGAACTCATTCCACGCTCCCTTATGTTTTCAGTACATCAGACACAGAAGTCTCTTTCAAGTAGCTTGTTTCATCCTATTTTAGTGTTACAGCAACAGCTTTTGAAGTTTCTTTGATGTGCAACTTGTTACTAGGCATGACCTCCAAATAATGAAACTAACCCATTCTCCCTGCACTAGACACTGCCACCTGCCTCTCCCACCAGCCGTTGTATGCTCTTGCAGTGTTGTTAACTCTTCTCATTGTTCTGCATATATAAAGTAGGCTTCCTTATTACATCATAAGATTTCCTGTTAACATTACAAAGAGTCAGTTTTTTAAGAGGTTTCCACACAACACAGTCGTCTTTTCCCATTTAATTTCTAAACGTGCCCCTTAAGTGCACTGAATAACTCATTGACTCTTTGTAGTTTCTGCTCCCCATTGTCCTGAATGTCCAAAGACAGTACATCCTGACTTTCAAGAAATCATAAATCTTTCTGCAATTTCCCTCCAATTGTGCTTTGCTGTATTTTGAATATAAATCAATGGTATGTGGGATCGGTCTATTATGCCAAATTGCTGCCTGTAGTTGCTCTAGACACTGGTTCTATGAAAATAATTTTCATTATTTTCCAGAACTTGAAAGAAAAAGCTGTTTGTGGGAAAGAGATTTGTTTCAGTGTTATAAGACCTTTTTGTGCTGGGGCGCTGGTAGGACACCTGCATCATTATGTTCTCAAATTGACAGGAATTCAGAGTTTTTCAATCATAGACAGGGAGATCTTTCACCTCACAAACACTTGTTGGATGGATGCCACTTATTTTAGACTCCACCTATTTTCTGTACCTTTTTTAAGGGGAAAGCTACAAGCCAAGTAAAACTTTTGGGTAAAAAAATCTCTTCTTATAATCTTACTTTCATGATCCTTTATTTGGATATATCCAAGCTATAGGATAAAAATTTTAGCAATGAGGAGCATTCATTTACCCTACAGTAAATAGAAGTGTATACTATGAGATTATTATTTTTTTTTCCATGGTTTCTTACATTCTGCCTGCTTGCTCCATGCTTTGGCCTTGGCAGACTGAAAGCTCTGAGAGTTTTTTGTTTGGCCCATTTGGATACAAAACATGTGCAGAGCAGACATATCTTGCTGCCCAGTGGAACACCATGCACTCCATGCATGTCCAGCTTTCCATCCATCGATACCCCCAAGTCCTTTTTGCAGGACTGCTCTCTTTCACATCATCCCCCAGCCTGGATTGGTAACGAGGATTGTCCCAACCCAAGTGCAGGACTTTGCACTTGTCCCTGTTCATGAGGTTTGCACGGGCCCACCTGCCAAGGAGGTGTTTTATCTTTTATTTTGTTTTATGCTGTCCAATGCAAACTGCATCAATAATCCTTGTAGCAGGGACAAGGATTTATGTGAATCCCTTCCTGCTTAAGCACTGTAACTTCTAGACTACTGGTAAACTGTTCTCTGTTCAGGAAACACAGTTTGCTTTTTTATGGTGCCCATTCCCCTACATAGGACAAAGGATCTTGTTACATTATATGTCTGTTGACAAGGTCAGCAAGGCAAAAAATATGTATTCAAGCGCTTGGTAAAAATGCAAAGTTGCAGTATAATCTTGCTTGGCATTTTATTAGAGTAGCAACAAAAATCCATCACAAATTAATCTCTATAGTGGCACACATAAAAGAATTACAAAATACTTCTTTTGAACAAAAATTATTCCTCATTTTTAGAAGGACTACGTTTATCAGCAGAACATTTCTTTAAATAATTTCACAATCATATCAATGAACAAATTTATCGACAACATGCAAGGACAGACGGAGATCTGGATTACTCTGGGTAGGTGTGAAAGACATTTCCAGAATTCAGCCCCAAAACTAAGGAATTCTGAAGTCCTAGTCCCTTCAGCTGAACCAGTTCACTGGTGGTTGCTGTTTCACTATATCCCAGTAGTAAGGAAAGAATCAGGAGAAAGCAATCTCTTATTGAAAAGAAAAAAAGATAGCAAAGAAAGAGTTCTGTCTGAAGAAGAGAGAAGAAAATACTGCAAGTTAATTTCAAAATTTCACTGCAGTTGGGAACAAATAAAACAACTATA
Source organism: Gallinula chloropus (assembly GCF_964237585.1). Classification (NCBI taxonomy): domain Eukaryota; kingdom Metazoa; phylum Chordata; class Aves; order Gruiformes; family Rallidae; genus Gallinula; species Gallinula chloropus. The sequence continues at coordinate 19,763,131 of NC_140086.1, forward strand.
TACAGTAGAACTCATACAATTGTGGAGATATATAAAAGCATATGTGGCATTGTTGAAAGAAGAGGTTAGCTCTGCACACTCTCGAAATGATGTGAGGGTTTTTCCATGGTGCCAATACTCAGATACTTTTGGGGGTTTTTTTGTTGGTTTTTGGGTTTTTTTTTAAATAGCATTCAAAAAACCCCAGAAGAAATATTTGCCTATCTGCACAGGCCAAGTGACTGATCTGGTCATTCGCAGTCGCACAGAGCTACAGCAGCTGCTCCTGAAATAGGATCAGTCCTTCAGTCAGTTATGTTGTGTAATTATTTTTTTAAGGGAAGATAGTGAGAGCTTTATCACTCCCCTTGTGCTATGCACTTCCACAGGAACTTCATAAGCCCCTTCACAAGACATTGAGCGGCTCTGGCCTCAACTCTGATGTCAAAGACATCATGCACTGGTTTGAACCATGGAGTGTTTAAAACACACCTAACATTTCTTAACGGCACAATTTACCAGCACTGAAGCTTCCACCATCTCAGTATTTCACATGGGAAGCAGTGTAGCTCCAGAAGCCAGATGCTACAGCAGCATCTCTTCTGTTACATGCTGGGTAAAGTTACAAACAAAAATGCAGTAGGAACACAACCTTTTACGTCAAAGCCAATAAATGAGGATACAGACAGATATGGATTTCCATATTGCTACCAGTCAGACAAATCTTTTGAACTAAATACTGCAAACAAATTTGTTGTCCACAAATTAAGTATAGAAAGATAAATAGTTATATTACTGCAGTCACTAGTTAGTGTACAGTCACTTCACCTTCTAAAGAAGTTAACTACATTATTAATAAACTTAACATCACACAATATTTTTTTTAAAACTCCGTGCATATATATATAATCTACAACATCTAGGTAGAAGAAAAAATGTTATTTGGTGCTAGAAACAGAAGGACAAGCAGAGAAATAGATCTATAATCACATTAGCACAATATCTACCAGTTTCATAGTGTTAGAAATCAGTATAAAATGAGCATGATGGATTTATGAATACCATTTATAAAGACATAGTCACAGAGTTAAAAATGACAGAGTTAAAAATGACAACTTAAATCTGCAAATTTAGGTATTGCATTAGTGCACACGACTTTGCATGCATAATCACTTCTGTTTGCGCAAATAAGTATCAGCATGAAGTGGTTCCTTTTCAGTTGTTACGCCAAGCGATGGTGCAGACAAAATCACCTCCAGAGATTTTAGCCCTTGATGAAACCTCACTAAGAAGATAGGTTTAAGTACCTCACCTGAGCATCTGAAAAAAAGACCTACAGAAAAACCAAACCAAAACAAAAACTATGGGAGCAGACGCTGAGAATGCAGAAAGTTAGTTTTTGAGCAAAAAGGCAAATAAAGGAGGGAATTTCCTTCTGCTATTGTCAGTCTATGAGTTGCAGCTCAGGTTATGCTCTGAAAAGGGTCAAGGTAGAAGTGTAAATTTGTGTTTCTGTTACTACACAAATACTTAGCTCAGTTTTTAGCCCAGATAGTTGTCCTTCAAACACTATAACCAGGTTTCTGTGACATGGACTTTATTTACCTGCTGCTTCTCCTGGAGGTCTGTTCGCTTTTTAAACAAGAAAAGGGCTTGGTTCAGGCACCTATTTGTAAACTTTGTGAGACAGGAGCTGGTCTGAAAGCACTGGATATATGCCAAACTGTTGAAAGTATTTGAAAAGATGTCCACATGCCGGCTCCACCAGCAGCTGCCTCCACTCTTCCTCGAGTATGGACCCGGGGATCCACTCTGATTAGCTGTGAGTGGTGCTGGCTGACTGCACTCAATGACTGCTCAGTCAGATACAAGAATTGCTTTCACTTTGAATGTGTGTCTTGGGCAAGTAACTACAAATGCATGTGCAAGATATTCCACATAAATTAATTTAACTGTGACAGTTGCTTTGGAAGAAATTTTATGCAGGTTGTGGTACCTCTCCTTGACTTCCCCTTATGGTGGCATACCGAGTAGTAAAATGCCTTCACACAGTAATATCACATCAAGCTGAAAGGTTAGTTCAAAGTGTATGTCACTGTTGTACTATTTTCCGTGGGAGATAAGGTTGCTAGGCACTCATAGAATAACATTGGTATTCATAGAACCACAGAATGCTTTGGGCTGGAAAGGACCTCAAAGACCATCTAGTTCCAACCCCCTGCCATGGGCAGGGATGCCCCGTCCAACCTGACCTTGAATGCTGCCAGGGAGGGGGCATCCATAGCTTCTCTGGGCAGCCTGTGCCAGGGCCTCACCACCCTCACAGGGAAAAATTTCTTCCTTTTATCTAATCTAAATCTGCCTTTTTTTAGTTTAAACCCACTACCCCTTGTGCTACCACTACATGCCTTTGTAACCAATTCCTCTCCACCTTTCCTGTAGACCCCTTTCGGTACTAGAAGGCTGCTCCCTGGAGCCTTCTCTCCTCCAGGCTGAACATGCCCAACTCTCTGCCTGTCCTCATAGGGGAGGTGCTGCAGTCCTCTGGTCATCTCTGATTGTTTTCTCTTTTGACTCTTGAACCTTGATCAGCTTTGCCTACTTGCCTGCCTTGGGAGTTACTTTGTAATTTCATTTTTTTTCTTATTATTTTGAAAGCAGCAAAGAGTCCAGACATCACCCTTCTGGTTGTGTGGACCCCCATGCAAAATACTCACAAAACATTGCAACACAGTCTGTTCAGGTTCAGCTACTGACTATGCTCCAGCCAAAGCTCTGCCAGCTCCTGTGCTTCACAGGAGAGACTTCAGCATACAGCCTGCACCTGGCACAGCATCCTGCCTGGGTTTTACACTGGTTCCCTGTAATGTGAGGTAAGGGTCTCAAGAGGGAGGATAGCCCCATGATCTTGCTCCTTCTGCTTGTGAAAATGAACAGGCAAGTACTGATGGAAATAAAAGATAGAGAGGGCTTTCTGGAGTAAATTTTCTAGTTAAAAATCTCTCAGTGCTGGCTCTTTCTGTGCCCTGCCATCACTCTGCTGACCTAGAAAGTACCTGGGGAGCTCTGCAAGGTTAAAAAGGATGTCAAAGCAAGGATGCAGATGGAGCAGGGCTCCTCCTTGCCATTTAAAGAGCATTCAATGGAAGGTTTTGGTTGCAGCAGACATGGGTTCACATTTAAATGTAAGTCTAACAGGTATTTGAGTATTTTTAGTTCTCTTTAAGTTTGCAGACATGGTTGAATGTAAGTGAATCTGGTTTGAATTGGGGAAGCGGCTGTATATGCCAAGAAGAACTGGATAAGAAATCCTTACTGTGCTAGTTAGGCTGCCTCTCTTATCCCACACTGGATAGGATTGTTACTAGAACAATTAGGTTTTTCACCACTTCTTAAACTTCACATGTGAAAGTTGTGCAAAACGTTCATAACAAACAAGAACATGTCTGCTCTTCCCCAGCTTCTGTTACTGCTACACCAGGATGGAAAAATGTATTGCTGGTGAGAACACGAGCTAGTCTAGAGAACACCAAAGTGATCCACTGAGTTCAGACCATGGTTGGGGAGTGGGAAAATTGTGGCCTTGGGCTGCCAGTGTGGAGAAGAGCATTCTGTGCTGGAAAACGAGGAGCCATGGTGACTTCTTGCAGGGAACAGGGATGAGCAGTGGAGATCGGTGAACTCAGCTGCAGGCAGAGCAAGCAGGGTGAGTACAGCCTAAGAACTGATCTTTTGTAATATATATATTTTTTTAATCTCCAGCTCCAGATTATCAAATCCTGTGAAAGATCATAATGTAAACATTACAATGAACTAGAGAAATTAAGAACAGGTAGCAATGCTTTCATAGTATTTTCTATTTCCAGACAGATATACAGCCAATTAATATCTCCATTTCTTTTTTATTTATTTCCTGAAGTATCCTGATGGATAGCCTTTGAGAGAGAAAATGAAGAAAAATTTACATTTTTCACTAAATTTTCCAGTTTTCTCTAAACATCATCTGTACTGAAACTATAAACCTCCTGTAGTGGTCTGAGACACAATTAGTATTGAACCAAGAAAAAATTAACTATTGAAAGCTTGTCCTCTTCATTACCTGTCAAGTGCAGACAGGATTTAGTATTAACTGAGAGTTACATTTAAAGTTGTGTATCTCTAAACTACCTTGCTGAAAAATGTAAGGGGTTTTTTTAAGCCTCCTACTGGCTTTTAAATTTCTTGATTCCCTGTGAATTTATTGAATAGTCTTCCTATTTCGTGCTGTTTGAGGTAAAAAAAAAAAAAAAGGCTTTGTGGTCTTTGCCATCAGGTATCTGCTGGTTAAAGTGTGTGATGATGCCTGCAAATGCTGCTGTGGGATGAGGGAGTCAATGGCAGATAATGACTGTAATCGGCAGCAGTTCTGGCTGATGTCTCGCTGGTACTGCACGGTGGGAGTGCTCTGGGGACAGGCAGCAGCCATGCAGGAGGGCAGCTCCCTGCTTCGCCTCTTGCCTTCACTGGGAGCATCATCCACTGCCCTGCCCTGTGTCCGTGGAGGTGTCCTGGGCAGCCTTGCAAGCACAGACCACTCTTTGGCCAATACATGAGATGAAGGATTTGGGTATCCCACTGAAGCAGCTCACCTAGTTAAACTTACATTGTGTTCAGTGCTTCGTTAAGTTAGATGCAGTAGTATATTCTTTTGCTCCTCAATAGGCTGCTTTTCCTTGTAGGATGCAGATGGGTGTGTAGAGGTATGTGGTAACTCCTGCAATTCTGTGAGCAGAAAAGTCTTTACATTTCATACAGGTAGGTGGGAACAGAGCATCCAAAGGTTTTGTATGACTGCATACTCAGCACAAGGTGGGCTTCAGGCCTGAAAGTTAGGAGAGAACAGAAACAGAGAAAGAAATATTTTTCATTTGCATATCATCTGCAAAAGGAAATGAAGATTAAGTCACTGTGGATCTTTTATATATTATAAGATCTAAGGTATACAGGCTTATGTACATCATTTAGGTAGTATTATGCAACAAGCATTGTGAAAACAAGACAGTTGGGTTAGAAAGTTGTGCTACACACAGGGATGATGCAGGTAGCATGGAAAAGGATCCGGCTTTCAGCACACAGGACCAGAGTGCTGGCATGAGGGAGATCCATGTCTGCTCTTCATTCCAGCTGTGTGGTGTCATTGGGATAGGTAACCCCAGGCTGGACCCAGGGAGTAAGGCACAGGAAAATGTCCCCTTGCTTTGTTGCCAGCAGCCAGAGCAAGCCAAAGAGGAATCACTGAGCTCAGACACCAATGCCCACCCTCCTGCCAGATATGTATGTGATACTCCTCAGGGAGCAAGGCTTAACTTACTTGTTCTTCTCATCCTTTGCCATACTCCAGATCCAACCAGCCACGTCATGCTGGGCATAAGACCCTTTGAAAACATCACTTTCCAGAGCTGGGAAGTTCTCCCCCCACCCACCATGCAGTGATCTTGCCCTTTTTTGGTGGTGCATCATCTGTCACCACCAGCTTTCCCTGGTCCTTCACTGTGCTGCCCCAGCTGTAAGCTATCCCATCACAGCCCCCTGCCCGTGATCATGCTCTGTTTCATGGGGACTGCACACCAAACATTGCAGTGTATTAACTGTTACCTCAGATGACAAACACCTGTCACCAAGGGACAATTTTGCAGAGGACAGATAGGTATTGGTGACGGTAATATCTTCCAGTTCAGTGCTGAAGTGATCGGACTCTTTGATGACATTATAATTTAGGGCCACGCTGTAGCTGGCTGGTTTCTTGTCCCGTTTCTTCTGGCAGTTGCAGAGTTTCCGGAATGCTGCTCTGAATTTCTGGGACATGAGATTGTAAATTACAGGATTGATGGCACTGTTTAAATAAATACAGATTCTGCAAAATAGCAGGAACCAGTTTTCTTGGAAGGGAATGGAGAGAAAGGAATTCACCACCACCAGTGTGCGGTAGGGCATCCACAGAAATGCAAACAGCACTACCACCACAGCCAACATCTTGGTCACCTGGGGGAACACAGAGGTAGAGAAAGAAGGGCAGAAGGTTAGAACTCATCTTGGAATGTGCATTCTTACACCTATATGGCCAAAACAAAACTACATGCACTTCAGCTGGGAATTTCTGATCACTACTTGATTCAGAAGGATTTTCTCGTGTAAAAAGAACAAAAGAAACCTAGCTCCACATTTCTCCTAGTTTTTATTAAATGCTTCTTTCTAGGTGACATCCCATTGTTATAGACCTGAGAATTTTCAGCTTCTCAAACTGGAAGGAGGTCTTGGATCAAATGGGGAAAGAAAAGGGGTCTAAAGCCATTTTTTTTTCAACCACATTAGATCTCCTCCTTTAGACTAGTATAGGCTGTAGAGTAATTGAACCTGAAACATATTTAAATTATCTGCTTTAACAGCCACACTAAAAAATTTCCAAAAGCCAAAGGTAATAAAATAAGGAGGAAGAGTAGTTTCTATTCCTCAAATCCTCAGTGTTTAATTGGATCTTCATTATTTGACTCTTACTCTGAAATATCAATTAAACTTTAGAGACAGGGAAAAAAGGGATTATTGATAAAACTTGGTTATTAGAAGAACTTTCATCTATGGTGTAAATTTGTTTCAAATAAAGAAAAAAACCTTTGGGGATATCCAGGATAGCTGGAGTGAACAAGAAAGAATTAAACAATTAGGAAAAAAGGTTATTTTTCTTGTAAATAATTTAATTCCAGTACAAATGGTATTCCCTATTCTCTATATTACAGAAATTTTTAAAGGTGTTAATAAACAAGGTAAAAAGTACAGTGAGATATGGTGGTGTAGTTGAATGATGGAGCGGCCTCATGTAAGTCAGGGATGACTCGGTTAACTGAGTGTGCATGAACTGGAACACATGGGCCCTGATTTTGGTGAGCTACAACTTCTGCTTACCACTGTGGGGGTTTTTTACTGTTATTTGCCTTTCTCCTGGACTTGAAACTATTGTTGCCTATTGACAGACAGCTTTGAAGAACTTCTTTTAACCTGTGTTTTATTCCTTCATTCTGGGTACCTGAAGTTCTACTTCAGTGAAACAGCGACTCCTGTAACCGCAGGAAACATTCTGTCTGTATGGGTTATAATTTCATTGCCTCCAGGAAGGATAGATGTTGATTGATAGAGTTTTAGTTGTTTCCAGGGGGACAGAGAGATAACTACTAAAATCAATACATGCTAGTTTTGGAGTGGATTTTTGGTTTGAGTTTATAAGGGAGTATAGCTTTCTCTGGTCTTCTGATCAGATAGCTCAGCATATAGCAAGCCTGCAATCTCATTGCATAAGGGATGGATATACACATATAACCCAATTTGTTGCTTTTGTTATAGCTACTATGATAAAGAATGGCATTAAGAACAAAGTTACTCTACAACTTGATGTATCTTTATCTATCTTTAAGTGTACATATTCAAAGGCTACAATTTTATCCTATAATTCTCCTCTCTTTACCCTCACTTTTGATTTCTCTACAGTGTTCAGTAGAAGTAAAAAATGAGACTAAGAAATATTACTCCCCTTTTTGTCACTTGAGTGACACATTCCCTTATGGCTTCTGGCTGCTCTTCTTGTTTGCCGTGCACAAACAATAGACGTAATAGAGCAAAATGAAAACGCGAGTGTCTTGGGGAGCTGAAAGGATGATTTTCCCTTGTCTGTGAACCACTTCTAAAAGGACCGGCCCTGTGAACTGGCTGCAAAGAGAGGTGACCGAGTACTGACCCTCTCTGGGACCCAGGACTCCTCACCTGCTGCCTCTTCTCCCTCCAGCTCCAGCCTGTGCCTCCAACCCCAGCAAACCCATTCAACTGAGAATAATCACTCATCAGGGAAAACAATCCACATTTAAAGGACAAAAGTAACCATTTGTGGAGCTTGGGTTAACAATGGGACTGAGCCCAACTAACAGGTGTATTCAGCAGCTCAGGCATTCAGTGGGCGGCTGGATAATAGTCTACACAGGCATCAAAGTACTTCACTACCAGAAGCTCAGCGGGGGACTCTATTATCATACCTGCTGATCATTGGCAATTTACATTTCTTCTGAGCATGTCTTTAACAAACAATTGCTCAGAGAATAACTTACACTACTGCAGCTGTCGGTCTGAAACCTGGGTTGAACTGGAAATGAATTGATCTTACTGTCAGGAAGGGATATTTTAGTCCCACAATTAATACTTTGCAGCAATAAAAAAAAAAAGGCTGTTGCTCTCTGCGGCTACCTGCAAGGCGGTTGCAGAGATGTCGGGATTAGTCTCTTCTCTCGGGTGCCATGCGATAGGATGAGAGGTTATGGCGTGAAATTGCACCAGAAGAGATTTAGGTTAGATATCAGGAAGAATTTGTTTACTGAAATGGTTGTCAGGCATTGGAACAGGCTGCCCAGGGAGGCGGTGGAGTCACCATCCCTGGAGGTATTTAAAAGGTGTGTAGATGAAGTTCTTAAGGACATGATCTAGAGGTGGACTAGGCAGGGTTTGGGCTGTGTTTGGACTCGATGATCTTAAGAGCCTCTTCTAACCTAGGCAATTCTATGATTCTATGATTCTGTGACTCTATGATTGAAGTGACTGTGTCCTATATGCCTCAAAGACATATATGTATGTAGTGTGCAAACTATTAGCTGAATTTATGTATACTGGCAGCTTGATGTGCATTGTCTTTCTTTCTAACACCATCTATACATATGGCTGCGTCAGTGAGCTTGCAGAGGTGGTGATTTGACAACACATCAGCACTGGCTCTTAGCACCAGGTAGAAGATATCATGGCCAGAGAACACAGAGCCCTGAGCTGAGGTCAATTCAGTCTGCAGGTCTGAGTGTCTTCAAAAATGCCAAGAGGTTAGGTTTGCACTGTCACACCTTCTGCCAGGTAAGACATCATCTTGCAGTTTTCAGACTCCACCATTTCCTGGTTGTGATACAAACTGAAGCCAAAGAAGCCGGTGGCTTCAGCTAAAAAAGCAATCCTGTTCTCACCTCTTTCCTTGTGCTGGCCACAAGTATGAAGGTGTAAGTCAGGTCAGACTGTGTAAGTCAAGTCAGGCCCAGCTGTAAACTAAGCACTATGGTCCTGCAGAGCTGCTTTTCCATTTGCTCGGGTCAATGTTGCAACTCATACCCGTACGCTGCCACGGAGTCTACAATTAGTGCAGGAGAAGAGCTAGAAGCATGTGGCCATGGAAGGCACCTCTTTGGTGGCACCACTTGGTGATTTGGTCAGTGCAGGACAATGAGGAGAATTCACCATAATTTTAAATTGATTGCAGTGCATGTCCTTCCAAAGCTGCCAAAAATCACACATCTGGCACAAGCTCTCTATTGCCAGACACAACATCAGTTGCCTGATCCCTCTGACCATTGTGGCTGTGTCTCTTAAACCCACTGCAGGGTCCTGAGTTCAGAATTATTTGCATACTGGTAAATCCTCCCTAAACTGGCTCAAGAGGCATAGGTTTTTCATGCTTATCTACTTAAGAGCATGAGCTATGTGAAGCTGACAAGTCCTAGAAGATGGTCTGGCACTGCTCACTTTGTCCCCAGAGTGGCCCCAGAGGATTTGCCACCCCACTGCAGGCTAAGGCACTTTATATTTGCATGTAACTTCCTATACTCCAGCTTGCACCCAGCTTGTAAATACATGATTTAGGCCAAAGTTCTTTTCTCTTCCACAACAAAAATCTTCACTGGCCTGGATGGGGCTGCACAGAAGTAGCTTAGAGGAAAGTCTGGTCCACTTTGCCTAAACAAACTGCCATATCCTTTTTCAGATCAGTTCATATGAAATATTATTAAACATCACTGCAGAGTGGGAGGAAGGTGTGTAATTACTTGATGTCAGTGGAGTGCTAAGAGGACAATTTTAAGAGCATGATTTTTATTACCTGTAACTGTACACCAAAGCTCCCTAAAAGCAGAGGCACTAAACATCTTCATTCATTACTCAGGTGAAGGCAAGCATATACTGATTGCTCTTTTCTGGTGGATGTGCACTGCGTATCTTATACTCAAAGTACAAATTGTTCCATTGTTCTTAGTTAAGGACACTGACAGCATTATTAAAAGGCTTTGAGAAAATCCATTTAAGTACAAATTTCAAGTGTACTTTGAATGATAGCAAAGTGCTTGAGATTGAATTTATTCCTGACTGCATGCAACCACTCTTCCAACCCTATCTTTTGCTTTCTGAGAATGTTCTGAAGAATATTTAAAATGCTTTATACTAAACAGATTACTAAAATTCTAATTCTAAACTAGTATTGTCCTGAAATAGTATGCTCCATAACCTTATTCTACAGAAGAACTTTTATGAGACATTTTCATTACCATGGTAGTCACAGTATGACAGTTGCTTCCTTCTCCTTTGAATACTACTCTTTCTTATGCTAGGAGGTAAAAGTGATAGTCGTACCTAGTAAGTTACTGTGCCACAGAGTCAGTCTGGTGTTCCAAGGGCACAGGTTCTTTCTTGTGCTTGGTGGTGTCCATTGCAATGCAGAGTTTATATATGCCAGTCTGTGATTTGGTAATCCAAAAGAGGTTGTACAATGAGGAGGATTGAATAAATAAAAGGACAAAGATCTTAATCATCACAAGGGAAACCAAATGATATGATTGAGGATTTCATGAAAGCCAACAAAACCTGGTGTGAGAGAACAAAGGGTTTTCTCTAGGGGGCAGCTCATCATGTACTGCATCGATGACTAACACTTTCTCTAGAGGGTCACCTACCTGTTTCAATTGACCATGGAGGAACCTTAAATGATTTAAATCCCTTAACGCCTTAGATACCTCTATGCAAATACATGTAGCATGGGGAATAAACAACAGGAGTTAGAGATGTGCTCACACCTGCAGGGCTATGATCTTATAGTCATCAGAGATGTGGTGGAATGGCCCCTACCACTGGAGTATTGGGATGGAAGAATAGAGGCAGGGCAGGTGAGGAGGGGGTGTGACTCTCTGTGTGAGCAACTAGCTGGAGTGCATGGAGGTCTGTCTGGGGATGGATGAGGAGCTGACCAAGAGTATTCCTTTGCAGAAAATATAACCCCCCCCGTAAATATATAATTCAGTGTTCATATTACAGACAGACCAAAAAAATTAAAAATCTGTTGGCTGAGCTGGGTGGGACAAAATGGAAATGTGTGAGAGAGCAACCCAGCCAGAACCAGGATCTGATCTGAAGGACCAGGCAGTTGAGGAGCATATGGGAGAGAGAACACAAAGCACACAGGTTGTGATTCCATGACCACATCAGCCAGACAATTTATGGGCTTTCAGCTGCTATAAAAGGGCACTAAGTTGATTCCTGGGGGCTGGTCAGGGGAGGATCACTCAGCTCCAGGACGCGCAGTTTCAGGGACGGTCCGGTTTCAGGATGGCTCTGAGCTGTACAGCCTGTGTGGTTCAGTGAGAAACTGCATTGTGTATCACCAGTTTCATATATTTTGCTATAAAGTCCTATTATTATATCATAGAATCATAGCATCATAGAATTGTAGGGGTTGGAAGGGACCTCAAGAGATCATCGGGTCCAACCCCGCTGCCAAAGCAGCTCCCTAGGACATATCACTCAGATAGGCGTCCAGACGGGTCTTGAATATCTCCAGAGATGGAGACTCCACCACCTCCCTGGGCAGCCTATTCCAGTGCTCTGTCACCCTCACTGTGAAAAAAAATCTACCTCTCTGTTGTCCCAGTAAACTATCCTTATCCCAGCCTGTGAGGTTTTGTTTTTTCTGGTTTTGTTTTCCCTCCCTTTCCCCCTCCCTCAATTCCAACACCCCCTCTCTCTTAAACAGAGAGAGGCAGTGTGGTGCCTGGCTCAGCTGGGGCAAAACCACAACACCCCGTCTTCCTCTGGCTTCTTGTTCTATTTGAAAACGTTGCTTGTCAAGGTAGGTCTCAGAACAGGTACTCCTAGAAAAAAGCCCACAGTTTCAAAGTTTTTCTCTGTGTCAGGCCAATCCTTTCAGTTTGAAGTTTTTTCACTCTCTTCTGCCTTACTGCAATGCCTGGTTCTCCAGGACATTTTCTTACTTCTGAGCAGAACAAAATTATTCAAATCTTCAGAAGAAAAAGCATTAACATTTTAGAAATGCTATTAAATCCTAATATCTTTTGCTAACAGAAGCACTGTTAACAAAAGTAAGTACCCACAGAAAAGAAAAAGGCAGAAATAGCTTTTCTCCCTTGTACCATAACATTTAATGTTGGTTGGTGTTATTTGCTAGTGAACCTTTGTTTTATTGTGAAATTCTCTCTGAATACTTTGAATAACACATTTTCTATTTGTGAAAATTAACCTTTCTTTCCCTCTTGTCTTTTTAATAAAAGGCTGGGAAACAGAATGTCTAAAATGGACAAGAGGCGAAACTGTGATATACCTTCAAATTTTACCATCACAGGTACATATCTCCTCTGAATTTATTGCCCTAAACAGCAATTATAAAATAAGTGGCTGAACCTTCCAAAGTTCAGGTAGGAACCATAATTTCCTTCATTTCTGTGAGCAAAGGCAGTTTAGAAGCGATCTCAATTGTGGTGGTGTGTATATGAAAAAGCAAAGAAAAGGAAATGTTGAGATTTGATACTTACGGTACAAAGATACAAGACAGACTATGAGTGAAGACTAAAGGATTAGTAGGTCGAATTTCAGTCATGTGTAAGGCTGTAACGTGAATGTAATTTAATTTGGTTTGTCTGTGATTTTTGGTAATGGACGATCTAGTCAAACCTTTGCTACTGGCACCTGTATTATTTCCAGGGTGAATTTATACACACACCTTACTATTTATGTGCAATAAATGCCATTAACTGCAATTAATGTTTGCTCAGTTACTGTTCATTTTGATTAGGGTACAGTCAATGAATGTGTGGGAGACTTAGCAATATGGATGGTGTGCAAGTACAGGTAACAGGCCATTTTGGAACATCAAAGACAGAAATTGGTAGGCTAATGGAATCATGCATGAAAAATATGAGATCTGGCTGTTACATCTGCCTTTGCAACTGCAGTGAGGAACTAAAACAAAGTGGTAGAAGAACAGCTACCTAGTGGGCTAACAAGCCAGATGTCTTCATCCTACTATAGCATGTCTGAAAGTGGTATTACGACTGAATTTGGAGGGGATGACCTCCAAAGACAGGGCCAGTCTAAGTGATTCTGTGAAACTATAAAAAAATTTTGGAGGGAAGTTTCTTCAATATAAGGTGTGAGGCTTGCACATAAGAGGTTAAAATCAAGGGTATCTGCTTATCTCTTATGAAAATATTGTGGATGGAGACCTGCAATGTTGGTGTGAGAAGTAGCTGAAGGAGAGAGCCTTACAGCAACATGCCAGCCCTGGTATAGACAGTGCCTACACAGAATTCTGAAGGCCACAGTGCCTGAAGTGGGATCTTTTGCTTCATTAACTGCAAAATGAATATTAAAGTTGACACCCCTAAATATGCTAATGAGACAAAGGAGTAAGTGCTAAATATAGATGACTATAGTACTTGACTCTCTGTCCAAATCACCTTAAACCTCACTCCTGGGAGGGAACAGCTAAGACTGGGGTATAAAGAGTGTTGAGGGAGTTACCCCTAGGGATAGGAGAAGAAAGTGAAGACCCCAAAGAGGCAGTTGATGGGCTATGCTCCTTCTCTTCCACCCCAGTCAGGGATGCCTTCTTGGTAGGCAATTGCAACTTCACCTTTATTGGTAAATAGTACCTGGGATGGAATTTTAATAACATTATCAAATATATATATAAGAGCACTATTGCAGTGAGTGCATTTATCAATGACAATCCCAACATCTTTCTGTCTGTCCCTTTAATAAACTGTTCGTAACTTTCAGCTTTATGAACCTGTCTGGGTGAAAGTCCTTTGGGGGCTCTGACAGGCAATCTCCGGCTCTGACATGTGGTTATATGTAGAGTCCTTCAGACATAAACCACTGAGCAAGTCTTGGATTAAGATGGGACCTAGCTGCACTGAGGCTCCTCTGTGAGAAGGAGTTTAGAGAGCAGGGGGGTCCTTTCTGACCCTCGTGACTCACACCCTTTATGAGACATAAGGTCCCAAGGGATCTGGGACAGTCCCTTGTTGGCTTATAATCTTTTGGATCACGTTTTATCTTTCTTGTCACTGCATGTGATTTTTACCCTAGTTCCATGCAAACAATTACAGTTTCCCAGTGCTTCATGAGGTCCAGGATTCCTTTACACATTCAAATATTGCGTTTAATTGGACAGCTCCAAATTCACAGCATGTATTTTCTGGTCAGTGAGTAGAAATCAACTTCAATTCCCTTCCTCAGGACCTGTGATCAACTGTCCAAATGATCATATAGTTGTTAAATAAATCCTAACATTGAATTTGCATTGAAGTTCTTTTGACTCTGAAGGAAACAAATGGGACTTTGAACTGTCTGGCTCGAAGACATACTCTATGTCATGATGCCATCTTCTAATTATATTGTTTTTTCCTCTGTTAAGCTTTGAAGTTTCAGCTACTGCGGCCTAACTTCAACTAAGTGTGCTGGAAAATTTTGCTCTTTCCCCTTCCCTCCTGTTTAACTTGAGGAAATGCATACACTGGGACTCTTGCACTCTGCTCTCTCCAGTTCAAATTCTGCAAATCACTCAGTGGAAATACTCTATGGTTTCTCTGTGGTCAAAGAGGCCTCACCTTACTTTTAGTCACCTTTTCATTTTCTCCTAATAATTTTTTCCAAAACACATTATGTCACTGTTTATCACTGAGACCTCCTATTGGTAGGCAAATGCTCGCCAACAGTATTGTCCAGCCATATAAAAACTTCAGTCTAGGAAGGTTATTTTCTTGGTAAAGCATAGCTGAAAGCCCATTCACAGAATCACAAAATCACAGAATTGTAGGGGTTGGAAGGGATCTCCAGAGATCATTGAGTCCAACCCCCACCCCGCTAAAGCAGGTTCCCTAGAACTAGTTGCACAGATAGGCATTCAGATGGGTCTTGAATATCTTCAGAGAAGGAGACTCCACAGCCCCCCTGGGTAGCCTACTCAAGTGCCAAATTCCACACAGTCATCACCAGCTCCATCATACCTACTGGGTGTTTAAGATTTTTTTCTTTAAGTCAGAAACTAAACATATGCTTCAGCATTTACCTCTATGTTTCAATACTAAAAGTAAGTGTGGCACAAGTTGATTCCTTGAGATCTACTACCATGAAGCCTTGAGCACAGACTGATTCCTCTGAAAATGGAGCATACCAGTATCTTGCCTTCTCTTGGCAGATCTTCTCTCAGCAGAATGTCGGGTGTTCCCTACTGACTCGCAGTGGCTGATCAAAAACTCTGCAGAAGCAATAAATGACTCTTGCTGCTTTCCATAAAGAGAAGAACAGCTGGATTTAGCTTCTGACAAAGAAGAGGCAGAATGATCAGGTTTCTGTTCCTTCAAGGACACTGGGAACTGTTCCACCAGCTGGAAAATAGGCAGCAAATTGGGAATGTACTCCCATGTATGAAGGAGCACCCGGCTGCCAAATAAAACTAAGCTTCATTTTGAAAATCTTTAAAATACCTCTGTCACACCCGGCTACCCAATACAGTTCTGTAAAATGAAATAAATATTGCAAGAGTAGGATTGATTTAGCTCTTCAGAAATGGATGTAAGAATGGAGTTTGGCACAACCTACGGGTACATTTTGGTGCTCCTTTCCTTAGTAGAACTGGACTAACTTGGTAGAACTGGACCAATTTGTTTGCAGTGCAAATAACTCACAATTTCAATAGTTGTCCAGTATCAGTGGCAACAGATGTTCAGTGAAACAAAAATGTGTTTGAATGGAAATACTTTGTGAGAAAAGAGAGATTATTTTGTGCCTTTCCCTTTGAGACTGATTTTTTTTAATACCTGTTATTTTAGCTTGCCTTCCCTGGCAATACTTTGAATGAAAACTTCAGGGAGCCCTGAAGAGTACTTTGAAGGCTTTGTCTTCTGGTGGTTGTTGATAAAGAGTTATTGATCCTTTGGTAAGGGGATTTGTTACTGTCAGCTTTCCAAACATAATAGTCCAAAAGAAATATTTCCTAGAACTAAGATGGTTCAGTGACTTGTATATCAGATGGGTGGGAGACTGAGGGCAGGGAATGAAACAAGTAAGCAGACAATCACTTTGTACCTGGAAGAGTTGATTTTTGTTCACTGGAGATGTAATATACTCTCAAGCTGAGCTAACCTCTAGACAACTCTCAGGAAAAAATATGCTAAAATAAGCTTGACTCACCATTCTAGTATATATTCCAGGACTTTCTAAATCATAGAATCATCTAAGTTGCTGTTCTGTTTTGAAAACAAAATTGCAATTTAGATCATTCTATGATTTAGAAAGAAGGCCTTGAAAACAAAACAAAAGTCTTGAACACTTTCTTCCCTTCAGTGTTGGCATCGTGTCTGTTTACATCTGAGACTGAAAATATCTGGTCTAACAAAGCTGAACAAGGTCCATCTATTCTCCTTCAGCAATAGACACCTCCTTCCCTCCTGTTTATCTCACTGCTGAGGTTCCCAACCTCTCTTGCCTCAGCTCAGGTAGCAGTCTTCCACAGTTATGAGGAAATGGTTATTATACTCTGATTTTCCTTGCTCCCTGAGCATAGAGCTGTTCTAGATGCCATATCAGGATTGTTCGTCTCTTGCCCTGCTCTTTCTGTTGGTGCCAGGTATGAGGAAGTATGCTAGATGTTGAGTCCAGGATGGTTTCCAAGTTGCATTTCACATTTTCAGTCCATCAGCTTCAACAGAAGGACTTGAGGGTGGGTTGTTCTCAGAGTACCCAGCTGGAAGACAGGGATGGGGAGCAGAATACAGTCCCATAATCCAAGGGGAAATGGTTAGTGACCTGCTACACCACTTAGACGCACACAAGCCTATGGGACCAAGCAAGATCCACCCAAGGGTAGCAAAGGAGCTGGCAGAAGTGATCACGAAGCAACTTTCCATCATTTATCAGCAATCCTGACTATCCGTGGAGGTCCCAGTTGACTATAGGTTATACAATATGACTCCCATCTACAACAAGGGCCATAAGGAAGATCTGAGGGACCATAGGCTTGTCAGTCTGACCTCAGTGACAGGGAGGGAGCAGATCAACTTGAGCACCATCACATGGCATGGACAGGATAATCAGGTGATCAGACCCATTCAGTATGGGTTTATGAAAGGCAGGGCCTGCTTGACTAACCTGATGTCCTTCTATGAAGAGGTGGATGAGGGAAAGACTGGCTGTTGTCCATCTAAACCTTAGTATAGCCCTTGAAACCATTTCCCACAACATTCTCCTGGAGAAACTGGCTGCTCATGGCTCAGTAAGTTTGCTGACAAAACCAATTTGAGTAGGAGTGTTGATCTGCTTGAGGATAGGTAAGGTCTTTGAAGGGTTCTGTAAAGGCTGGATCATTAAGCCAAGGCCAACTGTCTGAGATTCAACAAGGGCCAGTGCAGGTTCCTGCACTTTGGTCAAAACAACCCCATCCAATGCTACAGGCTTGGGGAAGAGTGGCTGGAAAGCTGCCTGGCAGAAAAGGACCTGTGGGTGTTGGTCGACAGCCAGCTGAATATGAGCCAGCAGTGTGCTTGGCCAACTGCATCCTGGCCTGGAGCAGAAATCGTGTGACCAACAGGACTAGGGACATTATAGATCCCCTGTACTTGGCACTGGTGAGGCCGCACCTTAAGTACTGTGTTCAGTTTTGGTCCTCTCACTACAGGAAAGTTATTGAGGTGCTGGAGTGTGTCCAAAGGAAGGGCAACCAGGCTGGTGGAGCATTGGGAGAAAAAGTCCTGTGAGGAGTGGCTGAGGGAATTGGAGTTATTTAGCCTGCAGAAAAGGAGGCTGAGGGGAGACCTGATTGCTCTTTACAACTACCCAAAAGATGGTTGTAATGAGGTGGGTGCTGGTGCCTTCTCCTAAGTAACAAATGCTCAGTTAAGAGAAAATGGTGTCAAGTTGCTCCAAGAGAGGATCAGACTGGATATTATGAAAAATATCTTCACTGATAGTTGTCAAGCACTGGAACAGGCTGCCCAGGGAGGTTGTTGAGCCACCATCCCTGGAGGTATTTAAAGATGCCTAGCTGTCCCCTGTCCCACATTGATGGCTGCCTCATGGAAAGGACTGGGTGTAACTACAGCAGGGGGCACTAAAGTGGAAATAAATTAAGTTCATTTTCCCCACATTGAGTCTGCATTTCCCCTGAAAGTAACTGATAAATTATCTTCACGTCCTTATCTTGACCCATGAGCTTGCCCTCTCTCGTTCTCCCCCATTCTGTTGTTGGGGGCAGTGAGTAAGCAGCAGAGGGAGTGCTTGGGTTCCAGCCAGGGGCAACCCACCACAGGAACATGAATGAATTTCATTTTGTAGAAATGTTCTTGGATAAATATGAGAACTTCCACAGAAGTAGGAAGTGTACACCACATTTTCTATCGCTTTTTTTACAGATCACATGCTGGACATTGTATGCAACTCCATCACTGTAGTGCAAGCACAGTTCTGAGAAGGCATATAGACAGCTTTACATACTTGTAATCTAAACTTGTTATGAGGTTGACCTATACTCTCAGCTATACACATTTCTGCTAGGGCAACAAGAAATTTTCACTTGTCTTACTAACTGTTGAGATTGTAGATTTTTCTTAACATGCACTTGCTATTTCCCATTTTACACCACTGGCAATATGTTGCACGTTGCCATTATATACATAAAAATAGAAATTATATTAGAAATTATGTAAAAATATTATATAAAACCAATGCTGCACTATCCTCACTTTGCTCTCTATGTTGTACTGTGCACAAATGCTAGATTTACTCATAACAATGCTAGTTTAAAAAAATGAGGTTGCTTAGCCTTCTAGAAAAAGTCTTCCTGTCTTTTCAAGACATGAAAGAGATCACATTATAATCCTTGCTTTTTGGTTCTGTAATATAGCAGTATCCACGTTCAGTAATGCTCAGTGTAAAAGATTTGTCTGTTTTCCAAGTGATGCTAAGCATGTATACTAAAGTGATACTAAGAACTTGAAAAGCAGATTATCATCTTCTTCCACTAATTAATAGACAAAGAAAAACAAAATTAAACACTTCCAATAGGACTATTAACTATAATTGGATAGACAAAATTAAATATAACCTAGCCCACATGTGTCAGTTGTGCATTTCAAAGTATGGTTCCTGTGCTCTGCGAGCACTCAGTGCTCTAGCAGGCAGCTCAGCTAGCTTTTGAGGTCAGTGCCATCTCTGTAATGAGGGAAAACAGTCTCTTTCATTAAATAGTAACAATCTACATAAAATAAGAAGAATGTAAAGTTCAACCCATCACCCAAGAAGGCTTGTTTGAAAAGGTGCACGCCTCAGCCCTGCTTCCTGAGGGAACTGTACTGTGCAGGCAGGTAGAAGCGTCCTGCTTGGCAAAGTGACACCCCACGGTGCCTTGCAGTGGCTGCTGAGGGCTCTAAGCCAAGTTGCTCAGCACAGAGCATCACATCCCCACTCTTGCATCAAGCTTCTTGATCCAACAGGAGCCTACTCCCCAGAGCCAGCTGCAAAGTGATGCACCCTGCATCTCTCTGCACTGTACCTGACCGTGCTACCTGCTGCACACTGCAGGAGTGTGAGGCAGCACTGTTTGTTGCACTGCAGCGTGCATATTTAACCCATGCCTCTGTTCTGATCCATCAATGCATAAAACTATTTTATGAGAGGCAGAGTAACAAAGATCCTCAGCCTTTCCAAAGCACTTGTATACACGGACTTTTCAGAGAAGTGTTAGAGGCAGGAAAAGTAACAACCTAGCCATGTTTGCAGAGTGAGACACTGCCTTAGCTGGGAAAAAAAGTCTCCTAAACTCCCAGGGTAGCTCCTTTTCTTCAGCTCTCAAAAGTAACTCAAGACCCACTTTGTATGTTTGGCAGGATTACGAGCAAGCTGTAGCACAAAGAAACTATAGCTAAAAGGTTTCATTCTTTATTGACACTTTCTAATTTCTTTTTGATATAGGAAATAAATTTCTATTTGTTTTTCAGTCCTTGCAGTAGGTAATAATGAATAGGCAAAAAAACTCAACATGTGTAATATGCATGTATATACATAGCACAGAATGTCAGCTTGACTACTTAGCAAACAGTGAGAATATATTTTCCCGTCTTCCACAGGTTTAGAGAAGTGATCTCTGAAACAACTGGTTTTTAGGTTTCAAAAATCCATTTCAAACTGCTGTTCCTACCTGCCTTCGAGAAGCAACAGTGCTATTGAAACTCCTGTTAGTCGTCTTGGAACTCACGGGCTTGCTTTGCTGAGACACATCATTCCTCCATGTCTTAGAGTTTTCTTTTGGGTCCGAAGGGATGGGGTTCAGGAACAGTATTCTGGCAATCAAGCCATAGAGGACAGTCGCCAACACCATTGGCAATACATAAAATATACCAAAGTCCATCATGTAGATAGGTGAGTAATAGCTCCTGGACACCTTGTAGCCACAGGACACAACAGTAGTGTCTCTGTAGACTACTGTATTAAGGTCTAGCAAGAAAAACCAGAGCATACAGTATATGGAGGTGAAAGCCCAGACAAAAATAATGATCTTTTTGGCTCTTGAAAAGGTGCATAGGAATTGAGCTTTGATTGGATGGCAAATAGCTATGTATCTCTCAATGGTAAAGGCAGTGATGGAAAAAGAAGAAGCATTGATCCCTAGGTACTGGAGATAAGTGATGCAGAGACACCCCACATAGCCATACACCCAGGATCTATACAGGCTTTCTGTGATATTGGGTAGTCCCGCAGCCACAAGCACCATGAGATCTGCCACCGCCAAACTCACCAGATAGCAGTTAGTGGGGGTTCTCATGTGTTTGGTTCTGAGCACCACCAAAACCACCATGATGTTGCCCACAATACCTAGTCCGCAGATGAGAAGGACCAAGAGGATGGTAACCACTTGGTATTCGGCTGTAACGACCTCCTGGCTTGATAGTGGCAGCCCAGTTTGGTTCTGCTCGTCCCCTGTGCCATTCTCCATCTTCACCAGCCCACTGCTGCTTTTGCCCAAAACTCAGTCTCAGCACATGTTCTCCATGGTCCCCTTCAAAAGGGTGAGCAGAGCAGAATGTGGGTGAGCTGTAGCCCCAGAGCACATTCTCCACACAGTCACAGTCCCATTCCTGTACTGTCCACTCGCCCGAAAGCACCGAGACTTTCAGACATTGGAAATTCAATGAGCAGACAGGTTAATCCCTCTACGAGTCCATTTCATTTGCACAGGTTAAAAAGCTGTTTTCTTGTAGCTGGTTGGAAGCATTCATGGTAAGACGGCACGTGGAGCTTTCCCCCTTGCAGAGGAGGAGGAGGTGGAGGAGGCAGCATCAGGGAAAGCAGAGCCCTCCTGCAACTGCCAGCTGGCTAAAGCATTGCACGGGACTGAGCTGCTCCCTTCCAGGCAGGCTTCAGCATCACCGCTTTCCAGGAGGAGTCACAGCGCATGGAGGGTGGAGACAGCAGCGGGAGGTAAAAAGAGAGAGATTTGTAAAGCCCCACAGGCTTTCTGCTTCATGCTGCTTTCCCTCTGCTCTCAGGCAGCTGTCTCACTTATCGATCGCATTGATCCGCCTGGCAAACAGAGGTGAGATTGACTGGCAACACAAATACACCGATTTCTAAAACTCTGACTTCCCGGGTATCCCCGTCCTTGTGACAGCAGTGGCAATTTACACTTCCCTCCCACTTTGCTGGGAGCTGCAAGAGTCCCTTCAGAGCTGATGGGAAGAATCGTACCCCAAATTTTGAAAGCAGTGGGAAAAAATTGTGTTTCTTTACTTTTTACAGACAATTCTCTTCAAAATCTCTATTGCTATTGCTGTCACCACTCCTGAGCCCTTTCAGCTTTTTTCTGGACTGTAGCACAGCAACAAGAAAACCATTAGAGCACAAATTGCTTCTTAATGAGATCAGTCACGCCAACCTGCATGTGCACACACTCACACACACACACAGTGTTACTAATCCACCACTGTTTCCTCAATGAAGAGTCTCCTCTGGCTGAATAAACTCCTCCTTGTTCAGTCAGGTTGTGTAAAACCACAGACAAATAATGAAAAAAAACCCAACCCAACTAGTAGCAATAGCTGTTTTGAGAAGCTGTGATGCAAGACTGATGGATGCAGTAGCAGTAGTCATGAGCCCAACTGCACCTGGAGATGGATGCAGAGCTTCCTGTCTCACCAGCTGGAAGAAATAGTAACAAATCCTGTTTCAGGGCTCTGTGAAAGTGCCCTCACCTCCCCATGCAGTGTTTCAACCCATTTTTCTCCTTACACTCTTGTTAAAAGGTTAAAGCTTAAATCTGCCTTAAATCCCTTTTTTCTCCATTTAGGGGAATTGTTTTTGCTCTTTGCTTACGAAGGGTTAAAAGAAAATAAAATGTTGCACAGCTGGGGAAAGGCAACTTGGATTTCAAAACAGATTTCAGTGTTAAAAGAGAGGGGTTAACACAGGCATATGGTATAATGTTTGCAAAACTAGGATTTTAAATAGACTGAAACAACAGGTGGTTAAGAAAGAGAATACCCCCCAAGTCAGAGCTGGAAATGAGACTCAAACAATTTCAGACATTGCAAGCCACACAGTTAGGTTTTTTTGGTCATTTTTTCCATTTGCCTGCTCACATTTCAACTGCGATCAGATGCTTTTCATCTGTAGACCCCAAAGTGCTTAAGGAAGTAAAGTGAATGGCATTATTCCTATTTAACACATGAAGAAACAGGAGTGAAAAGAATCAGATTCGGTGCCACCGGCTTAGCAGTTGCCTGTGGGAAAGTTCAGGTTACTGAGTTACTTGTATATCAAGTATATCAACACTGTCACATCATGAGTCTCATTGAGATTCTGCTCCATATGATTGGCAGATCCTATTATTCTGGACAGAGCTGAAAGGGGAAGGCCAGTGCCAGTGTGACCCCTGGATGTCGGAAAAAGGATTCCTCCCAGCTGCTTTCACACTCCACAACCTTTTATTCTTCAGACTGGACAGATTCCCCATTTGCAATCTGTGCTTTTAAAGCTGTGTGGCTACAAGGGGTGTATTCCCAGATGCCCAGTGACATGGCATAAAACGTATGGGGAGGGAGCCCAGGAGGGACATAGCACAGATTTAGCAGCAGTAATCAGGCACCCAGCAGGGATCAAATCCAGCAGGGTGTTGAACCAGAGTTCAAACCAGGAAACTGAGTTAGCTGACAGCCTGCATAAACCACTTAACCCTCAGTAACTTAGCTGAAATGGAAGTTTTTGGCACCTCCATATACTGACAGGGTGACTGACACCTTTCTGCCTTGCTGTCCCACCCTAGAGTCTTGTACCTCATGTTTTCATGTGTCCTGCTAGCTTGTGTAGTCAATGTGGGGATGAGGAACTAGTGCATTTGAGAGTGTGTGTTTGCAGTAATGGCAGAGGGCATGGGATGCAGCGAAGCTGGAGGATATTTTAAAGCCCACATGACTTTGAAATGAATATGGGAAGTCTGGAAAATGCACAAAAAATGTATTATCTGATGGTTGCCTCATTCTTCTGGTCTGTAGCAGAAGCAGGATAGGCTGTCTTGTCTCAGCCAGCAGTTTGCTTTCTGGGGATTTTTTTGTCAGGTGTTGCATTCTGGTAAAGCAGAGCTCGTGTCACTGCAGGACTATAGGGAAGTGTATCTACAAGGAGGCATTCAGAGAACTTTGATAGTATTGGTTAACGTTGTCCACAGAGTATTTTCCTTCTCCTTCCATACAGTACTCCCCCAGCCTGTGGTGTTTCTGTAAAATGTACTGTAACTGCAGAAGGACTTTCAAGACAGTGTAGATATATGTTCACTGTAATTACAGCATCTGGTGTCATGGATTTGGCACAAGCAGAATGTGATACATGCTGCCTGATGCATACAGATATTCCCCTTAACACGATCATCATCAGAGATCACGCACTCACTGAACCTGAGAATCAGTAAAAGTTAAAGCTGCGTTGATGCAACCTTCAAATTACCCTGGATAGTTTCGGAAGCAGTTCAGCATTAATACATGCAAGCCCAGCAGTGGTGCCAGATAAATTTTGAGTGCATATGGACTAAAGATCATGATGAAACTTTTAATGCGTGTCTGTTACCTCATTTTATGCCCATACCTGTTGGTCCAGACATCAGTTGACATTACACGTATAAATGAGTACAAACAAAGTTAGCAAATCCACAACAGATAGAAAAATGGGCCACTGAAACGTGTTGACTCTTGATAATACGTTTCTGTTGAGCAGGAGGGGAGGCAGCATGTTGATATACCCCGTGCTGTATACTGCTTACCCAACAATTCTCTTGCGCAATTTTTTTCCCATTTGTCTCAATTAAAATGCATCTCTGCTCACTTGAGGCCCAGCAAACCCATATCAAACTGTCTCATAATGGTAAGCACAGGCTGAGATGGAACAATGAATCACTATAAACACTTTACCTCACTAGCTATAAATTATTCTTAATTCTGTTTCTCTAACTCAGGTCACTGCCCAAGCTGGCCTTTTCTGTTCAGAAAAACAGCTCCACCAAAGGGACAATTTCAAACTCTATTACCTGTCTGTGCTCAGGGTCCAAGGATGAAGTCTGTGGAAAATAAGGGTGTCCATCAGTGATGTAACTTCAGTGCCGTACAAAGGGCTGGCTTTTGAAGTTGGTAACTAGCTACAAGCGTGATCGGCTCCAAATGTGTTCTGGATTTATACTTGACATGGTTAAACATCGTAGTACCTGTGGTCAACTAGAAATTATTCTCCTACATCTGCTGCATCACATAGCTGGGGTTTTGTGCTAAACTAGTGAGCCCATGCCAAAGCATTTGGTTTGGGGGAAAAAATTGGCACCTGGAAAAACCTTTTATGAGTAGAGTCATGTAGGAATGTTTCTGGATGTTAGATCAAGGTGAGTAATAGCACATTTTCGACTTAGTTCTTCTGAAAAAAAAATTGTCACAAAAAGTATGGACAATGGATTTAAGTAGTCAATTGGCTCGGTTTATCTATCGCCTGTCAACAAGGTCACTGGATACTGTGGTCTGTTGAGGCAGATCTGGGATCACATGGCAAAGGAGACTGGAAGGACTTTAAAGAGATCTAATTTCTACAGCTCAGGCAGAATTGTTACAAGAGCCTGATAAAGCAGAAAGAACTTCAATGGAATAAATGTGAAGAGATCACACAAAACAATGCACGAGGAAGACTGCTTCTATGACATCTTTTGATTCGCTCAATTAGCTGCATTCACTTGGCCTTTACCTCTTAAGAGACTATCAGCTAAGTCCAACTCATCACAGAAAAGTGATCTGAAGGAAGAGGGAGTGAGTTCAGTGGAGATAAACACAAAGAGATGACTTTGGCAGAAGCAAGCAGCTACACAAATCCAATGTGGATTAACTGGCAGGAGAACAGTTCTGCAGAAGCAGCTCATCTGATCTCAGCTGATCTGATCTGTGATTCTGTGATTCTGTGATCCCAAGCCACACACCCAACACTGTGAAGGGCTAACAAAAAGCCATTCTGATATCAAATTTTCATCTGGAGTGTATAATCAGGAGCATATCCAACATGATACGTGAACTCAACCCTCACTGGGCTGTATCCAATTTTCAGAGACACCTTCTGAAATGCAGATACAACTCAGAGAAGAGCTAAAGGAAATATGTATGACAGCAAGACCTATGAGAAAATAACAAACAAATATACATCATCTGCCCCTCAGAAGAGAAGATTTAGGCTAAAAAATAAAAATTAATGAACTGTTTTCCGCATCCACAATGGAAATAATCCTCTGAAAGAGAACAGGGGAAATACAGGTTGGAAAAACCTTTTACCATTAAAGATTGTGAGGCTTTGGAATACTCTGCCTAGGGAATGCTAGAGGATTCAACATCAGGCATGAGTAAAAAGCCACCACTGATAGATGTGGCTCATTTTGCCTGAGAGCAGTAGGATGAGCTGGGCACCCTCTGATTCCATGATTATAACCTCTGGGCATGCCTGTGTTCTTTTGTTTCCCCTCTTGTGCCTCCATAAAGAAGAGAAAAAGTGTGACACACAGACTCTGAGCCTAAACTGGGTTTGGAAAATCTTCAGGTGAATGTAGGGAAAGACAGAACTACCGTCCAGACCCCAATAAGTGGAAAAAAGGTCCCAGAAGAGTAGCAGGAGAAGGAGTCATAGTATGGTAAATTCACCTCCTTCTTAAGGAATTAGTGTTTTCTGACTTCTATGCAAAGCTCTGTGTCCAGTGATGTTGGATGCAGCCACCCGAAGAATCAAAAGTACTTCTGATGCTTGAATACCAGCCACTCAGCTCTAGGAGAAAATCTAATGCAGAGAGTTGTGCTTTGTGTGGAAATAAATGCTGCAAACTCTAATGGTCATTTAATACTAGTTTAGTCTAAAGAGGATGCCTACAATTTCATTAGTACACCCACATTTGCCTGGTGTGCTTAAAAGACCTATTAACTACATAGGCTCAGCACACTGGATGCTGATAAGCAGGGTTCTGGCACTGCTAAGTACCGCCTTTGGCTTCAGCATTCTGCTGACCTGAGCATTACAGAATAGTTTAGACCACTAAACTGAAGGGGTATTCCTGCAAGTAATATGTTCCAAGTATTTTATGTGCAGATGATTGTTCTCTTTAACACTTCAGTGATGTATAAAGAGAGCATGGAAGTTGCTTCTTAGTTGGATTTTACGATGTCTACATTGGAAGCATTGTCTCATACTACACTTCACCTCACACTTCACGCAGCTGTCAAGGCAAGCATCTGTATGTGGGAATAATATTTTTAGCCTAGAGCAATTCATTGAAGGGATTAATTGGATGATAACAAGCCACACTAAGTACAAGGCATGACTTATGATGTCTAAAATGTGCACATGTCAAATATTGTAGACAGAGCACTCTAATTGTGCAATTTCATGCTCTTTGGGGTCTCATTTTTCTTATTATAACTGAGCTGAGGTTAGCAGTCATCAATGAAGTTTAAACTCAACAGAACATGTACTCAGAGCTCATAGTCACATAGATAAGCAGCTTCTCTTCTTATTCTAGTATTTCTTTCAGAAATCAGTAAACTCAGTATACATATGGTGTGGTTGGATTATCTTTTCAAGACCCCAGCAGATATATAATAATGATTATGTTTTAAATAATACCATATATGCTCATAAAATTATGTTCCATTTTCTTTCCTGTGTACTCACACTCACCTGAGAACTAGGATACCAGGCAAGAAAACTGACAATACCCATCCCCACACATACAAAGTGACTGTGAATAACTACAGGGTGATTTAAATTTTTAAATCACACATTTCAAGAAAAGGGGGAGAAAAGACAAAATAGCAACTAAAGACACATGGATTTGAAAAAAAAGAAAAAAGAAAGAAGTGTCAGAAGGAAAAATAAAGAAAACAGTTGTTAGCTTTGAAGGAAATGAAGAGGAAAGGAAATAAAAAGATAAGATCTTTTTTATTTTCTGCATTCAGCAGTGTATCACAAAGACCTATGGTAGAAGAAAAACCTCAAAGAAGTTGAGGAGGAAAATCAGTAATAGGAATGTCCCAAATTAGTAATTAGTAATAAAAATCAACACATTTTAAAATTGTGGTGCAATCTCATTCTATAAGGTCCAGATTCTATGCACACATGTATGTTACAGGCGTTAATTGCCTACAAATGAAATCATAGAATCACTTAGGTTGGAAAAGACCTTTATGATCATCTAGTCCAACTGTAAATTCAATATATGAAAGAAAAAACATTGTAATAATTGCTTGAAAAATCAAAGCATAAATCTTGTCTTTGGTAGTTATGAGTTTGAGATCTTACAGATCCCATAGTTTTGCTTCAGGGTCAGGACTTCGTATTTTCTATGTAAAGCCAATTTTCTGTCATCTGCTATGTGTCTCTAGAGAACCTCAAGTCATCAAAACAAACACTGATTCTGCTGTGACTCTGCAGAGGGGTTTGTCATAAAGAATATAGTTATTTGTCCATTATTCTAGAGGATAAAATAATTAATGATCAGACAGAATTTCAAGGCATTCATTTAACTTTGTAGTAGAAAGACTTGTCATAATTCAGTACACTACCAGCTTATGCCCAGAAGAAACGCAACTCAAGGATATTAAATCACTCATTAAGAAATTGTTTAATGCGAATTCTTCCTTGCTGTGAAAACTACTCATCTCACCTGAGTACCTTGATTACCAGCAGGCAGTTTGGCACATCCGTAATGAGGTGCTCAGCGGGTTCAAAATGCTAATGTAATAGTTGGGAAGGAGGTCAACTCATTTGGTCTTGCAAATCAATTGACAGCTAAGCATTTTTTTTTTCCTTGCTGATTAAATAGCCAAAGAAAAATCTTAGAGAAATGAACTAGAAAAAGAGCATCTGAGAGATGCCCGTGTGGCATCAGCCTGGGTCCAGGTGAAGCAGTCTATAGGCTGCCCAAGTATGGAGGGAAAACTTCAGATTGGCTTGAGGCTTCCAGGGGCAGATCTTTAATTGATGTAAAGCTTGGTAATGTCTTCCTAACTAGCAGTGAAAAAGTGAGTTATACAAAAAAAGCCATATAAATCAGGTGTTTGAATAACCAGGTGTGCTCAGCTGTTTGCTGTCGATTGCTGTAAACACTGTAGAAGAGACATGGAAGATGGGAGTTTGTGATCCCAGTTGTGTTCCCGCAGTCTCTTGAGATGGTCAGATGTAGATGGCAGGTTGTTCAGCTACAACATGGATCAAACTGGAAGCTATTAGTCCAAGCATGTGAAAGTAATATGCTGTTATATGTCCTTGGCCTCATGTTGCTTACTCTGTTAGGCAAAGACAGTGGAAAACTGGTTTATATCATGACTTCGTGACTGGATAATGATGGGGGCATTGTTGGGAGGACACAGGGCTATTGCTATAGCTAGTGAAAGGATCTCTAAAAACGTTTTGTGTAGAAGCACATACAGCCAGGATGGCTGAAACAGCTTTCAAATTTGTTTCAGTCCCAGTAAAGTACTTTTGCTGGGAAGAAGAAAAAAAACAGTTATATTTTGACATTTCAAAATGTTAAATTATTTTCAATCAAAAAAAGGATCATGCTCCATAGTTTCCTCATAATTTCTGGGATTCATAAAATTCATAAAATCAAGTTTTGATTTCACTTCAGTTAATCTCCTTGAGAGACAGGAAACAGTAAATGACAAAATCTCCTACCTATATTTAATAAATAGAATAGATTTTGAAATGCAGTAGAGCAGAGCAAGAGAGTTGCTGTTAAAATTTGGGTGAGCCCATGGCCAAAGGAGCAAGAAATGACAGTATGATGCTTTCTTTTGCCTTCTCCTGGGCCTGTGCCAGGTTAGACCAGTTCAGAATCCAGCCATTCTGGTATGAGAAGAGAGCAAAGCTCATGTCTCTTCATCTGTTTGCTTGCTCAACCAAAGTAATTCTTAGAATCTTTAACAAATTCCAAGTGCATTTGACAGAAAGGTTAGCAGTCCCAAATACACAAAGGCTGACAAATATTTAAAAATGTAGGTACACAAAAGGCAGAGGTCGGAGGTAACGGAGTGATCTGGAACAGAGTAAGTTTTGAAGGAGGAGATCAGAAAAACCAAAGCAAAAGAGATTCATTATGCATAATGTAATATAGGGGAGAAACTTGGATCAGATTTTGTGCCTTGTCAGACATAACTAAAAGATGCATTTCTGCAAAGAGCCACTTTATTTCTGCTGCTCAAAGAAACGCTCACTTGATTTCCTAAGTGTGGGTTTGATAAATACAAGACCTGTAAGCTTTAGGACAATGCAGTGACTTCTCCATGTGAAACAGCTAATTAAAAAAACCCACAAAAGTAACAAATCAGAGGAACAAATTGCTTATATTCAGAGATGAGCAAATAGGTCTGATTCAAATAAAATCAGATCAAGCTGTAACCCTGCAAGATAAAGCTGAACAAATCTTCCTGGAGATTTGATTTTGTTTTCTTTTATTCTTTCATTGCTTAGAATGCAGAGGTACAAAAAGCAATGTTTGCTTCTTTTGAGCTTCATTCATTCAATTATAATTCTGTCATGAATAAGAAGTGACTATGTAGCTAACAACTGAAAATAGTTTTAATTCACTGTATTTACAGCTAGATTAATATCCTTTAGCCAACATAAACAACTTCATTAAGAGACATGCAAGGTCACATTTTTCAGATGCATAAGATGCATTTATATATGTAGTTATGAAATTAATAATTGACAGGTTATTTTACCAGACTGTAAAAACATGCTTTTGTGAACAGATAGAATGGCTCCAAAGACAATATTCTACCATGCACAGATCTTTCCCTCTGGTGTCATCTCTCATCCTTCTTCCTCCGTCATCCCTTCTGTCTGTGTACAGTACAGCACGTACCCTCCCCTGCAGTTTCCCCCTTGCCCTTAGCTCTAGAGGCTTGTTACATTTTGTGGTCATCTTTCACAAGCATCTTAACGGGGCAGATCAGAGGCTTTGCTGCTGAAGACGGTTCATGGCTGTGCGCATCGAGCGGGATACCTGCTTGCTCTCCTCGGACAAAGCAGGGAAGGCAGAGGTCTGTCATGTTTCCCCACAGCATGAAATGGCTGAAGCTGTAACAGACACATGGGGTTGCTACCCATTCAGTTGCGAAGCTTTAAGACAGTGAAATCAGTTGGCAAAAGATACCCGCTGGGCTGGCTTCAGCCCAGTGCCACCCCCGCGGAGGGTTCGCTGATTAGAGTGCCCTCCCTCTTCTTCCCAAAGTGATCAGGAGCACGGTGGGGTGTTGGTGGCTCAGATGCAGCTTCCTCTTAACCTGTCAGCAGAGAAGTACGAGGCAACAGAACATTTTAAATTGGACAGAAAGTGTAGGAGGGGTGTAGGAACCAGAGCACAGTCCCTGAAAAGAATGAGAAATGCTGCAGTGCCCAGCAGCAGCTCCAGCATTTCGTGGGGTATGTAGATCTAAGAGTGCAGTGGAGCTGCTCTTCATTTGTCTCCTGTTATCTTTTGGTTTTGTCTTACAGGTGAACTGGCAGACTACATTCTTGTGTGTTAGTAATGAGTTGGTACCAGAAAAAATTTATGTCAGCACTGTCAGGCTAAAACCCACCCTATGTAAATACCTCCAGAACTGTACAGGGAGCCCCAGGCACTGCCTCCATGACACTGTACAGCGTGCATGTGCTGTGAAAGCGGTTCTGGGGGGATATAAACAGCAGTTTCTGTTAATTGACAATGATGTGGGAGAATAAATGGATTTGCTGAGAGAAAGCAACCATCTAGAACAGGTTCAGAACATACGACGTAGCATGGCAGTGATGCTTCGCTTCAGTTATTACTTCACACATGGAGTCTAAGAGGATTAATGATGCTTCTGAGGAGAGGGAGAGAAAAATGGGTGTGGAATAAATCAAGGAAGCAGGAAACAATTAAGAGTGAGGAAGGACACAGGTACCAGTGGGAAAGGCTTGTTACAGTCTGAAAGAAATGTTAATCCTGTGCCTACAGACCTGGCCAAGCAGCAGCACCCCAGAAGTCACTGGCAGGGCACCTGAACAGGCAGGCCTGGCAGCGTCAGCCCAGCTGTTCCAGAGGTGCAGCCCAGCAGCACCCACCCTGCTGACCTGGCTCACCTGTGACACTTTCAGTCTGACATTGGCAATCAAGGCAGCTTTAAGAGACAGGACAGCTGTTCAGGGGCATCCCTGATGCCTTCTGTGGAAGACTTTGAACCAGCAGCAGATAAATTTCTGCCAAGGAAGGAAATCTGAGAGGAAAATATGTAGGGGACAAGCAGCAAGGAAGGAAATATAGCCAGTGGGGATATTTCAGAAAGTTGGAAGGATTAAGAAAGCTGCAAAAGCCAGAAAATAATGAAACAGGCAGGAGGGGAAGGGGGAAACAGACCAACTGGGGAGTGGGTCTTGACAGCAGCACTGGAAAGTGCAAAGCAGACTGTAGGTGGACCAAAAAAGAGATCGTCTGCTCAGCAGTTTGCTGTGCAGAACAAAGCCAGCAAGACCTCCCAGATCAAGTGGCAGGAGCCATTTCTGTGTCGTCCCCCCTGCTCACCCCAAGCATGTGTGCAGGACCAGCCCCATCATGGGCAGTTGAAGGCTGCCCCACCTTGAGAAACACAGCCTGCTCTCAGGTGGTGGTGGGTCCTCAGCATGTCGCCGGTGGGATGCAGTGAAAGAAGGCCTGAGTCCTGCTGCCCAGAAATCAATTGTGAGCCTGTGGTGTTGGATGAGGCTGTGTTTCTTAGTCACACAGCAACACTGCACCACAGGCTTCAGGTTCAGAGGGCAGCAGGAAGCAAAGCAGATGCAGCATTTTTTCTTTCCATCAGCAGCCAGAGAAACAGAGGAGTGGGGCAGCCACACACACACAGGCTTGGTGCTTGTCTGGAACAGCACACAGGGTGCACCAGGTGGGGCAATAACTGTAGGAAGAGCATCCTTTCCTTCTTCATTCAAGCAGCAGACACTTAAAAATATAACAGACCAAGGAAGAGTGCTTTCCTATGTTTTCTTTAAAGCATTTCCAGCATTGCCTTTCTTCAAGTGCTGCTTATGGGCCAACGGTTGTCAGGCCAGGTGTGGCTCTCCCTGGATGCCAGCTGAAGCTGGGCTCTGCCTTCCTTGACATTAGGGAAAGAGGATGATTGTTTGCACTGCTCTGTTTGTTCTTCAGGTGGATGCTGCTTGATTTTAACATTTGCTTCTTGCCTTGGTCATAGCTGACATTTTCCATGCTGTATGAACTTTCATAGACTTCTGCAACACTTCTGAAATATGCATCTGTGTGATAGAGAACAAAGTCAAGGCTGGGTTTCCAGGGCCAAATGCTCTGCCAGTCACAATTCACTGAATTGGATCTGTTGGC
The DNA here is from genome assembly GCF_964237585.1 of Gallinula chloropus. NCBI lineage: Eukaryota > Metazoa > Chordata > Aves > Gruiformes > Rallidae > Gallinula > Gallinula chloropus. The sequence goes on from NC_140086.1 coordinate 19,796,138, forward strand.
AGTGAATTTGGCACTCTTCGTAAGCAGGAGGCACTAATAGCAAACCCACTCTCAATGCTTTTGAGAAACTTCAAAAAAAAGCTGCTTCTTGTATGTTTGGCTAAGTGTTTTCTGTGTGAAATGAAAGCCAGATCTTAATGGATGCATCACTTTGGAGAATCTTACTAAAATTTTTGATGCTATTTCCCTGTTTCAGTATCCTCTTTAATGTGTCCACACTCCCCACTGAACCTAGGTAGTGTTGGAGAGCCGTGAGCTGCATACTAGAAGCTGTTATCATTGTAACAGTACTCCACATATTTCAGTCCTCTCTGTGCTTCTCTGTGTGGGCAGGAGTGGGTGGATGTATAAACATGACCAGGTGTGTGTCAAACACAGCCTGAGGAGCCAAAAGCTGGTTGGGCCTCTGCAACCAAGGGGGTAGGTACAAGTGTTATTTACTTGAAGCTGATGATCGTATGATTTTCATTTCTTGTCTGTGCTGTGCTGGAAGGGACATAGCACAAGGAGGAGCAGTACAGGCAGCAGGTCTTCAGGAGGGATGCTCAACCCACAACCCTAAGCAAACTTCCTGGAAGAAGCTATTACAGTTTCAAGCAAGTCCCATGAATCACAGCATCATTAAACTTAGATGTAGGGAGAGAAACACTCTGTCTCACCACTAAGTTTTGCTTTGAAGAAAAGAAGGGAAAAGCCCTGAAATACTCCCAGGTTATGTTTCAGTCTGTTGTTTTTACCTCTGCAATAAAAATAACACGAGAAACCACCTGGAATGCCAAGAGTCCCTACCTACTGTCCTTTGAGACAGCAGGTACCAGCAATTGATGAAAAAAACCCCAATTCTACTACAACTGATGATGTTAGCCAGTGATGTACAGAGCATTTGTTTGAGCTGCAGCCATTTCTGCATACACTACCATAAACTGGCAAGGGCACAGTTTGCCCTTGTGCTGCTCACAGCCTCCCCAGCCACAATGTACTACTCCCCACACCATAGCCATCAGCCCCAGGGCTCAGATCCCGACCATCCTCTACAGGAATTTCATGTTTCTCTCCCCTAAATTTGGTATTTCAGCACATAGATTTTTGTGTCAGTTTTCTCAACCTCACTCCACATATTCCCCAAAGAGTTACAAAGGAGGCAACAAAAAAGCCCCACAAGCTTTTGGGTTGTCTTACTGATTGTGACTGCCCTTACATAGTCACACATCTCTGAGAATTTGTTGTATATAATCTTTTTTATTATTATTCATTGCTACGTTGGCAGCATACAGTGGATTTCAGTTCAATAAAACTTACATGAAAATAAAGTTAGGAGAGAAATAAAGACTCAAAACTAGGCAACAAGGCTCAGCCATTTAAAAATGTGTGCTACCTTAGCAAGTCAGTTAAGCGACACCCCTGTTCTCACACATGCAGAAAATGCAAGGGTCATAGAAAATGACATTCAACTCAGTAAAGAAAAGCTACCTTTACCTAACACAGGACTTAACATGCAAAATACAGTTCATACAAAGAAGCAGTTCAGAACCTCAAGACTTCAGCAAACACAAAATACCGTCTCAGAACAAGCACTGCTATGAGAAGGTGTGAATTTGTGACTCCAGACCCTTACAGCCATTGCGTGCTCAGGGTGTGTGAGTTGGGTGTATCTGTGACCTTATTAATGTCTATAAATGTGTAAAGGGTGAGAGTCAGGAGGACAGAGCCAGGTTCTTCTCAGTGATGGCCAGCGATAGAACAAGGAGCAATGGGTGCAAGCTAGAGCAGAGGAAGTTCCATGTGAATATAAGGAAGAACTTTTTCACTGTGAGGGTGACAGAGCACTGGGACAGGCTGCCCAGAGGGGGTGTGGTGTCTCCTTCTCTGGAGACATTCACAACCTGCCTGGATGCTCTGGCAGGAGAGTTGGACTAGGTGATCTTTTGAGGTCCCTTCCAACTCCTAATCTTCTATGATTCTGTGATTTGTCTTAATTGAACACTCCAAGAAACAGAGCTATTTTAGTCAATTTCTAACAGCTCTTGTGAACCTTATTTTCACTTCATACTTCATAAGAGCCCATAATGGACAAAATTAGCATTTCTCTTTTGCAGTGGCTCCATTTTGGGTTTTTCAGTCAGCCTGTTAGTTGCCATGGCCATTTGCAGCCACAGAAGTTGTTTATCTGAAATGGTCATCCTTTGCATTTCACAACATTGCTAGGGCCATCGAAGAAAGATATAGAGTCTTTAATTCACTATAATCAGCTCCTAAAGGTAGTAGGAAGCCTTGGGAAACCTTCACAAGACCTAGAACTGCACGTGAGTTTGAGCTGACATTTTAAGTGGTGGCCAGGGGAAGAAGGGTCATACAGCTTTCTGAAGGGGACAGCACCAAAGCACATAGACCCCCAAGAATGTAAATTATAGAATGAGTGTAAAATAAATATCAAATTACTAACTAATGTCTCAATGCCCCAAATATTTAAAATAAAGTTTAAAAATTAGGCTGGCTGAATACACATATTCAACTGAATCAGTACTTTGATGCATGTTGCAGGGAAGGTATATCAAGTCAGTCTTAACACAGTAAAGCTTATGGTTCTTTAGTTCAATGGCATGCAGATGCCTCTGTGTGGTGGGGAGATGAGTCCTCATTTTTAAGCTCATTGTGAAGAACAAAAGGGGCAGGAAACCTCCATCCTTGCAAGTATATTTGAAAAAGGCACAGTTACCCTAGCAACAGAGGCTTTATGAACTGTTTCAATAAAAATAAGCTATTTGTCTGTGATCTATGTATCAGAAAATGTCTGGAGTCACTACGAATTAAGAAAAGAAGGATGGGCATTCACAATATGCAGTGCTTCATGTCTGCATGTCTGTGTGAGCCCATGCTGGGCATCATTTGGGAGTCATTATTACTTGATGCCTTATTATTAGGAATAAGTTTTCAAGCTGTGTATAAAAGCAGAGCATTACATATATTCCATCAGATCAAACAGATCGCATTTTACATCTATTCACTGCCCACATTTTCCTGGGGCAATTACAGCAAGTCAAAGTCCTGTAGGAAGGATTTTTATTTGAAAATATTAGTGCTGGAGATCATTAAATGCAAAAATACCCTAGGAAACCAACACTCAAAAAATAAAGCCTTATATTTTAAAAAGGTTTTCTGCTTTACTGGCTTGCCAGAAGAAGGGTGGCAAAATAATTCTGTGTGATTCACCCTGAAGCTTGAACCCTGGGTGTGGCCCGTGGATGGAGACCACAGCCTGAAGATGACAGCTGTGTTCCAGTGAGTGTTCCCAATGAAACAAGCTGTGCGGATGCTTCTCTTGTTGAGCATCCCAGCTCTGAAACCACACTTTTCAGTCGTGATCTTCTGTAGGATGGTATTTTTTATGTGTACTGAGTAATTGGAGAAATACATTTTGAACTGCTTGCCATTTCAGAGCTTCATTACCAGTCAAGATGACAAGAAGAGGACACTCAGCCACAGTACTTTGTGTTGATGAGCACCCACTAACTCCAACTTCGTGATGACTAGTCTTCATAAAGTAACAAAACACTGAGTTTTCGGAAAAATTAGACTGTTGGATGACATCCCCTGTTTGGAGAGTTCTAATATGGTTGTTAATTATTTCAATTAGTTTTATGTCATGCCAGGGAAATGTCTGTCTTTCTAAATGAATGCCTGTCTCTGATTTAGAGGCCGTGGCTTATGTCTCTAAGCCTTGTTTCCCTGTTTCATCTGCCTGCAACAGCAGTTTGCATCCTGGATATGGCAGTTGGCAGCTCCTGCAACCTCTATCTCAGAATCAGTTTTGCATTTTGTGTTGTATCAGCTGAGGCAAGCAGTGGCTAAGTATGCCACAGCAGTGGCTGCAGCAGGGCAGAGCTGAGATATCACATTCCTCATCCCTCTTGTCTTGGCAGTTTAAAGTTTGGGGGAGGCCACATGTCCTGCTGGGAGAACAGGGCAGGCATGGGCACTGCTGCACAACATGTCTCTGCTGGTAGGTGACCAGGGAGGACACTGTGCTTCAGGGTGGCTTGCAGAACGGCAAAACTCACCTTGTTTCTCCTCTCCCTGCTCTTGAGCCTCAGGGTCCCATGGTCAGTCAGTGTCTTGAAGCAACACTGAAATTAATTAAATGGGTTACCATTCTGTGGTGGGTTGGCCCTGATTGGAGGCCAGGTGTATCCCATAGCTGCTCTGTCACTGTCCATCCTCAGCTGGAAAGGGGAGACAAAATATAATGAAAGGCTCATGGGTTGAGAGAAGGACAGGGAGAGATCACTCAGCAATTACCATCACAGGTATCATCCTCTCCACCATCATCCTCCATGGACTGCAGGAAGAGAGCCTGCCTCTCTCTGTGGGCTGTTCTATTGCCTGAAGCACCTTCTCCCCCTTCTTCTGCAGAGCTTGGTGTCTACAAAGATGTCCTTCTCAGATGTCTTAGTTTCCATCTCTAGCTGCAAAACCTGCTGCTACTAGGATTTTTATGTTTTTCCTTCTTAACTCTTAGCACCATCACTGATGGGCTCAGCCTTGGCCAGCAGCTGTGGGTCCATCCTGGAGCCAGCTGACATTGGCTCTGTCAGACACAGGAGAATTTTCTAGCAGCTTCTCAAAGAAGTCACCCCTATAGCCCCACTGCTACCAAAATCTTGCCATGCAAACCCAAAGCACATTTCTATCACTGTTACATTTTTGGTTTTACTTCTACAGTAAATGTTAAGTGGACTTTTAAGAGGTTTTACTCTGAATGAAGGGTCATCACTGTGAATAGGTTGAGAAGTGCCAATGGAATGGTTACATGAGACTAAAAAGAGAAAAAGGATAATGACAAAAAGGACAAATCCCCTGCCAACAAGTGATAAATGATATTTTTTCACAGTAGACATGTGTTGATGTATCTTGTTTCATATGAACAGATACCTTCTGTGAAGCACACAACTGTAGATACCCAGCCCCTCTGTGCAGAGTCTCTAGTCAATGCAGCAGGACACTAGGACACTGGGAACACTGACTGGTGCCAGGATTACCACATCTTTTTTAGCTTCTCTCCAAAATGCAGACAGTCAGTTTCAAATACTTGGTATAAAACCTCAAAATGGGCAAGTTGTGCCGAGTGCACACAGCCTGTGGCTTTTACAGATTTTAAAGACTTTCTTTTGCAGTTGGCTCTTTTTAAATTTTCTTCTATGCAGACAGGACCCAAAATGCACAGTAAAGGGGGAGGTTCCCCACTGATTCCAGCAGACAATGGATCAGATGCTGACTGTGCAAAGGGACACAAGAAGCAGTTCCTACCTGGTTATTGATAGACATCAGAAATGTTTTCTTTCTGGCTGGACTGTGCTTATAATCGTCATTCTCATGAATCAGCCTCTGCTATGTTCGCTGCAGTAATACTCAGTTACAATTTGCTTCCCTGTCTTTTGCTCCCTGACAGCCATAAATAACCTAGGACATTTTGTCAGAGATCTTCTCTAGTGGTTCAAACCCCATCCAGTTCAAGCACTGGAAAACACACCAGCTGGGATAATTGATTTTCATGAAGGCAGAAACAAGGAATTAATGTCTGCTGCTTTTTGTACAGTATCAATACTTATGCGTGGGTGCTCTTTGAAAATGAATTGTTATCCCAAGCTTTTTGCTTTCCACACAGTGAACTTTCTCTGAGAAAGGCCAAATAATCTCCTTGACAACACAGCATTAACGGTCAGATCATTTAATCACAGCTGAAATTACGTTAAATAGTGAAATACATATAGCTAAGGCTCATGGAGGCTGTGTGGAATTCCTAAGTACCTGTAACCCATTGAAACATGCACATTCCTCAATTTCTGTGGGTAGGAAGGCAACAGGTTCCTGATGCTTTGATCTTGCTTCACAGGGACGCTTCAGAGAGGCAGACCCACCAAATCCAGGGGCCTCTGAGGCAGCATGTTCTAGGCTGAGACTGAAAGGGGTGAGAACAGAGGTACAATAGTTTTAGGCATCACACCTCTCATCTCTCAAAATTAGAAGAGCAGTAGCTATCTGTCAGGCTTCCTGTCTCCCTGATGATGGTGGTACAGATCAAGGGCGTCCCACCCACCCCTGCAGAGCTGGGAAGCTCTCCTTACTCACAGTGAATGAGTTTGTTTGGGAAAGGTGCTGCCTCTCTCAGGAAGTGTCAGTTTCCTGAGTCCCCGGACAAAAGAAACATCCATTCTTCAGTGCATGATCAGGATTTCATTATATTTGAAGCTAGAGCAAAAAGAGGAAATATTCCTGTTTTTCTGGTGGTCGAACATCAGTCAAATGGCAGATAAATCTATGGGTGCTACCAAAAGGATTCAAAAGCCCAGGATTAATGTTATTAAAATAAAAATGCTTCTACTCATTAGGGAAAAATTCTTTGCTATGACGGTCGTGAAGGCCCTAGCAGAGGCTGCCCAGAGAAGCTGTGGCTGCCCCCTCCCTGGCAGTGCTCAAGGCCAGGTTGGATGGGGCTTTGGGCAACCTGGTCTAGTGGAGGGTGTCCTTGCCCAAAGCAGGGGGGTGGAACTAGATGATCTCTGAGGTCCCTTTCAACCTAAACCCATCTGTGGTTCTGTGATTTTGTGATTCTGTGATGCTACGTATGGGTGTGCAGCTGGGCACAGTGCTGCCACGCCACAAGGCTTTTTGAAAAGCTGTACAAAGCTGGAGCAGAGCCAGCAACCTTCACACCCCTGCATTTCTGTGAATCTTTAGCTTTGCTGGGAGTCTGTAGTGAGGAAGTTGCAAGGGGCTCAGTCTTTTTCCATTGCCACATCTCTTTGCATGTGTTCATTAAGGCTGGCCTAGAACTGCTGCAAGACATGATGAGCTTGTGGTGAGTAGGCAGGCTGGCACTGTGAAGGTTTCAGGAAGTAGAGTGTGTGTATATTGCTTTTCAACAACTGCAACCTTCCAAGAGTCCTTGCCCTAAACCCAACGTGAATTCCCCAAGACCAATCTGTTCAGTAGTAGAAATAAGAACCACCAGTTCAGACAATCTGGTGCAGGAGCACTTCCATTGATCCTAACTCAGAACTGCAAGTGCCATCATTTCTCTGGGAAAAGGGATGAACCAGGATGAAACTCTCTTGACTCTCATGACTGCACCAAAGGGGTTTCTAGAATGCTCTAGAAATTTCCGCATAGCATGTCTCAGATCCTTGCACAGACTGCTGCTTAATTTTGCTGATGGGAACAAGCACATTAATCACAGAGGGCTCAGAACTTATTTAGCAAGCCAGTTACAGTACAAGTATCTTTACCTTTACAGAACAAATTATCTGAGAAGGGTAATTTCAGACAGAAGTGATCAAATTATTTCAGAGGAATTTAAAAAAAAATCCTCAGCAAAGTATAGTTCATGCTGCTTATCATGCAACAATAAATGGATTAAGATAATGCTTTGTTTGGATATAAAAAGAAGGCATTAAAGAATGTATTAAAATGAATTGAAAGTTACTCCAGAGGAGTTTCCAGAATATAACTTCCCTTGTCTGTCTGCATCAATAATTCTTACCCAGGAAATGCAGGCACTTGTGAAGCACTCAAACCAAATAAGGAAAAGACAAAAATCAGGGCCAAGGCAAAGGGTCTACAGCAGACATCCGCCACTGCTCTGCACTCAAGATTTTTGTCCAAAAATGCATGAGAGACAGAGGAAAGAACAGACAATAGTTCACACATGGTGGCAAAAAAACCCCAAACAACAAAATTACAGGTTATTATGGGAAAAAAAGAAAAGTTCTGGAAAGGAAGAAAGCCCCAGAGTTAACTTCAAGACCTGTGCAATTATAGGACAAGAAATGTTTTATTGGCCACAACTCAATGGAGACATTGTTGTGCAGAAGGAGTCAAAGTTGAAGAGATGACTTTCTAAAATGCCTATTCTTGTACTGGAGAAGCACAGCCTGCCAGGAAAAATCCACAAAACCAAGCCTGTGAAAATGTAATCAGCACCTATCACGACCATTTGCTGTGTATTACAGGTGCTTGGAAACACTTTGGTGATGCTTCCAGCAGTTGGGAAATGGTTATTTCTTCTAAACAAACAAGTGTGAAAATGTACTGGAAGAGTGGTCAGGGCTAGTGCTGGAGAGCTGGGCGCAGCCTTCTCACAGAGACTTGAATTTCTCTCCAGGTAGGTTGCAGCAGTTCATATTAAAAACATAGCCCCAGGGAGACTGATCCACCAGCTTTCTGGGTTACTGCCTCTCCTCAGCTCACTAATTTTAACACTAGGTTCTGTCATTTCCTTAAAATCCCAAGATTTTAGGCATTGCTCTGCTTGACTTTGAGGAGAAGCGGGTCTTGCTGTTAGCAGTCTACTTACATGGTGAAAGGGAAGCAGCCAGAGGAATCTCTAAATTTTTAACTGGAGATAAACAATATTTTTCATGTAGTTCTACCACTTATTACACCTTAGTAAAGGGAAATCACTTCTTCTTGCTCTACTGGAAGCTGTCATTTCTATATCCAAATCTAATTGTATTCATCTGTCACCAGCTATTGATGAAACACATTGATACTGATCTCATTAGTATCATGAGATTTTAAAGTATAGTCAGTGCTGACAGTCTTAGTTTATTTTCCTAAAACATAATAAAGGTTTTCCTGGCTAAAAGTGCAATGGCAGCACACTTGTTTTAGTGCACCCATAAACCTCAGATAAATAAAATACCCCTCAAAGAAAAACGGGAAGGACACAATATCTTAACAAAGGAGAGTAAGGAATAATACATGATTTTAAGCTACTGAAGATATTTGCCCATGTGACATGTCAGCTTGATGCAAGAATTGAAGCAATAACTTTCTCAACCCCTTGTGGAAAACAAAACAGTTTTACACATAGGTTCTGTCCTCTCCTTTCCTCCAGGGAGGAAACATTTTGTGTAAAATTTGAAATTTACTCAAATCCCGGATCAGTAGCTCTGGGTACTATTTTCAGTTCTGGCTTTAAAACATCCACTCATAAATTGAAATCTTTCTAATGATCCTACTATGAGTAGGTATAGCTTTATGATCCACTATGAGTGGGTATAGCTTTATGCCCCTAGATTGTCCTACGTAGCCAAAGTACTGTTCTCATTAAAGGAAAGGAAAACAAGTATGAAAAAGCCTGTGAGAATAAGTCCCAGGTAAAAAAAGAACTTTTCAGCCTTGCTTGCTTTTGATCATTTTGGTCTGAACCCAAATGCTACCCATTGTTTTCTGTATGTGACTTCTCATCAAAGTCTCATGGCAAACTTTCTGCTGCCTTACAAGGTGACAGAAATTGAGCCAAACATGAGTGAAGTCAGAGGTGTTGAAAATGGCTACTCAGCTTCTCTGTGCAAGAACTTTTACACAGACAGAATTACATGGGTAATCTTAAGGGTTTTTTGCAGTCCATGAGTATGTCATTGATCAAAGGAATGACATGCATGAACCATAGAATCATAAATCATAGAACCACAGACGGGTTGGGGTTGGAAGGAAACTCAAAGCCACTGTAGTTTCAACCCTCCACCATGATCCTGGACACCCTCCACTAGCCCAGGCTGCCCAAAGCCCAATCCAGCCGAGCCTTGAACACTGCCAGGTAGGGGGTATCCACAGCTTCTCTGGGCAACCTGTGCCAGTGCCTCTCCACCCTCACAGGGATTTCTTCCGAATATGTAGTCTAAATCTACCGTCCTTAAACTTAAACCCAGTACCCCTTATCTTATCCCTACATGCCCTTGTAAGCAGTCCCTCTCCAGATTTCTTGTAGGCCCCTTTAGGTACTGGAAGGCTGCTATAAGTCCTCCCTTGAGCCTTCTCTTCTCCAGGCTGAACAACTCCATGCTCCTTTTGATACAGCCCAGGATATGGTTGGCTTCTGGGCTTCAAGCCACGCTGCTGGGTTATTGTTTAAGGAAATCGAAGACAAAGCTCAAGATGAATACTTCATGCTGAAGCCCAGTTTCTGGTTTTGTTTTGGGGGTTTTTGGGAGGGGACAGATTTTTCATTTCAAAGCAGGAGAGTGAAAAACCCAGGCTGAAGTGTAAACCACTTGTATACATGAGAAATAGAGGTGGAGAAAAGGTCTGAAAGAGTAGAGTTTGAGTCTCTGGAATTATCCAAGAGTTAAGAGGAGTGTTTTTCAGTTGAACCCCAGGGCTCCAGGGGTATTCTTTGTATTTGGGGATTTTGCAAGGAAATGGCAAGGGAAGGCTGTATTAAGGATGTTTTTGTTTGCAAGCACACTTTAGTTGAAAGGGCTTTGAGTGAGCCATGAATTTGCTGAAGATAATATTTACATGAGCTCTCAGCAAAACATCTAAGTGTTGACATAGTAACAAAGTTGTCCAATTAGAAGGAAAAATTAGCCCAAGTAACCTTTAAACATACAAGTCTTCCTGAAAAAACCTTCTCTTGTAAACAGCGCATTTTCAGCACAAGAGCAGGGTTTGGCCAGAACAAATTGGCATGACTGAACTGACAAGAGTAATGCAAACCAATTTTCCAGCCAAGATGAGGTGTGCAGGTTAAAAGTAACGTCACTTTAAAACTGTCAGCAGAGTAGCCAGATTCAAATGGCAATCTTTACGGCGCTTAAGAAGAAAATACTATCCTCATTGACTTAGAAACAGTAGATAATGACCATTTTCCTATTCCACTAAATATTTTTGTGCTTGCTAATGAAATTTCAACCGTAGAAATTTGCAAACTATTTCTGATTGTATGGGTGTACTCCACAGACCTCACTAAGCAATACTCCAAACTTTTCGTAGAAATATGTTGGGTTCTGTCTCTCTTCTGACTTCAGATCTCCCATGGTAGACCTTGACAATGTGTGAAGAATGTCGATTCTCTCATGTTTGCTCAGATCCAATTAGAAGTGTAGGGTTTCAGCTTGTTAATCATTATAATACCCAAAGGATGTTAGGTCCAGTATAAATATATAGAGAAAAAATAACAGTGATTTAGTCTAGAAAGGTAGTAATATCAACCTAACATGTTAGAATGAAATGAATACCACCAAACCTGGATTTTCTTCCTGTTGATTTGATAGTGTGCATACTTGAGAAGAACCAGAAAGAACACAGAGGATTTTTTTCTTTCATGTGACAAAACTACAACACTTGGTTCCACTAATGACCTATGCATGAGAACAAGAAGTTCATGTCTGCACCCACAGATGCATCATTTATTTGTTTTAGGATAAATATAAGGACAGACCTGATTTTTTTTGCTCTTCTGGCTTACTGCTCAGATGCAAGAAGACCAGCTAATTTGAAAATGCTCTGGCTTGTTACAACTATTTCAAAAAATACGAAAAATACTTGTAAAATCATAGGAGGGTACACTTGCACTAGGTGACTCGTAATTAGCTGAAACTTTATATACATTTGATTTTGAAAGTCTAGTAAAAGCAAATTCTTTTACCATGGAATTAAAGAGAACATGTGACATTAAATAAGTTTAAAATAACTTAATGTATTTCACCTGCTTCTGGCTCCACTGTCAATGTCATGGTTTACAGATATACTTTTTCTGCTTTTTTTTTTTTTAAACTGGTGAATATTCAAGAGAATCAGAAAAAGAGCAAAAAGGCATTTGAGTCATTCCCACTCCTCATCTCTTCTGAAGTGATTACACAAAACAAAGTGAACGGCGCAAAATAGACCTTTGGCAATCAGTCACGGTGTGATTCACTGTGTGTTACACAGCACGTGCTATGGGACTGTGACACAGGACTGCGTTATCTCCGAGGAGTAAATGATCAATAAGAAATGGACCCTTTTGCCATCTGTTGCCTGCCTTCATGCTCCTCTTATGGCAAAAACATGTTCCACATTGAACTTCTGAGTTTACATATGTCTTTTGCTATTTTTCGGGGTATAGCTAGAGAAGACTTCACATGACTAAAAGAATTACAACACTGTATTACTGTAGCTCCTCAGAAGGTAGAAAAAAAATTGCAAAAAGAATAATTCCTTTCTGTTCAGAGAATAGAGCTGTGCTACATCCATGGCTCATGGTGGTGGAAAGGGCCAGCCTTTCACCCCATTACTGCTTTCCCTGCTCCAGCTCCTCTGTCTGCACAGCCAGGACCCCCACTCTGTCACTTGCCTGGTCTAAGAAGAAACTGTCTTACTTCAAATATATTTTTTGTTGTTTTTATCTGAATTAGTTTAGTGTTGGTTGTTTCAAGCTGTCTCATGCAGTGAAAGAAGGGCAGACACATCACAAGAGAGGAGGCTGGAGTGCAGGGTGGGGGCAGAAGCATGCTGTGGGCTCAGTTTTGCTGGTTAGCTGCTCCTGAAGGAAGGTCAAACTTTCACAAAGTGGTGACTAAAAAGAATCCAAACCCACCCAAATCCCAGGAGAATGAGAACTGGATGCAAATCATTGGATACACTTCGATGCATAGCCTCAATACTTGCTGACTGTCTGGTTTGACTGTCAACAGTGACAAGTTTATGAAGTTTCCCTGACCTTTACTGATAGTTATCACATCCACACATTTGCTATTCCTTTATTTATTCTAATTTTAATTGAAAAAATTTCATCCAGTGAAATTTCACCAAATGAATATAACAACTCCTGCACTGGCACTTTATATTTTTAATTCATCAAATAAGGATAGGCCTTGCTAAACTCAGCTTCTACCCAGAAAATTCAGAGGTCTCCTGTGGTGGCAAATTTCAAGTACCTCAGCTTAGTCATATGTATTTGTTTCAAGTATTGACTTATCAGCATTCAACTCGTACTAGCAATAAGACAAAAGGGAATGGCTGCAAGTTGTGCCAGGGGAGGTTCAGGTTAGAAATTAGGAGAAATTTCTTCTCAGAAAGAGTGGTAGGAGTGGTAAGGCATTGCCAACGAGTTGCCCAGGGAGGTGGTGGAGTCGCCATCTCTCGGGATATTCAAGGAAAGGTTGGATGAGGTACTTAGGGACATGATTTAGTTAGTAATACAGGTCATAGGGGGATGGTTGGATTAGATGATCTTGGATGTCTTGTCCAACCTTAACGATTCTATGATTCTATGAACTCAGTGTCACAGGAAGCACGGAAGAAGACATTGCAGAGGAGGAGAAAGTGGGAGAGAAAGTAGAGAAAGAAAAAATTGTTTCTCAAATGAACCGTTCTTTCATCCTTCTCTTATTGTGCTCTCTCAGTTTGAATCTTCAAATAGCTATAGTTACTTTATTTTTCTTTTGCCTTCATAAGACACTTCTGAAAATCCAGCAAAGTAATAGTTTCTTTTTCCAATAAAGCACAAGTTTTTATATGTACTACAAAACTCTGTTTTCTATATTACTGATTTTTCTCAGGAAGATAAGACAGTCAAATTCATGATAATATTTTATTTCTCAGAAAAGAATAGCTGTAGCTGAAATACCTTTTCTTGCTTTAAGGGGAGAATGGTGCTAATCACACAAGCATTTATGGTAATGTCTGAAAATGTATGGCTGCTCAGGTCTATGTCCCATTATGCCATGCCAAAAGAAAATGCAGATCTGGTAATAACGATATTCTGGTTCAAAAAATTTATAATTTAACCTCTTTCAATCATCATACTAAACTATTAGTATGGTAAAATTATGGTAATTTTTTACATAAAGCTAATATATAAGGCATTGGAGTAAGAGTTGAACTGGACCAAAAAAATGTATATCTATATCATCCATGACCTGAGCAAATGATTTAGCTGTTCTGTGCCTTGGTCCCCAGCTACAACTGAGGATATCATGTCCTATTTTTTTACCTCTCTAGAGGTAGCAAAGGTCAGACAGGAATTGACTATTTCTATACGTTCCAGTCAGACAGGAATTGACTCTTTCTATATGTTTGTATAGCACCAAGAACTAAGTGCTCTGAGTTAATCTACTGAAGGGATAATAAAAATGTGAGAAATTCAAGCCTCAATTTTGCACGTGCTGATGAAAGTAACTACATGTTTTGGGGAGATGAAAGCAACTCATCTTTTTCTATAGCTTAAAAAAAGCTACCCTACTCCAATGTCTTGAGGAAACAATCATCCTTTCCATCTCTAAGACCTGATATTTATTAATATAAGTAATTTGCATAGCAGCTACTGTTATATATATAGCCAGTCCTTTCTGCTCCACCTCCATAAAGCTGTTGTCTGCCTAGCCTTATTTGCAATGAAAAGGTATTTAATGAGGTCAACGTAGAGGCCCACACTAGGATGTGTACCTTCTGCAGACGGGTACCACCACCGCAGTTGCTGTGCTGCCAGTTTTGAATGCTTCCCTGAGTTTTCTCTCCTTCAAGCTACATCTGTGTGCAGCTGATAACAAAACCGTCTGCCACGGTAATTTTATGCTGCCAGCTTTTTTAGCAAGCAAATGCCAAATAAATACAAAAATCTAAAAAAGAAAAGAAACCCTACACTTGTGCTCTGCACATAGAGCAAATGCTTGGTTATTGATTTTTCTACAAAATTATTAGTGACTTTGAGCCCCATCTTCATCCCATTGGTGGATGAGAAACTTAACATGAGCCAGCAGTGTGCTCTTGCAGCTGGCAAGGCCAATGGTATCCTAGACTCCATCAGAAGAGGGGTGGCAGCAGGGACAGGGAAGTGATTGTCCCTCTCTACTCTGCCCTCATGAGGTCCCATCTGGAGTACTGTGTCCAGATCTGGGGCCCCCAATACAAGAAAGATATAGAACTGTTGGAAAGGGTTCAGAGGAGGGCCACAAAGATGATTAGAGGGCTGGAGCACCTCCCCTACGAAGAGAGGCTGGGGGATCTGGGCTTGTTCAGGCTAGAGAAGAGAAGGCTGCGGGGGGACCTCATTGCAGCCTTCCAGTAGCTGAAGGGACCATACAAACAGGAGGGGAATCAACTTTTTAAAAGGGTAGACAATGGCAGGATGGGGGGAATGGATTGAAGCTAAATGAGGGAAGGTTTAGATTAGATATTAGGGGGAAGATTTTTACAGAGAGAGTGGTAAGGTGCTGGAACAGGCTGCCCAGAGAGGTGGTGGATGCCCCGTCCCTGGAGGTGTTCAAGGCCAGGTTGGATGGGGCCCTGGGCAGCCTTGTGTAGATCCAGGCCTGGAGGTTGGTAGCCCTGCCTGTGGTAGGGGGTTGAAACTCTCTGATCCTTAGGGTTCCTTCTAACTCAGACCATTCTATAATTCTATGATTCTATGATTCTATGATTCATTTCAGTGGCCTCGGGATGCAGCAAACCAAAAAATGTTTGGTCATATGATTTACCTGAACTTGGAGGCCAAGAAGGTCATCTACTCCAGTTGATAGTACTGAAAGTTTCAAGTCTACTTGGGAAACAAGCAAAGCTGTTACAAAACTATAACTGTTCTGTACAGGAGAGCAGAACACTGTGACATGAATTCCTAATTATTAAACCAACGGACTACACTGACATCAATATACCTAGCCAGAGATAGCTGAAAGCATCATTTGACCTCGCACTTGTATTTCCCCAGGAATGCTAAACAGGAAAATGTCCTTACACCCTGTGTATTGGGTGTGATGTGTGGAGCCCTTGGAGGTAGGCAAAGGGCAGATACTCAAGAGAAGGGTGAGCAATGCAGCCTGCCCGAATCCTGGGCTGCCAGGCTCTTCTCCCATCACAGCTACAGCATAGAAGCAACCACTCACCCAAATAACCACCGCCACCAAGCAATTTAATGAGGCTCTTACTTATTCTTTGCTCACGCGTGGAGGCCAGAAAAGGTGTACAGAGGCACATCATAGGTCAGAAGCATCTCATTATGATTTCAAGTTCTCATGAAAAGCAGGACTGTTCACTCTTACATTTCAGATTATTCCTTCAACAAACTCTGCTCCAGGCTACGAGCACTGATGGTTATACTTTGGAGAAATCACTAATTTGTTGGGCAGTTTTCTATCTGGAGGAAGATAGTTTGCTTCATTGCTTCTAATGCAGCCCCACAGTACCTCAAAGTATAATGACAGATTACTCTTAATTAATTAAATTTGTCTGTAAAATGTCTAAGCATTAAAATTATTCTGCCCTTTTCAAAGTACACCTGTAGTGTTTGAAGTAATGTTCTCCTCAACTGGTAAAGTTCAAGGTTAATCATGTGCAACATAAGGAGACATTTCTTTTCATTTCTCTAAATGTGCAGGTCATTAATTTCAACACGTTTTGGGGAGTGTAGTGGAGGCAAGTAGGAGGGAAGAAACAAATCCATCATTTGGGACACAAGAAAAATATTTAACAGCTTAGATGTTCAGAAAAATACAGTATTCTGTAACCTTGCTGTCTTGGTTCAAAAAGGAATTAAATGATTGCAGACAAGATGTGGCAGTAGCAGGTGTTTGTGTGGGCTGGAAACATGCTCTCTCTGAGGGACGGCAGAGCCATATATGTTGCCTAAGGATGCTATACTGTAGTTATATGCTGAACATCCAACTGCCCTGTAAAAACCATGCACTGCCACACTTGCCTGCTAAATCAAGTTGGGGAAAATCCTTTGTCCAAACAGCAGCTAGAGAGCACTGCAAAGGCAGCTGAGAACAGAGAACACAGATGAATACAACTTGTTGTCATTTGCCATGACATTTCATCTGGCCAGCCTGCTTACAGCCTGGGGACAAAAGAAAGTCCTTGTTAAGGAGAATGACATATTTTATTTGCAGAACTTCAACATGATGGAAAAGTGGCATTCTCCCTGCCCCCTTTTTGCTTTTTTAATTAGTAGACGATCAAAGCCTTCACCCCTTTTCAGTGTGCTCAGAGTGGGATGCCGCCTGACTTACCAAAGCCCCTTTAGCTAACACACATGTGGCTCGCCTGCCACACTGCAGGTGGTGGAGTTTGCTTGGTTCAAGGTAAGGAGAGACTGTAAAAACCAAAAATGTTCCCAATTTATTTTAACAAGTGCCAGGTTTACCTGTAGCATAGAGCTGCAATAATTAATTTACTGCATGAAGTTGGCATAAGGTCACATGCTGGTTATGAAAAAAATATTAAAAAGGTACTTTTGTGGGCTACAATAGTCACTCCCAGGAGACAATGACTTGGTAAGGAATTGCAATGTGTTGTAGCCATTGTGTGTTGCTTCACTTTCTGCTCCTTGCCATCGGAGACTTGGACAATCTGTTATCAAAAATAGGTCTGGTTTTAAATGTAATTCAAAAAGATACAATTCTAATAAGTTAGAATACCAGTGTAGTTTGTTTAGGATTTTCACTACAGAAATGCATGAGGCCATGAAGATATCATCCATTTCGCTAGTGAAAGGTGGGTAGGACAGGCAGACATGCAATCTGCAAAGCTATGCTGGTTGCAGGCCACAGTACCCCTCTGCTGTAGATCATCTGTCCCTCTGACCTGCTGGTTGAAATGTCCTTGTGATGGTCAGACACCCCGCTCAGCTGAGGGCACATCTGCACTAGCTGCCTAGCTGGGTCAACCAGCAATGCTCCCATTTGCACCTCTTTTCCATGCTTTGAGAATGGTTTTGGAGCACTGGGTTCCTTCTGCATGAAACAAGTGTCATCTGGATGAAACTAAAGCACAAGACATGCTGCAGGAGTACAGGAAAGGCTCTCCAGATGCCAGGGGGTGTTCAGTGCACAAGGTCCAGTTGGACACAGACTGAAGCAAAACCTCCCAGTATTGTCCTGTAGAATTAGGATTACATCAGTAATACCCACAACACCAGACACTTCACAAAATGTTTATAAGTACGTAAATGTCATCACCCTGTGAGTTCAGGTTTGCACATGGCAGGGATGGTGCTCGGTCTGGCCTGGGCAGAGGTTGTGGTGCTGGTGGAGTGACTACTGGCAGTGTCAAACTATGTCTGTTTGCAGCTCTGCACCCTTTGCTTTCTCTGTGGCAAATTTTCCTGCACCTTTCTTGTCTTTTCTCAGGATGACTCCTTTGTGCCACAAGTCATGCGTAATTCCCTGGCTGCTTAATATTGCTGATGGTCATCTCCCAATTCAACACCATCAGCTAGGGGCTGAGGGCATCATCCTGCTTAATGTGCTAAGTTTGGGGCACATGCCTTAAGAGGTGGTTTATGTCTTCATTGCGTGCACACACTGCACGTGCTCACATTTGTCTCCCAACAGGTGATTTCATCCAGGCCATTGCTGAGCGGGAGCTGTGAGTGCACCCCAAAACAAGGCACAATACACAGGGAAGCCACACGCATGGCAATAGTTTAAAAGAAAGTGTGCAGGTTTAACACTGCAAGAAGCACACCTGGCAAACAAAGCTGTTCACAATTTCACAGCAATCTCTGGAGGTAGAAAATAAAATGTGGGAAGCTGTGGGATACAGCAGTTCAGCTGCAGGACTTCATCTCTTTTCCAGTTCCGCAACTGGAAATGCAAGC
This sequence comes from Gallinula chloropus, assembly GCF_964237585.1. NCBI lineage: Eukaryota > Metazoa > Chordata > Aves > Gruiformes > Rallidae > Gallinula > Gallinula chloropus. Next base: position 19,814,496 of record NC_140086.1, read on the forward strand.
GGAAATACGATGGAAATGAGACCTGGAGGACCAGTCTCTGAACACTGGGAAGCAGGTCTTCCAGGCACTCAGCTCCCTGGCTGCCTGCAGAAGGGCTTCCCCAGGCCAGCACAGCCAGCAAAGAGGTGTCTGCCTCCCTGGCTCCCTAGCTCCCTGGCTCCCTGCCTCCCTGCCATCCTGCTCAGGGCACTCATGGCAAGAACTGTCGATAATATCTCAGGATTTCCCCCAACAATTTTTCAGCCAGGAAAGCTGGAACATGGGAGTCCTGAGGTCTACCCCTCAAGCTGGTGTGTCTTTGATGAGGCTGAAATCGACTGATGGCCCACACATCTCACTAGGAACTTGCTGAAACTGCTATTTCCACGAACCTTTTACCTTCCAACAAAATCCAGTGTCTCAGTGCAACACATGTCAACTCCATTTAAGCTTCAGCAATTTGGGTGACATTCTTGCATCTAAAAGTAAAAGGCAATAGGGACAAAGTCATGATTAACCACCCTCAGTAACTTGAGCTGTTTTCTGGCTTACTTATTAGCAATAGGATGAGGGGTAATGGTATTAAACTAGAAAAGGGTAGTTTTAAGTTGGATATTAGGAAGAAGTTCTGCAATATGAGGGTGGTGGATCACTGGATCAAGTTGCCCAGTGGAGTGGAGGCCCCATCCATGGAGGTATTCCAGGTCAGACTTGATGGGGCTCTGAGCAACCTGACCTAGTGAAGATGTCCTTGCTTACTGCAGGGGGTTGGACTAGATGACCTTTAAAGGTCCCTTCCAACCTAATGCAGTCTGCGATTCTACGGTTCTGTGATTCATGTTAGCTGACTAGTACCATGCATATCCTTCCTGGGAGGAAAAATCAGATTGATAAGTATTTTCAATTTGTTCATGAAACCCTTTGTCTAAGAGATAAATCTGCTCTAATCCGAGGTTCTGCTGTCTCCAGTATCCTGTGTATCTGGTTTATTTATGTTGTCAACAGCTGCAGTGGTCCTTTGTTTATATGTTTTTGACTTACAGGGTAACATGTATCCCTCTGGTTTCACATTTCAAGAATGGTTTTTGCACTGTTTATTTATTGATAAAAGAGAGAAGAGATATCAGAGGTAAGAGTCCCATCTATTGGCCAGAAGAGGAAAATGATAACAAAATGCTTTCTGACTTTTGAGGATATTTTGTTTACTATGAAAAATTATAAATTAAGAAAAATTAACAGGAATAGCTATTCATTGGAATGATAATAAAGGCTATTAGTAAAAACAGAAAGTCAGATTTTCTTTTGAGAGAGGAAAGAACAGGAGAAAAAATATTTTTTGAGAACTAAAAAGGGAAGAAAAACCAATGAAAAGGTAGCTAAATTGCACTATGGACGAAGGAAAATATAAACAGAACTTTTCTTTGTTGTTTAAGTGCAATTGTTAGGTGGCTTTGCCTACAAATCAACATGTCACTTTGGAGCAAAGTGCCACACCTACTGAGGGAAAGAGATTTTTCTCCTTGCTTCCAAAAGCACTGTCTTTTAGCCCTTGAAGTAGAGCTAATCTGTCCCTAGTCTGTCGCTTTTGCAGTAGGCAGCTTTCGTGGTTTTGCCCCAGTCGGGAGCTGAGCAGCCACTCTCTCTGGGGTAGGCAGGGGGGAAGGCAGACAAAAAAACCCTAAAGCCAAACCTCACTGGCTGGGATAAGGGCAGTTTACTGGGACAGCAGAGAGAGAGATACGTAACAGTAATAGGACTTCATAGCAAAATACACAAAACTGGTGATACATAATGCAGTTTCTCACCAAACTGCACAATTCAGGCAGTACAGCTCAGAGCTGTCCTGAAACCAGACTGTCCCAAAAACCGTGTGTCCTGGAGCCAAGTACTTCTCCTTCCACCAGCCCCCCTTTATGCTGAGCATGATGTAGTTGGTATGAAATATCCTCTTTCATGAGTTTGGCTCACTTGTCCCAGCCGCGTCCCCTCCCAGCTTCCTGGGTGCTCTCCGCCTTCTCATTAGCAGGGCAGGATGAGAAACTGAAAAGTCCTAGACTGCCTGGCAACAACTGAAAACATCAGTGTCTTATCAGCACTGCTCTCATCCTAACTCCCCAAAACTGTTACACCAGCTGCTAGAAAGAAAATAATCTCTACTCTAGCTGATACCAGGACAGTGTGCAATTTGGATTGTTTCTACAGGCATCTCTGTCTGGAGACAGTCACTTTTTAATAATTCCTATTATTTTCCTTGAGTTTCAATTCAATTATTCAAAGCAGAGCGATTGTCTGTAGCTTCTGAGTTTCAGCACCATCTCATCACTCCAATACTTGAGTGAGTTGCTTTCAATAGCTTGTTCCGTTTGAGCAGGCTGCTGCTGGGTTTGGAGCAAGAATGGGCCAGCAGGAAAGCTAGAGAGGGGATGTTTGCAGGAGCATGGAGTGACAGGATGAGGGGTAACAGCTTTAAACTGCAGGAGGACAGATTTGGTTAGATTTAAGGAAGAAATTCTTCCCTTTGAGGGTGGTGAGGCCCTGGCACAGGTTGCCGAGAGGACCTGTGGCTGCCCCCTCCCTGGCAGTGTTCAAGGCCAGGTTGGATGGGGCTTTGGGCAACCTGGTCTAGTGGAGGGTGTCTCTGCCCATGGCAGGGGATTTGAACTAGGTTATATTTGATTTTATGATTCTATGACACCATTTTCTACCCCTCAGTCCCTTAGGATGGTGTAGGACACTGTGCTTCATGGTCCTGAAAAAGGTCCTTCCTCTTTCTTAGATTAGCATCTCTGGAAAGTTCTCTGTGTAAAAACATAAGACCAAACATACTGGATCAATCTAAAGCCAGAAGTGGGTGTCTAGGCAAAAGGAAACCCCAATGGATTTCTCTTCCATGAATTTGTCAAATCAACTCTTAACTCATGTAAACTCAGTACCTGCAACAGCCTGTTGTAAGACATGCACATAAACCTCTACTCCCAGGGTGCTGTAACAACGATATTGTCTTTCCTGGAACTTTGGGTATTTTAGTTAAGTGATTCAAGTGATCGGATGTGGTCCATGGCAGGGGGGTTGGAACAAGATGATCTGTAAGGTTCCTTCCAAGCCAAACAATTCAGTGGTTCTATGATTCTGAATGCACGAGACCTTTATTCTAGACTAGCTTTGATATTCTACTAAAAAAAACAGAGTAAAGGAAAAAGTACTTAAAATGAAGAAAGCTGTGGGGTTTACTTTGCTTTATGAAACAAGATTAAACTAATGGAAGTGTTTTACCACACACCGCTTTGGGCATAAAACTCTTGTAGTGCTATATGATACACGTGTCCTGCTTTCCTTACATCCAGGTGGAAGTCCTGAGTTGCAGTGCTCCAGTAAAGACAGTTCATTGTAATTACAAATCTGTGCTCTGATGTTTCCTTTTCTATCTTTCTGACCAAAAAGCAAATACAGAGCAAGCAGAACAAATCAATATGGACAAGGTTGTGTGTGTTACGTGAGAGAATGGAAGTATGGGGAAAGAAAACAAAGTCACTGAAACTCCCTGCCTGGGCTGACTGGTGGACCAGCCCATGTCAAGCAACTGTCACGTCTGTGGCAGAGAGGCATAACAAGGTAAAAGTTGTGGACAAGCTCCCTGCACAACTATCACATTGTGCTGTGACCTGGCCACCTCTTACAGATCATCAACATGGCTGTGGTTTGCTGAGAAGAGTGCCCACAGCAGGCATGGCCAAAGGGAGAGCTGGCTTCTGGCAAGCAACTGGGTGCGCTCCCACCAGCTGCAGAACACACCCAAAGTGATCTGTATCTCCAGAGAACCCAGATGGGAGATGTGTGGAGAGGTGGGTTTTTTTAAAAAGTCTTTTCCACCCATGAGCACCAGAGTGGGAAAAGGCAGCGCCCAACACTTACCTGAGCAGTAACCCAGGCTGCAAAAACGTAGCTGTGACATTTTCTGTCTTGGAGTTGCCAGTTCATGAAAATCTGAACATTCAACCTCCAATCCCTAAAATAATTTCTTTTAGAAAAACAATGAAACAAGGCAGCAGCCTGTTTGGCACTGTTTAGTGTTCAAAACAGGAGGTCCTGCATTATGGATCTCTGACATCAGCAAGGAACAAAATGTTTTTAAAGGTAATGTAACAGAAATGTGTATGCAGAAGAATGCTTTTAAAGGGTTTAAATATGTATGTAAACAGAGGGTTGACCTCTAGTTTTCCATGGAAATTGCCACAGCTGTTTTCTCCAGAAGGCTTATTAAAATTGCATCTTTCTTGGAGAAAGATTATGTTTGCTCTTATCCTGATCATATGATATCAGGTGACGTAAACTGATACAAAATCCAATGCATGGATCAATACTGTGATAATAATGCTAAGAGAACTAAAAAAAATGGATAAAAGCATCACTCTCCACAGAAATGTTGATTCACTGACCATCTGTCTTACTTCAGTTAAGTGCTTTACCACTTTAGCTTGGCATTAGACAAGTCAGCCCATAAATTAGATAACTGAAGTCATACTATAATTCTTGGCTACCCTGGTCTATTTTTTTAAGCTGTCAACATAAAAAACGTCACGTGTATTTCTTTTTTTAGGGTAGATAGTGAGCATGTGCCAAATCCTGCCTACTCATCCTAAAGATGAACACAGACAACTAGCAATTATAGTCATGGTTTCTATTAGTCACCTGAACTGAAATAAGATCTCTTCAGAGTCCAGATATGTGTATTAAATATATTTCTCTTTATTTACCTACCTACTTATATGAACAACGGCTGACTAAAGACACCTGCAATATGCATTCTGAGATATAGGAAGCTATCAGCAAGAAACAAATATACTTGGCATGTTAGAGCACTGTGCCTGCATCCTGCGCTCAGACAGCAACAGAAGCAAGAGGACCCATTAAGAACTTTAAAATATCACAATAAGCAGCTTGTTTTTACAGACCATTAGGATTCCATTAGTCTCATCTATTCATTTCCAAGCTGCCCTCAAACTAAAAAGTAAGTATCTAATTGGCTGTTTTCATTAGGTTAAAAAAAACCCAACAAACATTTTAGCAAACAGAACACAGTGGATGGCTGCCCACTCAACTGGAAGGCTGTGATGTTCATATGTATTTGGGACAAATTTAGAGCATAAACTGCAGACAGTGAGATCTTGGGTAAACAAATATTTCAATGATGGGATGAAGGATATATTGTTTATTTTAGAGTATGAGTAGCTGTTGACATATTTTACACCCTTGTTGTCAGCATAAGGAATCTATACCTAAATACAGGAGAGAGAAGTTTATGTTATGTTCTTAGATGGCAATTTTTCCATGTTGATCACTTACCAGTGGGGAATGGCCTAGATCAGATGCCAAAACAAAAGATTAAAAGCTTGCTGCTGGAGACACCAATGCCTGAGGCTTCAGTCCAGCAAAGAACATAAGCAGTCGATTAAAAAGAAGGTCAAGTTTAAGCCTTCTCATCTTCAGCAAGCCACCCAGGTCTGTGCCCGGTGGGATCTGAGTGTGCTCCTGCAGTTCCGCACATGTTTAAAGCCTTCCTTTGGCAGAGAACGGGATGTCCTTCCCCAGAAGACTTAGGTAAGCTGTGCAGAAGGCCTGGCTGTCAGGTCCTCAATGCTATTCTTAGCTCAGGCTAGGTGGCTCTTAATGTGCTGTGCACCTGTATGAGTAGGCTTGAAGGTGAGATCGTTAATAGACAGAGGATTTTCTGTGTTACACAGGCATGACTGTGGCAAGATCCCAGAGACCAAGAATGAGGCAAAATGCTAAAAGAACTTGTTAGTACATGTAGTTCACAGGAATACTTACTGTGTTGAGCACCAGTCAATGCAAAAGATGTTCTGAACAGAAATGGTATGAGTTAGAACTCATTTAGTCTCCTCTTAGGTTAGCATGACAGCTTTTTTTGGGAAGAAGTTTCCCTGTCAGGACTAGCAGAAGGCTTTTACATCTCGTTTTGATGAATGAGGACCCTGGTACAGGCAGGCAGGAGCAGCCCTGATCATGGGTTGAGTCCTGCTTTCCTCAGCATGGGTTAAACACTGCACTGGAAAAATGTGAATAAGCCCAGAGACCAAACACTGCTCTCATTTTGCAGAAATGATGCGTGCAGAAAAAAGAGATAGAAGATTAAAAAAATAAAAAAAAAAATAGAGGAGTATGAAGTTGGAAGCAAATAAACTTTCAAAGTCATATTGCAAGGTAACAGAAAAAAATCCAGAAGTTAATGGAGCTTTCTTGAAAATAACAAGAATTATGATTCAGCATCAGAAGCAAAAAGCTCCGTAGCTTCCCAGCAAAAACATTTAAAATCTCACACTAATATGACACATTTTCTACATTTAACCAGTAAACAACTTTTTATTTCTACCTTCATAGCCATAATAATTCATGTAGGGTTATTCCCATCTAAGGGGTTCCTGTATTTGCAGCTGTGCCTAGAGAACAGTAGGTAGGCAGGAAAGTTCAGCAATGAACACCCCCCTGAAACCCAGAGGAAAAAGGGTTGCATAATTTCCAGCTGTGGCAGTTGTTATGAGACAAGCACTTGCGGATCCTGACATCTCGTGGCATACCTGGGGAACTGCAAAACTCTTTGCTGCTTTTATTTTATTGGGAGGGGTTTGGGGGGTTTTGCTCGATTTGCTTTATTTTTTTTTTTTTTTTTTTTTTTTTGAGGAGCTGCTTGGAACCAATCGTTGATGTAAAGATCAGCGTTTTTACTAGAGGTTCTGAAGTGGGAAGCCTTAAAACCACAAGGAGGTTAAGAATACAGATGAATGTCAATCAGGGAAAGTAGTACCAGGTAACTGTACTTACAGGTGCAGTATTGTCACTTGCACTGCAAAATACTTTAACGTTAACAATTGGTAAAGCATCCTGTGCATAGCTTCCTCAATCTGCAGCTTCTGATAACAAATTCTAAGCTGTCAGTAAGAATCTATGTGCTCTTTGCTGTCATCAGTATTTTAATTCTGTGGACTTCCTGACTGCACGTACCATGTTGCATTCTGGGGGTTTGCAAACCATTTCCTACCCTTGTCCGTAGAATCCATGTGGTTGCCAAGCTTTTGGGGCAAACCCTGGCTGTTCCCAGACATGTGGCACAGTGTATTTGCCTATTGGCTTCCCATATGGCCCAGTGTAGCATCCATACATCATGCTAGACCCTGCATTCGATTATCTATAGATATGTTACTCGCCATGGATACCAAGCCATTCTTCTGCCTACTACTAGCCAAATCTAACTCAGGCCTCTGCTTTAAGCTTGTGCTTAAATACTGTAGAGAATTGGGACTTCATATTTCTTGCTCTTGAAAATGCCATAAGAACATAAGTAATTCTTGTTCTCAGTACAGCATAAACATATTTGTTCACAATTCCTTTAATTTCTAAGAGATTTTCAGTTTTCATTATTATTCATTGTTTCACTGGTTTCGTCTTTATTAGGCATTCATAAAAAATACTTCATTATCATCCATAAAGCACAGTTCATTAGCATAGCTGCCTGTGAAGTCAATTGTTTCTTCATTAGCAAAAGCTCCTCAGAAATTCAGGCCTTTGATGCTTGTTTGAATTACTTGTATCTTTTAGTTTCCTCGGTTGTGTTTCTGAAAGATTTCATTTTTTTCTACAGCTATTTACATTTATGAATATCTTTGTAAGCTCTGCGCTTCCAATTTGTGATGCATTTTACTTTCAACTACATTAGCTGTTCATACACATGCAATGGCATAGTGAGTTTATTCATAGGCTTCATCCTGCATTTGTGAGTGCTAATCTATTAACTCTTTCTAGTCCTTTGTGCAGGAATGGAAACATTTGTTCTCTAGCATGCTCCAGTGAAGAAGGTATAGTTTTGAACGCCCCACATTCTCCCTCCCCTTACCTTGGATACCTGGCAAAACCTACACTGAGAACTAAACATGTAGGGTGCTGAGACAAGGTTTCGTTTTGCAAAGAACATTGAATTAATCAAAACAAATGACTGAATAATGAATATACATATATATATTTTTTTCTTTGATTGTTGTTTTTCACCTTACTGGATGATGACCCCCATAGCTCTTTCCCTCCTAGACTACTGCCCTTCCTAACAGACTGTGGTGCTCAGGTGCTCCTCCTGCTCCACTGGGGATGGGAGAGGACCTCCAGTGTGGGTGAGGACCGCCCATGTGGGTGAGGACCTCCAGTGCACTGTGCTGCACCAGCGAATTGCCTTGGCCCGTGGCAGCTCTGATCTGTCTTATCCTTGTTCTCCATGCCTTATCATACCATTTGGATAGGAACGAAACAAGTATTTTCCTCAATGTAAAGCCCTGATGTGACAATGAGTGGAAGTAAGTTTCTTAAAAGAGCTGCTGACCCCAGGAAAAGGGCTTAAAAAGTGGTTTTGAGTGTAGTTTTTTAATTCCATCACTCTTCTGGTATTTTTAAACCCTCATTTCTGGAATGGAGAACATTTCTTATGGGACAGATGGTTCAAAAATTTGAGAATTACATAAAACAGGGAGGACAGATTTGTTGAACCTTCCCTTTAGATACATCTCACTCTTTATAAAGAACCTAAGCACAGTCACAGCTTCTCACACGCTTGGGTGCGAGATGGTTCCTCTTTTCTGAATACTACAGTGGTACGCAAACTTCAAATACACACTTGAAGCCAAGAACAGCTAAGACCAAAAGATGTTACCTGTTCCCTCTGCTTATTATCAATATCTGATATAAAATAATATGCTTATGTTGGTAACAATGCACTCATCCTCCGTGCAACCAGTTAAGAAAGCAACACAAGCCTACATCTAGTGAAAACTCAAGCCAACATAAAAAACCAAAGCCAGCTGGCCAGCTTTCACTTGCTGGATGGAAAGAAAGGAACTTTGTTGACATGGAAACCTGCAATTTCGATGTATATCTATAATTAACAGATAATATACCAAGATGAGAAAGATCTTACAGAGCTGTGATCAATTATAGCTGCAAGAGAATTCTTAATATCCACATATTAGGGGCGAAAACAGTGACAAGGAAGGTATTAAAACAAATTGTTGTACACAGCTATTGTTAGATGGCTCAATGGGAATGTGAGAAACGAAACAAGAGTAATCTGATGCTGTAGCATGTTTCTGTATCAGTGCGCTGCTGCTGCTATAAAAAGGAGTTTCATGTGAATTTTGTCTGTGCACATCCAAATGAGAGCTGCTGCCCTGAATATTTCCAATCAGAATAGATGGCAAAGAGGGAAAAATGGGTAAAATATTTAAAGAGAGGTTCAGAGAGACAAAAGAAGCAGCCACAATATAAATGCAGAGATTGCATAACCAAACTCATATACACAGGAGGACATTAAATAACTAATATGGAAGAAAATCTTGGTACTGGAGATGGTAAGAATTAATCATTAGACAAATCTATATCAGGGATAATCCGAACCAAGCAGAGGGAATGAGACTTTCTGGACATCGCTGTACATAGTAGGAAGGATTCTTTCACTGTGGCTTTTCTCTCTCTCTGGGGCATTTAATGGCTACTCAAAGAACAAGTAATTGTATGGGATGCTCCTACACATTGTCTGTGCTACTAGTTCAGGTTTGATAACACCTCAGCAACAAACCTCATTTCCTTGGATAGAAACCTCTAAATAAGTATGTAGCCCATGCATCAATCTAAAAATAGAAGGGCACGAGTCACTAGAGCAAGCTAATAATTTCATGTTCAGAATTGACAGGCTCAGTCCTTCTAAAATGAAAATGAAGGTTGTTGTTACACTGTGAGCTTTGCTTGGTATTTACTGTTAAAATAATCTCTGTTCTTGAGTTCAGGTCTTTCATTAAAAGATCTGGGCATGCAGCATCCTACACAAGCAGGCAATCACCCTTACAGGGAAGAGGGACAGATCTAACCAACTTTTCCATGCTCCACGTGAATTGAAAAGGTGGAGTTCAGTGCAGGCTTCGTGTATGGTAACAAGTATTATCTGTAACAAAAAGTCATTTGTGTTTCTCCACTTACCAAGTCTGCACAGAGTCGGCGATGCAGAAAGTAAATAATAACAATAATTTAAAAAATCCATTCATTTGTATGTAAATAAAATAAACATAACAAAGACTAGTTGGAGCTACCATCTGCTGCACAGCTTTTCCACACATATATCGTAACTGCGTGGGGATAATGTAACTCGTCTCTTGGTGTTTGACGGCTATTGGCCTCCTCGCTTTTCCAGAAGTCATTGGAAATTTGAGTCACTTTAAAACTTGCAGTAACCATTTATTATTTTTTTTTCTCTTCATTGTGTCATAGTATACTAGTGAGACTCAAGGAAGAAGAACAAGATATATGCTTGAGATCACCCTAAGTGTAATAAAACCCAAGAGTAAAGTGACAAGCTCTATTTTATTCCCGATCTTTTCATTTTAGCTGTGCTTTTTTTAGCAATCTCCCTCTCCTTTTTTATAAAAAATAAAAGGTCAGAGGCTCCCTAACCAGGAAAAAAAATAAAAGTTCATTGTAGCTGGATTGTTGATCTCTTCATCTTAATTCTTATGGGCCTTGGGAAATTATAAGGAGGTAAAACTGGAAAAATGGAGTAACTGCCTTCCTTGCTGCCTGTGCACCTGCTGTTCGTCAGGAAGGAAAGGCACAATTTGCTGCATATCTGCTTCTGCTCCCCAACTCACTGCAGACACCTTAGTGTGAATCCCTGGGCAAAAATGAAGACAACTGTCAGGTTTTTAAGTGTGGAGGGTGTTTTTAATACAAGTCTTACATTAGGAGAAGGTAAACCTCGAGGCCTAAATACATCATTCTCTTTCACATCATTTAAGCCACTTGAATGCTCCTTGGTGCTCAGTAAATATAATTGTATTTTGCTGCAGAACCAGAGCACGCTGCAAAAAGGCATTGTTCTGCTTGGGATGAAAAGCAAGCATGGATCTTAAAGTCTTCCCCAGACAGTTTAATTGGCAGAGTTTACGGGAAGCTTAGTCATTTTCTGCCTTCTCATTCACCTCCTATGTCAAGTTTTCTAATTGTCCAGCTCAGAGGCTGTTGCCATTTCAACCTCAGGCTCTGCATGTCGTGAAAGGGTTATCCCCATAGAGTTGGCTGCGGCTGGGTGAGGTGATGGAGGTGGTGATGGGACCGGGAGAAGCAGAGCTCTGCCCCTATACTCCACGCTGGGACCGGGAGAAGAGCTCTGGCCCTATACTCCACACCAGGGTTTTTAACCTCTCTTGGCATGCCTTCGGCCCTCTGCCTCAGAAATAATGAGGCACATCCCAAGCTAAAACCCGAGATAGTTACAGCTTCCTGTGTTGGCATTAGCTATATCCTGAGTTAATAAACCTAAGTTAATCACTGGCCCTTAAAAATGGCAGCGGTTTTAAAGCAAATGTGACATCTATGGGCAGGCATGTACACCACTGCATGACTTCTGCAAAAAATGAACAGTATTAACACACTGTGTACTCATTAAAACATCACAGGCACAACTGTGATCGTGTCTTCCAGCTTGTGTTGACCTTGTCTCTTTGACTGACAGGATGGTGACTTCTTGGTGTCATTGGTGGTCCAACAACTGAAATAGCCATGGATAGCAAATTGATGGCAGTGTCTGCACTACAGTGCATGGCTCAGATAATCTTTCTCAGAGGTAAATCAAGTGAAACACCACATCGCTCTTCTTTTCTCATTCTGGATAAACTCCTAATGAAGATGCTCAACTGCACAGTCTTACAATCGGTGTATCTTAGGACACTGCTTATTATATGGGTCTGAAAGGGTGTTTTGGGAAGTCTGGTGAGTTTAGTCAGAGGGTGAAATATGCTAAAATCAGATTAAAAAACCCCTCTTCTATTCTTCAGGACTAGTCTTCTGACTTCTGTCTTCTCCAATACAATAAAGAGCTCAGGAAAACACCCTATTTATATTTCCCCTCTTACCCGAATAATTCCCTTTGTTCCACCCAGGAAAGTGTGCTGAAAAATTTATTCAAACCCCAATTACATTTTCTGGCCCTTTTATACTTTTTTAACTAGCAGAAGTAGAATTGTAGATAGCTTAGGAGTCAGATTCTGCTTATTCTCACTAATTTCTGAGCCATATTACAGTATCACATACTGACCCTGAGACATCAAGGCCTCCCTGTACCATGTGCTGCACAAACCCCTTTCTGAAGGATGGCAAACCTCTGCTCTTGGAAGTCTACAGGAGTTTTGTCACTCACTGCAGCAAATTACAATTCCTCCCTGTAAGAAGCTAAGTGGACAGATGATCCAAAAGAGGACTACACCACCCAAGCACGTTCTGAGCTCAGGCAAAGAGCCGGGAACATCTTTTCCTGATCCATCCAGTGCCATCCTTTCTGTCATATGTTTTTTCACCCACATTTCTAACTGTGAGCCGGGGTGCGCATCACCAGCCCCTGATGCAAACCTCCTCATTTAGAATCAGACAGAAAATAGTTTTTCTCAAAGGGGTTATCTGAGGTGCCTTTTCTCTTAAGTGCCTACTTTGGGAGCTGCTTCAGAGAGGGTTTTCTTACACAGAATTGGAGTTTAATGAATTACTCTCTGGGTTTGTCAGCAGACAGACATTTCTCCTTGCCACTTGGATTATATTTCCTCCTCATTTTTTTTCATTTCCCATGCAGCATTTCAGGATAATCAGTTTTATTTGTTTATTTGTTTGTTTTTGACTGGTTTATGCAGAATTCTGGAAAACCCATTTCTGTGTTGGTGAAATATTGAGCAGGTGCAGATGTGGCCCATCTGTGAAATGTGTGGTTTATGTTGGACAGAGGGAGAAGAAGAGAGGAAAATAATACCATTTGCCTGGAGGAGGAGATAGAGGGAATAAAGAAGAGGAAAGTTACTGCTGTAGCTGGGACTGGGAGGCACAGATTTGGGCATGCTTCATCCTGAACATGTGATATTCATGTTTTGACATTTTCTATTTTGACAAAAAATTATGTCAAAACTTTGCTTTTCTCAGTGATCCTGCGGAGTGACAAAGAAAGACTGTGCTGAAAACTGCATGGAGAGCTCCATGGTTGTCACAGAGAGTGGCTATGCAGGGGCCTGAGCTCCCAAACAGCCACCTGCTTTCAGAGAACTGCTTTTCCTCTCCTATGAAAACAGGAACGTGTGGCAAAGGTAGCTAAGGATCAAAGAGTTCGTTAATGGTGAGATGCCAAATGTGCCTGCTGTGGCCTTTCTCAGGAAGCACATAGACAAAATTTGCAGCTCGTTGTTCCCAGCAAGACTCTGTCTGCGTTTTGCACATTTTATCCCAGAATGTGTATGGAAGTGGGCTCAGCACTTTGCTCATCTGCAATTGATGCATCAGTTTATGATATGAAGAAGCACAACGGCACTCTACCAGATGGGTCTAAGCATGTCCATGCCAGAAAATCAACATGTGAAATAAGTTTGAATAAGACAAGTAGATAATTTGAAGGCCAATACAAACCTCTTGGTACTCCCCGCACAATTGGCTTGGAAAGCAAACACTGGAGTGTGAGATGTGCTCTGTCCTCAGGTATCACAGTATCACAGAATCACCAAATCACATAGGAACACATCCAGGTGGGTTTTGAATACCTCCAGAGAAGGAAACTCCACACCCTCTCTGGGCAGCCTGTCCCAGGGCTCAGTCACCCTCACAGTGAAAAAGTTCCTCCTTGCATTCACATGGAACTTCCTATGCTCCAGCTTGCACCCATAGCACCTTGTCCTATTGCTGGCCAGCACAGCGAAAAGAAAAAAGAAAGGTATGTAACACAACTCAGCCAATTCCATCACTGTGAAGGTTTTCTGTAGCACAGAAAGATCCTGTCAACAAACTCCTCAGCTAAACTTTGTTTTTAGCTTCAGTGAGCATTTAGTTAATTCATAGGCACGTAACATCCATGTAACCTGGGCAATTCAGTAAACATTTAGCAAATGCTGGATGCTGTTTAGGTTTTTGACTTGGCTTTCTGTATCTGTCCCTGGTTGCCAGAATAAATGGAGCTCGATGCAAAAACCTCTTAAAAATTTACCTTAGGAAAGAGGTTAAGCACTAGGTGGGATCTCTGCAGAATTTAAAACCATCTGAAGGCTGTCACTTAGGGAGGAATAAACAACTTAGCCAGCTGCGGAAAATAATTTTTAGCTGTGACAAATCTGTCTTGCTGGCTTTTATGAAAAGAAAAATCTGTTTTTTAACAATTTTCTATGATAAAACTGGATTTCACCCTCCAAAACTTTAACTTCGCTGTAGATTTTGCTTGAAGAAACATGTATATATAATTTCTGCTAACTATACTCACAGCTTAATTTCATAAAGATTTTTTTGTAATGCATCAGCATATTAATTTCTTTTAGCTGAAAAATATATACAAATGAAATCATTATAGTCTTCTATAAAGAGAAATATTTTTTATCTGGAAGACCAAAAACGGGGTGCTGGAACTACCCTCAATTCCCTTTTGAAATGAGAGTAAAGCACACATTTGGCCACTACACCAGTCTGAAGGCTTCCAAGAGAGATGGTAAGAACATTCTCTTGGCATCGATGGCAATACATATAAATCATGTCTCATCTCTGATAAAAGAATTTCATTACCAATTAATTCTATTAAGGCACCATTCCATTTTTTGTTGGTGAATTACCTATTATTAACTTGAAGTCATTACATTTTTCAGGGAAAACCTATTTATAAGTACCCATAAAGCAAACTAATTGCAAACGTAACTAAATAGAGGCCAGAATCTTAAATAAGCGCGAGATGCTTAATCCGCGGATTAAACACACTAAGCAGGCAATGCTTCTTGCACAACTTTCCCAGACAGCCCTCTATGACTGTTTTGCCCTTGACACTGACTACTGAAAACATGTCATCCTCTGATAAAAAGTGGCACTCCAGTCCTGCACAGGGGCGAGAGGAGAGCTCACACTGCTGCAGCCAGCGCTGGCCCTGGTCACCGCAGAGGTTTGCTGCAGCCCCTTGCTGGGCTGGGCCAGGGCCCTGCGGGCAGTGGGTGTGTTGACCCTGGCACAGGCTCACACAACGTGCTGGGCACTTTTAGCCAAAAAGCCTCCCTCACACTCTCAATTTCCTTCTGATCACCTTCTGCTCTGATCAGTCTAAATTTCATGTGCTTAAGATAATTTTAAATGAGACGGTGCCTTGGGAGGGACTGGGGATAATGAACCTCCTCCTCTGGCCCCAGGAACACTCTCACTGTGGCGGTCCAGGGTTGGCACTGGGCTGCAGGCCGGGGTTGGCATGGCTCCACAGGAGAGAGAGCTCTTCAAGGAGATGGCTGAGAGTGATGGATTCAAGGACATGATGGCTGGGAAATCATTCCCTGCAGGGATAACCTAGGTTGAGCAACACCACCTTTCCTGCTGGCCCCTGCAATGATGAGCTGGTTGACCACAGCCTGACCTGGGGCTTCCCACCCACCATGTGGCTTTGGCAGTTTAAGGACTGGTATTTAGTATTTTCCACTTCCCTTGTTATTTGCTGCATTTCCCAACACTTTCATTGCCTGGACATGTTGTCTGAACATTTAATAAAGGCTGCACATAACAGGGTCGACTTTTTCAGCCTGCTGGTTCACCATCACCTGCCTAAATCTTCTGTCTTTCCCAAGTGCCGAACTGTAACAGCACCTATCAACTTTAGGGCTAAAAGTGTCAACATTGTCCAAAATTCCATATGTAACTCTTAAAAGCCTGTCGATAAAAGCATTTCCAAAAATGACACAGCAATGCTGCCTAACCAGCTACTTACTCCAGAACTGGGAGTTGAGTCCATGGACACTACAAGTGCTGCTGCTGAGCCAGCAGCCACTTCCCTGCTGAATGTTTTTGTGGAGATTGGATGGGTCACTGTGCAGGAGCTACAAAATGACATGGTCATAATGTTACTTCAGTGTAAGTGAATTTCTAAACGATGCCCCATCTGTTGTATGCAATCTTGTAATATCCAATTCTCCTGTGATGTCCTGTGATGGCTTTGCAGTGCAAATATTGCCCCTAAAAATTACGAGTTACCCTGTGACCACAGGCATCCTCTTCTTCCAAGAAGACCTTGTTCTGCACTTCACAGAAGCAAACATATCAGTAGAATAAATGTTCACACAGTGGATGGATCTTGGGAGTATAGGAAAGGTTGACTGGTGGTGGGAGCAGCAGTGTTTGAGCAAAATTCGTTCTTCTTGCCGAGAACGAATGTTAGCGGCATGTGTTCAGCTTCTCACACTGAGCTCGTTCAGAGCACCCAGTAACTGAAAAATAACATCTTTCACTGTGAAAAATATACACTTGTCATTGCTGAATTAGAAACTGGCAACAACAAAGCTAACAGATGTTTGCGTTTTAGGGTTTTTTTAAATGTCATTTTTTCTTTTATGTGATTAATTTTCTACCTGTATATATGTCAACATGAAATTTTCTGGATTAAAAAAAAAATCACCCATTCCAATACTATACACTACTGCTGACATACATTTCTAAGCAGAATAACATTCTTTTTCAGATCATGGCCATAAATGTCATGGTAAAGCCCTAATAAGGATGAGGACAAGCACAAAAAACGAAAATGTGCTTGAATCATTGGTTACTTAACAAACAGCAAACATGCAAATTTTGGCTGATGTAACTCAATGGCCACAGTGAAATAACTGAACTTATATTAATACAGAAGTGGTAAAGGTGAATTCTAAATGTTCTGCTAGCCATTTATTTGGGCTTTTTTATCTTGATTTGTCTTCATTACACTAAATAAATTTCAAGCAGAAATACACCTATCATAGCATTGCACAAAGATTATAAAAGCACAACCTTCAACTTACTGTATACAAACTGCTAGTGGCATTGGAATGATCACATAACATTAAAACATACAGGTGTACTTAACTGTTTTGTTTGAGGAGGAGCAGGTAGAAAAGGAAAACAAGATGACCTTTTGTGCCATATAGTAATGCTATGATATGCCCACAGGTGTGGTAGTCAAATGTAAAAAGAGAAAAGAGGAAAACATGAGGGTCTGAGTAAGGGTGGCAAGGACATTCCTGTCCACATCATATTGAGCCTATCTGCAGTCCCATTAATTGCTTCCTTCTGCTCTTGTTCCCAGCCTCTCCTTCTTCCATCATCTCACGTCCAGCTGAGGTGTCACCAGATACCATAATAACAGACTTTGCTCCAGGTGATCCTCTGTGCCAGCAGTAAAGCTCTGGTGAGGTTTTTTTGAAGGCATAGGTTTTGGATCGCCACCAAATTTCCCAAAGATCCAGTGGCCTCTCTCTTTTCTGCTTTTCCCAGTCAGGCCAGTCCAGGAAAGGGCATTTCTCTGCAGCATGTAAAGGTGGTCTTGGCTATCTAATACATCTTCCCCAAGTGCTTTTTAAAAATTTTTCTTAGTCCTCTGCAACTCTGATGATTCACAAGAGGATCTTTGTCTTCTGCCTGACCTGAATGCACCATGTTGTGCCAGAGGGCTGTACCTGCTTATGGATAAAAAACACATTATTTTTTCCATGTGGGATTTATCATCTATGAGAAGACAGGGATGGTTAAGATAGATATTCTGTGGGATTTATTTTTTTTTGCTTTAGCATAAGAGGCCAGGATGACACTTTCCTAGATGATTTATATTGCTTGTTCCTCTCTATTGGAAAATTGCCTTGCTCCATCAAGCAAGGTAGCATTTATTTATTCCCGTTTTAAAATTCCATGCTGCAGGATGCCCAGTTAGCATTCTAAATGCCCTTGACAAGAATTTAAAAGCACAATAAAGAGAAGCTTCTTCCAAACTAAACAGCAGCGGCAGAACTTTTTCACAGCTATGCAAAGCTTCAGATAGATTAATTCTTCTCTTTTAGATATACTTTGGTTTTTCACTACACAAGCCCAACAAGTTACTTGGCTTATGTAGTGAATTTCTGAGCACAAGTTTTGTTTTCTTCCTATCTTATCAAGGAAATAATTCAGGACTCTTCAAGGAAAAAGAGAGATCTTTGTTCTGCAAGGAGGGTATGAGCACGTTCAGCCACCCAGTCACAATGGCAAGAGATGCTATCGAGGCCCCAGGCAGGTCTCAGTCTCTTGCATCACTGGTTAAATGAATCTTTGGATTTTACAGCCTCCAAATTTCCTCCAGCTATTCAGACAACGATAATCATTTTGACACATGATTACAAGAACTTGTTTTTACCTTGAGCAAAAGTGATCTCCAGTGTGAATGTGATCTTTTAGATACTTAAATCTGTTTGTCAAATTGAAATTGGAATATTTTTATCAAATCAAGGTAGGGTCTCTGGGTGGGATTCACTTGCCTGAATGTGGATGCCCAGTTCCATTTCAAATGTTCTAAGGTGTTACACATGATTGTTGTTCTAGACAGTTGTGGTTTTGCTGTCATATCTGATGTTCAATATCTAAAGCAACACTAGAAGTCTGTATTTAGATAGCTGAATGATTCATTCTATCCTTTGCCCTAACATCATCTTAAAAGTTATTTAAACATCACTGTAAAGTTATTTTAACTCCAAACCTCTGTATTACTGTTCTCTTTCTTCTGCTCTGCACAGTATTATTCCATTTTATTTTTAGCATACTTCTCTATGAAGGGTAAAAACCTGATTAAAATTCTCCAGTGAAACTGTAACTGGAGAATGGTTACAATTTCCCTCTCTCATAAAATATATTCTCCTTAACAACATACAAACACAATTATCCTTTCTTGAAAGAAATACTTTATTTTAAAACATCAAAAACCATCATAAAAATCCATTAAAAATCACTTTGCAAGTGTCCAAGAGGCTTGAAAGAATCACAGCTAACCACATATATAAATATGTGATGATCTTTCCTGAAAGTTTCTACAGAAAGTTATTTTCTGAGTCATCAAATATTCCTCTAAATTCTTGGCATCTCATGTAAATTTGAATTTGACAGGTGAAGGCAAGGCTGTATTCTCCAGTAACCAGTGTTAGAAGGGACTCTGGAGACAGAAGTTAGACCAAGCTCTTGTTTTGCAGCAGCTGAAGTTACAAACAGCAGACATTGGAAGGAGCTGGGATTTGGCATTACCTCCAGACTAGTTGAAAATGAAGCGTTTGCATTTCTAGAAATGCATAAATCTTCCTTGCAATACCTGCATAAAAATGCATGCAGGTTTAACATGAACAGCAATATTTATGATGCAACATTATCTATAACAAGCTACATTCATAATTCATGCTTCCCTAGAATAATTTTCAACATAGGCTTACATATTCTTGCCCCAAACAAGCTGCAAGATGCTTGCATGTTTTCAGTATATCTTGATTAAATTGCCATTTGTCCATATTTATAGATATCTCAGAACAAGCTTCAGCCTGTAAGTAAGTTTTATGTGGTACTGGCACATCATAATACATATTCATAATTAAAAGCAGAAATTTTCAATTTTGGTTATAGGAGAAAATCAAGAGCTAAAGATGTAATCAGAAAAAAGTATCATTAAAGAGATGTAATTTAGTAT
The DNA here is from genome assembly GCF_964237585.1 of Gallinula chloropus. Lineage (NCBI taxonomy): Eukaryota > Metazoa > Chordata > Aves > Gruiformes > Rallidae > Gallinula > Gallinula chloropus. The sequence goes on from NC_140086.1 coordinate 19,834,012, forward strand.
AAGAAAACATATTTCTTATGAAATATAATTTCTAGGCCCATATCCAACAGGAACCCTAAACACATAAGTAGAGTGAGATTACACATATGCTGGCAACTACATCTATGTTTTAACACTTTGCCTAATTTACAGCCTCCGTTGTTTAATGGTCACATGTACAAAATTACATCTCTACATCAGCACACAAAATGCACGTGCACATTTTTGTTGTAATAACAAGTAAAACAAATTGTCATTGCATGTGACTTTGTGAGAGCATCGATCGCTGTCCTCATTAACTGTCTCTGTGCTCTGCAGAATAAGGAGGTCCCTGAGGGCTGAATGTGAATTACGAATAAATATAAACTGAGAGAGCAAAGTAGTCGGGTAACAGTCCTCCTTCACCCATCCACCTACCCATCTTTCAGAGTGAGATGTGGATGATGAGTTGGATGAGGAACACAAACCCTACACTTGTGCTGAGGATTATTCAGTCTCAACAGAGGAACAACAGGTAGTAGGCACAAACCCTTGGTCAAACATATTCACTATGAAGCTGTGAAATGAATTAACACCACTATTTCTTATGTATGTTTCTAAGACTCCAAAGGAACTGACACACACCCATTTCACCACTGAGCTGGTCCCTTCCTCAAAGCAATGCTTCAGATACAAGATCGAAATAAACCAAATGCAGCAAAAAGGTCCTGTGGTGGTGGCTCTGGGAAGGAGTGAAAACATTCCTCCTCCACCACTGTGGCCATATTCAACATACAAGGGAATCACGGAAGAAGCAGATGGCAGGAACTGGAAAACCAATGAGACATGAGGAAGAGATGACAAGATATGAGAGAAAACCAAAAATCTCACTTCAGATCAGACATATGGTTTTTGGAGCCTTACTGATGAGGGAGCAGGTAACATTTTTTTATACAAGATTGTGACACTAATCCCAGGATAATCAATGACAACTGCTCCTGTAGGATAGGATTAAACTCAACACACCTGTCTACAGTGGGAATGCCAGTGTGTGACAGAGCCAACGTGAGCCACAATCACGATAACAGAATTCAGTGCATGACCCACCTCATCCTAAGAAAATGTCTACCTTTGGTCAGATGAATCTAATCTTAAATTCTGTTGACTCTGTTGACTTGATCTTCCAGGCTAAATGGTAGCCAAGAGAGTTGGTTCAAGTGTAGACATCTGTTACATAGCTCCACATTTAGTCGGAGGAATGTCAAATCTGACTCCATTGGATCTGCCTCAATAATTGCAATGAAACCGATTAATTCTGGTGATGAGCATCAAGTGAGGGAAAAATCCAGGCTTAGAAATACGTGATCAGAATTCTAGAGCAGAAAAAGAAGACAGAGAAGCATCTGGAAGCCAGAGGAACATCTTGTACTGCTCCACAGGCTACATTTCATGGATTTTAATGTGCTAAATAGACACAATGTCATTTTGAAACTTGAATAATGTTAGCAATAAAATTATTTTTTCTCTTGAGCACTCATTGTCTTGATGCTTGAAGTATGTTTCCTAAATTTAGACTTTGCCATAGATGTTGTGTGTACTATGTGATTTAACTAATGGTATTAGGGCAGAGTAAAAAAGTAACTTCATAATAGCCAAACTATCAGAACCATAATCTCTTCTCCCCCTGCCCCAGCTTCTGGCCAATATGAGGAGTGATTCATTCTGAGCCCAGATGTTGCCTCGTACAGCAATCTTAGCATCCTTTACTTGCATTGAATCAGCTAGCTCCTGTTCCCAGTGGGAGACATATGTTCCCTCCGCCTTTAGTTTCACACTTGCAGACTTAGTGTTTACTTGTTTCTCCTCCAGCGTAAAAAGTGTATAATTTCTGTTTAACTGTGAGTTGTCTTTTTATTCCAAGATCTCAACATCCATTAAAACCTTAATAAAAGTGTTACAGAATCCACGTGAGGCAGGGAAATGACAAGCTAGATTTGTAGCAATGGACAAAACCACAGGACTTTATTTCAGGATGTAAAAACACCTCTCATATTGACACTCATAATACAAGTTTCAGCAGACAAGAAGGATATGTGGACATATGTGTATATAGAAGGATATATCTGTTCTGCGACAAATGGAATAAAATCTTCAATGGTCACAAGTATCTTTTGATATCTCCTGTCATCCAAACAGGGATGTAAATGCTCCTGGTTTAAAAATACAACATGAAAAATAGATGAAGCAGCAGGTTAGTTGAAAGTGACACTATTTCTCAAAGACTGCAAAGCAATGACATTCAAACAGTTCTCACAGACTTCCTACTTCAACACTTCAGAAAACAGGCAGAAAACTGAGTGTCCAGTGTATTCATGGGTTTTATTACCTTCCAATGCTCAGGTAGCAAATGGGCTGATCACATTGTAAGTCGACCAATAGTTAAACTCCTATATTGTGTGGACCAAAACAGAGAAATACTCATCTCCTTGTTTCCTCCTCAAGAGTTCTTGTCCTTATTTGATTAGGTGGAAAGAATTCATCATTCTGAATACATACATTTTTTTCTTCATCTGCCATCATTATCCTCTCTTGCCCTCTCTGCTTAAAGAAAACAGAATTCTTCTAAATCAATAAAATTAGTCAATCAAACTAACCATAAATCCTTCAAATATTCCTTTCTTGGTCTGAATTTACTTTTATAAATCCACGGTAGATGCTCTTTATTAATCCTTTGGAAGTATAACTGTGGGTATTTTCCCCCTGCAGGGTTATGCCTTTGAACATGAAGAAATTGTTATTCTCTCCGTTCATTTTTATTTTCCACGTTAATTAAAAACGTGTCCAGATGGCACTGTACAAATGTCTTTCATGCAGACTTCTGGCTTTGAAATGCAGCTACCCACCTCAAAATACAGCATTTCCGCCTGCTTGGGAAAATAGCTCTCCGTGGTTCATTTTCTATGTAATATTGTGCGGGGGAGAGTGTGTGTCACTTGGAGTAAAAGGAGAGGAGATTCATCTCTAAAATTACCACTTTTCATTAAAATCTCCATATAACTGTTGGCATGAGCTATGTTTTGTCCGTGTGTATATGTGTGTGCATATGTATCCACATAGAGATGCCTCAGAAGTGAGTATAACCAATATTACCTTAATATAATATCTACATATAATCCTCAGACATCTGGTTAATGAGAGTAGAAACCAGTAGCATCAATGTATTTCATATCCCCACCCAAGAACTGCCAGAAAATCACAAGCCCTCACAGGGTCTGATTTCCCCACTCAGGAGGACTCTGAGAAAGCGTGCAAGCAAATAATCTCTGTTCAGGGAAAGACAAAAGGTCATGTATTTAGAACACAGTAAGAGTAAGTTCTCCTCCCTTGTTCACCCACCTCAAGATGCCCCTCATCTTGCAGAAGCTATCTATCTCCAGGGATCGCTTGGTGCCTGCTAGCTGCCATCTCAGTCTCACCTGGTGCTGCCCTGTTCCCCTCCCCCAACTCAGGGACTCCCCCATGGGCACTTACCCGCAGTACTTTCCTGGGCAGGGAACGTGTCCTGCCATCCTCCAGACTGTTCTGACTGCACTCAAGGAGGCCTCAGGCCAAAGCATTTCTCACTGAAATCCCCACTGTGATGGAAAGAGCATGCAGGACTGTGAGAAGGAGACATGCTTGCCCAGGAATAAGGTCTTTGCCACAAGTTACAGTCACCTTCTCTTTTTCAAGAGCCAACCTTCCTGTAAAACCCAAGCTGCCTGTGGAGAGTGAAGATGTTACCAGAATTCCTGATATATAGTCAATGTAAACCAAGGCCTCTATGGTCCTGCTTTCTGCTTTTCACCAACAGTGGGATAGAGACCTCTTTGTTTCTTGAATGGATAGCTAGACAAGTATATGTGGTTATTACAAAAAATATTGCTTTCCCATAAATAATATATTATGAGCTCTTCAACTGCTCAAGCAAGTGACTACTTTTTATCATACTGTGCCTGCATGTCACAGATTTTGCTATCATTTCAGTTCTGATGTACACAGAACACAGTTGCCAGGTAAAAATGACGCCAATGTGTCAAGAACAGAAAATTGTAAAACATTTTGTTAATCAGCATGTGACTCCAAGAGTTCTCCCTGTGAAAGAGCCAACGCAGCTTGCTATCCCTATTCGAATATATGGCTTAAAACCACACTACAGTTAAATCTGTAAGAGAGCTGGTTTAATGCAGAGGATGATGTCATATTTCTCTCCATGTCTCTTAACTAAAGAAAACTAAAATCATCAGGCCAGGCTTTATTTCCCTCTATTGATTCCAGACACCTCCATTAAGCTCAGCCTTACAAAAGCTATCAAAGGAGGACAGCAAATAGAAAGTCCTTAGGAATTTTAACAGTGGCTATGTGACAAGAAAAAAACCCATAAACAGCCTTACACATATCTGATGAATTAAATGTTTACTGCTCTGTGGGTGTTTGGTCTGCAACGCCTGCCACTGATATCAATGGAGCTCTTGTTCAAAAACCTCAAGTTGCATTCTCAAAATTCAGGGGACAGGCTGGACTTTAAAGGTTCAACTGTTGAAAAAGACGAAATATTTTTCCTTCTAGTTTCACTCTGATCACACCCCCTTGGAAAGCAACCAGGATCAAATCATTTGACGTCAGAGAGGAATATGCCTAGATAGATGGTGTGGCTCATTTATGTGGCCCCATGAAGGATCGCTCCTCACAGTTTATTTTCTAGTACTTTGTTCAAATTGTTTTTCAATATTTGAACAAGAACTGTAGCCCTTTGGAAGAGTCTGACAGGTCTGTTAGGCCCTGTCTTATTGTAATTAGTCTTACATTTCCCCCGTTGTTCATCTACCCCAGGTTTTAGGTTGTTTTATTCCAGCAGGTTTTTTTCATTCCTTGCAGAAAACAATCTACAAGGAAACTTAATTCTACTAGGAGATGGGGAAGGACAGTGAGAAATCCTGGTCTGTTTTAAGTTCATTACAAAATGCTATAGTGATTTTAATGGAGTCAGGACTAGACACATGGGCAAGACTTTGATCCACCCATAAATTCATCATGATACTCAGTTTAAGGGACTGGGGGAGAGAAGAAGAATCATAGAATCATAGAACCACAGAATCACAGAATCACAAGGTTGGAAGAGACCTTTGAAGATCATCAAGTCCAACCATTCCCACCCTATGCTAAACCATATCCCTAAGTACCTTATCAATGCTTTTTTTTGAACACACCCAGGGAAGGTGACTCAACCACCTCCCTGGGCAGCCTGTTCCAGAGCCTGACAACTCTTTCAGTAATTTTTTTTTCCTAATATCCACTCTAAACCTGCCCTGGCACAGCTTCATGCCATTTCCCCTTGTTCTATCTCCTGTCACCTGGCTGAAGAGACCATTGCCCACCTCTCTACAACCTCCCTTCAGGTAGTTGTAGGTGGTGATAAGGTCTCCCGTCAGCCTCCTCCTCTCCAAGCTAAACAGCCCCAGCTCCCTCAGCCGCTCCTCATAGAATTTGCCCTCCAGCCCCTTCACCAGCCTGGTTGCCCTTCTCTGCACTTGCTCGAGGACCTCAATGTCCTTCTTATGGTGGGGAGCCCAGAACTGGACACAGTACTCGAGGTTTGGCCTCACCATTGCCGAGTACAGGGGCACAATCACGTCCCTAGACCTACTGGCCAAACTGTTTTTGATACAAGCCAAGATGCCATTGGCCTTCTTGGCTGCCCAGGCACACTGCTGGCTCATATTCAGCCTGCTGTCAACCAACAGCCCCAGGTCCTTCTCTTCCTGACAGCTCTCCAGCCAAACTCCCCCAAGCCTGTAGCGCTGCATGGGGTTGTTATGTCCCATGTGCAGCACTCTACACTTGGCCATCCTGTTGGTCTCAGCCCATTGGTCCAGTCTGTTCAGATCCCTCTGAAGAGCCTCCCTATCCTCAGGCAGATCAACACTTCCTCCTAGTTTAGTGTCATCTGCAATGGTTTGGGCTGGAAGCGACCTTAAAGATCATTAAGTTACAACCCTCCTGCCATGGGCAGGGAGACATCTCACTAGACCAGGCTGCTCAAGGCCCCATCCAACCTGGCCCTGAACATCTCCAGGGAAGGGGCATCCACCACCTCCCTGGGCAACCTGTTCCAGTGACTCATCACCCTCACAGTGAAGAATTTTTTCCTAATACCCAATCTAAATATACCCCCTTCCAATTCAAAACCATCCCCCCCTCATTACTACATGCCCTTCTAAAAAGTCCTTCCCCAGCTTTCTTGTAGGCACGCTTGAGGCACTGGAAGGCCACTATAAGATCGCCCCGGAGCCTTCTCTTCTCCAGGCTGAAAGAGAAAGGAGAAGAAAGCTCTGCCTTGCATCTTCTTAAATCTGGGATGTCCTGGCTGCTACTTTAGATACAAACCCCACCATCAGCAGCCTGCGGGGATCCTAACAGTGCTTTGAAACCCCACTGAGAAATACAGCTGTAGCCCAGGGCACTGAGATACCTTCCTGGCCCATCTTGCTCTGATGCCAAGACTTACAAACTGTATATAGCTCCATGTTTTTTCCTCACTCACACTACTGGCTTCCCCACCAGTATGGAGATTTTAGCTCCCTCATATGTTACCACTTGCACATTTTGTTCGACTAAAAGGGATGGAATGAGGAGCAAGGCTCAAGCCCCCATTCTTTAGTCTTAATTTTGGGTTTTTAGTTTTGGCGCTAATGTGTTGTCTGGATTGGAACAAATTATATATTGTTTCAGTGTCTTTGCCTTTAAAATGGGAATAATGGTTTCAGCTTTTGTGTGTATGTTGAAAAGTGTGGACATAAAGCACTAGTAAGAAGTTTTATAGGTTTTTTTATATCTTGTCTTTTTAATACATGATCATTCCATAAATTATCAGCATTACCTTACTAATGTGAACACATCCTTGTTGGAGTTGTTGAAAATACTCTTCAACACTTTGCTAATAATACAGAATCTCTATTTACTATACCTGATAATTTTGGTAAAACCTCATTCTGTCACCAGCAATATATATTTTACTGAAGGCTGTGTGTCCTTGTCTTGTCAGAAACTGCAGCCTTCACTTTCTTCCTTCACCCATAGTTTTATGTGTACCGCAACAGCCATAAGTAATTTTTGTTTCCAGATCCAGCATAAAGAAAAATCACTACTTTATGGGACAAGCTATTATTTTCTCATATTATACTCCCCTTTTTTTTCCACTGTCCTCTATCCTTTAAATCCCTGTTATAAAACCTCCTTGGTGATTTCTTTATTTCTCCCCTAAGCAGCCTCTGATTTTCAGGTTGGCTTCCCTGCAGGGTACTCTATCATCTCACTTTTCCTTTACACCCCTCCATTCCATTAGTAGGATTTTGAAGTCTGTGCCGGACATCTGGTGGGCTACAACTCCCATATCTAACAAGTGATTACTGGGGGTGAATCACTCTCTTTCCATGTAAGTGTGCAGGAAAGTGATGAGAATTGCCATCCAGGAAAACGCCTGGAAAAGGCAATGATAGGAATCGGTCATGTGCACAATGTCTGGCACTCAGCAGCCACAGGTCTGTGGGGTGACCTAGAGAAACATGTCCTTAATGTCCCAAGCGTGGCTGTGGCGGGAAAAGAATGGGGACTTTGGCTCTCGCAGGTGAGTGACAGCACAGTGCTGGTATTTCCCCATCAGTGGGCAGATGACTGTGGGAAAGTGTGGTGGGCCCATGCCCACAGCAGGGAGGAGGTGTTTGGGCTCTGACATGGCTCCTTCAGAGGATACCACACAACTCAGTGCTCAGACTTTATGGAGGCATCCTGGGAGGCAGGAGTCATCTCCACCACCCAGTGTCCAACATCTTAGGCATGTACAGTGGTGTCCAGCTGCCTAGCAATGGACAGCCAGCTTGCTTCAGACACAGCAGGCCAAGCTCAGGCTATGTCCCACTGTGCAACCTGAGCTCAGACTGCTGAGAAAGAGCTGTGAGAAAGTCAGTGGGACACTAGAAAAATAAAGGTAGAGTCAAAGGTATGGGTATTGAGTTGCAGTGGCCAGTTGCTCAGGGATTATGGAGGGAAAATGGAGGAGTATGAGCTCCTGAAGGAGGAAAAAAAAAAAAGAAGCTATTCAGGGTGAAAGAGAAAGTATGGGGTGGTTAGGTTGCTTGGGTCGCCAGCTCAAGTCATTGGTGGGATATGGCATCTGTGTTACACCCACATCTGGCCTTTCCCCTCTTGGTGCACCTGAGGCCAGCAAAGACTCCATGGGTGCTGCACCAGGCAGCAGACCTCAGCCTAACAGCTCATTAAATCCTACCTGTCTTTCATGTCCGTTAGCCAATAAGTAATTGATTTAGACTTCTAAATTGCAGAACCTCTTTACACACAGCTAAAAATGTCCAAACAAACTGACCCAAAAATCTGAGGTATTGCTTTTCAACAGGTCAGCAGCCCACTCTCCCACCCGTGCTCCTCCAGAGGAACCTTTGCTCTAACACCAAGGATTAACATTTTTTGTTCTCACTCAGGAGCTCTAGTTACCCAAACCATCATTTCACATACTCAGAGGAATCAAAAGACTTCGGCAAGGTTTTAATCTCCACTTGTGTCCTGGTTTTGGTCAGGATGGAGTTAACTTCATTTGTAGCAGCGGATGGAATGCTGTGTTTGAGAGTTAAAATGGGAGTAGTGCTGATAACACCCTGATGTTTCTAGTTGCTGTCAGACAGTCAAGGACTTTCTCAGCTCTTCATATTTCTCTGTTCATGAGAAAGGAGGGGCGAAGCCAGGACAGGTGACCTAAACTGGCCAAAGAGAGTGTTCCATGCCAATTACGTCCTGCCCAGGATATCGGGGGGCTGATGGGAGGAGGAGCAGGGGCGGCTCCGGAACGCGCAGTTTTTGGGGGACGGTCGGGTTCCGGGACGGCTCTGGGTGGCACAGCCTGAGTTGTGGGTTCGGTGAGAAACTGCATTATGTATCAACAGCTTCATATATTTTTGCTCTAAAGTCCTGTTAGCATGGTTATATTTTATCTTTCTGTTATCTTAGTAAACTATCCTTATCCCAACCCACAGGCCTCTTAGTTTCTTGGTTTTGGGGTTATTTGCCCCTTCCTCTTCCTTTTCCCTTCCCTTGCCTCTCCCCCCCCCCCCCCCCCCCCCCCACCAGCCCCCTTCCCTCTTCCCCTGCTCTTTTCCTTTAAGGAGCAGGCAGCTGCGTGGATCTTGGCTCTCAGCTGGGGTAAAACCACAACAACTTGACAATTCTGTACATCATCTCACACATCTACAGTTTCTTCATCTCTAAATTTATTTACTCATTGTGTCTTTTATTAATGAACAATGGATGTGCATTAGTGAAGCAACCAAAGTAGAAAAAAAATTGCTTTCCTCTATACTTTTGCTTTATAAATCAATAGATTGGTGGCAGTAATGTGTTTTAAACACACAAAAATGCTGGATACTTCTTCTCACAGTGAGCTGTCCAAATATTTGCTTGTTATCCTCAGAATACCTATATTCTCTAAGCAAAAAAAAAAAAGAATTGTATCACTCTTTTCCTTTGCACTTTATATAAAAGCTTAGCTTTGCCTCTTCCTTCACTTCTATTACCCTTGTCATTTTTCATGGACCTGTACACAGGTCCATACATTTCTTTAATAGGTTTTAAATTTCCCTTCAGCCCCTTGTTATTGGTTCCCTAGCCAGCTGACTTTACTCAGCAATATGATCCATTTGAGTGGAAATGGGAAGTTTATGCAGTAGTCTCCCTAGACTTCTCTGAAGACATTATGCTCTAAGCCTCTCTCATAGGCGAGTACCTTTACCTTAGAATCTATGCAGTCTTGCAATACTTGCCCAGGGACCACTGAAAACTGAAAGTCCTGTGACTGTGGCACGATGAACTGACTATTCTGTGAACACAAAATCACTAAGGACTCAGTGTAAATGTATTTAAGTTGAATGGAATAAAAAGGATACAAATATCTGCGGGAATGGTCCACTGAGGATCCCATCCAGCACTGGAAAATTTCCTGGACTGGTAAGAGCAAGCAGAATCTTTCTAAACCCATCTTTCATCAGCCCAAGATGGGAGGCACCATTCAGAAAACACCTTCCCGTTTTGCCTGACTACTTTGTCTTCAGGGCTGCTCAGACACTCAGCAAAACTACAAATACGTGCACAGTTAGATGGGGTGAAACCACCTTTAGGTCTTTACAAGCCTCCTTCCAGCCTTATATTGAGCATACCTTACTGAGAACAGAAGAGCCGTATTCCTGCCCATGGCAGGGGATTGGAACTAGATTGTGGTCTTTTGAGGTCCCTTCCACCCCAAACCAGTTTGTGGTTCTATAATTATACACACAACTAGTTAAGATACTCACCTATAGTTGGGTCAGCTGGAAGAGAGCTTCCAAGCAGGTTTAGAGCACAGTTTAAATTTAATCCCATATATCCCAACTGAGACACCTTTACAGTGTACTGTCACATCCCATATTATCACTGTGTTGCTACCATAGCCCTGCTCAGTCTGAAAAGACTGTATGATGTGGTAGGCTGCAGCAGAGAGAACAGGGCTCATCATCCCTGACAGTCTACTCCAGTTTTTTATTCCTGTCCTATTGTGTGTCCATCACACTGCTTTTTAGCTCTACGTAGCCATTTTTCTCTGTGACAAATGTTCTTACTTCCTGCCCTTGCTTGATTAATCTTTTCACCAGCTGTATTTGTGTTTGCAGAGTATGTGTTGCTATGCATTCATTTTACCACCTCCACACCTCAGAGCATTGGCAACAATCACTTACAGTCTTAAAAAAAAATATGCTGTTAACTCTTTGCATCTAAAGTAAGAAAAAGAAACATCAGTGTTATGGGTTGTGACTAGACAATGATTTCGCTGTAACAGTCTGTGCACAGTAGGAGGTAAAGGAGGGACAGCATAACCTGGGAAGACATATAAGAATAGACAGCACTGGGCTTGACAGAGTTGTGGTTCCCTCTTTTTGCTCCTTTGAGAGATTGTAATTATTAGCAACAAATTAATACACTTGCCCAACACAAGCCAGCACACAATGGGGAGGAGAGTGGGTGGCAGAGCAGCAAGACTTTTGTGCGTGGTTAAATAGCAAGTTTAAGTTTCTAGGAAGCATTCAAGAATATGTGCTCCTGGGCTTTGAAAGATCAATGACGCAGCCATTTGTTCTGCACTGACAACAATTTCCTTCCTCTGTATCAGCTATGGGAAAGACACTGCCCACCCAAGGGCTCTGCAGGTTGTGCTGGGGCCCCGCAGGGGTGCTTGCTTTCTTCCAGGCTGCATGGCTGTGGCTGAGCCCCACATTTTGTCCTGTCAGTCACTTAATTAAGACTTGTCTATAGGATGTGGCAAGTGCAGCTTGTGGTGTCAGTGTTCCTATCCTGCTGCTTCCCAAATGGAAATGTGCAATATCCTTAAAAACTTTGTTTCCATCTTTGCTTTTGCTTTAAAGTATTTCAGCAATTTTCAGATAGGCTTTTTTTTTCTTTGATTAGGTTTTATTTGCTCCTTTATATTTATTTCAAAGGCGTTGATACAAAAGCTCCAAGGACAATCTCTGCTGTTTTCCCCACTCCATAATTTTCTCCTTACAATTTTTCTTCAGAAAGTGACTAATACACCATTCAGTGCATTGAATCTGCACTCTGCTAATGGAAACATGCCCAGAGCTGCTTTGAAACAGTGGCCCAAACCAGCCTACAGCACTGAGCAATCTGAGATGCGTGCTGGGACTCCCCTGGTATTGCCGTGTCCTGGCAAGTAGTTCTGGTATTCGTGGGAGTTATTGACACAAGGATTTGAATCTTCTGTGCAGGGTCTTTGGGGTCTCAGCAGTATTTCTTAAAAACTTTGACTTGTTTGCTTCATGGAGTGTTTCAGAACTGGCAAAGGCTCCTTACACAGAATTGTCCTTTCCTCTGGTGTCAGGACAAGTCCTTCAGACAGTCTGTCCCCTCTTCTGCCTCACTTGGTGCCTTCCCAGCTCACCTTCCCTCTCGTACCCCTGCTTTCCCGCCCAGGTAGCCATGCAGACACATGCTGCCCACTTCTACTTCCCATGGCCATGCTCCTGTCAGCACCCTCCCTCCATCCCCAGAGCCAGGTCTATCCCCAGCAGCAGTGTCTATGTTAAATCTCCATCTCCTCTTCCTCCACACATTTGTTTCCATATCCTCGTGTATCACTTCAGAGAAAGCAGTGGCAAGGAACGTCTGTGAAGGTTCATACCAGCGGGTCATTCATTCTCTTAGGTAATTTTTTGGAACAGCCCCTTTTTTTATTAACACTCATTTATTTATGCCTGCCTGGGAAAGCGTGTGGGGAGTGAGCACCTGAGATTTTCCTTTAAGTCTTGCGGCACCGAGCACGTTTCATGAAGGCTCAGCTCTGGGAGCGCTGCGACCTCTTGAGAATCGGATTTTGTCTTTCCACGGAGCAAGCCGGGAGCTCCCACGACTATGGAAAAAACCACAACGCGGGGTGACGGTCGAGCTAGACACACGCACCAGCGCGACCTCACAGGGCTCTCTACTGAAGCTCCTCTCCAAACCCACCTCAGGAACCCGGGGCTCGCAGGGCGTCGAGCGCTACGGTTCCAACCCCGCCACCGAGACCCGGGGGGCAGCGGCGGGATCCCGCTCACGCCCCCAGCCCGGAGGCGCCGCGGGGGCGGGGGCGCGGGCGCGGGCGCGGGCAGGCGCGGCTCCTTGCGCTGCCGCAGCGGCGCGTCCGCCCGCCGCCTGCGGACTACAACTCCCAGCGTGCCGCCGCAGCCCGCCCGCCCGCCGGCAAGCCCGCCCGCCCGCCTCGCCTCAGCACTGCCCGGCTGGGCTCGGCTCGCCGCCGCCGCCCGGCTGTGCCCCGGGGCGCTGGCCGCAGAGAGGGCGTGGGGCGCAGCGGGCGCCGCCGGTGGCGGAGGCGGGAGGGAGGGAGGTAGGTGTGCGGGGCGGGCAGCGCGGCGGGCGGGCAGCGCGGCGGGCGGGCCAGCCGTCGTGCCGGGCAGGTGAGAGCCCCGCGGGGAGCAGGAGGCGGAGGAGGAGGAGGAGGAGGCGTGCTCCTGCCTGCCGGGGTGTGCGTGTGTGTGCGTGTCTGCGCGCGTGTAACCTCCGTGTCACTCGGGTCGCACAGTTGCGTGTAGAGCCAGCTACTCCCCTCGCCGGCGGGGATCGCATTTCCTAGCCTGGCCGGTTCCCGCTGAGATCCCGAGAAGAGCGTGAGTGACCAGCGTCTGCTATCGATCACGTATATGCTGTAGGCACCCATGTGTTTGCTACGCGTGCAACACATTTACTGGGCTGCAGGCGTTTCCTAATGACACCGGGCACTGGCCTCGAGGGGGGATGGGGCACAGAAGAAGGGGGCAATAATGAATTAATTGCAGATGAGAAGTAATATCCGTCTTTGAGTCATCAGTCTTTGAGGCATAATTTCATTCCGAAAGCTCTTAATCAAACTGGAGATCTGCTATAGGAAAGCACTGCTTTTCCCATAGGATTATCAGATTTCCACCAGAGAATACAGATCCTGGATTACTGAGCTACATGGGATTTGCGTGTTTCTTTCTAATTAGTCTGAGAATCTGAGTTTAAAATTCCTTATTCGGAAGGGGGTGGGGGAGTTACTGGCTTCTGAACGACGAGATGTCTCTTTTCTCTGACATTTTACGCAGTTATACTGGTTATCCCGTGCTCTGTAGATGACTTACTGCCTTAATTGGATATCGGTGTCAAAGGTTGATTAGACTGCCTAATAGATTTTGGATCTGCAAGAGGATTGCAGTTTTAAATGCGTGGTTAAAACAATCATGTTTGCCATCTCCCCTCGAACAGTTGAGAGGAAGACTGATGTATTACGCTTGTGTTATCTTCTCTTTGGTTTATTAATGTATCGTTGGGAGGTTGTCGGGTTTGGCTTTGTTGTTGTTGTCTTTCTCCCCTCTGCTATTTCATTTGCAGACCCAAAAGAAATGAATGTCAGAGAGGATTTGTTTAATCATTTAACAGCTGACACAAGCCATGTCCCTAACAAAACGGTGAAAGAGTAGAAGATTTCTGGGATACAGCAGCTCTGGTGCTGTGAAGCCGCTTCAGCAGGTCAGGGGCGGTGTTTGCTGAAGGATGCAATAGCCCAGGAGTCCGAACTCGCCGGAAGGAGGTCGATGGCTTGCATGGAGCTTCTCTACCTGGCTGAGGAGAGCAGGCAGGCGCCACTGGGCACCACTGCTGGCTGGAGCCTGCCCCCCCTTCCCTATGAGGAGCAGCAGCAGCAGCAGCAGCATGAGGGGGGCGAGGCGGACCCCAAAGCAGCCACATCCGTGGCAGCCCTGCACTGCGAAAGGCATTGCAAGTCCTTGCAGAGGGGCTCTGTGGCTGAGTCGTCCCAGGCATCCCAGCCCTCCCTGTCAGGCACCTCTCCCCAGGAGCACCCTGCATCCCCTGGCACCTCCCAGCCCTGCCACCCACCCGAGCACTTGCCCAGGGAACAGGACGGGGGAAAGAAGAAAGCCTGCTGCTGTGCCCAGGAACTTGAGACGTCATTCACCTATGTGGATGAAAATGTAAACCTGGAGCATGCAAGAAGTCCCCCCAGTCCTACAGACAGCCGCTGCCAGGATGCCCCTCTGCAGCAGCGTTCCTGCAGGGAGATGCTGCCCGAGTGGGTGCATGATTCTCCTTCTCTGGTCTCTGAGGAGGACGATGCTGCCTCAGAGGTGGCGGCTGGGAAATCCGTGGACTATGGGTTCATTAGTGCCATTTTGTTCCTGGTTAGTGGCATTTTGCTGGTGATCATCTCCTACGTGGTACCCAGAGACGTGACTGTGGATCCCAACACCGTGGCTGCCCGGGAGATGGAGAGGCTGGAGAACGAGAGTGCTAGGATTGGGGCTCACTTGGACCGCTGTGTTATTGCTGGGCTGTGTCTCTTAACCCTGGGGGGAGTGGTGCTCTCCAGCCTGTTGATGATGTCCATGTGGAAAGGGGAGCTGTACCGGAGGAGCAGGTTTGCATCCTCCAAGGAGTCTGCGAAGCTCTATGGGTCTTTCAATTTCAGAATGAAGTCTGGTGCAAATGATAATATGCTCGAGCTGTCGTTAGTTGAGGAAGATGTGCTTGCCATAGATAATTAGTGTGGTCATGATTTTTAAGGCAGCATTTCTACAGGAAAATATGCTTCATTAAAGAAAACAGATGTGGCTAAAGATAGCTGGTGATGCAGTTTATTTGTCTGACAAGAATGGGTTTTTCTTAAGCTCTATAATCGAATGTTTGCAGTTTATGAGCACTTGTTGTAAAGGGAAAATGTGCCAGAGAAAATGCAACTGATATAAAATAATGAAAACCACTGAATAAAAAGAGATTTGTGATAAGTAGGTTCAGATACTCCTTTATCCTAATATAAAACATTCCATCGGTGTCTTGCCTATATAATTTTCTTATTACTCCCATATAGAACAGGAATGACCTTGACACTTTGGAAGCTGTTAATTATTGCAGCCTGCAGGAATATTAACAGTCTACTTGGTGGGCTGTTAAGAAGCAGGACCAATAATCAAATGGCAGGGTTAATGCTTAATTAAGAGAGATGGGGTTTTATCCTTTCATTTTAAGGTGACCCCTTCTCTTCTACTGAGTGAGAGCAAAGGGAAAAAAGAACCCGACTTGGTCATGACTTGCCACAAATCTCCCGTATTTTCAAACAGTTGTACAATTAGTGATGATTATTTAAAATATAAAATAAGAGGCAAGGGGCAGGGAAACATATGGTTCATGGTATTGGGTGGAGACAAAAGGCTCTTTCAGCGTGAGGTCAGTGGCTCCATTTCAGTTCAGATTAGCAATGATCGATAGTCATTAACTTCTGATAGCTGTCGTGGCCCATATAAAAGAAGTGTAGTTCCTGGTGGACAGATGTCTTTGTATGAAAACTGCTGTAACTTGAATTAACTGACCTCTTGTTTGGAGTCTCAAAAGACCTACAGAGTTGAAAAGCATGGGGATGCTGAGACTGAATGCTTCTACTTCAGTACAGATGCCAGAAGAAATTGAAGCTCAGCTGCCAGGCTTTGCTTACACTGGAGCTGTCTGCATCTTACTAGTCCTTTTGAAACTGAGTTTGATGTCACCAGAATGTCTGCCTTCTCATAACTGGCAAGGAAAGGTCAGAGAGGAGCTTTCTGGGGCTTGTTCAATAAAAAAAAAATAATTTGTAAAAACCAGGAAGGAAATACAAAGGTTAAATATCAGGCAGCTGGACTGGCGGACACAGGACTCACTTAACATGGGGCATGATCAAGGGTCCATGTTAGTAATCACAGTTCTGTGGCACAGTAACCAAAGACCTGTACCACGGATAATATTTGCTTTATTATCAATTGGTTTCTGCGGAACATTAAAGTGTTCTTGCAGTGCTTGGAAAACCAACAAAGATTGTTGTATGTACCGCTGTCAGTTCTTATGGAACAGTGGTTTATATATCTATCTCTCTCTATATATCTATCTATATATATCTGTGTCCATATATATGTATGTTAATATATATATATATGTGTGCATCCTGGCCAAAGCCAAACATGAGTGAAGAGCTCTGTCTATACAGCCCCTGGCTGCAGAGTCTTACTAAAAACACGTGATTCACTGTCACAGCCTTATCAGTCACGAATTAAGTCTCAAGTATCGGGAATAGCAAATATTTTCAAAAATATTTTCCAAATTATCCTTTTTTTTTTTCCCACTGCAACATACCTGACAAATTCTCTTGGGAAGGGGGGAGGAGATCTCCTTTATTCCTGTTTTACCCAGCAGTAGTGGCAGCACAAGGTTCAGAGTAACAGGTGGCAGGTAGAAATGTGGGGTCCTCATCCAGAGAGCCTGAACACTCTTTTACCACCTGGTTCTTCATTCCCTCTTCTCTGGCTGTTCATCTCAGGAGATAGGAGCAGCACCTGAGTTTGGCACTCGCCTGGTTCACACCCTCCTGCTAGCTGACCGTGGGTGCCTTTGACCGAGGGCTCCAGGTTCATTCCTTGGGTCACTGTAAATAGCGTGATGTGGTACCTGGGCTCTAACATTGACCCTGCAAAAGAGATGCTGCTGCTTCAGATACTATATTCTCTAACAGTTGCTTTTGTTCTGTGTTATCTGTTAATTAAAGGAGCAGCCTTACTAGGTAGTGCTGCTCCCTAGTAGATGATTTCACCAGTTTGTATCATGATACGGAGTGTGTTTGCGGGCAGGAACTCAACAGTGGTCAGCATCTCCACAGTCATCTTTGGAGAGCTGTCCTTCTGGATGTGTCATCAGGGATTCAGGGTGGAATTTCTAGGGTAAATAAATGGAATAGCTTCCAGATGTCAGGAGAAGCCTTCAGCCTCTTGTGATCAGTGAGAGAGCAAGGAAGCAAATAGCCCAAGAGCAGGACACAGAAGGAAGGCTCCTCTGTAGCTAGCCTTTGCCTGCTGGTGGGTATGAGAACACTGTCTGCAGGTTCTGCTACACAGCTGGAGAGAGTTGGTGGGACAGCCCCTGCCCTGAGGACATGAAGGATCTGGCCATGGCCATAGTCTCCAGAGGTCAAGGGAAAGCTTTGCCAAGTGAGAGGGCAAATGGTGCTGAGCAAGGGTCAGCAAGACAGCATGGGGCAGGGGACGGATAACACAGGCAATGAAAACACTTTCACCAGCTCAGACCCCTAATGGGCACCCCTTTACCCCCTAATGGGAATTCTGTACCTAGATGGCAAAAGCTCTAAAACTGAGGCCAATGGGTTTGAGAGCCATTATTTTTATTTTTTAATGATAGATATGCATAAAATTGGAGTACATTCCATTATTGTGGAAAGATGACAGCTAAAGCTGTAAGGATCACAGATTTCTTGTAGGAACCATGTCATGCCTTAATGCTGATTATTAGCACTAGAAAAGGGAATGCTCCCCTGACTGTCAGTATGTTATTATCAAGTGAGAAGTTCTCTGACACTTTGTAAAATGCCTGTCATAGATCATGAGCCTGCAATACTTAAATGAACCCTCAAATTTTTTCCCTGAGCATTTTAAGGAAACGTAAGTCAACCTAATATTTAAATATCCACTGCAGAAATATCAAGAGTAAGAAAATTTAATTAACACAACTAACAGTTTCTTTGTTTTGATGTTAAGGTGTGCTATGAAAGAGGCAAAGGAAGGCCTTCAGAATGCAGGAGTTTAGCAAACAGAAACTCTCAGGACATTTCTCTGGTCACCCAAAAAGGTACCTTTACAAACTACAGGACTGTGTGGATTGGTGGTGTGGTATAAAACCTCTGGACTCTCAGGTTCTTGTGCTGTGCAGTGCAACAGAGACCAAAAGACTTGCTGTCTGATGACTGATGGTGGAAAATGAATGTAATAGCCTGCTGCCTGGTGGATGGGCCTTTGTATCGTTCACCTTGCACAAGGCGGTACTAAAGGCTGAGGCCAAGGAAAGTTGCCCTCTTGTGCACCCTTGCAATTTGATTTCCCCTGCTTGAAATTTAAAAGTTTTAAAGGGTACAAGTGTGAGGAAAAATGTTGGGGTTTGATTTGGGTTTTTTTCATTGCCTAGGCTAAAGTTGTGGCATAGATCTTTGGAGAGCTTCCTTCTTCAGGGATCTAAATTTTGAGTGACACCAGGTGGGTTTAGGCACCCCCTGGAGCACCCTGCAAATGTATCGGGATTTGTGCTGTCAGCCAATTTATTTCTGACGGACCCGAAGAGCGAACCGTGACACTTTCCCATGTTCTACCTCACGCCGTCCCCGCTGGCTGGGCCCTGCCTTGCTCTCTGCCTCTCTGCTGGAGGGACCTGGGGGCTGGCAGCCAGGCCGGAGGCGCCTGCTCTCCCCAGCGCCACTGCAAGGTGCCAGCAGCCTGTGGCAGGCTCCCTGTTGTTCAAACAGCTCCCTGGTGACCCGTTTTCTCAGTTTCTTTCTCTCAATTAGGCATTTGTGGCTGAGGCTGGCCATTTGGGAACTGCTTAGCACCTGCTGGGGACTCTCACCAAAAAGGAGGCCTGTTGCCACACGGTGCCAGCACTGCCGGGGCGGTGGGCACTAGCGTGGCTCCCGGGCACAGCCCACTTGCCTCCTCACTGCCAGCTCAAAGCCAGCCCTGCAGCAGAATTGCCTGAGACTCTCTCCTAGGAAGCTATGCTGGGTTGTCGCTGTTTTTGATATGTTTACAGTTTTTTAATCTTTGTAATTCTTTTAAAAATCTGTCTGTAATGAATATAAAGTTTACCGACTGGGAAAGCAACTGGTTTAATCTTGTAAAACTCCTTTTTGACCCACTACAGGGCAAAACGTCACAGTCCATCGTGAGCTTTTCAATAGTGCGTTTGATGCCTTACTATAATAGCAGCAGCATTCTGTACAGATTGAAAAATAAAAGTCTATAAAGCTGAGCGCTTTCATCATGGTCATCTTTGCTCCTTGGTGAATGGTGATAGCAGTGGTTCGCTCTTCCCATCCGTGCCCCGGGCACCGTCTCTTGTCCTCAGCCATTGGGAGCCCTATCAGTGCCCATGCAGATAGCAGGGCCACCTGGTGAGAGATGGCTCTGGATCCAGCTTTGCCGGCACGCCCAGCTTGTCCAGAGCAAACCCAGCAGCCATGTTGCTGCCAGCTGGTCCTCCCCAGTGAGAAAGTGGCAGACAATGGAGGCTTTAAAACTGCTGCACCATTTTCCCACCTGACTCCCTATAACCAAGAAATTAAAGAGAAAAGGAGGAGGGTGGCACCAGCTGTGGCTGCGTAAGCAGGCAGCCAGGGAGGTGCTGTGGAGAGAGGTGAGTGTTGAGCCCCTGTCCACCATAACCATGTGCATCATCACTTCAGTACCACATCTTCACCACAACCTGGCTTGGCTGTGTCCAGGGCACAACAGCAGCCGCTGCCAGGCCAAGCATCAGCTACAGTGACCATGGGTTGGGTGCAGGGTCCCTGGAAAGCTCTGGTGGCGGCAATGGTGTGGGGAGAGGCAGGAGCACTGCTCCTCGTGGACTGTGGGCCAGGCATGGCCACTTCAGTGGTAGCTTCACCTCTGTCTTACAGAAGGGACATCAGTGATGGGAGGGTAGTGGTACGGGGCCATTAGGCACCAGTGCCAGAAACTGAGCAGGACCTCCAGGGAGCCAATGTTTGCGTCTGGATTGCATTTTTTGTTTTTCCCATATCTTATGTGTATGCCAGTTAGGCACCTTAACCACCTTTAACAACCTCTCCTCCCTCCCAAATGTGGTACGAAGGCATGCCATGCAGGGTATGCCTTGTAACGTCATTTTTCATTCCAGTGTGACAGAATCAGACCCTGTCCTCCCACTGTCACGTGAATCAAAGCATGGGTGGGAGTGCTGCTGTGGGTGTGGATCCAGGCTGGAGCAGAGGCTGTCTGTTTTCATTACCAGTTTCCACAGTACCAGGTACAACAGGGCCCTGACTCTCATTTCAGATTTCAGGCTGTTACTGCTAGAGCAGTAATAAATGTGTCCCTGAGGTGACTGAATTGGCTGCAGTAATACTGCGCTGGTGCCAGATGTAGTCTATGGTGTGCAACCGATGGTTAGCAAGAGGTTAAGAGAGTAGGTGTATTTATAGATATGACAATCCATCAGCTTAAAGATCTGGGAAGCTTTCTAACTGAAAGCAAATGCTAAATTCATTGTTAGTCCTTTTTACAGGATTCTTTTTAATCTTATCCTTTTAAATTTTGAAGGATTTATTTTCATGGATATATTCACAGGGAATTTTTTCCCCATGTTTCTAAGGCCTCGCAAGGTCAAGAGTGCTGCAGAGCACAGGGAGGTGAGGCTTCTCTGATTTTCTAAATTGAATTGTTGCTATTATAAATTTGTATGAAACCAGTCAAGACAGGAACCTCCTCTTTAAAACGAACCTGGTTAATGTTTGCATAGATACAAGTGTAGTGCCTGTTGTAAAAACTGAAACAAATAATGCATGTTATTATTGAATTTTCAATACAAATACACAGTTACAATACTTGCTGTATTAAAGACTTATAAAGAGTTTTCAGCTCATCTATGTGCATACTTCTCCATCTCTACGTATGGTAATGTGGTGGTTTGACCCTGTCTGTAGGCCAGACACCCACCGAAACCGCTCTATGTCCCCCATCTGGACAGGGGAGAAAATACATATTGAGAGGCTCAGGAGTCGAGATAAGGACAGGGAGAGACCATTCCACAATTAGCGTCGTGGGCAAAATACCTGTTTTACCACAGGTTAAAATACAGAGGTATTACTACTGACTGAGTTGTGCTTCACAGGCATTTGGCTATTGTTGTGGTAAGGGCAAGTCCCAACACATGTATTTTTTATTCATCTGCACCCAGTGCATATCCCACAGACCAGCACTGAAAGTGCTTTTGTTTGCACTGAGCGGTGAGTTACCATTACATACGTCATGTTTTCAAAAAGCCTCCTGCACGTAGATACCAAACCTCTGTATAGAGCATATATATTTTACAGAAGTAGTGAA
The DNA here is from genome assembly GCF_964237585.1 of Gallinula chloropus. Classification (NCBI taxonomy): domain Eukaryota; kingdom Metazoa; phylum Chordata; class Aves; order Gruiformes; family Rallidae; genus Gallinula; species Gallinula chloropus. The sequence goes on from NC_140086.1 coordinate 19,855,527, forward strand.
TCACCTCCCTTGCCCAGAGAACCAGTTGGAGAGCTGAGGGCAGAAATCAAGGCCTCTTGAGTCACAGTCCAGCACTGCAGAAGTAGCTTAATTATTACAGAACCCCTAGAATAAAGTAATCTAAAAGGGATGGCAAAGACACCTTATTTTTTTTCTGAAGAATGCCATTAAAATTTACTTTCAGGTACAAAATAATTTTAAAAAATGTTAGCAAAGTCAATCCAAACTAAATTTTGCTAATATTTGCAGGAATTGGTGTAAGTTTTTGCACATTTATGGCATTTGTATTATAGTAAGCTTTTTTCTTCAGGTTTCAGAAGATCAATAGACATACGTTGAAATAATAATACAGATATCTTTATATCAGCACAAAAGGCTTCTCTTTTCCAATAATAGTCTCTGCTTTGACAGATGTGTATGCAGGGAAATTTAGCTAGTGTTGAATAAAACATTTCCAGAAGCAAAATTGATTAAGTCCCTTTTGTAGAGGAAAAAAAAATCGATTCTTCCCATTAGAAGTATCTAAAAGATGTTGATCAGCTAGAAATGTAAATAAAGTCCTTTAATCACTATTCTCCAGCTGCAGTGTATCCATCTACAGGAGATTGTCTTTTGTCTCTTTATAGCTTAAAATAAATTTGGTTCAACTCTAATGTGAAGCAGCTTCTGACAAACTAGCCAGAGTAACTGTGCTTGAATGTAAGTAACATCAAGTAGCTATCCTGACATTCTAGTATTGCTTTTCTCAAGGATTAGCTGTTCCTGAAATGAATGTATACTTGATAACAATATATCCAAGCTGGGAACAAAAATATATTCACTGAAAGGCAGAGTGGTAGAAAGTACGTGACCATTTTCAGTTTCTATGGATTATCTTCTGAGTTCATGTAATAAAGACAGCACTTTCAAGATCTCTTGATTGGTAATTATTATGGGTTATTAAGGATCACAAAGGGCTATTAACAGAAAGATGCAAAGTCTCTAGCTCTGTGAGTCCCTAAGCTTCTGATTGTTAAGAGCTGAGACAGTATGCTGGTGCATGTTTGCCCTACATGTTTTTTCAGGTACAGCAGTATCTGCTGCAGGTTACTATCTGAGACAATTTTCTGATAGAAGGACCTTTGATTTCATCCAACCTGACCCCATGTTCTCAAAACTTTGTGCTTTGCCTATAGTGAGAATACCAAGTAATTGCTTTGCTGCTGTGGCTTCCCAAAGAAGGAACTACAGATCAATAACTTGTAGTCTTACCTTTGTTTTTCCCTCCTTACAGGAATGGTATCTGTGGCTGGAAGAGCTCTTGAGGGGTCATTTTCCAGCCTTCTGGAACTTCATTCACCCTCCATCAGTCCTCAAAGATAATTGCTTATGGCTGTGAAATTGCTTTACTCAATTCCCTGAGCACTCTGGAGTGAATTTTATAAGGCCCACATACATGATTTGAGAATATATAATTTATCTATGTAGCTTCTTTTCCTGCTCTTTACCAGCTTCTTTTTCTGCTCTCTACTAGCTTCTTTTTCTGCTTTCTATCACCTCTCTACCAGCTAAGAACTTACCAAGTTCTTAGTAAGTTCTAAAGTCTATGGGTAGTCTGAATTGGTTTAGATTTTTTTTAATGAGGTAAAGAAAAAGAATACTAGGCTGAAGCACTTCAGCCTTTTCAGCGTCATTTCCAATTGTGCTCCTCTGTCCCTCACCACAAAGCAGAAAAAAGCAGAAAACCTTTTCTTTCTTTGTCTTTTTTTTTCCTTGTATAAATATAGAGCACTTCCTTGAGACCTTTTTTTTCTCTTCTAGCAGGATCTCACTTGTTGTCCTTTCCTGTTTCTCCACTAAAAAAATAAAGAATAAGAAAAAATATTAAATAAAAGAAAAAGAAAAATTATTAAACATATATATAGTAATTCCCTAGTGAGGAAATTTCTTAAATTTTAGGTCATTCTCATGATAGCCAAACCAATGTTTACAATGACTATTTTTCTTTCACATTTTTGCATTTCACATATGCTTCTTTCCTTAATTTTGATTAAGGATTTGCTAAATTTCTTCAATGTCTTTTTCCTTTAAACTTCTGTTTTGTGGGAGCATACCAACCAGTGCTTTAAATTTACTGAAGTTTCTTGTTCCTTGGGACCCCTTTTCTGGAAGCAGAAACAATTGGTTGTACCAGCTCTATATCATGTTAATTTTTGAGGGGGGTACAGACTGAGCTTGATGAACAGCCTGGTGATTGGATTCCCCACCCCAGTGCACCTCTGTTCATTCCTCAGCCTTTCTTTGATGCAGGCAGATGAAGAGATTTTTCTGGCACTCTCACTCTTTGAGTCAAACCATGTTACTAAGGAAAATACTACTGGCTTATCAAATGACAGTGCATGGCTATTGAGATGGGAAATATCTTCACTTAAACTTCACAGGATATTGAAACCAGTCTTAGCAAAGAGGCAAGTTAGAGGCAAAAATCAATATTGGACAGTGCTGAAATGCCTCTGTTCAGCTGCTGTTTTAAGTGGCTTGCACAGACCTTTCAAATCATGTTGGCAACAAACGGAGGAAATACAGCTTTTAAAAAGTCAGAGAATTATTAATAGTGTGTTTGACCTCCAGCTCTGCACAGTCTACAAAAAAAAAGCATCATTTGTCATATGCTGCTGCCTTATGCCTAATTCTGCAGTCCCTGTTGGGAAGCAGTTGAACACAGGAGAAGTGCATTGCAGAGAACAAGGGTCAAAGCTGTAGATCCATGATGGACTGTGGGAGGGAAGGAGGGAGGGAAGAGCTCACGGTCAACCCCTGAATAAAACGCGAGGGGTACAAGAACCGATCACCTCATACATCATTCACAGGCTAATGGTATTTCTTGTCCTGGCGTGCGAGAGAAGAGCATTGACTGTGCTAAGGTTACCCTTACTGCTCCAGGGATAGAGAGGTATGGAGAGAAGCAAATGTCAGATGTTTCGTGGGAAAATGGATGCTGCAGCCACCATCCTGGTGTCCGAGCAGTGATCTGGGGCCCAGCACCTCCAACTGGGCTCCTCAACAGGTTGGTGTCTCTCACAGTATTTGCAACATAAAGAAGCAACCTGAACCTGTAACCACTGTCTGAGTAACCTAAAGCGACAATCCATCTCTCTTATTGCTGTTATTAAGCCAGTTTTGTACAATGCCTTATCATCTGCAGAAAAAAGGAGATGTGACGCAGACAGCAAGTTTCTAGGTAAAATTAAGCTGTCTGAGGAAGGGAGAAAAATGCCACATATTGGGCTGAACAAATCTTTGCATTGATTTCTGGAACCAGAGTCCTTCCAGGAGCACCACAAATGCATGTCTTTATTTAGTGCTCGGATTCAAAGAGCTGTCAGTCTTTCTCTGTCCAGACAACTCCCATTTGTGTTCACGTCTAGGGTGGTTTAGGGTCATACATTATTTCTGCTTGCGCTATTCTTGCTTTACACTTTGATGCCAGCTCCACACTCCTTCATAAGCTTCACGAATGCACGCATGCATGCAGAGCCACTCGAACACCGCAGTGAAGTGGGCAGTATCTGGCTGACACACAGCACCACTGCAGCTCCAGGAGTGCATGTGTGAGCCTGGATAATGGAATATATTTCTGTTCTCCTGGAGAGTCTTAAATATCCTTTTAAATATCTAGAAAGATCTCACTGATGCATTTTCATCTGAAAGCCCAAATCTTGTCTGTTGATGAGCATGCCTGTGGTGTGTGTTCTGTGGCCCAACAAAGAACTGGTTCCTCCTCTTTGGCTGTCCTACCTATTATCTGGTTCTGCGTCAAGTGCTAGAAATAAAAAGGCAATTATTCTATATGCCGACTCCAGTTCAGATGGGATTAAACCTACCCTTCAGCTGGGTGGCTGAGGTAGCCTAAGATAAAATTTGAGTCCAGTAATAAGTTACTGCTCCTGCACAGAGTGAGATGAAAGGAAGGGAGTTGTGACTCAGGGAGATAAACAGCTCCTGGGGATGCTCCAGAGCACAGCAGTAATAGCTCATCAAGGTTGGGGCTCAAAATCACAGTCTTAACCACAGTAAACAGAACAGTTTTTAGTGGGGTTTGGGGTTTTTTGGTGTAGGGGTTTTTTTGTTTGTTTGCTTTTGTGGGGTTTTGGGGGTCTTTTTAGGTGTTTTTTGCAAGTGGGAAGGCTAGAATCCAGGCCATGGGGACAGTCTGTACAATAGTAAAGAATCCATCACTGGAGATGCCCCACATTCCACTTGAAAGTGCTAGGACAGATAGCAACAAGCTTACATGAATAACAGCAGTCATGTATTTACACACAGGATGAAACAATGCATTACAAATAGGAAGGTCTGTGTCCACACCACAGATGTGAATCTGTCACAGCCCTGAGAGAGAGAGTGTCTCTCTTCACCTTGAGCCGAGGTCTCTCTCATGGGGTCTCCAAGATAATTGCTATGTTCATCCAAGATGTTAACTGTCATTTACACTGGACAATGTTTGGATTAGTTCATGTTTAATGAAGATATTTTAAGCATTCACATTTACCTGTACATCTTACTATTTTACCTTGGTGAACAGAAGGGGGAAAAATAAGAAAAATATTTTTCATTCTTCTTTTGTCAAGGAAAGTAGAACTAAGAAAAAAGAAAATGAGAAGGAGGTTTGAAGGTCTTGTCAGCAAGCAGGTAGGAATATTGATTTCATAATGTAAATAACTACAGTCAATAATTATTGGGGAAATAGATTTCACATTTCATACTGAATTGAATTTGCTCAGCTTGATTGATGCTGTTGTAATGCAGGATGCTAATCGAGAATGTACATAAATTTAAAAAGAACCAAAGGAGGCCTTTACATAGCAGTACAAAAGGACTTCGAGGTGTTTCTGTGGTGGTCAGCTGGTTTTAAGTCACAATGTGTGTACAGATTGGTCATACTTTATACTAGTAAACAAATGTATCATCAATAATAAAAAGTCCTGATTTTGAAAATAATGGCTCCAGTTCACAAAATATGCCCTCTGGTTATGATCAGGGTGTTCAAAAGTCACTTTCTATTTTAATGGAGGGGACAGTCAGTTGCTGGAAGTTTCTTACACTACACTATATAAGACCAATTATGTTTCTAGTGATGGTAATGGCAAAAGACTTCCTTGAATTTAATTGCTTTGGACAGACCTTAAATTCTTTCTCATATCATTGTCATGTTTCAGAATACAGGTTGATTTTGCAGTTAATTTGAGGACACTCTACATTCTCCAAGTTTCCCTAAGGGCACAAATCATCCCAAACCTTAGGCAGTGCTTTCATGAACTGCTGAACAAATCCAGAAGTTTTCTGGTGTACCAAAGGGGGATCTTGTTTCTCCTCCACTTTTTTCCTCTCTGCCTTGTGTACCAGCTCCTTTAAAAGCTAATGCCAGGCCTAGCAGAAGACTATTGAACGATTATTAACAAAAAATTTTAGCTCTCCTTTCCATTTCCTTATGTCCTACTTGCTTTATAATCTGTTTCCCTTCTCTCAGCTTGTTTCAGAACCAGTTACAGACTCATGAGCACCTTGGGAAGATTTTAAGATGCTCCTGGGAATTTGCTCCTGCAGCCATACCTATGTGGTTGGGGAAAAACATCCCCTCGCTTGAGCTATTCAAGCTTTTGAGCTAACTGGACACAGAGCCAGCTCTGGTCCCAAGGAGCATGGAACTGCTGGAGCATGGCACAATGCCCAATACTGTGCCTCTCGCATATTAACACAGCTACATGGTTTGTGGTCTGGAAGTGCCTCCTACCTCGTTCATCTCAGTTTGGGCAAAGGAAGCTTGAGCTGAGCGCAGCTGCCTTTGTAACCTTATGTCCTTAATGACTGTGTCAGCATCTCCTCTCCTGTTAGTTCTGTACCTCTTGTATTACTCACAGTCTCTTTGCCATCACGAACTGCATGCAAACGCTGGGCTTACTGTTCAAGATAATGTGTTTCTGCTATCTCAATGAGATATGTGTATTCCGTTCGGTTTATTAGCTAATTAAACTAATCTCTAGAAAACCTTCAAAATGTCTTCTGCTCTTCTGCAGTGAAACTAATTTATCCTTTCAGTGCTTGCAATAGGAAAATGGTCTATGTGCCCTCCAGAAAAGTTTGGGTTTTGTAGGTTTTTATTTGAAGTGCTTCAAAATAATAATCTAAAAATCAGATTCAGATATTCAGGAACCTTTGGCTGAATAATCTGCAGCAAAAGAAGCATATGGAAAGTACAGGCATTGTCTGATCTTATTGCTCAAGCAGACAGATAAATAATTTGCCAAAGCAGACAAATAAATAATTTGCCAAAACAGAGTTGCTTGGAAGTTAAATAATTTTCTTTGTTCAGAAACGTCCTAATGATTATTCATTTCCTTTGAGTTGATCACTGGATGACTGTCAGTGTGTCAGCTTTCAGAGTTTCATAAAAAATACTGTCAGGGTAGAAGAAGCCATTTCACAGAAACATGGTGGAGGCTGGTGGACACTTCTGGAGCTGGTCTGGTCTTGCCCCTGCTCAAGCAGGGTCAGTGAGAGCAAATTGCCTGCAGCTTGTCCAGTTGTTTTGAATAGCTCCACAGATGAAAACTCCACAGACTCTCTGGGTAGCCTGTTAATCACAGAATCATAGAATGTGTTGGGTTGGTGGGAGCAGTAAGCAGGGAGACCTTTAACTAGATCAGGCATTCCAGTGTTTTGACTTTTTCTTTTATTTTCTTTCACAGTAACAAAGGTCCTTTTGATAATTAAGCAGAATTTTCTGTATTCCACTTTTGTCTTGATTGGGCACCACTGAGAAAAGTCTGGATGCATCTCCTTTGTCCCATCCCTCTGGTATTTACACACAGAGGTAAGATTTCCCTGAGCCTTCTCTTCTCCAGACTGAGCAGTTGACTGTGGTAAAGCCAGAGCACGGCACATGAAACCTGCCATGTACCAAGGAGCACAGACCTTCCAGCAATCACAACTTGTACTACCTTCTGGCTCGGTCTGGAGATCTCTGCCTCTAGACAGATGAAGGGGATAACACTGTTTGAGGACAGATGTCTCCTAAAGAAGAGAGGTGTTTATCCTCAGCACAAGCAAGCCCTACAAGGTGATCTAGGAGTTTCAGGTTTTTTGCCTCCCCCCAACAAAACAAATATATTTTAGTTTGCTTATGTCTCTTTGAAATAAAAACACATTAAATGAGAAGCTAAAGCATTTTGCACATGAAATTTTATAATTTTGTGAGTTCCTCCCTGTCTTTAGTTCATCTAAATCTAGTCATGAGCTGCAGTCTTTGACAATTTTACTTCTTATCACAATGCTATTAATCATCCCCATCTCCATTCTACATCTATCTGGTAGATTTCAATCTCCATGCTCTTGTGTGGGATCGACTCACAAACACCAGAAATAAAATGCAGACACTGGGCATTTTGATGTTATTTTTTTTTTTCAGCTGAAGAAAGCAACTTCTAAATTAACTGAGTCAGATATTTGGGGCATATATCAGTTCATGTTTCCCATCAGCAAAGGCATTTCATTATTTTGCCACTTGTTTAGCTCATAAATGATGGCAAGCGCTTTCTTATTTATTTTTTACAGCGCAGGAAGTAACTGCATGATAAAACCTCTCTCTCCTCTGAACTTGTAGGTCTCATGGCTTTTTATTTTTTCTTTCTGTTTTGCCAGAGGAGATGCTCAAACTATTTTGGATTAATACCAGTTTTCCTGTCCTAAAATTTAAAAAAAAAAAAGGCAGTAAATAATAAACCCCTATATTCTCCAGCTGGATTGTTAGCATGAGTTAAAAATTCAAACAGCTTGTAATTAACTACACTGTGTGAAGAGGTTTCTTCTCTGGCCCTGAGTCAATGGGAGCTTTGCCAATGGCTGTGGACCACATTTTGCAAAATTTGCTGAAAGGAACAAGTATTTCTTCCATAGCTGTGAAAACAGATATAGGACTAATGAAACTCGAGTTTACAATTGCAATTGATCTTACTGATATGAAGACCTGGCTTGTGCTTGCTTAGTACGCCAGAGTCTCTGCTGCGGTGTGATTTCTGTGAGCACCTTCTGTCTCCTGCCCCTCTGGCAAAGCCCTGAGGGATGCACTGTGCTAAGCAGTCCTCTGAACTCCAGCATGAAACAAGTGCTGCTTCCAGCAGATTTATGTCTCATCATTAATTGAAGCTTTTCCAAAGATGCGGTTGCTGGTTCTGCTTCTTTGTATTGTCTGGCGTCTAATAAGGTGTGAGCTGTCGCTATGCCTTTCCCTCAACTGGAGCACTTAAAAGGTCCCTGTCTCCTACTCAGTTGGTAATGTTCACTGAATGTTACAATATATATGGCACTTATCCCCCATCAAATTAGACGGAGGTTGGTTAATGGGATCAAAATTTATGGAAGAAAGGTCAACAGGATACATATACATGTGAACATGTATATACAGGGTAAGTGCAGGAGCCTCATTTTGCTGTGTGGAGGTTGCCTGTTGAAAAGACACTACTTACCACTAGGACAAACCAGGATGGGATTTTTTAAATGGTTTTGTGATTCGATCATATTCCCAGCTTCAAACACATCTTAGTAACAATTCTTGGTTGCTGAATGTGACTGCAATGTATAGCAGTGTATTTCTTACGTGCATGCTTTCAGCATTTGCCAATCTGATTGGATATTTGATTTGTTAATAGAGCGTGTACCAAGATGAAGCTATATTTTCCCATAGTAATTACCTATTAAAATTGTATCAGTGCAGGCAACATACAGATTAAACAAGGGCTAAACCAAAGGCACTTTGAAAACCAAGTTTCTTACATTAGTCCCTCCTGAGAAATTTATAGGCAGATTAATTACCGTCTTTTACCTGTAATTTCTCCTGCGTTTTAATGGTATATACCCATGTAGAAAGACACAGCAAGGATCTCTTTAATATCCTATACCAAGCGTGGAAAGCAGAGCATGCTGCTATCCACTATTCAACAGAAAATGAAACATTGATCTTTGACAAGTAAAGGACAAAAGGAGGGTTGTGATCTGGCATTTGCAAGCAGCACCGAAAGCAAAACCTTAGGGACAGCACCATTTCAGCTCAAGCCTTTTGTCGTGAGAGAGTAAAGTCCTTTGCTCTGTATGGTTTAACCACACACTCAAAAGTACAGGATGTTCTTGCCTCCGTCTATAAATACTTACTGGAGACCCAAAACTGATAGTAGAGGGCTCCTGGATTCAGCAGATGGATTTATAGCCTGGCCAGCTCTGGAAGTTTAAGGAAGTTGGAGAAATGTATGATCTGAACACTTTACTGAGGATTTTGCATCCCTGAAAGTTTTACAAATCAGACGGATGGTTTTCCTAAAATAATATCAATGATAATTGCAATAAAGTTTATGATTATAATAAAAGGCCTACGTGCTGGGTAATACAGGATATAAGAGACACAGAGTCTCTTGTGACTTGAGGTGCAGTAATTGATTGTAACTCCTTTTCTTTTAAGCCTTAGCATCCTTTACCAGCCTGAGTTAGAGCTGCTGGGTTGTCTTGTGCAGGTCACATACCACAACCACGTGCTTAAATTCTCCACTGTAGGCCGTTCCCCTCACCTGATATCCCCGCCTCACAGTGCATGGCTGCGGAAGGAGCCACCTGAGTATCTCTTTTGTGCTCCCTGAGGAGCTGGTGGGCACAAGGGGCAGAGTAGGCTCTTCTCTCTGCTGGGAACAGTACCATATGCAAGCTCTTGTGTCCCAGAGGAGAAGGGGAGGAGAAGCTATTCCCCAGGGCCTGCCTCTGGATAACTTGGAGCCAGGACTCATGCATCACACTTACTTGGGCCTGTGGCTAATGAGACAAATTAGCCCTCCATGAATAAAATATCTGTCAGGCAAAACAGAGGCACGTACATTCCCTCTGAAACGCTCGGGTGTGCGTGTGCCAAGAAAGGCAATCTGTTGGTACTGAGCAGGCACAGAGCTGCCTTACAAACGGCTGATTCTTTGCATGAGCAGGGTGGGAGGGTGCCATGTCCCATAAAACAAATTGCTACTGTTCAAAGCCCTGAGAACAGGCAGAAGGAGAGGCTGCTATTGAGTGCCCCAACTATCTTGCACTCAGGATAAATGGCTGTTATAGAAAAGGCTGCTTCAGTACTTCTGAAATTCAACAACACAGTACATCAGGTTGGTGGGATCAGGTAAACTTATCTTATTTACTTATATCAGAAAGAGTCCACATCATTTGATTTTGTTTTTCTTCCAGTGGTGATCAGATTTTTACAAGGTCAAGTAGCGTTTGACTCCAAGCACTCAATCTATTAGGAATGGACAGGAGGGAATTAGCCTAATGTCAGCTCAGGAAAAAGGCTTTTTTTACATTCATATTTTTCTACAGAAAGAAGACTTTCTGTACTGCCTCTGCTGCAATTTTGGATTCTTAAATTCCTGGGAAATGCAGAGCTTGAACTGACAGATGTCTCTCAATTTATTAAGCACAGTTGTTATATAATGTTACTTACTTATTGCTTCTTAGTTCACATCAATGATTAACATTTTCTGGACCACTTAAAGCAATGCAGTAGAAATGGGAGCCAAAGGCAGCAGAGAACCTCTTCTAATGTCCCTTGATCTTTTGCACAAGCATTTCCTTGCCAATGCCAAACACAAGCTGGATGTTTTTTAGCTGTGCCTGGTGTGAAATGCAGAAAGCATGAACAGAAGCTCCCTGGATTTATCTCTTACTTGATAAACAGATGATCCAGTTTCAAATCTAGAGTTCAAATCTATGCTTCCAAGCAAGCAAAGGGAAGCAGAGGCTTTTGCTGAGCCTCTCACAGTTGCTTCTGAGAGCTGTCCTGCTATAGCACCTTTCTCCCATCCTGCCAGTGTATCTACACCAAACCAAGATTCAATCTGACATCCACTGCACTGTCCTCCTTACCTGCTTCCAAGTAACACTGGTTTCTCTGCACAGGATCAGGAACACACATCAAAAGTGGCTTTTTTTCTGAGCAGTAGGCTGGTTCCTACCTTTATGCATGAGTACATCTGATGAATTTCCTTGGAGAAATGAAAAGCTGAAAGATACTGCTTAGAGTAGCCTGAGAGATAAATTAGGAGTTGGGGATGGAAATTAGTATAAAGGAATTCTCAGTAGACTGCTGGAGAGTCATGAGAAGCAGATGTCTTTTAGATGCGGAACAGTCCTGCAAGGCAATTACCAGGAGCCTCAGCACTTAAGCCACATGATATTAGATAAGAGACTTAAGGGACTATCATCTATATGTCCAGGGAATTAGTTTCACTTATTTAGGATACCAAACTGGCCAATTACATGACAAAGCCCTTATAAACCCTGTTACACTGTTTGTGAGATGCAAGCAGACAGAGAGCTGCAGAGACCTCTAAGAGAAACACTGCCAGAAGAAGAAAAAAACCCAACAAAAAAAACACGCTCTCTTATTAAAATAAAATACCTGTGGGATGGAAGGAGGGGATGGTGGTGATTAGGGAGTTAAATGTTAAAGCATCTTCTCTTAAATTGCTTATTCTATGTCCAACACTGAGTTGTTAGGGCTTTTTTTAATGCCCCAAATTATTTTTAATTAGTCCCAGCACTATCACTCTAACAGAATTGACTCAAGAAACATGGCAATAAAGTGTTAATAGACATGAAAAATTAAATCTCACCTCTAGATTCATTACTCTTGCCTTTTTATAAGGTAAGGAAGAAGTCAGGTACATAATGAAGTGCAGTCTTATACTTTGAACATTGAGAATGAAGCAAAATAGTGTTTTTGAAGTGCTACAAAAGGAAATCACCTAACAATGTATTCAGAAAGCAGTGATCCTGGCAATGTGAGGGAAAAAAAAACAAGAAAGGAAGAAAAGTGTAAAGTAACTTATAAAGGAGAATACTCCATGTGAACAGAGTAATTTTCACAACTTTTCAGTTAGGAGAATTCACTTCAAATTTGTGTGATGCATGTATGTGCTCACACACTTCTGAAGGCTCTTCTTTAGCTTCTACAATAAATTTCTTGGTTTATTACTAGTGAAAACATCCTAGATTTTCCATTATACCTACTAAGAAATGTAGGATGATTCTTTTCAATAGTTTTGCCGGTGTCCAGTCCATTTTAAGTGTTGTTCTCAGTTGCTTCACAAACCTCCTGTTAGGGAGGGTTTCCTGGTCTTTCCTATCATCCAAGCCTTCTCTTCATCTTACTGTTGTTAGCCTTGTCTCCAGAAATAGTTCAGAATAAATACTTTCATCAGCTACTTTCATCAACACATGCAGGCAATGTCTTCTGTTTGAATTGAATGCATAGATATCACGCAAGAATTTATGATCCTTAGCTTGAGGTTTTATTTTGGATGCATTCTCCTAAGAGCCATGTTCTTCTATGAGCCACGTTCCATTCCATTCAGGAATCCAATGCCTGTCTTCTGTCCCTCCACCAATGCTACTGTGACAGAAATCAGCTCAGTGTTTGAAGCTCTCCTTTGTTATAATTCATGGTTACTCTGGTAACTGTTTGCACTGCTGTAGAATGTCTTACACTAAAGTCAGTTCCAAATTTCTTCTATTCTGAGAAGTCAGTGAAGAACATTCCATAAAACAAGTCATGTATGTTTTGTTTCTTTCACCTTCCACTTCAATCTGATCTCTTTCCTCCTTACTTTTGCCTGTAACTGATATATCAGGTAAAGGTGTTCCGGAGTGGATGTCTGGGTTATATAGGATACATAACAAAATTATACAATTACAGAATGATTTGTGCTAGCAGGGACCTCACAAGGTTATTTTGGCCAAGATCTTCCTCAAAGAAGGGCTGACTTCAACGTTAGTTTAGGTTGCTCAGTGTCATGACCAGATGGGTTTTGAAGAACCCTAGCCTCTCTTGGAAATTGGTTCCAGTGTTTGACTACTGGACCACATCTGAAGTTTTTTTTTTTTTTCTTACATATAACTAGAATTTCTGAAGTTGCAAGTTGTGACATCTGTCTCTATTCCTTTTTCTGCTTTCTGTCTAACCACCTCCCTAGTTAGCTTTACTAGGTTAGGTCCCCTTCTTTTCCACAAACCAGCTCCCTAGGTCTAGGAACCACAGAATTGACAAAAAGCAGCTGTAAGATGTACATCTCATACCTCCTCTTCTGAGCTTGGCAGGAGCAGCTGCATCTCACAGGGGAAAGGAGTGTCGGAAAAATTGTTAGCCTCATCTTGCTCTCTCTAAGGGTCATCATCTCCCATCTCTACTGAGAGGCTTAACTTCTCATTTAGAACAGAAAAATGTGGTCTTAATATCACTTAGAAATAGTTTCTGATTAATGAATTCAAGTTTCTTGAATGACAAGGTCCAGCTGTTCAGTGGTGGAACCAAAAACTTACCAAAAATATTAATATAGACATCAGCAGAGCCATGTCATCCCATTGTCTCAAATCCTACTAAAACACAGAAGCAGAAACCTCACCTCGATAAAAATGCCTTATTCTTGTGCTTCAGAAGGGCCTGTCCTATACCACCACCTTGAGCCATTCTTTCTTGAACATTTAATGTGGAGTGAAGCTCGTGGGCTTTTTCTCCTCCATACTGTGAATATCAGTTCTGCACCCTCACAATAACCCTCACAATATTCATGCCACCCTGCTGCTCTTGAAAAAAAAACCCCAAAACAACCAACAGTTTCTCTGCTGCAGTGGTACTTTCTTTATTTTTTTTTTTCATTTTGCTGTGTTTTAATTACCACAAATGAAACAGGAAACAGTTCAGGCTGAGTGGCATTGATGTCATATTAGTAAATATCTGTCAAACATATATTCCCCAAAAAAGATTTTATAGGGGTAATTTTATTTAACAATGTAGTTTTAACATATAACCTGGTGCTGTATATTGAAAAATTGACCAAAGCTGTAATCATTCTCCTGTGAAAATTTTAATTAAATGTCAAGTAAAAAAAAAAAAAGAAGGAAAACAGCAAATCCCCTTCCTTTTCTGTGTTCTGTCCTCATTTCTATTTCAGGTAGTCAGAAATCACTTTCTTCCTTTCCACAAGCAATAAGCATTTACCTAAAGAAAATGCTGCTGCGCATGAAGAAAGAAGATAAAAATGCTAAGGTGCCACACTGAGAGGTGTTACACTGAAGACAAACACACAAATAAAAGCAGAGACATTAAACAGAAAAGGTAATGGCTCTCCAGATGCAGAAATCTCATGAGTTCCACAGACATTGCTCCCTCTAATGGGAAGTTAGTGTTAAAGTTGCAGGTAGAGCCTGTCTAATATAATCCATGTACTTGTGTAAATGTGAAGCACATCACTTTCTGGAGGATTTCGGGTCACACTTGGAAAAGAAGTAACAAGAAGTTTCTTGGAGAATGAGAAGATGGTGCCATAGTGAAAGAAAAGAGCTTAGACGGAGCAGGGTTGATTAATATGACTCCTACAAGTTTCATGAACAGGAGAGACAACTACAAACAACACCCACAGGTAATGGGAGCCTAGGGAAGAGGACACAGAAGACATGAATGCCCACAGAAGTGGTTGCATAGGGGTAAAGGGAAGTTTCAGGGAAAGCCAGGAGATACAAGGTGAAAGGCAGAAGGAAATGCAACATCCTCAAGTGCAGTGTTTTGTAGTTTGAGGGTAAAGGATCACAGTGATGCACCTACTTCTCTGTATTTTCTGTTTCAAGTTGAAGATCAGTTGGGATCCTGTTGTATTCATGTGAAGCCTCTGGTTTTTCTTGGACTTCAAGAAAGAACTTTAACTGATGGTATTTGGTTTTGCTTGTTCCTCTAATTCTACTTTTGCTGGGAAATGTCTTAATGCCTCATTGGATCTCACCTCTGATTCATCCTTTCCAACCTGACCTCAGAGGAACCAGGGACCGAGACCCAACTTGCGAACTGTAACTCTGGCCTGAAACTAACAACAATTACCACAATTACATTCCACTTCCCACAAAATTGGAAAAACAGAGCCTCAGCTTTCTTCCATGTTACCTTGGCTACCTTCCCTTCAGTGTGGTACATCCTCTTCAGGTTTTGTTGCGGGAACCGACAAGACAAGGCTCACAGCTGGGAACATATTGGCTTCTATGCTGTTATTCCATCACTTAAGAAAAGGGTTAAGAAATTAAACTCATATTGTAATTCACAGAGAAAGTGTGTTCCAAAGTCCTCTGAAGTCAGTGGAATGGATCCCACCAACGTCACCAAGTACTGGCTTATGGCCTTAGTAAATACAGTATTTATAAAGGAATCATTGTATGTAGTGGGTGCAAAAAAAGATGTCTCAGTGATTCCGAAACCACAACTGAGGTAGGAGTAGAAGCAAAGATTGAGGCAGTGATTGCTAGAGGTGAAAGATGAAAAAACATTGATGTTAGACCAAAGTGAGGCATGGAAGGGAAATAGAAAGACATGAAAGCTAGACTGAAGTTGGTCAAGTATCACCTACTGTCAGAAGGCAGCAAGCATGTTGTCGTACTCTGATGTGCCTTTTATTCCTTAAAACATTGTTGCCTCTGCAATTTTTTTATCCTTAGCTGGTATTTACTACTTCTTTTCCTAACTGCAGCTGCACTGCATACACTGTTAAATTAACAGTGTACTTCACCTCCTCTGCCCAAGAAGAGTTCTCCCAGTGTTTTCAGTTCTTTGTAGGTATAAACACATCTAAGCACACTGGCACCACAGCTCTTTTCTTGTGCAGAGAAACAGCCCATGGAGAGGTGAGTGGTGTTTTTGACACAACAGAAGGAAAGGAAGCCATCCAGAGGGATCTTGACAGGCTTGAAAGTTCATCCTAGGTAAACCTAATGAGGTTCAGCACTGCAAAGTGTAAGGTCTTCTGTCAACAAAATAGGAGCCGGCAGTGTGCCTAGGTGGCCAGGAAAGCCAATGGCATCCTGGATTGTATCAAAAACAATGTGGCCAGTAGATCTAGGGAGCTGATTGTGCCCCTGTACTCAGCATTGGTGAGGCCACACCTCAAGTACTGTGCCCAGTTCTGGGTTCCTCACTATAAGGACATTGAGGTCCTCGACCGAGTCCAGAGAAAGAAAAACAGGCTGGTGAAGGGGCTGGAGGGAAAATCCTATGAAGAGTGGCTGAGGGAGCTGGGGATGTTTAGCCTGGAAAGAGGAGGCTGAGGGGAGACAATTCCCTGAAAGGAAGTTGTAGAGAGATGGGTGTTGGTCTCCAGCCAAGTGACAGGAGATAGGACAAGGGGAAATGGCAAGAAGCTGTGCCAGGGCAGGTTTAGATTAGATGTTAGGAAAAAATTTTTACTGAAAGAGTTGTCAGGGCCTGGAACAGGCTGCCCAGGGAGGTGGTTGAGTCACCTTCCCTGGATGTGTTCAAAAAAAGGGTTGATAAGGTACTTAGGGATGGTTTAGCGTGGGACGGGAACAGTTGGACTCGATGATCTTAAAGGTCTTTTCCAACCTTTTGATTCTGTGATTCTGTCTTGAGCTTGGGCCAGAGGAATCCCAAACATATTTACAGACTGGGAGAAGAGCTCCTTGAGAGTAGCCCTGCTGAGAAAGACCTGGGGGAAGTTCTTTACAGAGAGTGGTAAGGTGCTGGAAAGGGCTGCCCAGAGACGTGGTGATGCCCATCCCTGGGGGTGTTCAAGGCCAGGTTGGATGGGGCCCTGGGCAGCCTTGTGTAGATCCAGGCCTGGAGGTTGGTGTCCCTGCCTGTGGCAGGGGGTTGGAGCTCTGTGATCCTTGGGGTCCCTTCCAACCCAGACCATTCTATGATTCTGTGAGATGGGAGCACTGGGAGTGCTGGAATGTAACATCTCCCAGATCTGAGGGATCCTAGCTGAAGTTTAATAAGGATTTCTCTGTATTTGTGAAAGTATGTTAGTACATTGTTTCTTCCCATGATGAACTAGAGGGTACTGCTGCCACCA
This sequence comes from Gallinula chloropus, assembly GCF_964237585.1. Lineage (NCBI taxonomy): Eukaryota > Metazoa > Chordata > Aves > Gruiformes > Rallidae > Gallinula > Gallinula chloropus. The sequence goes on from NC_140086.1 coordinate 19,872,443, forward strand.
TTTTACGTGTATCCTAGTCAGCTGAGTTGGAATAGATGTTCAGGATTTGGCCTAATCCAGGACAGCATTTCAATGTATTTTCTACTTAAATTAACCTGCATAGAATAGCTGTGTATGCCAACTTGTTGAGCTAGCTCACCTCTTGTAAATCAGAACTATGGTCTTCTCATAGCCTTCTCTCCTCCCACTGAGAAGCATCAATGAATATGTTTCAAATGTCATAGCTTTAGGGTCCAAGTTCATAACTGTTGGCAATGTTAATCGGTCACAGAAGCAGCACTTCCTCTCTGCCTGCTCCTCTGCACTTACAAGCCTAATAAAAGATAGGCAGTGGAGAGTTCATTCGTTTGCTAGTTAACATGTCTCTGTGCACAGTATAGGAACAGCTCTGTGTTTGTAGACATGTTGGGTTTCACCCGAGGTGGAAGAGCAGCTACCAGGTAGCCTCTCTAGGGCTCCTCATTCCTCTCTTGTGCTGCTAGGCCCTTGGTAGAGAAGGTAGCCCAGCAGTTGCGGCTACCTTCCCGCACTGCAGAAGAGCAGCCCTGCAGAACAGGAGGGGCTGTACAAGACCTGGCAGCGCTGCACTAACATTGATCCATGGAGAGTTTGCTCCTTTGGGGACTGCACTTCTCTGATTTTTTAGATAGATATTTGCACTTTCCATCACTTTCTTTCCATAAGGGAAATATCAGCAGTCTGCAATGTGTGGAGAGTTTCCAGCAGGGAGCAGCATTTATTCATTTGTGGAGGAGAAAAGCTCCAGCATGAAAGGATCAGCCACCCGAAGCTGAAATACAAACTCGGAAATCCCATCTTTAAGAAAAAAAAAGGTCTGCAGATGTGTGCAGAGCCATCAGTGTGGGGGTTGTAGGAGAGCAAGGAGGCACAACAGCTGGCTCTAGGTCTCCCTTGTCCTTTTGATCTGTACAATGCTGCGAGCATCACTTGATTGGTATAGGGCAAGCTGGGGCTAGAGAGGTTGGGCGCTCAGTGGTGTTCTCAGATGATGGACCAAAACATTCCTATTAAGGAAAGCATTTTCATCAAAAAGTTCACAGTGTTCCCCCTGGTTCAGAGTTATTACTTCTGGTACTGGAAATCCAGATTGTGTTCTCACTAATGATGTGTGCATAATACCATGACTCTAAAACATAGCATATTTTTCTCTTAGAAGACCAATAGTGTTCTTCATCCATCTAGGCTACTGTCTGCTTTGAAAATTTTCCATTTAAAAAACCCCCAACTTTCTAATGAAATGCTTATTATGATGAATTCTTAACAATTTAAATTCTGCAGTCTCAAAATGTCCCATCTTTGAAATCTGCCTTCTGCAGGGGCAGAGACAGTCTGATCGTGAATAGGAGAATATTTCACTATTTAGAAACAATAGTAAAAACCCCTCTGTGATACACAGACAACTGTCTATTAAACACAAGTTAATAAAAACCAGGCACCTCACTGACAGCATTTGAGGTACTGTCCCAATGGTTCCTACCTACCCCTGTGCCAGTCAACCTGCCCTGGTTCTGCACAGCTGCCTCCTGTTGCTGCCCCCTGGGAGGTGGCTGCATGGGGTCACAAAGGGATAGAGGGAAATGAGACCAAAGATTCCAGAGTCGGCAAATCAGTCTGTGCAGAGGTAGGTAAATGTCACAGTCTGTGTGGCATACCCAATCTGGCTTAAACCCTCATGATCATGAAAGCAGTGAAGCCAAAACATGGGTGCTTGTGTGATGCTCTGCTGGATCCTGGGGCTCTCACTGTGTGCTTAGCAGGTAAAGCCTGTGTCACTGATACCTCAGGCATTCCATCACCAAGTTAAGAAGGTGAAGGCAAGTTCTATCCTACCTCTAGTTGAAATGCTGTACAACCTTCTAGGCCCTACAGTCAGAGTTGTGCAGAGACACAAGTTAGATTAAACTGTTACAGACACACTCTACTTTCATCATATTTTTTTGTCTTCATGTTTGGGCTGAAGGTTTGTTTTAGTAAGATTGTCATGATCATTCAGTTGTCTTAAATATGTATTCCCACATCTTCCTTTGCCTAGATTTATTTGTTAAGTATAAACTTACTTTATGTAAACTCAACTTTGCATGTCCTGGATTCATAATGCTTTGTTCTGAGATAACAGCAACATTCCTGTAATATTTTTTTACTCCTCAAATTACTATATACTTTTAGCAGTAACTCCATGTTAATGTAGCTTTGTTTCCTGGCATCTCTCACATGTTTTTAAATAATTAAAGCTGCATATATGTTCTCTGTATAAGAAGTCCAAAGCCAGTACCAACAGTGTCTTTTCACTAGTTTGAAGATTGGTGGACGTAGTATTAAATTCCTTTTAACATTTCAGCTTCGAGGAGTAGATCTGTCTGTACAGAAGAGTCTCCACAAAGCATCAGCCAACATGATCCAAATGGCAGCCACTCTAACACTGGTGTTATGCACCAACCAATGTACCTTGGTAAATATCTCTCTCAATTTGCCATGTGGAAACTAGGACTCTTGTGAACAACAAAGCTAGCATGTGGCTTGAAAGTTGGTAAGAGCAAGGGGCACATCTGTATCAAATGGGGGAATAATCATTCTGGGTGGATGGAGTCTGGCCTCACACCTTGTCTCCAACAGCTGCAGGTGGAAATTTTGCAGATTTCTGGGGAAGATCATGGAGCAGCACAAGGATCTAGTTGTTACATGCCCAAGCACTTTCATTGCCTCCAACATCTTATAGCTTGGGAACTTTCTGAGGCAGACTCACTGTCTTCATAGCTTCAGTGATTTTTTTTCTTCAACAATTGATCCAGCTTCTTGAAGTCACGAGAACCACAATCCTACAGTCTCTTGTGTCAAGGAGTCCCACTACTCCCTCACACCCTGAGCAATGAGCTGCCTCCCTTCCCCTGTTTGAACCCATCACATGCTAGCTTCATATACAGACTGGGAGAAGAGCTCCTTGAGAGTAGCCCTGCTGAGAAGGACCTGGGGGTTCTGGTAGATGAGAAACTTAACATGAGCCAGCAGTGTGCTCTTGCAGCTTGGAAGGCCAATGGTATCCTGGGCTCCATCAGAAGAGGGGTGGCCAGGGAGGTGATTGTCCCTCTCTACTCTGCCCTTGTGAGGCCCCATCTGGAGTACTGTGTCCAGATCTGGGGCCTGCAATACAAGAAAGATGTAGAACTGTTGCAGAGGGTTCAGAGGAGAGCTGGAGCACCTCCCCTACGAAGACAGGCTGAGGGAGCTGGGCTTTTTCAGCTAGAGAAGAGAAGGCTGCAGGGGGACCTCATTGCAGCCTTCCAGTACCTAAAGGGAGAGTACAAACAGGAAGGGAATCAACTTTTAAAAAGGGTAGATAATGACAGGACAGAGAGGAATGGATTGAAGCTAAATGAGGGAAGGTTCAGATTAGATATTAGGGGGAAGTTCTTTACAGAGAAAGTGGTGAGGTGCTGGAATGAGCTGCCCAGAGAACTAGTGGATGTCCTGTCCCTGGGGGTGTTGGATGGGGCCCTGGGCAACCTTGTATAGATCATACCTGGAGGTTAGTGTCCCTGCCTGTGGCAGGGGGGTTGGAACTCTCTGATCCTTGGAGTCCCTTCCAACCCAGACCATTCTATAATTCTATGATGCTATGATTTGATACCCTCTGTTATTGCACCAGGGATGGTGATAAAATATATCAACCTACTCTATCCCACTTGCCCAGATGTTGTCCTTGCTTTGCTGAAGACACTCAGCTGTTCCTTTGACTCCCTGCAGTGATCAGACTACAAGAAGGAATACCAAGGACACTGACTTCACTTAGCACTACCAAAGCTGTCAGGGTTAAGACCATGAACAGCCTTTAAGGATCTGCCCCCCCATGCAAAGCGGAGTCAAGCCAACAACTCTCGAGGAACCTTCAGGCCCAGCTGCCCAAGCTGCACGAAACCCCACATTTCTTTGTCTGCAGCATATGCTGCAGTGTGGTGTGGCAATAGCTGATCTTAACTTAAATGAACCGCAGCCTAGCCACAGCGGCACGGAGCTCAGCAGAGGGTAATTTACTCTGCCTCTTAGCAGGAATCCTTAAAGAGTCATGACAGGTCCAAGTAATCTGTCAGACAGGGGCCTGATGAGCCAGCAGTCTCTGGATGCTAATCCCTTACAAACAATAGACTCATTATATGCAAATTAACAGGAGAAGTGGTGATTGGCCACCACATCTACTGAGGAAACTGCTCCGTTTAAAAGAAACTTTAGCTTACCCTGAAATCTGTAAGTTAAAAAAATGAAGTGACCGCAGACTGCATCTTCCTTTAAAAACAACTGGGTCTCCTCAGACAGCCCGCGCGCGGATCCTGCGACGGCTGCCGGCACGGCGCGCTGGAAGTGCTGCTCAGTGACTGAAACCCACGGGGGAAATAACAATAACAAATCCATGCAGACACTGAATTTCTCAAACAGCCCTGGTTTTAATTAATTTTAGTTCCCAACTCCACTACAGATTTACTTGTTAAACATCAGAGAGTCCATCTGAACCCCGGGAGTGAGCTGTGTATTTGTGGAACGGATACACGGGCAGCTTCTATAGATTACTCTTACCTCACAGGAGAGTCAGAGCTGAACCTGAGGAGCAGAACAGCAGCTTGACACCGTGTGACAAAAAGTGCAGCAGGTTCCCACCTTGGTTCGAAGTTCAACATCTCTGTAGTCGACTGCTTACTGCTTTCTCCAGTTGATATTCGATTGTGGGAAGGTTATGAGTTTTCTGATGCCAATGTGCAAAGCTGATCCTAATTAAAATATTCCATTGAAAATGTTTCATAAGATAGGAATACAAGACTGACGCCAGTCTGTCACAATTCACTAGACCGCTTGAAATCTGGAATTGGCCTGGCAGGTCAGGAGCTGCTGTTGCTGTACTGAGGCCAAATGGAGTCCCGGACAGAAAGCTTGGCTTCTAGATGGCTGGGTTTTTGGGTTTGTTTTGGGGGTTTTGGGGGTGGTTTTTTTAAAGCTCACCATGTCAAATGTGTTTATGGTGCTTTTAGGTAGGCAAGAAGCCTGTAGGGTCTTTATGACCCTGTTTTGCTCATGGCAACAACACACTGGCTAAGTAACTATCCACTTCCGTGGACGTAGCAATAGATAGACCATTTTTTAAATTTTTAAAATTAGGCTTATAGAGATGGATCTAGTTGCCCAAATATACACAATTATTTCTGAAAATCTCAGCCAGAGTTGGACAGAACTCACCTCTCCACATTATAGCTCGACATCCCATTCTCACTTTCAGCTTCAGTTCGGAGGGACAATCAGTCTGACGCGGGGGCGCACTGAAGCACACCTGGTTTCCTGTGCCAGTTGATGATAAAGTGAAGCTGGTGTGATGCTGTGGCTGCCTCAGGAGTGATGAACAGCAGTTATCCAGCTCCTCGTTTTAGTTCTATGTCCTACATCGAATGCTTTCATACTCAGTACCTTCTTATAATATGTCATTCATTTAAACAACAACAAAAAAAGTTCCCTCCAAAAAAGCTGCATAATTGGCAGGCTCAAGGCGTCTGCAGCAGGTGTATACATTGGTAAACATGGGGTTCACCTGTGTTCCTGTTCTTTTCCTCTTTTTGTCATTTTTTTTCATAAGAAGTGCTCAGCTCACAATACCTCAAGCACCAGTGCTGTTACATCAGTGATGATCATACCATACAGCGCACAGAACACTTTGCAGGCTTTTCCTAATTAAGACTAATACTAAACAGCTATTTCAGCTGTACACATAGGACAGGGGAATGTGACTCAGCCTACATAAAAAAAACATTTCACACTTACATCGTGCTCTCCTTCCAAGGATTTTAGTGTGCTTTCCAAAAGAACTAATTCGGACTCACAATATCCCTGGGTGCTTACTGAAGGAACAATTTCCCCACACTTCCTGATGGAAACATTGGCAAAGAGGTCATAGGCCCAATTTTCAGATGTTTTCAGTGCAGAAATATGCATGTACAATGCAGGCATATTGCTGGAAACAATTCTTTTATTTAACTAACTACAAGTGCAGATGACCAGCCAAACACATGAATGGTCACTTTAATCCACGTCCAGCTGTTTTGCCAAAATAAACATTAAAAAACCCGACTGTGTATTTGTAACCCCTGAACTCCTGCACTTCAGGCTTCAAGGTCATGAAGGAAATCTGGAGGCTTATTTGGTGCAGCCTTGCAGATAGCTTCTTTTTGCACCAAAGCCATGAATATTCTTGAATCTACTGAAGCAAATCTTTGGTGATGCTGTTACCAGTGAGTGCAGTGAGGGTCTTTGTGATGAGCAGGAAGCACACACAGTGAGAAATCCCATACTCTGTCAGACCCACCTCAAATTCAAGGGAAAGTATGAACTGGAAAAACAGATACCTTTTTTCATTTCGCAAAGTTTTGCAGATGAAAATATTTTCTCATAATGCAAAGAGTTGTCCTTTCTTCTTTTTGCCATGCTCATTTTTACGATATTCCGAGTAATTTCCTATTTTAAATTCTTTTTTTCTTCCCTCCACAGGCCACCATCCCCAAAAGTATCATATTCATCCTTCTCCTGACTGGATTTTTGAATGATTGTTTTGGAGTCTGGCTTTATCTCCCTCGAGTCTCATATCTAGGGATCAGAAAACTGGCTCATATAACTTACAAACTGACCTGAACCATAATTCAGAACTAAGGAAATGTTTTGAGGTTAAAAAGAACCAGTGTACTTTGCACGTTCATACACCTCCCTGCCTCCAGCTCCTAGAACCAGCCGGGACGCCAGGCAATGCTGGGTTACCTGCTGCCTCGGGAGTTCGGGTACAGTTTTGAAAGCCTCATAGGTTTCAAAGCATCAGGTTTCTTGAGTACCACGTTCATACACCGAAGGGCCAACTGTTAGTGACAGTTGCAGATGTTTTTTTTCCCCTTTTTCTCTGTTTCTTTCATTCAGTTGTGCAATAATGTCTAATTTCTTTTGTGTTTGCGACCATATGGGGGTGGGCACTTGGAAGAAGAAATCCAAAGACTTGAATGAAAAGAATAACTCCATATTTGTTCCTGACTTCCAAACCCACCACCCCCCAACAAAAACCCCAACCCTTTCAAATATTGTTGCAGTGTTCACTGTGCCTTTTTCCGCAAACAAGAAGTTCTGTGTGGTTTTCTGCTGTCAGCCTATTGCAAACACATAAAGATGTGTGGTCCACTGCATCTTTTATTGACATATCACCTATAAATAAATCTGATATAAAGTCTTTCTATATCTGCTTTCTAACTTCACCCTCACACTCACACAGCTCCACATCACAGAGAAGATATGGGTGCCTCACAGGATCAGTGCCTGGGTTTTGAGACACTGCCATTTGTTTTGACTGATTAGCTTGACATCTAAACTACAGTGTTCACTTCTTCACAATAAGGCTGTGCAAGCACACAGGCTCCTTCTCTAAAGGTGAAGAGAGGTAGTGGAAAATCAGCAGAGTAGTTTTGTGGGGGCTTATTTGTTCAGAAAATACGAGACAGACCTTCATTTTATGTTCCAGCTAGGAATGGCACCACTGAAATCCTCTCCTGGCACTATATATAAGTCCTTTTCATGATACAGAGTGATGTTTCTTAAACAAAAAGGACATTTGTGGACACAGTTTAATCAAAACAAAAAGAAATACTTGATATTGTAAGTTCCTGGCATGGAACTTATTTCTGCTTTCACTGAAAGGGACAGGAGCTTTGCCATTGATTTTACGGGAAGCACTCTGGTTGTCAGCTACCGCAGCAGTTTTAATGCCTGCTAGCATTTATTTTATCTCTTTTTTAAAGAGAATTGCATCTGTATTCATGACAGATTGCATACACCATGTTAACAAGGCTTATTTGGAATGTATAGCCAGGTGGATGTGATGCTGTTGAAATGAAAGTTGTTCCAGTAGTTGAACTAGGCACCCAAAGTGATAAAATCAAAACTTGCTTGTCAACTGGAACTCATTTCACACACAGAAGTCTGATAAAGCATTATCCTGCTGCCTGCCTCTCTCTAGCCCTGGCTTTACAATCATATTAAAATGTGAGGGGGGAAAAAATCAGTTGATGACCAGTGTCTACAAATTATTCTTTAAGATATCCCTCCTGCTTTTACTATTCATCTAACTTAACATGCCTGCTGTTGTACCCATCAGCTCTGTTAAAGTGCTTTCCTTTCTATACCCCCTGCCCCTGGAGTAACTACTCAGAGAAGACGCTTAGCAACACTTTCAGATCTTCAGACATGAGTCAAAACTATTGGGCATGATCTTGCCAGCAGCTGTGTGACTAATATTGAAAGATGGTTCCCTTAAATGGTGGTACTCATATTGACAACATTTTTTTCAAGGATTGCAGGTCCAGGATCAGGATCTACTGAATATTCATTTGATGTGACAAGTTTAGCATTTTAGCTTCACCATTTGTTTAAATATTAAAATACACAATTGGGTTTTGGCTTTGATATTTGAGCAAAAATAGGGAAGTTCACGGGTTTAATAGAGCAACTGCAAGACTGAAGTATTTTTCAGGGGAACTCACCCACGGCTATTCCTATATTTTAGCAGTGTTAATCCAATTAGTCTGAAACTAATTCATTACTTTCCACAATGCTGGAACTCCTAGGATCTTCCTTTGAAAGCATTTTTATCCCCACGAAAACTGAATGCCAAAAGTTAACTTAAATTTTACTGCAGCAGTTTACAGAGCCTGATCCAATTCCCACTGAAGCTAACAGAGCCATTTCAATTACTCCTCCAGTAAGAACAATTTATTATGACAGTGTCTCGCTCTTGATTGACCCCTATTCAATTTATCTTCAGCAATAATCCTCCCACTCCCAACCTCTGTGTTAAACTACTACTGAACCAATTTCCCTCTCTTCACCTATTCTTATCTATTTCATGATTTCTTCTCCTTCAAACCACTTCATATTGGCCTTTGCTGGATCCCGTTGATTGATTTCAGCTCAGTTTGCCAAGATGTAATTCTAAAGTTGATTGGATTTTCAGTCCTCCCAGATCTCCTTCACCCACAGGCTGAAGTCTGCTATTGTCTGCAAGGCAAATATTGGGACTGTAAGTTGCTGGCAAATGAAGTAGAAAAATGTATGCAGTCTGGGATTACTGGAACACCAGGAGCTTTTTTTCTTGCATCTTTGCTTTATGGATGGCAGGAATAATATCAGGGGAAACTTGGAGCCACTTTATCATTCACACCTTTGGCAGTTCATCCCTTTAGAAAAGCAGCTGCTACTGCTAAACTTTTTTATTGCCAGTGAGTATCACTAAGAGAATTACTGGAGGTGCAGGACGTAGGGGAAGAATAGGTACTCTATTTCTTGACTGACAAATGGCATCATTCTATTTGCAATTAAATAGGGACTACCAAAGAAAATACCTTGGCATGATGATTTAGTAATCAATTAAATGCTCTGTTGAATTAGGTGTCACAAATGACAGCACTAACTCAGCTATAAATTGAAGGTAGTTTTAATGACTAGGAGCCTACTACAACCAGTATTAACAAAGAAATTTATATCCTCAAAGTCCTGGGCTGACAGTCTTAGAGTTGCCCATAAATCTGTTTCAATACAGTTTCATGGATATCACTATCAATGTAGGGATCCACTGTACACAAGCACTGTGCTCACTTTGAGAACACTGTAGTTTCACACTCGTAATTAAGGTGTTCCAGCTGAAGAAATTTATTGAGGCCACAGTGACAGGTCTAACAGTGCTGCTGGTCTCTGCGGTGGTGTAGGAACAGCTGTTGGGAGTCAAACAGAAGATCTGGTGGCCAAACTCTGTCAACAGCCAGTAACAGAGGCCAAGAGAAGAGTCCAAAGGCAGGTCAAGCATACAGTGATGATTCCCCAGCCTCCCCTTCCAGCCTACAGCAGTCTGCAGCTCAGCAACCTCCTTTCCAGAAGAGGGATCTATATATTCAATAGCCCTTGAGGGATTTCTTTCCTTTTTTCCCCTACAAATTTGGCTACTCAAGGTAGAAGCTACGTAAACTTTTTGGCATCCACCACTGGCCATACAACTGTGTGTTCCACAGCTTCACTAGCAACTGATTAAAAAATGTAATCTTCTCTTTAATCAAAACTATCACTCTTTTAATTTGATGTTCTCAACTTCTAATATAGAGAGAAAGTGAAAAGCCATTTCCTACTTACGTTATTCATTGTTTTATAAACATATGCCCTATATACACTCATTTTTCTCTTTTCCAAGCTGAAGAGTTCTAGACCAATTGTTACTGATGTTAAAGCTCTTGCATACATTTGATGATCTTTTCTGCCCTCTGAATCTTTGTTTTTACTATCACAGCCTCCTGAGATGGGGTATCTAAACTGCATGAATTCCTGTGCAGATATACTGTGCACTTACACTGTAGAAAAATTATGATTATTTTTTTCTTGTTCTTCATTTCTTGACAATTTGTTTGGTTTTGGCAGCACTCAGGCCATGGGTCTCTTGCTTTTAGTTGGAGTCTTGTTAATCCTACATTCACCTACACTGAAAGATGATTCATTCTAAATAATTGTACTTATTTTGACTAGTTGGTATTAGAATAACAGTGAGAATAAGGTTTTGGTTCCTACTGACAGCTTGGGTTTGCCCTCTTATTTCCCTATTGTCTCCAAGTCAATTTTCTGGCCTAAACTGCCCTTTATTCATTCCCATTTCAGCAAAAGGTAGCCGAGACTCTGCCATTCCAAATAAAGAATGTGTGCTTTTCACCACATGCCTTCCACCAAGCTGAAACGTTTTTGTTTTCTCACTTCAAAAGCTCATGATAGGAATACTTATGAAGAAACTCTTTAAAGCAAAGGAGTTATTGGAGTTTAACCCAGTCGGCAGGTAAAACAACTACGTAGCTGTTCACTCACTGCCCCTCACTCCCAGTGGGATGGGGGAGAGAAGCAAAGAGGAAAAAAGTAAAACTCCAGAGCTGAAATAAAGACAGTTTAGTAGGGCAGAGAAAGAAGATGAAGGAGAGTAAGAATAAGAATATACAAGCCAAGTAATACATAGAAGAATTGCTCACCACTGGAAGCTGATGCTCAGCTACTTTGTGAGCACCACCACCTCATGGCCAAGCCCCTAGTTATATATATGAACATGACATGATGTGGTATGTAATATCCTAGCTTCTCAGGCACCCTGTCCTCCTCACTGTCAGGCTGAGAAGCAGAAAAGTCCTTGACTGCTTGGGAACAACTAAAACATCAGTGTGTTATCAACACTAATCTCATCCTAAATCCAAATGCACCACTACATCAACTGTTAGGAAGAAAACTCACTTTATCCCAGCCAAAATCAGGACAGCATTTTAAATCAACAGTTGAAATGATGCATTGGAGGCATAAGGATATTAAAAAACCCAAGAAGTGGACATATCTACTCAGTCTCATTATTTTGTGCTTCACAATGTAAATTGTGTTCTACATCCCCAAGATTTTAGCTAGGGGTAACATTTTTTTGCAGCAGGGTTCAGCTGTCAGGGACTCTACCATAGACTATGTTAATCTATGCAGTCTTTGAATAAATTATTCAAACTATTTCAAGGCAGAATTAAATAATAGCAAAGTAAGTATTTTTATGTATTCTTGTATTCTCCCTCTAACTGGGAGGCCTTTTGTTTTAGCTAAACCATACTTACTTTTCAAATCAAAACTAAATACAAATTCTTTGGATCAAAGAATGCAAGTGTAATGCCCTCTGAATAAGATGTGTCGCTAGGCAAATGAAAACAACATCTGACAACTACTGTGAATTTTCAGTGATGCTCAGGTGAGCCCCAGTAGAGTTCAAACATGGATATGGTCTGTAGGTTAAAGACAACACAACCTAATTGCCTCACTGTGCTTCTCACCAGCTTGAGCATGAGAAGGGACTGAGGGAACAAAGTGTTGATGCGCAGCAGTGAACCTTTGAAGCTGACAGTGAATTTTACAATAGTACCATCTGGTCATCTGGAATCATTCTGCTTCTGCCCCACTCACAAAGAAATGCAGGTTTTGGTTTAAAAATGACTGATGGTTCCCTCTGAAAGGGCATTTCTGCATTTGGACTACAATATTTTCAAGTTCATTTTCACTATTTAGATGTGTTTCCATTTTCAGATAGCTTCGCATCCCAGGGTAGCACAGGTCTACCTCATGTAGAATACTTTGCCTTTGTCATCCAGAAAGGACTTAGCTAGTGTTCCAAAGCTGAAAGATGTTCACATCAATTCAAGCTGAATACTTCTTTCTGGCAACAAATATTCACCTCTTGAAGCACTGTAAATACCATTGGTGAAGATACGACATGAAAGTAGAACAGTACTTTAAAAAATAATTAGAATTAAATATTTGAATGTAAAGCCAAAGTCACACTACCACAACTACCATTTCCTTGCTTGGTATCAGGCATCTCTAAGCACCTTTCACTCTTGATGGCAGCCACAGAGGTGGCCTTCAAATGGCCACTAATTTTTTAATAACCTGGAAGCAAAAGCCAACATGTCTCCAGTGCTTGCTGCTTTCTGGGGAGATCTCTTCTTCCTCAGAATTGGCATTTGGTTCTCTGTTGCTCCACTGTAAGAATTGCAAGAGTGAAACAGAGTGGAAAACATCAGATCACCAAGGCCATGTGATGAATGAGGCTATTAGAGCAATTAGATGAACAGTGACTGAGTTTTATCTGTTTTGCTTGGTAAAATAAAATTTTAAGTAGGCTCATCTTTCTCACCACACCAGATTACTCTGCAGGTCAAACTTGCAGAAACCCTTTAGAATGGTAACAGCATGAAAACTGCACATATGGGCATCAGATTACTTGTAAACACATGTTGCCTAACCCATGCAAGAGAAGGCTGCAAAAACCCAGCAGAAAGGGTACGATTTGCTTGACCTAAGTAAATTTATTCACAATGCTTAGGAGCTTAGTTCAAGCCAATGCTCCAAGTGTATTCTGTAACCAAGGAAAAGAGCCAGATCCCTCCAATAAGACATCATTCCCTCATAAAATAAGGCTCTAAAATAGGTGAGAAGAATCACTCTCTGCAGACTTGTCTCCATTGCAACCACAGATGTTTAGCTCCAACACGATGCCTTAAGTTTTGATGGCTGAAATTATCCTACTCCCAGTGACTGAGCAATGACACTTAGCATTGCATGTTGATTTGCATCAAGCGATTCACGCTGGAAGATGCAACTGGAATTCTGTACCCGCCCTGAAAAGGACTCGGGCTTCATATCACACCGCTCTAGGAATGCCTTGTTTGCAGCAAAGCTCTTGCAGGCAGGAAAGCCAGGATCATAGGGGGCTATATTAGCAAAAAAATGGCCAGCAGGTTGAAAGAAGTGTTTATTTCCTTTGGTTCCAAAGAGGAAGCTCATCTCAAGTGCTGCGTCCCACTCTGGACTCCTCTGTGCAACCATGTCAACGAATTGGAGGAAGTCCAGTGGAGGGCTATGAAGAAGTGATTAAGGGGCTAAAGCAAGGAGGGACGTACAAGAAGAGGCTGAGGAACTTGGATTTTTCAGTCTTAGGAAGGCTAAGAGAAGACCTTATTGTTGTTTGCAACTGATGTAGAGAAGTTGAGCCAGACTCTTCTTAGTGGTGCACAATGGACAAATGAGACAATAGGGACTTAAAATACAGCAAGAGAGCTATAAAACAGTTATAGGGGGAAAATCTTCATAATGAGAGTGGTCAAGCACTGGAACAGGCTCTCTTGAGAGGCTGAGAAGTATCCATCCTTGGAGATATTCAAAAGTCAACTGAGCCAGGCTGTGAGCAACCTGATCTAAGTTGGCTCTGCTTTGAGTAGGTTGTGTTAGATGATCTCCAGACATCCCATCTAATCTAAATCATTCCATGACTCTATGCAATGGTTGTCAAAAAAGAAGAAAAAAGTTAATTTTATGGTTTTTTAAAGAATGATGTGGAATGTGATACTGAAAAGATTGGGTGATATATAAATCCATGGTAGTGATTCATGTTTGGTCATGTGTGTAGGATCGATCTCACCTAACTTCGGCTGTCAAAAATGTCAGTGTCTCATAACCATGACTACACTTTTCTCTGTAATTAAAAGACAGATCTTGAGGATGGGAATTGGCTGCATTATTTCAAACACTCATCTTACAGTGCAGCAAGATTCTCCCTGGATGTGAGCCTTCCTATCAAGAGATCGTAGAAGACTATCTTGTACCGGCGCTACCTTTTCTGTAGTTATTGGGAAGGATAAAACCCATTCTAAGTGTCAAACAACAGAAATATAGATGTAGAAAATAATGACAAGAGTTATTAAAAGTCTTTTTAGGAGAGAGGAGAGTTGAAGTAATAAACACAAAGGGACACAAACATTCCAGGTCTTTTCACATCTTACAATGGACTTTCAACAAAACCAAACTCCAACTGTTAAGAGATGCACCATCTTCTCACAGTGCATTACACAGTGGAATTCACAGCCAACAGGCACCAGCAAGCTGAAGAGGATACATAAATTAAATATGAACATCTTTTCTTTTCTGAGATTCTGTGTTCTTAAAATAATCCCTAACAACATTACTTTGCCAATGCTGAAGTTAAGATAAAACCAGCCACCAATCAAATGCATATTAATATAATAAACTATCCAAAGTTACTTTACCAGCCAGCAGCACAAGCCAATCAGTTTAAGATAATGTGCTTTGGGTAATAAATAAACTGGAAGAGATACCAGACTAGGCTGAGGCAGATTTAGCCTCTTCTCAACAACCATATCAAATAAACAGCAGACTGGCTGTTACATAAATTTAAAAAAATAAAAAAAATAATTAAAAAGCAAGCACAAAAGCTCAGCCTTTACAGTACAAGTGACACTTACTGATACTTACTGATATGAGCTAGGAAGCTCCTTGCATATTATCCATAGATCTACTCTCCAACATATCTGTTACTGACCACTCAGTTGTTAAAGCTAAATAAAAGGACTAAAATTTAAAGGTATTATCTAGTATAGAACTTGTTGTTCCTGTGTCTAAATCCATTAAAAACCCCTCAGTATTTTAAGCTCTCCCTTTTCACTAAAAACATCTTTCAGTCATATCACTTTCCAGCTGTTAAAAAAATCTTTTTCATATATACCTTGGAGTTTGTAAATCGTGTAGACAGCTAAATCAGCTAGGCCATTGTAATAATCTGCACCATACAAATATCTACACAAATGTCCTTGACAAGGGGTGGTCAACAAGGGCCTACTCTCATTTGCCATATTTTTCTACCCAATGATCTGATTCCTGTTTCCAACATCTCTGTGGTCCTTCAGATGTAGTTAAGAGCCCAGAGCAGCTCATGCTTCACTGTCTGCTGCTGCCTTTTAACAGATGTTGGGATTACTCTTCTGTCATATGGCTCTTCTTCTGTCAGAAGTACATTCACGTGAAATTCAATGAATAGAGTTAGGTAGATGAACAGAGTTCTCTGGACTACTATCAAAATTATATCTGGCCAATAATCAAAATTATTGTTTCAATGACACAGCAGATGCAAGTCCTCCATAAAGCGAGATATGAGCAGCCCTCAGCTGCACAGCACACACATCCTGCACGTGGCTGAAAATACTCATAGCATGGTGGAGAACATTGTGATTTTGGCTGTGACCTGTGCTAGCCCTATCACAAAACAAAAAGTGCTTCACTGAAATACTTCAGGGTGGAAATAATTTATTTTAAATTTTAATAACCTCTTCCTAGGATTAAAATCTTCACCATTAATATTATTTTCCTACCTGCTTGCACTCTGCTTGCTTCATCTTCCCAGTGCTGTGTCTGTTAAAGATCTCCATCTGCTATCAACACTTTATACCAAAAGTATTATTTGTCAAGAAATAATTTGAATGCACCTAAACTTTCATTCTTAGCAAATTACCTCTTTCAGAGATCCAAATTTTATTGCTTTTTTTAATTCCCAGTGTCATCTTTGAATTGATTCAAACTGTTTCCAGTCTTTCAATGCCCTTTCCAAAGTGTTGATGCTGAAACAGACAGAATGTATTGGTATGATGGGTTCACCTTGGCTGGAGGACAGATGCCCACCAAAGCTGCTCTGTCACTGCCCATCCTCAGCTGGGCAGGGAAGAGAAGATATAACGAAAGACTCATGGGTCAAGATAAGGAGAGGGACAGATAATTAATTAACTACTGTCACAGGCAAGACAGACTGAACATGGGAAAATTAATATATGACAAAAAAAAAAAAATTGCCAATCAAACCAGAGTAGGATAATGAGAAATAAACCCAAATCTGAAACCCACCTTCCCCCATCAGGCGGTCACCCTGCCCATTAATTTTTTAATTGGCAAAACATAATTCAATTTTCCCCAGATTGAGTCTTTTCTTGCCTGAGACAGTAACTGGTGTGTGATCTCCCTGTCTTTATGCCAGCCCATGAGCTTTTCATTGTATTTGTTTCTCTTGTCCTGTTGAGGAGGGGGAGTGAGAGAGCAGCTGGGTGGGTGTCTGGCAGCCAGAGAAGCTCAAACACACCATGATGTAATTCAGAGTCTGGTTGTGTTGTTTGATACCTACAGAATAATCTCCCTTTCCTAGTCCTGGTTGCCTATTCAGGTTTTTTATTAATTTGTCCAAGTGCTATACCATCTGTCTCTGTCACAGGGCCTCACTGGGGACACAGGCTGAATGTCCTTCCAGAACTACTTTTCAAAACACTGCCTTCCCAAAGCCGCCCACCCTGTGAGTATGAGGTGCCTTTCCCTAAGCAGTCTGTGGCCTTCTATTGGAGCTCAGTAGCTGGTCTGTATCCAGTTTACAACATGAACTGCAATGTCCTGTAAGCAAGAGTTGGCCTCAGCATTATTTTTCCATTAAGCATCAAGCCGGTCTATCACTCCCCTTCACAGGAGGACAAGGCAACAAAGCAAAAGCAAAAGCTCTGTGGGGGAGCAAAGGAAAACATAAGATTTATTCTACAAATCCCCTCATCAGGAGATGGCAAACTACTTCCAAGGAAGCAGGGCTTCAGTACATGTAGCCATTGCTTCATAAGATGATGAGAAATGATGAATTCTGACCCTCTTCCCCTTTTTTTCAGTGATTATTGCTGAGCAGATATCACCTGGTATGGAATATCCCTCTGGCCACTTTGGGTCAGCTGTCCTGGCTGTGTCCCCTCCCAAAATCTTGACTACTGGTGAAAGAAAAAGGCTGGAGAGACAGCCCAGGTTCTGTGGCAGCACTGCTCAGCAGTAGCCAAATCCCTGGTGTGTTACCAACACCTTGCTGGGTACTGATATACAGCACAGAACTATGGGGGTTGCTGTGGAGAAAACTAACTCCATCTCAGCCGGACCCAATACCAGATCAAATTAACAGTTTTATTAATACCAGTGCATTTCTACAGCTTTTCATACTCTAGCTTAAAATAACTAACCTGCTACCTTCCACTGTCTCCCCAGATTACAAATGCAAATTTTAGTTTCTACGCAGAGACCCAAGGGCACCAACATGAAGATGCAGCCTGCAGGAAACAGAGATCGGTGAGTGACAGCTGCCCACGGGTTGGAATCAACATTTCTGCAGCAGCATGAGAGAAGAGGTGTGAAAACTGCACTGCATACATTAGAACTCCAACTAAAGTGCAGTTCATGTAAGTAGCACCTTGCATGTCCTACATGGTCTGAAGAGAAAGATGGGCAACCCTACAGTTGAGTAGGGTGGCTATGGTGTGGAGACCTTTCATATGTGAACAAAGCAAGGTGCAACACAAAGCAAGGTGCAACACAGACTTCTGCATCACTTAGTTCTGATGGGTTTTGCCTGTTTTCTCCCAGGGTCTCCCAGGAAGTTGCTATGAAGTTCAGAGTGGGCTCAGCAACGTGTCCCTGGGCTTTGGAACCTTTCACTGTAAGAAATTATTTCAAAGTCAGAAAAATCAAAACAGTGTAAAGTTTCAGTACTAAAAATCTGGATGTTCAAGTTGGATATCAATACTGGATAATTCAAGTTTAAGGGGGTGGAAGAAAAATTTACTAATCATTATCATGATTTTTTTTTTTTTAATGTCTATTTACTTGTCTATTTACTTGGAGCAGCCTTCTCACTCTTCACAGCCATGCAAGACCCTTGGTAGCTTATTCTTTGCAATCTGTTATTTCTTCCTGGTTTGTGGCAAAATTTGAAGAGGCAGCAATGAGTAAGAAATAAATTATGGCTGGGATAATACCTTGTCTGACATGTTACTTATTTCAAGTGTAATTTTTATTTTAATAAAAATGGTAGTAAATCAAATGTGGTGTTTCCTACACATCAGAGAAGATGAGCTACTTATAAAGAACCCAAATATTTCCTAATTCTAACAGCTCCTGCAATCTTTGCGGTAGGTTGATTGCTCTGTGATCTCTTTGGATACATACTGATGTCTGTGGGGTTTTTAAATCTGTCATGCATGTCACAGGAATTTTGCAAAGCCAAATTGTCAGGCTGGAATACTGCTGAATGTATCTTATTTCGCATATAATTCACAAGTCCAAGCACTACTTCTCTTCCTGAGACAACAAGCGTGTCAAAATTTGGTATTTTACAACTTACTTTGACTAACAGAGCATCCATAATCTGTGGAAGTTTAAAGACTATCCTCAGAGAATAGTAATTTTGATTCTGTGTTTTAACATCCCTCAAGTCCGGGCACTAAGATGTTGCTGACCCCCATTATAGACAACGCAGCACATGAATATTCTCCACACTCATCATATTTGTCAACATTTAACCATTTCAAGCAGTATTGTTTGCCTGTCATTTTTAAGATGTTCATTCAAATTAAGATTACTAAAAATAAACTGAAACAATGGTTGAAAAATACCCACTAAATTTCATTTATTTTATTTTCTAATTTGTGGAAAGGTTTCCAATAACAACTGAAATTTCAGATTTTGAAAATTTAGATGATTTCTACCAAGAATTAAAAAGAATAAAACCAAATCAAAACTACCTCAGAAATTCAAAAATTAATTTTCTGTAACGATAACTGACAATGGATGACTAGGATCATTAGCCATTTGCAAACCAGAAAGCTACAGGTATGACTGCAGGATGCATAGCATTAGAACAGAACAGAAAAGCTATAATGCCATTATACCCATGTGAGACCCTATCTAAAACAACAAGACATTCTACTTTCCCTGTTCAAAAAAGATCAGTTCATGACATGGCAGACAGTGAGTGGATCTAGGACAGCTGGGTTGGTGAGGAAAATGGCATACCTACCTCCCAAGAAAAAAAACGTTTGCTTTAGCAGAATAAATGAAAAAAATAAGATGACTTAGTCACAGGAATTTCATTGTTGTCTAAAAGTTCTTTAAAAGAGGAGAGGACAAGTTAGGGAAAATATTTAAGATACCAGGCAATACTCACACTAAAACTAGAAAAGTAGATTTGCCATGAATACTATCTGAAGAAAATTAGAAAAAAGTTTCTGACATCTGACTCAATTCCTACCAGGAAGTCTGGGAACAGATCCCTACCTGGTTTTAATTTGCAGATTCAGCAGTTCACAGTACATACTGTCTGTGACATTAAAGAATAGTGCAAAGCATCCCCGGGATTTACGAATCTTGTGTAGTGCTGTGAAATTGTTTGTACTCTGAAAACTGCATTGCTTCTACACTATATTGAGAACTAAATCTTTCAACCATTTGTTATTGCTTTTGCTACAAAGACATCGTTTAATGGGAAAAATATGGTGCATACATAGGATTACCTTCATAGCAGAGTCAATCTGGAGCAAAATGGGATTACTGTAATCATCTGTGCTGCCATCATTCATCCAGTGTTACTCAGAAAATTCGCATGCCTCTAAGCCTCTGGATTGGGACTCTCCACACATATAAGTTTATTTGCCTGCAGGGGAAAAGTCTCATGGACTTTGCATCACTGCAGAAGGGATTATAATTAGATATAATTGCTGTTTCAGAGAACAACTACTCAAAATCAGGCAGTAAGATACCAATGGTATTATTAATAATTCTTCCATATGAGTGCATAGAAACCATTGCTCTGCAATTGCATGTTAGTGCAAAGTGAGCATCATTTTTCACTGAACCAAGTATTACAAAATTCCTTATGAAAGTTATATTCTTAATGCATAAAAGTGAGAAACTGTCACCAGGGAATTTGTATAGTTCTCCTGGAAAGGGCCAGTATTTCGAATTACGTGCAGGTAGATCCATTAGGTGCTATTAAAAGGTCTAGCCAGTTTGACCAGGATCCCTGGGCACTGGTATAAACACGTTCAATGCAAAGTATCGGGGAATATTTTGTGGGCAGTCCCTTGCCTGGCTGCTGTGGCCATAAAAGCAGGACTCACAGGCTGCACTGTTTCCCACCCGAGATGGGGATACGCCTTGAGCAGACAGCTCTTGACTCATGTATCTAAACGGTAAAAGAAGAAATCCAAAAGACAAACAAATTATGTTTGCAGCAAGCAGAGAAAAACCCCAGGAATCTCCTTCCGTGACTATTTGAGAAATGATAAAACGCTCTCGGTTGGGCTGAGGCAGGATAAGGTCTGTGGGTAGAGAGAATACCCCTGCTAGGCCATGAGACACATCTGGACAAGATGGAGAGGCCTCATCAGATCTGAAACAGAAGAGTAAACTTCAAGTTCGGTATTGGCTGAGGACCTGACAGGACAAGCAGACTCATGTCCACTAATAGTAAGACTTCAAAAACAAAGCACATGCACACAGTCATATTTCTGGCAAACAAACAAAGGGACCAGCCTTTCAACAGCAGTATCTAGCGGAGGCTGAGCAATTGGGGAATATGGTTTTAAATCATTTATTTAAACAAGACAAGATTCTGATCTCGTTAGACTGGTGAAAATACAAAGTAATTCCAAAAACTTTTAGAATGGGGCTCAGAAACCTTAATATCAGAAAAGGAAAGAAAAGAGATCTCCTTCAATAATATTGGTATAAGGACTTTGTTTGATCTTTGTGGGCGTATGCTTCAAATATTGTTTCCTTTTATTGAATAGGAAGCTTTTTATTTTTTCTGGTTTTTAAAGGACTGTCTTTATTACTTCTTCACTTCTGCTGTTGCACTATTCCAAGTTATTTGGAGTCTTTATTTTCTGGTTCCACCCTTGACAATAGTTTTATAGGAAAGCTTGCTGTATATGAAGATCAAAGCATTCATCCTTAATCTAGTGCAATTATCAGATGTGAAAAAAAGTCTAGAAAAAACAGATACAAAGGTTCCTTAAAAAGTGGAGTGGGTGGGAAAGGTTGAGACCGATTTAACAGTTTGAAATAGGACACAGACAGGCAGCTGCCTTTACACTTGGGAATACCAGTTACATGAAGCACATGTTCTTCCAGAGCATCTGAAGATGTCATGAGCAATTCTCCAGGCGCCCCTCTACAAACCTGTAGCCACATCACCCACCTCCTTCCAGCTCTGCTCTAAAAGCCCTAACCTTGTTCCTGGGAGCGATTGCAATGACCTCACTGAAATTTTCTGCGCACATCTGTGGGTGCTCTACAAGGTGTGCCTGCAAGGTTGGACCCAAAGCCTCTTCCCTCTGAGCTCTTTGCCTGCATGAGATGTATGAACTGCAGGAAAACCCACAGGAGATGCGGAACTGAGTGTCTGTCTGCAAGCCAGGTCATGAGCCCAGAGGCAAGGCGAGGGGCTCCCCAGCACTGACTGACTAGCACTGACCAGCCACAAACTCTGCTGCTCCAGCACATCACACTCCTCCTCCCCAGCCCATCTGCCCAGCCCCACAAGTGAAGGCCAGTCTGTGGGCACCAAGTCTGCTCTGGGGCAGGAGTCCCACTTGTGTCTCTGATGAGCTACTTGAAAATGAGACAGCCGTCTCTACAAATTCGTCCTCAATTTCTAATAAATGATTGATTGTTTTTAAACTAGTGCATTGTATATTTTGGGAAAGAATTTATGATTTACCAAAAAATTTCCTGCTGAAATAAAGCCAAATGGAGACTGGTCTGGGCCAAGTTGCTCAATGTTCATGAACGAGAACATGTTTTTCTTTTTCTTCCTTTCTTGTTTTATGCATGTATCTGGACTCATTTCATCGGCTGTCAGTAGTTAAATACCATTTCAGAAAAGGGTTTATTATTGTAATTTCCTCAATTATTCTGTTTGTTTCTGCTACGGTCTCTTGAAACAAAATCAGTTAGCTAAAGTACCAATAAAATATTTTCCCCGGCTGCTCTTTGAGAAGGGCCAAAGCCTTCAAGGTGCTGTGTTCCCTGAGTCTGTTTTCACCTTGGAGACCCTGACCTGAAATGAGGGGAGTTTTCTGCCTGTTGCATTACTGCTTTCAGAGTCAGCTCGTGTCCCCAGGTCATACCCGATGGCACGGCAGTGCTCGATAAGCAGGAGAGGAAGCCTATGAGAAATAACACTGAAAGCAAGAGCTCTTTTTCATCACATCAACAAAGAAGAAAAACAGAACACGTGGTAAGTGGTGAAAGCAATCTAGCTTAAATATATAGCTAGAGAATGGATTAGCTTAGGCAACTGTAGGTGCTCATCTGACAGCATGTGTCTTTCAAAATGTTAAACGTACATTAAAATATTTGGAAATTTCTGGTTTTAAAGCTAAAGTTTCCTTCAGAGGATAAAGGTTTTTTAATAAGAGAGAAAAGCAGTGGTTTTCAATATGAGGGCTAAGCAGAGCAGAAGCCATGCTCTAGCAAATGGGACGCGCTGGGCATGTAGGACCTGCTCTGACACAGATGTTGTTAGAAGGGTCTTGCTGGGATTCATGGGGCACTGGATGAGGAACCTGGCCATAAATGATGGTGGAACATGACAACACGTAGTGACATCAGGCAGCCCTGGCCATCCCTGGCCGTTCCCCCCAAAGCGAGACCAGAACATAGTGCGTGACAAAGGCACAGACAAGGCAGCCAACTATTCATGAGCCTCAGATGTTTAGAGCGTGACATCTGCTTCTGGCTCAAGCAATTCATATGTTGAATTCAGTTGCCTTTCCTCCAAGACACCCAACAGCAGATAACCTCAGTTTATCAGTTCCCATTTCCAATACTGTTTATCTGAAATACAAGCAGAGATTATTTGGCCCACAATGGAAATGCAACTATTTAAAAATCAAAACTAAGCAAAATCTATCTACAACTTTGTAATTTCCCTGTGAATCATCAATAACTAGGTCAATGTTTCCTGCATTGGACATTTGAAATCATCAATCAAGCCTTGAAAACAAGCACTTGGCTTTAAGAAGTCAGATTTTTAAAAAATAATAAAACCTAGATTATTTATTTATTAATTTCTCTACATTTTGGCATTCATGCCTCTGCAGTCATTAAAACTGGAAACATGCATCTTTAAAACACAGCTGAGAGTCTCCCTTGTTCACTTGACGCCAGGGAATGGGGTTTTAAAGGAGCAACCAACAACTCTGAGTCCAGCAATAAATTCCCAAGACTGGATTGTGTTTTCACTGCTCCACATGGGCAAGTTAAACAGGTATCAGGCATAGATTCTCATATTAGAAACAGGTTGCTTTGAAACAGCTCAGTGTTTTGGTCTTTCAGCATATGCATTTCACATACATAACTCTGCTGTCATCCAGAGACAGGATAATGAAGTGTCTGTTGAAATCATCAGGAGTCTTTTACTGTGTCTCAGAGCTTTGGATCATTCATACCTCCTGCTTGAATTTAATATTTCAAAATTAATAAAAAACTATAAATAAATTTAGCACTTTGTTGCAAAAACAGAGAACTGCAGAATTACTGGACCTTTGTAAATCAACACCTGCACGCTCTGTGCAATGCAGCCCTCCTTTCCTTTGTAGAGGGTAAATGCACTGAGGCAGGCAAAGCTGTCTGTGCCTCTATGTTTGTACAGTGGCCAGCACAGAGGGGATCTGATGGGGCTGTGTTTGATCCACTGCTCTCAATTTGCTCTCACCTCTGTACTTCAAGGCTGCAGCAGGCAATAAAAGCAGAAGTGCCAAAATACTGCAAGTGTGCGTATTCTCACTTCATTTCTGGCCCACCTGGAAGCAGAGGTACTAGGGACTTTGTGAACTCTTGCGAGACTTCCAACAGCCCTAAGCCATCCAGAATAGATAAGCCAGAGATAAACATCCGAACACTGTGATGTTTATCTACATGAATTCAACCTTTTTGAAGTTCATCTATTGCTTCCTCTAACTACGAATATCTGTTGCTTTGAGATCCTGTGTCCATCCCTATCACAGTTATGTAAGCTCCCTGCGATGCCCACAAACAGTCCCTCCATCATTTGTAAAATGCAGTCTCTCATTAAATGCAATTCTGCATCTGCACCCCATGCATATGGTATTTTACTGACCTTTTCTCAGAAATATACATTTAATTTATCATCTGATACTTAAAATAGCTATTGCAAATAAATAAAGAAAAAATGTGTGTACCACAGAAAAAAAAATAATAACATACAAAAGGTTTAGCTATGCCAAGATTGCTTAATTCTGATTAGCAATGTCCATTAAGCAATCAACTATGGATTTACTGTGAGTGTTCATAGATACTAATGGGTTTTAGAATTCCTTGGGAATCCTCAAAGGTCAAAGGAAGAAAATGAACTATGAAGTGATAAAAAATGTATTAGGTGACTAATGGACAGGTTGTATATAGAATGGTTCCAGCAGAAAACGTTGAATTTTACCGCTCAGATTTAAGCAAAGTAAATCTTGGGAGCAGTGGCCCTTCCCCACTGAAGTAACTAATGAAGAGAAAATGAAAATGCTTCCCGGGGAGGCATTACGCAGTGTGCTTTTTCCTGTCACTAAGAGTACATAGGATATGGCAGGGTCACCGATACGAAGTTAAAACTTATGAGATTTGCCTTTACAGACGTAGCTTCTTGCTCTTCATTCAGCTTCAAGATTTGAACCATACATTTGCACTTTGGAATATTCCTGCACAATTGCATTCTGTGCAACTCAAGGCTCAAAGCTCTTCCCAATGTAACGATTTCGCCTTTAT
Source organism: Gallinula chloropus (assembly GCF_964237585.1). Classification (NCBI taxonomy): domain Eukaryota; kingdom Metazoa; phylum Chordata; class Aves; order Gruiformes; family Rallidae; genus Gallinula; species Gallinula chloropus. The sequence goes on from NC_140086.1 coordinate 19,897,496, forward strand.
AACACTTAGATTAACAGTTTGGCCACCACAGGGAGAAAGGGAGTAGGCAAAGCTGGCAGGGACTTGGGTGCTTCACTGATCTCAGGATCTAACCCCCGGCTTGTGCTCCTGCCCCGGCTGCCGACCCTGCCTTGAGCTGCCCTGCACCTCCACAGCAAGCCCCGCTCCCGGGGCCCTGCGGTGAGACTAAAACCATCGAGGGCACACGAGTCCAAGTGCTCAACCAACACAAACTCATCTCGCGCCGTCAGACACGTTCAGAAATCTCTGACAGGGTGAATTCGTCTCAGCAGACCTGGGGCCAGATCAGATACGGCGTGCTGGGGCTGCCGGCAGCCAGTGCCAGCTCCAGCGCTGCTTTGTCTTCCCGTGGCTGGCGGGAAGCCAGGGGCCGGCACGCAGCCTGCGTAAACACTACAGCCCTGCTCTGGCTGATTTGACAGAAAGGCAGGCCCGGCCCGCAGCAGATTTATACGGGCGGGTGAGTCAGGCCTGCACAGATACGTTATTAATGACTGCGGGGCCGTGTGCGGAGCAAACATCCAGCTTGCGAGTGGCCCACAGAGTTTACTCAGACCTCCTCCTGGCTGAAGTCACCTCGACCGTGAAGTATTCTTCCCGGTACCATCACTCAAAGAGTGATGACAAATCCAAAAGGTTTCTTTGGAGGCAATTTCAGTGTATTTTTTCATCGTGAACGGCAGTTTCACTGTGCAGGGAAATAGATTTGGATTCTTGCTAGAAGTGCTTCAGTTCAGAGCAGAAGAAAGCAATCAGAAGTAAATGCAACCTGTCATGTGATATATGCCTGTTACCCACATGAATTCTGAGGATTGATATCACACTACATACCTTTAAAGTTATGTTATTAAAATGAAGTAATTCCATTCCAGGTTTTCAAGAACAGATTTGATCAGGTGGATAAATACAGGCCTAACTTTTCGCATGTCAGCAAAGTTTTTAATTGAAATAGGATTGTCCACATATAACTATAATTAGGTGGGGGGTTTTTCATAATTGGCTATTTTGTGGGGGGGGGGGGGAATTTCACTGCTTTGTTGGGTCTAAGTAGTTTTTAAATTTAAATAAAATACATATATACATATATGGAAAATAAGGCAAGAGAAGCAAAGAGAGAAGATATGGGAAGGGATGGGAAGAGGAGGGGAGGGGAGGGGAGGGGAGGGGAGGGGAGGGGAGGGGAGGGGAGGGGAGGGGAGGGGAGGGGAGGGAAGGGAAGGGAAGGGAAGGGAAGGGAAGGGAAGGGAAGGGAAGGGAAGGGAAGGGAAGGGAAGGGAAGGGAAGGGAAGGGAAGGGAAGGGAAGGGAAGGGAAGGGAAGGGAAGGGAAGGGAAGGGAAGGGAAGGGAAGGGAAGGGAAGGGAAGGGAAGGGAAGGGAAGGGAAGGGAAGGGAAGGGAAGGGAAGGGAAGGGAAGGGAAGGGAAGGGAAGGGAAGGGAAGGGAAGGGAAGGGAAGGGAAGGGAAGGGAAGGGAAGGGAAGGGAAGGGAAGGGAAGGGAAGGGAAGGGAAGGGAAGGGAAGGGAAGGGAAGGGAAGGGAAGGGAAGGGAAGGGGCAAAGCTGTTGACATAAACATTTCCAAATCAGCTATTTTAATTTTAGAGACTGAATGCACGGGAGCAGAGGAAGCATGCTGTTTCTCTCTTTCCCCTGCTTGTCCTCTCCAGTCCAGTAGTTAATAATATGCACATGGTTGTGATAGATCCAAGTTCCTGTCCTCCTGCTGTCTGATTCAGTCAGAAAGGTTGGTGCGAGGTTTCCCACCCTCCATGTGGGGTGTCCTACCTGCTAAGTAGGAAGGTACACAAAGGAGTAGCACCACTTCTCAATCTTTTCCTCTCTAAACTGCTTCCACACTGCCTGAATAAGGAGCTGTGGTAAATAGTGACTTAGGAATGAGCTGAGACAGTCAACAAGCTGAGCAACTAGAAAAATGCTGAATTATTTATACTAAGGCAAATGTCTTCATCTAGAAGGAGTAAGACAACCAGCACATAAAATTTTGTGGTGCACTATCAAGTCCTAGAAAAAACAGACTCTTAGCTAAGCACTGCAAATACTGAACCATATATGGGAGAAATATTACCTCTCCCTAGCTTTATAAATGCAGTGTTCTCAGTTTATTAAGTGTGCCTAAAAATTACTTGAAAGTATTTAGTTAGTGAGCAAATTTAACTGTTTCAATACCATGGAAAATCTGCATGAATATTGAATGATTTTATATTTATTTCATATTACTATTTATATAAAGAAGGAGAAAAACGAAAGAAAAACTGGCCAAGGGAATGGATCCAATGGACCGAAGCAACTGGGGATTTACCATGGATAATATTTTAGGTATAACTACTTCTTTAAGAGGAGAAAGATCATGCTGGAGGAGTCAGTTTGCTAGACTTCAGTATGCGCAGGTAGAGGAAAGCTTTGACCAGTTCTGTTAAGAAAACAGGTAAACTACATATTTTCTTTAATCTCAGTCAATAGCAATGAAAAATGTATCACTAAAACTGGCCCAAGGGGCCAGTGTACTACTGGATGTTCATTTCTGGAAGAACAGAGTATAACTAATCAGTGGTCATCCCCATCATGATGTATTTAGTTGGGATTTTTCCCTTCCAAATCCTCTGGTCTGAAGCTAGTAAAAGTTGAAAGGAGGATGGATATCTGCAAAGATAATCTTTAAGGTGTGTGTACTGTTTTAACAGCTATTAGATCAAAGCCCTTTACTGAACTATTTTATTATCAGACTTATAAATCAGCCTCAGTTCATTTTACAAACATTAGTAGTGCCATCAATTATATGCATTTAAGACTAATGGTTTTACAGGAATGTTAATAGTACGACACTATTTCCTGAAAAACTGCACCGAAGACTATTAAAAGGCTATTAATTGCTGTATGTAACATGCAGAACTATTTGTTGCTGGTTTTAAACAATCAGTGAGTTGGCATGTAAGTACATTTCTAACCAGTTAAGCTTCATGAATATCAAATTCAGTAAAAGCAAAACCATATACAAGCTACCCTTGTCCAGCTTTCCTTCACAGACATTGCCTGATAGGCCACAGATGTTACTGCTGCTGCCCTTCAAAGGCACCGCGGTCTCACTCTAGCACTCCTGACGCTGCCACCATCCCCGCAGGGTGGTGGTCAGGGAGGACACTGTCCCCAAGCAGAAGACATTTTGTCAGACAGGGACAGGTGTCTGCTCTCAGCCTGTTTGCTCAGGGTATAGTACTTAACCTGAAAGAAACAGCAACAGCACAAGCAGATGCTTGAGGAGTGAGGGGTTTGCAGGAGAGAAACTGTCCTGTGTAGGCTGTGAGTCCCATCACCGCTAACCTTTAGGCTCTGGCTCTTCCCATACCTCAGAAATTATGAAGAACCTACTATGTTTGCTCAGGCACCTCTCATTTCACTACCCAGCCCACTACTAGTGTAGTAGGCCAGATGCACAGATTTAGCTCCTGGAATACATAATACAAATTGCTAAACAAGATGCTCCTCCTTTTGTGCTGAAATGGACTGCCTACCCATCCCATCCAGGCCCACCCTCAGCCCGTTCTGTGTTACAGTTCTGTTTCTGATGTACTAAATAATAAAACAACTGAGGCTCAAGATCTGAATGTTACACGAGTTCGTCTTATCTCCTTTCCCTTTCTCACCATGTCATCAACCTTGAGATCTCTGTTCATTAGTTTAAGAGGCTGATTACATATAAGAGGAGGAAAGAACGACAGATCCTTTGAAGCCCGTGGAACCACACCAATTTCCACCAGCTGAGGAGACATTCCCAGGAGAGTCATCAAGCAATCTTTAATGAAATACTATCTTGAGCGCAAAGAAAACTTCAGATTTCAAAGACTTCCATCTTCAACTTCCATCACATCTGATATTTATGATTACCACAAAGGTCCACAAAGTTGGAAATTTCCAAGAAAAATCATAATTACTTTTTATACCCCATCCCCAGAATACAGCCTTTAGCTTCATCAAGCAGTGGATATACACTATTTATTCACAGCTCTTAGTAAGCCGTGCTGCCTTAAAGAAATTCCAGTAAGCTGCAGGTACCATTTTACAGCTGAACCTTTATTTCAATCCTTCATTCCAGAGTGGTTCAACATTGCAGTGACCTTCGCATCCCCCTTCAGATTGAATCTGTTACCCTCAGTGAGTATAAAGGCTATAAAGAAGCACCTGATCATAAAATCCACTTGGAATGCTTTCTTAAACCTCCACCAATTATCTATTAAAATTTCTGCTTTTTACAGGCCTAGTCTCCTAATGAAAACTGAATAATAGTATATTTTTATAAGACTTGTTCTAGTTGTCTGGAGAAAAGTCTTGACAACTTGAAATAATCACTGATTGATGCGACTAAATAAAATCATCTGAGTATTTCTATGGATAATAGGAGACTTTAACTGTTGCTTTATATGCAAGGATCTGATCTAAAAAAAACCATATGTGGATGGCCTGACAATCACCTCCTTAAGTCAGCTATCAATAAGCCTCGGAAAAGAAATATAATTGATACAATATTGATAATAGAGAAAAAAATATTTTGTTCAAAGGAGATGGAGATGCATCAGGATTGGGTTTTCAGGAGGAAGCCTTTTAATGTGGAAGGAGCTCTCACACTGTAAGGAAAAACACACCAACAGTAGCTGCAGCAGAGTTTCCACTGAGTCACCCTGTGGAAATCAAGGGTGAGGGTGACCAGGAGCTGCCAGGCTTTGGCAAGCTTCAACCAGCCTGGGGCAGGAACCTCGACTGAGAGGAAAAAGCAGCAGCTCGGGGGAAATTTAAATGAAGTATAGTAGCCTTGCTTTAAAATACCCAAAACATAGATTTTTTTTTTCTTAGCCTTTTTCAGGTGGTCCTCTCCCCTCAGAATAAGGTGAGAGCTATTCACTCTGCTTTTAAAGCACACCTCTTTGACTTCCCTGGATTCTGCAGTTATCACTTCATCGGCTTTTCCTGCCCAAGAGCACTGGCAGCCCTGTTTGCAGCCGCTGTCTGGAGCTTTATTCCAATTCTGTTGTAAACTGCTTTAAGTGCAGCGCCTGCCCTCGCTGCCCCCGCCACCGCGCTCAGAGCTGTCTGAAATGACCTGCCTCAGAGAGATCTCTGACCTTACCCTCTTGCCTCATCATCTTCAACTTGTCTGCAACTCTCACACAGCTGGCCATGACCCTTTTCTCGCAGCGCTGGCCTCTTCTACACTTCCCTTTGGTATAAATTCTCTCTATCACCAAAACACTTCCAAGGCAGCTTCCTTCCCTGCTGCCTGCTCCCAAGCAAGGAAGCGCAGCAGAGCATCATCTCCTGCCTCACTCTAAGTCATCTCCCTGTGTTCATACCTTATCTGTGGAGCTTCTTCAAAATGTTTGCTCTGTTCAAACAGGCAACAAAAGGACTCATAGCTAACTAAATATACGAGGAGTGGCAAGATAAATCATACAACCATTGGCTGCAACCTTTTCCCCAGTGTTCTCACACAATTAGCCAATTTCCACTTACTTAATGCATTAGTTTATCTACTAATAATTTAATTTGTGTCATGGAAACTCATAGCATGCTTTGCAAAAGAGATCCCAGTGTGGAAAGAGCTCCCATGTGAGATCATGTGTGTACATGATCCTGCATGTACAGGCCTTTGCACCTCACCCTTTGTGATTGTTAACTGAAAAGGAGGACCTTCATGTAGAGTATCTCTATTACTGGAGGCCTAATGTCACACTCACATTTCATGGTGTATGACATTCCTACAGATCGGAAAACTCAATAATTAGTTATGACTACTGGTTTCAGGAAAGAAAAAACAAGAAAAGCCAAGCTGAGGACTTTAATTAATCTTAAAGAGAATAGCAACACAAAGAGAAGAGGAAAAATTCCGCTCCAATGCCAGGCTAAACACCTAAGACCAAAGCTGAAATCCAGATACTGTATGTCCAAGAGGTGCTGATTTTTTACAGAGACTTCAGTTTTCACAGGGCTGAAGGTTTGCTGGGGGGTGGCTGCATGGTCCTGCTGACGTGCAGAGACCTTTGCTCATTGCAGTGAGCACCAGACCAGGAGAGGCCATGCCTGTAGCCTCACTGCCAGCCTCTCCTGCTTATTTCTTTGCCCTGTCTCACCAAGAAGGTAAAGCATTCCCTCTGCCAGGAGGTATGAAATCAGAGCTCAACTCTCCCTTTAAACATGAACAGGACCAGGTGAAAGGAGCAGCCATACTTTGAAAGAAGGGAATGGCCACAGACTGATTTCCAAATGGCTTTCTGGCAATGACTTTCAGAGGAGAGTTGAAGGCCCCATGCAGAATAGAGGTTACTTTTTACACTGCATGGTGAAACGAGTGAGCTGGGACGTATCCTTGCCCTGAGCGTATTCCACTTGCAGAGAGAGGGGTCTGCTCAAGGCAACGCTGTCAGCCTTGTGGATGACTGTCCTCATTCCCTGCTTCACAGGAGAACCTAGGGATTTGATTTGGGGATGTTATTATGATTTGGAGATGTTATTATAGTCCTGTGGCTATGGGGTCTTTCGTGGAGATTAGAGCAAAAATAATTAAATTCAAAAGGATTATGGAATCCATGCAGAGCCAAATACCTTCCTTAGCCAGGGGCATCCAAACTGTACGTAGAGCTTGCTTGTCCAAGTCACTATTACTGCTAACAAAAATAGATATATATTTAATCTAGGAACTTTAAAAGGAAAGTCAACAGCTGTGAGACAAAAAGGTATTAATTCTGAGGCTAGCTTTTGGCAGGACTCAGAAGACTACTGAGATTGCCTGAAAAGTCTCTGGAAGTTTGACGCTGTCCTAGCAACCATGAGAATGACATTAAAGAGAGCAGATACAGACCCTCTCCAGACCACAAACCCCACATGTGCCGATCCCCAGGTCCACTGGGCTCTTTTAAAACAGCTCACGTTATTTTCCAGCTTTTTAAATTATCCCAGCTTTTCTGAGCTGACATAAATCTAGACAGTGAGCTAAGCCTGGAGACAGGAGAAACATATCCAGATCTTCAATTCCCCGCTGAATGCTGTGATGGGACTTGAACTGGCAAGAGGTTTGAAGTGAAACTGCTCCAGACTTTCTGTGAAGCCAGCATACCAGAAGACCTAAAGCAGTTTTTATTACAGAACAAAATAATGATCCAAACATTAAAGTCAGTAAATAGGAGAAAACTCAGAACGTCTGGATGAGACTGGTTGAATAAAAGGGCTTTAAAGCAAAGCTCCTCAGTGTCTTTGCAGGGGATGGGGCATGTCCTCCAGCCCTGATCCTCGGAAGTTTCCTGGGCCGTGCAGGCTCATGTCATCCCCATTGATGTTCACAGCTCCTTTCAGTCTAGGAAGACCCTGAGATTTTACTTTGCTGCAGAGGTGCTCATTGCCCCATGCTGAGCCTCTCATCCCCAGCTGCAGGCCTCCTGTGCACCCCTTCCAGCAGCTGTCTGGGAGCAGCTAGCAACAGGGACCCCTGCCCTGTGTCCTGGCCGGTGGCCCCAGAGGGGTGGCTGTCACAAAAAAGGGTGGCTCACGTCTGCTCCCATGTTAGGAGACCAGGTGCCCTGGTTACCATCACTTTTGCTCCTGGTACCCTGTGCCCCCATCACAGGGTACCACCAGGCACACCTGTGGGCCACCAGGCAGGGATTTCTGGGTTGCTGGTGGCTCCTGCCTGGCACTGATGCCCCCTGTGTGGGCTGTGGTCCATGCTGCCTTCAGCAGGATTCAGGTTTCTTAGCCTCAAATCCCAGATCCACTGTGTGCTTAACATAACAGAAAAAACACTGGAGAAGGGTATAGACTAATCCTTACCTGTCAGAAAATATACTGGGTGACATTCATCTCTTTTGAGGAGCCGCAGTATGAAGAAAAGTGATTCTTGAGACATTTCCTTTCCTCCCTCAGGAAAATGGTAAGGAAAGAGAGGAGCTCTGTGCCTTTTCTGTGCAATAGCAGAGCTACAGTGTTCTCACCCTGAAATCAAGAAAGAACACCAAATCCATCTTCGATTTTATTTTTATTAGTAATAGACGGATGGGGCTGGAGGAGGCAAAGGAAAAAAAGAAAAGCTGAACTGGCTTTGATCTCAGCAGGGAGCCTGCTAGTGGAATATAAAAGTCACCAGAGTCCAGGCTTTATGCTAATGACGATTTAGTAAATTGATAGAAAGTGGAACAGCATGGAGAGGAAACATAGAAAAAGGAGGATCCCCAGAGTACCAGGTGAGATAGGAAACTCTGGGCTCTGCCCAGCCAAGCAGGCACAGATTTGCATGCCAGAGCCCTACTTCCTAGGAGGTAGGATGTCCATGTGCTGCAGTGTCTGGGACAAGAGGAAAGACTCCATGGGTGGGAGGGAATTACGTGTGCTCATACATCACCTGAGCAGGCAACAAGGAAACACAGAGGAGAAAGGAAAATGCCTGTTCGGGGTACAAGAGGTGTGGTGCAGCCCAACACAGCACATACCTGGTGCAAAACATCAGGCAGCTGGTAACAAGAGTTCAAACAGCTGCCAAAACGGATTGTAAGGAAGCAAATTTTGGCCTTCAGGTCTGAAGCAGCCGTTGTGGACTGTAGTCTAGCTGCAAGAGTGCAGAAAGGTACCACCTCCAGCTGCTGCTCCAGTTCATCTCAGAAGGGTCTCTGTGAAAAGATGTGTGACAGGAAGCCCAGCTGAGTGCTGGTGGAGGCTTACATCCCACCCCCCAAATTACAGTTCTATGCTCTTCTGTCAGACAGCGATGACTGAGGAAGATAAATACAATGTCTATTGCTCTGGCCTCCGAGTGCCTGTATGCTGCATTCAGCAGCCTTGGTTCAGCTCCTGGGAGTTTTTTTAATACAGACAGTGCAAAAGGCAGAATTGAATTAAATCCACTGTAACGAGTAAAAACACTTGAAGAATTTGGTCTGGTGATGTTAATGAATGTCTGAAGAGCATGTGTCTTGGAAGACATCTCAGGATTACCTGAAGGAGGATTAGTTCGTTCCACAGCTCACGCATATCAATCATTTATCTCCTCCTGAATCCCTTAGCAAAGTAATTTTCCTGACCCTTGATTTCTGCTTTCTATATGAACTTGTTATGACAACAGAATACTTAATTAATTCCAGGCATTATACAGAACAATTCCCTAAAACAGGGATTTACATATTTGCATCTTTTTGGTATTTTACAGATGTTTGAAAGCCTCATATTGCTTTTAAATATACAAGGTTCAGGAATAATGCACAGCAAGTATCCACCATGTCATTTGGACTCAGACTGGGCCTTCACAGAACAGCTCCGAGCTGCCTGAGGCTACCACTCTTCAGATGACTCGAGTTCATAGCAAAACTCAGCATTGACTGAGGAGTCCAATGTCCTTCAAAGAAAGGAAACCTGTGCATATCATCATAGCAAAGACACCTCAGATTCATTTCGTCCTTACCTCTTACTGATTCTCCATCATGTAATTCAGTGCACTTATTCCTGGACCCTGTAGATGGGACCACAACCAAAGCCTTCAGCTCCAGGGGTCATATGAATTATTTCTTCCTTAAGCAGGGTGGGTTCTCGATCTAGTGACAGTGGGAAAGTCTAGCTTGTGGAGTGCAGTTTCATCTGCAGAACAGGTCACCACTCATGATGGCTTACATATGCTATGAGCTAAAGTTTGTACAAATACATAGGCGCTATTTGCACCAGGAAGGAGAGCAGAGGCTGAATATCAGATCTCATTTCTGCCTTCTCCTTGGGAATGTTGATACGATAGAAATAAGAATATTAATTAAAATTTTTGTAGTTTATGGACTGCTAGCAAACTGTCGTTACTGTCACATCAAAGTTATAATTCTGCTAAAATGAACTGCAGAGATGAATTAATTAACTCCTGCTATGCGAAAAGCTGGGAATCACATCTGTGCAGGATGTTTATGATACAAAGAAACATTTGAGGAGTTTGGGACCAATTACCACATCCTAACGATGACATTTAAGAGAGAGGCAACCCCTTCGTTTTCCACAGGCTTGGCTGCGCGTCCCTTTCTTGCACCTGCACAGGGCAGCAAGTGGGCACCACAAGCAAAGGGAACAGCAAAGGCAGACATGAAGGACTGAGAGTTAGGTGAACTTCAACTTAGCACCCCCAAAGCTCCAGCTGATGCAGCTGAGAGAGTGGGAGCAGGTAATAAACTGACCCGGAAAGATAGGTGGTGGCAATCTTGTTCCTCCCTCCAGGAGCAGTAGGGAGCAGGAACTGAGTTGTGACTTTCATTGGCAATTTGATCTTTGCTGCATTCCCGAGGCAGTGAGACCATGCCCTGCCCCTCACCTTAGTGTGGATTGCAAAGTCAGTGCTAAAGGAGATAACCAGCTGTAGGTCTTTCAGAGAGCCTGAATTTAATCCCCCCAGTGAGAGCATTCAGTTATGTATTTAGAAAGGAAAAAGGTTTCTACACGGTATAAATCCTTGCTTGATAATCCCAAAGCTAATGGGGAAGGCATTCGGTAGTAAACTACAGTCCTTGGACAAAGACATCTGTAACCAGACCGGAGCTCTATGATTAAACTCAAATTCACAGATTGGTTACATGCAGCTAATTTTATTCACTGAGAATACGTGACCCCCCTAAGCGGATGTTTAAATTAAATAAGAATATTGATGACAAATGTTCAAAATGTAAGACAGATGCCTGCAACTTTTGGCATGAAATTTGGAACTGCCAAGAGGTTTGGGAATACTACTCTGGGGTCATTAGGAATTTGGATATCCAAAATGTTCCCCAGCTGCTGATCTCTTCAGAGGTCCTGGAAAAATATAAAATCAGTGCAGTAAGTGATGCCATACACATTGCTGGGCTGGTAGAATACATAAGCAATTGAAGAAACTTCCTCTTTTCTTAGGAAAATTGCACTTAGAAGGAAGACTAGCAATTTTAGTCTGAGTTAAAAAAAAAGTGTAATTAAAAAACATTCATTAAAATCCATGGTTCTTTAACAGGTTGATGTTTGAGCTGTCTGGATCTGGTCTTTCTCACTGTTTCTGAGCCCAGCCGTGACTGCTGGGAGTTGCATGTTGTGTTATTGTTTCCCACGGGTGTCTACAGACCTTGCCTGCTACAGTCAGAGTCACCACTGCATCACTGCTGCCGGCCCCTAGCTGCTCAGCTCCTATCATTCTCATCTAAATAGACAGGATGACAACAGAAAGGAAAGAGGATGAAGGTCTAGTGTTTGCACCACTACAGACATGAGGTAGAAATACCCAGTGTGGGTCTGATCTGATCTGACACCCAGGAAGTTAAAGGAAGGAACTTTATGTGATTTTAATTAGCTTCATGCTAGATTCATTATTGTAATGCTATAAATAGAGAGACTTTGCATGGATCAGACGTCAGACCAAAATCAGGAATAGACTCTTGTTTCCTGAGTACTCCTAACCACCAGTTTTTCCAGTGCAGAGTCCCATAGCCCCTTCACCTAGGGATGTGATGGGAGCTCCAGATTTTGCTTAGCCATGCCAAGCTGCCATAGGTGGGGCCTTCAATAGCAAACCAACATGTACCACTGCTTGCCTAACAGACCTGGGAAAATCTTGCTTCAATTTATGGAGTTATGTGATCCGGCTACACTATTGCTAGGAATTCTAGAAGAACATTGAGGTGTTTGATGTCTCATTTTCCTGCCAACAGCAAGAACAATTTATCCACTCATAACTGGATATAGACTGATAACTGGGAACTCAAAAAGGTGTGTGTTACTAATACTGTGTTTTTCCTAAGGTTGTGTGAATACAGGCCAGAATTACAGGAAAAAAATAAAAATCTTTGCATTTCATTCGGGGAAGAAAAAAAAAGGCAAATGCCTCTCCTCTAAACTACTAGGAAGTTTAGTTTTCTACAATGGCCACTGGCAGCCTTCTCAGCAATTCATTTTAATAGTGCACACTTTCTGGCAATAAAAAGGAGATAGCAACTAATATAATTAAGTCTGCAAAACAACCTCTAAACTGAAATGTGTCTCCCAACAGAACAAGCATAGGATTGTTCATTACAGTGCTCTCCAGGAATAACAAAAACAATTCCCAAAAATGCATTATTAATGGACATTCCCAGAATTAATGATAAAACAAACCAGATGTTCTCTTACATTTGTCTTATAAATGTGAAGTCAATATGCCAAACCAAAACCCCATCTTTGGAAAGCTATAGGCTATTTTTGAAGGCACTTTAGCTGTATTTCCCTTTACTCCAACAGGCAGAATTCCTTATCTATAGTCTAAGGCAACCTAGTTATGGTTTTATATATTAATGAAAAAAAGGCTGCTCTCCAAGAGAAAGCGCAGGTGAAATGTTATTTTAGGCAGTCTGCATTTACTGTAGGGCTGTCCATTTCAAAGTGACACATTTTTTGTAGAACAGAAAAATACAATATTCTTCCATGAAGAAAACCCCAGTCACAGCCACAACTCCCTGCAATAACAAATCATCTTAAAATACAGCTTAAGACTCAAAACCCCTTCACCAAATAAGTTTTAGCTGTATTAGTAGGCAATAGTTTGATATTTATCCTTTACAGAACATGATTACTCACATGGAATGGATTCTCTTCACCCCCCATTCCCTGCCCCCCGAGTAACGGTTGCAAAAGTGCACTGAAGTTGATAGAAAGCAAATACGACTGATAAAGTACAAAGCAAATTATACATATGCTAATACCTTAATGTAATAATATCAAACATGGTGGGCCATCTGGTGTAAATCATCATGGCTCTGATGAAGTCAATGGACCTGGAGTAATCTGCATCAGCTGAGGACTTGGATTGGTGTACTATATTTCTTAAAAGACTTTTAAAAAAATAATATATTATTAAGAAAAATATCTTTTCAGAATTTACTAGTGTGTTTTAGGAGTAGAGAGTGAACAGTTATCAAGCATATGGGCTGAAAGCAGGAATTTAGTATCTTTAGATATTAACTAATAGAAGAACATTAGGTTCCTATTATATATAAACTGCTGTTATTTTTAATTATTGAACAGTGAGTGTTTTTCTTTTTCATTACAAACACTTTCAGCTGCCAAGCAACATACAGGAGGAAATGGCAGCTTTTATGTTAAGGATGCTGGTATGACAGGCTCCTCTGCAATATTGTGTGCGGATGAACACAGAGCCAAAGCCATTGAGGAGAAAGAAGCTCACTTTGCAAGCTGCACTAACATGACACTGGTTGTTGGGGTTTCTTCAGCACCATCATTCCAATCTCTTTAATGTTGATCAGACATTGCCAAGATCTCATCCAAAGATTTAGAGACTTCTGAGATCCTTTGGGCCTCTTGCAAAGCAGCAGTGCTCTGAGGTGTCATCTGCCCTGCTGCTCCACCTGGCTGGGGCACTGTGTTCTCTGCCCTGTTACCTAAGTACCCAGCATAAGTAACACTGCAAACTCTCCTGGTCATTATTGCGTCTCCACTTGTCAGGTCCTCTGGCACCTATTAGAAGTGAACAGTCTTCCTGGCTTTGCAGGACCAGATAGTGACCACCCCCACTTTGCATGTCTAGGCAAGCTGAACAGTTCTGAGCTCCAGAACAGCTCAAATACATATTTTTGACTGGGGTCTTACCCTGATAGGGGGCTGACATACTGACAGAATGCATGCCTGGACCTGGCCATGCAAATGTCCCACGTTAAGCACCATCTATTGCTCCTCAATCACCCAGTCTCTCCATTGCAGGCTGTAGTAGGCTGCCAGACAAATGGTGACTTCAGGAGTAGCAGATTCTGCTGACTCACTTCCTTCCAAACCTAGGGCTGTCTGTTGTGGGAGGCAGCCAGGGCAGAGCGCCAGGTGAAGGAGCCACATGCTGTCATTCTGTCCTGTTTCCTCAGTCAGGAGGCCCATACCAAGTGCTGGGCCTAGGCCAGAGATGGCATCCCGGAGACACCTGTGGGACTGCCTGAGCCCTTTGCAGCTCTGGTCTTAGAGATAACAGAAAATAAACTGCAAGATTAAGAGCCAGTTCTGCAGCCAGTGAGGTTCTCTTGAATGCCATTTTCCCAAGCTGTCTTCAGGTCACAGATCCCACAGCTCACAAGTGAATCACAAACAGCATCTTTCCTGACAGACGGATTGTCTTCAGCCTTCCTCTCACAAATCCCACAGAGTTCTGTAGATACTTGTAACAAATGCAGACATGGCCTCTATTCATATGAGTGGGAGCAAGGATGAGACAGAGGATGGGTCTGCCTGGAGTGCATTACATGTCCAAGAGGACCTCAGAGACTGAAGTGAGCAACATAGGAAAAACTGCTAAGCAGACCAATAAAAGTATGTCTCACCTTGGTTTGCATACTTAGGACCAGTGAAGACAAATACAAAGCAGAGGTGGATGCACTTCTTAGCAGATACATTTATACACATTAAATGAAGGTATTAAATATTAATGAAAAGCATTTTATCTAAAAGAACTTGATTCTCCATTTCAGAGCTAATGTTTACTGTTTGGTCATAACAAAGGTTGGAAGGACCAGTGACAGTCACTGTGTCCAAATTCTTGCTCAAAGTACGGGCTTTGCAATGGGGAACATCGTACATGGTTAGGGAAGATGGTTATATAAAGCAGATTAAGAAAATAATGAAGCAATACTAGGAGGGTGCATTCTTCAGTTCTACAGAAGGCCACTGGAAAAGAATTTGGTACTGTTTTTGCACAGTAGTCCATTGAACTTCTGTTAATCACCTGTTTTCCAGAGATTTTACATTCTACCTTTAATCCATTAGCAATTTTGTTAGGGAAATCATGTAAAATACATTGAAATAATATTTGGGGATGGTTGTTTGCAGAAAACATTAAAGCAATTAGCTTTGACTGGTCTAACTGGCCAAATTAGCAGAATGCACATTACTAAATCAAATGGAGAGATACAGATGGAGAACAAAATTTTAACTGATGCTTAACCAAGTGTTGGAAACTGAGTCTTCAAATTCAATAGATCAGTGATACCAAAGTGACACAAAACTTAACTATTCAAGAGCTATCCACAGGAGTCAAAAAGAAACTGAACAATGAATACATACAAGGAGAGTGAGTGACTACATATAAGGAAAGTGGGACACAAGGGTGAAACATTTGCCAATGCTTGGAGCAATTATACTAGAGACCTAAAACAGCCCCAGTAAGTGTTTTAGGTTATTTATAAATAGTTGCTAACATCCATCTAGCGAGATCTCTCACAATTTGGGTAGCACAACTGCAAGAGAGTACTTCTGAGTATTCTTAAGATTACTTTTAAGATGGGTCTCCTGGAGTTGTTGCTCTTGTTTTTCAAGTACTCACTTTGAAAAGCCCTTATTCTTACTTACATGATACTATAATTCAGAGGGGCTTCAAAAACATTTTTGGTGCATTTCCTAGTGGCACCAAAAAATATGCAGTGCTTTGCAACTGACTATATTAATGAGGTCACAGACATAACTGGTACATGAAATAATCACAGGCCAGTGAAAACTTTTCTTTCCTTTTACAGTTTTGGAAATAAGTCAGCTTCACTGAACTTTAAATGAATGGCAGTATCATCCTTGTAAAAACTGTGTGTCTAAATATAGTGCCTACAGAACAGTTTGCAGCATTTCAGTGTTACTGATGTATATGGGATCTGTTCTTAGGGAATCTTGTGTAAGTACAGGATAACCCAGGGATCAACCAGCACCCACATGTATCCACAGCCAGGACATAGATCTTTGGTCCTACCATGTGCCGTCTGCCAGGATGACAGGTATAGCAGGAGAATAAACTTGTATTAAAACACATTAACATATTTTTCATGCTGCAGTGCCCTAATTTTCATTCTCTCAGTCACATCCCGTGAAGAGTATCTTTCTGATCCTTTCTCTGATGTCTTGACATTACTTTGGTGTTTTTACATGAATCCCAGGTGCCTAGAGATAATTAAGAACAAATTATTTGGCAAAAGCCAAACATCTATAATTAGATCTATTAAAGCTTATAATGTCTCCATTTTTCTTTAGTGCAAAACACACAATCAAAGCATTTTTGGTCCTCAAAAAACTTCGTGAAATATTTATCTACGTACCATCAGAGAGAGGCACGTTGAAGCCTCCCACTAAACTTTCAATAAGAAAGAAGATCTCCTCTGGAGAAAAAGAGGAGCAGCAGATAAGCTTCAGAAAAGGAGAAAACCCCGTTGTAGTTGCAGCAGTGGCCGCCAGATCCTGCCTTGATCCACAGCCTGCCCAACCCCTCGGTTTCGTCGGGAACGCGCAGGGCCTAATCTAACCCATATGATGAACAAGCTTCTGTGCACCACTGCGCACTTGCCTCAGAGATTAACCCAGTGTCTATTAATTTTAAGACAACGTACCACATGTGCTGATTGCCATCTGTAATTTACCAGCAGGGAAAATTACAGAACTAACAAGTTGGTTTCTGTGCCACAAAGGCTTTATTGGGCCCACTGTCCCATGAATCCACAATCCTCCCCCACTGCCTACCAGCAGCTATCGCCTTCCCTGCCCACACCTCAGGAGCAGGGGAAGTGACCGCTGCAAGTTCCCACCCACTGCAGGCAGCCCGGGCACCATGACACCCCATGTCACCACTCTCTGCCCCACACACTCCATGCCCCACACACCATGCTGTCCACCCCTTCACAGGGCGACTGAGGCAGGGAAGGGTCTCTGGACCCTTCCCAAACCCCTACTCAAGCAGGACCACCCAGAGCTGCCCAGCACCACCAGCCCCAGACCATCCCAGTGGCACAGCTGGGTGAAGGTATGAACTTCCATTGGCAACATTTGCCACTGTGTTTTGGTCACCATGGGACAAACAGAGAAATTACAGGTATCAGAGTTATTATGGAGAAATTCATCCCTGTGAGGGTGGTGAGGCACTAGCACAGGTTGCCCAGAGAAGCTTGGTCCAAGGCCAGTTTGGATGGGTCTTCGGGAAACCGGGACTTAGTGGAGGGTATCCCTGCCCATGGCAGGGGTTTGGGACTAGATGGGCTTTGAGGTCCCTTCCAACCCAAACCATACTGTGATCATGATGATTCTGTGATCAGTTTACATCAGTTTGTGGCAAAGCTTTTACGACCAGAATTAACATTTTCTGACTGCAGCCTGCTGGCTTATTTTGTATAAATGTAAAGGTTGGAAACATTTCAGTTCCACGGTTATGTTGCTGTGCTCTGCAGCAAAGCAGAGGCATGATATTCTGCATGTGCAACTGTGTGACCTTTTCTTACCCTTATGGCCTCTCTCTGCCCATGACCAGCAAACAGGGTAAACTGGAGGCCTTTCCCCCTCTTTAAAATAGACACTACAAGCATATAATTTTTTTATTCCTTATACAGATTCTCTATTTTGTCACTGCCATGTGTATATTAGTCTCCAGCTGAACGTTTGTACTGTCCTGCACATCAGACTTCTTCCCCTCTAAAGTGTCAGAGTGAATTCTATAGTCTCAAGAGTAAGAACATTATGTAACTCTGGACTACTCATCTTGATAAAAATAATGTCAATTCTTATCCATATATTTCAGAGCTCTCTCAGAAAACTAAGAGTAAATCTTCACAGTCTCCAGCATCCAGCTCCAAGGTAGTAACCAAAGCTACAACTGTACCTAAACTGACAGATCATCAGGATCACTAGGATCATTCACTGGGCTTTCCTTAGGTCTTTCTCCAAATGTTTGCAAATTTCCACCTGAAATGTTGTTCCTGTGGCTGGGACCAAGGAGCGGGTGACAGCTCAAGGGACAACTGTACCCTGCAGCCCCTAGAATGACATGCTTCCTCCCCATGTCTGTCTCCAAACCTGTGACACACGACTCGAGGTGGCCCAAGTCCCTGAACGTTGAAGTGCCTGTGGGAAAGTTGGAACAACTGGCTCATCCACAGTTCCCAGGTGAGAGCAAGCTATGGCAGGAGGTGCCATGGCAAGGATATGGAAGCAGCAGTATGCAGGAACAAATCAGACCATAGGTTTTGGGCTTAAACTCTCTGCATCACCACTTAGCTGGACTTCCTTAAGACCCCATCTCCATCAGGCTGTTTCTATCTTGTGTTTGTGCATTTGCTCCTCTCTCTGCCTTATCTTCCTTCTCATTAGCACCAGGCACAGGCAGCGGCTGTGCGTCTGTCCGGCAGATTGCGCATATGGCACATTCCTGAACTACTTCAAACACCATTTCCAAGCATGTGCAAGATCTTCTCTGCCATATTCCCGACTGTTGCTGTATCATCCTAGGTGGGCTGCCCAGGGTCTTTCTGCAGGTGTTTGGAGACAAAGCATACCCAAAGAAACATCTACAACTCATTATTACTGCTTCTCTCCCCTTTTTGTCTGATGCCAAAGGGGAAAGAATGTAAAGATTAAAATATAGGAATTATGTTTATAATATCTAGGCATGTTCATGCAACCATTTGGTCAAGACTGGGATCTGTTGCTGGTCAAAATTTGATAATGTGTATGTTTGCAGAGCAGCATAAGACTTAGAGAAGGTATATATATGACCAATGTATATGGACACAAAGAAAAATGTCAATGTTATAGAAAGGTAAGGGTTAAAATTACGTAACAGTTTAGTAGCTGGTGATGTTATTTACAGCTTTGGAGTAAAAATTTTTATTGATCATTTTAGGGACTGTAGAGTATTTTATGTTGCATTACTCCAGAATGGAAAGTAATTAGATGTTATATGTTAATCTAGATGAGGAATTTTGCAGTACCCGTAATTAAGGATGGTGATAGCAAATAAATACTAGCAAACTAGCCTCTGGTAGGGAAGTCTGCCCCTGAAATCTGGGTAACCCAGTGGTGATCCTTCTCCTACACGCATGTAAAACAATAATAGAAAGGTTTTAACTTTTCCAGATTTTTGTAACAAATCTTACACTACAAAAATGCTTCCTGCAGCACACCCTGGACTAACAAAAATCACATTTTTTTTGTGCTTTGGAATGGGAATTAGCACTACAGTGAGCAGAAGGAAAGCATCTGAGTATGCAAAAAATTGTATTTGTATAAACCACCAAGGAAAAAAGTAATCTTCAGAAGTACCAAAGACTGACCTAAATACTCTCTTCCAGAAGCAAAAAGAGGTTTTGGAAGACTTCATTAGAAATGCCTCATGGCAAGCTGGTTTTCACTGTGCAATCCGAACTCATGCAGAGCAGATTCAATTCTTGTGTAGCTAAACTGAGCCATAGTTAGATCTAACTGATTTTGGTGTTTGGGAGTTTGTCTGCACAGTGAGCTGTTACTGAGCAGGCACACACCCCAACTCCTTCTGCACATGCAGGGTAAGCTGGAGTAAAACAGCAGTGGGATTCTGGCCTGAAAGTGGAGGAGAAACCCTAATTTGCTCTGTGGATGATAAATGTGCTCCCTGGGCAGAGGCAAGTAGTGGATAAAACTCTAAGGTATAAACATTGAGTTTGTTAGATGTGTTGGCAGCATGTGATGTGACAGCCAGTGATGTAAATGTGCCCAGGTGTGCTCTCTGGCACCGAGGCCAGTAGCTGGACAGTCCCACCCACACTTTCAAACTCCCACACCCTCACCCCAAACAGCATAGGCTACATCCAGGCTGTGCACTAGGGATGATATCCAGCCTGTGACAACCCCCGTGCCAGCTGAAGGGACCCTGCAAGATTTCCTTTGGCAGGGAAGACCCTGGCTACTGCCTAATTTACTTGCATAGACATAACAGTACACACAGCGTGCCACTCCAAAAATGCATCATGGTCCAACTTCAGAGGTGACAGTGGTGTGTGTGCTGGGACTCAGTGCTGAGCAGCCAAACCGCCCTTGTGCCCTTGTCAGCTCCCTCGCAGACGTACCCCAGGTCAGGTCAAATGAAGGCAGGATTTAAACCAGCATCAGACTGGGACTCAAGCATCACACCACAGCCTGGGTGTCTGCATACTCTGCTTAAACCAATGAGCATAATATGAGTTAGGGGATGCAAATGATCATTTCAAAAGGCAAGTCTCAGAAAACACAGGGCTAGCTAAGGAGTAGCAGAGTGGAGGTGCCTCCTCCTCAGCTCTGTGCCCTGTCTCTGGCAGGACCCTGTGCAGCAACAATCATTACAGGTATATGGGGAAATCAAACTGGGCCAGGAACCAGGCTCAAGTGCCAACATACAATTGTTCATGCTGTTTAGTTGTCAGGCAGCTCCCACCCCAGGCAATGCACAGGCATGCTGCAAGGGCAACATGCTCTGAGGACTCTTCCAAGCAGGCAACAGCCTGGGGGATGAAAGGACATGAACTACATAGGTACAACCCAGGCCATGGTGTAATTGTGATTTACTGGTGCCAGCCAAAGATGCAAGTATGTTGTGGGGGTGGAAGTGCAATGTGAAGGCACTGTTAGTGAGAGAAGGAGCATTAAAGCCCCATAACCCTCCTGCCTCTGACCCCCACAACTCTTGGAGTCCAGCCCAAAGAAGAGAAAATGCTCATCTCAATATTTACAAGGCAGCAAATAAAATGTCTCCACTTTTTCACACACTTTAACTTGGCCTTATTAGTTGTGTGGTGCTGGCACAAGGCATCTTTTTACAGAGAAACATTAATTAAGAAAAGATCAATAACACTACCTAATTAGTCATCTTACATTTATTAAAGCCACTTTCTGAATAAATTGCATTTTAAGCATGATAGAATGTCAGACTTCAGGGGAAAATGTTTAAATGAACTTGCAAAACTCCACGATGACTTTTACGGCTCTTTGGGAATGAAAACAACTAAACCCCTTTTCCCCTGTTATAAGCCAAAGTTCAAAAATTGGAGCAAGGTCACTTTTAAACAGACACATTCCACCCAATCATCGTTTAGGTGAAGCAAAATGTGAAAGTCACCACAGATTTATGCAGTAGCCACCAATGAAATTCTATTTGATATAAATCAATGAAATTGGATCTTTTCAGATTGATGGGGATAGGGGTCAGAGAAGCATGCCCGTTCCTCAGCAGTCAAAGTGACAGATTGTGTAGGTTTTCCACAAATCTGACGTGGTTTCTTAATTAGAAACATAAAGGAAGCGGATATACAAATCCCACTGGTATCCGGTGGAAATGAGAGGAGAATGCCAAATGATAAACCAATATTTATAGGGGATTGTTTCCAAGAATTTATTACATTGTTTTTCCATTTAATTACCTTGAACGGGTTCTATAGAAATACTATAAAGAATATAAATGTGCTCTTCTTTTAACAAAATAGCAAATTCCTGTTTAAAATGAGCTAATTAGTCTTACTAAATACATTTGAGATCTGCTGTGAAATCCCAAGGCTTAGTCTGCTTACAGCATAATCACCTTAGCTGACATCTCTCAATGGAAAAGTCTAACCTTTACGGGGCACTGGGAAAGACGATCTCATATATTATTCCAACATTTACAAATCTCTAAGGCAGCTGGATCCATTTTTAGAAGAAAATAATACATATTGTATGATTTGTGGTTCACTATATGCATTGGAGAAATTAATTGTGTGTTTGTCAAAAGAGGCAAGAAGCAAGAAAACTGTTTGCCACAAAAATCACCTTGATTTTTTTTTCAGGGAATACTTTCTAAAAGGATTATTTTGGGAGAGACTGGTTTTCCTTTGTTGTTGTGGGATTTTTTCTGTCAGTGTTCAGAATTCATGCGTATTGATAGGTACCTTTTCCTCCCAGTCATATCCTTGAACCAGATTCTGTTTTGATTTTAACTTTAAAAAAGGCATCTTGGGAAATTGCTGAAATCAACACCTACTTTGAAATCAGAAATAGTAGTCAGGAGCTGCTTTTCCAGACCAATAGAAGTGTAACACTACATACAAAAACAGACAAACACTGTGAGGCAGCAGAAGATAGGGTATATTTCCTTCAGAAAGAAGTAGGGTCAGGCATTTTTCCAAGCACTATTATTTTTTAAAAATACTCTGCACTACAATAACACTTAAGAGTTTTATTCCTAGATCTGTCACATTTAAAAAAAAAATCTCTCATCCTTACTCTAGAAGAGTTTAAACCCAAATTCACAAAAAAAAATTGAGCTTCATATGTCCTACTAAGTTTCATAGGTCTGACAAGCTTAAGCATATTTGCAAACCTCAGCTTTTCAATCATTTTTTTTAAAGGCAATGGATTGGTATGGATTGGTAGAATGAATATGTGCTATCAATAGTCAGTGACACTTTGCAATTGCCTAATTTTCCATAAGTAGAAAGTAAAATGAAGATCTGCATACGGCTGTAAAGAACAGACACCTGCAGGGCTATGGTCTTATTGGCAACCCAGAGATGTGGTGGGATGGCTTCTGTCACTGGAGTGTTGGGATGGAGGGATGCAGGGTTTTTAGGAAGGACAGGCATAGTAGCCAAGGAGGGTGTGTCCATTCCATGTCAATGACCAGATGGAGTGCATGGAGTTCCATCTGGGAATGGATGAGGAGCTGACTGAGAGCTTATGGGTGAAGATTAAAGGGAGAACAGGCACAAGGGACATTATTGTGGGGGTCTGCTACAGGCCACCCTACCAGAAAGACTGAGCAAAAGAGGCCACCTGTAGGCAGCCAGGAGCAGCCTCATGTTCACAGGTCCCAGTCCTCATGGGGGAACCTCATCCACCTTGATACCTGTTGGAGGCACAACACAGCAAGGCATTAGCATCCAGGAAGTTCCTGCAATGCACTGATGACAACTTCGTCCTCCAAGTGATACAGGAGTCAATGAGGAGAGGTTCCATGCTGGACCTTGTTCTTACCAACAAGGAGGACCTGGTAGGGAATGTGAAACTCAAGGGCAGTCTTGGCTGCAGTGACCATGAAATGATGGAGTTAAACTTCCTCATACAAGCATCTCACTACCCTGGACTTTGGGAGAGCAGACTTTGGCCTCTTCAGATATCTTCTTTGTAGAGTACCATGGGACAAAGCCCTGGAAAGAAGATAACTGAAGAGTGATGCACCCCAACAGGCAAAAAAAACCCCAGGTGCCCTTCACGGATGAGCACAGAGCTCCTGGGCAAACTCAAACACAAACAGGATGCCTACAAAGGGTGGAAGCAGTGGCAACTAGGCTGGGAGGAATACAGAGAAGCTGTCTGAATAACAAGGCATCAGGTTAGGAAAGCTAAAGCCCTGATAGAATTAAATCTGTCCAGGAGCACCAGGGTGACCAAAAAAAGTTTCTATAGGTACATCAGTGATAAAAGAAAAAGTTGGGAAAATGTGGGTCCTCTCTGGAAGGAAACAAGAGACCTGTTTACCCAGGATATGGAGAAGGCTGAGGTGCTCGATGACTTTTTTGCCTCAGTCTTCACTTGTGAGTGCTGAAACCACACTGCCCAAGTTGCAGAAGCCAAAGACAGGGACTGGGAGAGTGAAGAACTTCCCATTGTAGGAAAAAATCAGGTTTGAGACTATTGAAGGAACTGGAAGGTGCACAAGTCCATAGGAACTGATGAGATGCATCCATGAGTCCAGAGCAGACTGCCAGATTAAGTGGCTGAGCCACTTTCCATTGTATTTGAGATGTTGTGGCAGTCAGTGAAGTTCCCATGGAGTAGAAAAAAGGAAACATGACCCCCATTTTTAAAAGGGGAAAAAGGAAAACCTGGGGAGCTATAGGCTGGTCAGTCTCAGCTCTGTGCCTGGCAAGAACATGGAGCAGATTCTCCTGGAAAGTATGCTCAGGCACATAGAGAGTAAGGAGGTGATTTGAGATAGCCAACATGGCTTCACTGTCACTGCCTGACAAATCTGGTGGCCTTCTAAGATGGGTAACAGAATTGGTGAATGAGGAAAGAGCAACTGCTGTCATCTACCTGGACTTTTGCAAAGCATTTGACATTATCCCACACAACATCCTTATCTCTAAATTGAAGAGACGTGGATTTGACAGATGAACCACTTAGTTGATAAGGGATTACCTGGATGGTCACACAACTTGAGTTGTAGTCAATGGCTCAATGTATAAATCCAGAGCAGTGATGACAAAGGGGTGTCCCTCAAGACTCCATACTGGGACCGGTGGTGTTTGACATCTTTGTTAGTGATCTGGACAGTGGAATTCAGTGCACCCTCAGCAAGCTTGCTGACAGCACCAAGCCGTGGGATGTGGCTGACATGCTGGAGGGAAGGGATGCCATCCAGAAGGATCTTGACTGGCTTGAGAGGTAGGCTTGTGAGAACTTCACAAACTTCAACAAGGCAAGTCCTGTACAGGGGTTGGAGCAATCCCAGCTACAACTATATACTAGGTGGAGAATGGACTGAGAGCAGCCTCTTCTGTGAAGACAGGCTGAGATAGTTGGGGTTGTTCAGCCTAGAGAAGAGAAGGCTCCAAGAAAACCCTACAGCAGCCTTCTAGTAGCTATAGGGACCTACAGGAAACATGGAGAGGGACTGTTTACGAGAGCATGTACTGATAGAACAAGAACTAATGGCTTTAAGCTGAAGGAGAGTAGATTTAGATTAGATAGCAGAAAGAAATTATTCACTCTGAGAATGGTGAGGCACTGGAACAGGTTGCCCCCTCCCTGTCAGTGTTCAAGGCCAGGTTGCATGGTGCTTTGGAACTAGGTGACCTTTAAGGCCCTTTCCAACCCAAACCGTTGCATGGTTCTATGAAAAACAGAAGAAAAAGATGTTCCCATGCTCCAGTGAGCTTATTCTGATCTGGCTGCTTAGCAATATTGAAATGTTTTGTTGAATATTTAAGATTGAATAAACAGAGAAGGTATGTGGCATGTGCTCAAATATTTTTAAATGAAAATTTCTGACCCAAATGACCTTTAAAGGTAGAAGTTGTCATTCTGAGAAATGCACAGGGGCAGGCGTCATCTTTAATGATGCAGAATCTGAAACACTTTCAAAGCACTGGCAGCAAAAGTAAGAGAGACTTGGGGAAGACAATTTTTGGCATAAACCTTAAAGAAAACTGCCTAAGCACTGGAAGAAACCAAAAAGTTTACACCTTTTCGAGAATCTAAACTAACCTACAGTGCTTCAGGGTATTTTCCTTTAGAATGAGTATAGTGTCTTGCACAGTGCCGAACAGTATATACAGCAGAAGATACTGGTTTTGAGAAAGAAAATAAGCCTCATGACACAAATCTTGCCCACTGCACTTAAGCAAACATTCTTCATATTGAATCCAATAGGGCAACTTATGAAAAGTAGAGACGAGAATTTGGTCCATTATGTGGCTATCAGATTTAAATTACACCAATAACTGAGATGCATGGGGTATCAGTGACAGGAATACTGGACCCAGAGTGTATGATTACTCAATTACTCCAATGTCTGTTGGATGCTTAAAGGCTAAAACAATTTTGGGTTCCTTCCAGTCAGAGCATATCACTGTCAGCTCTTCAGATAGTTTACCTTTCCCAAGAAGCTTTTGCTTACCTTATCACCTTCCCAGATCTGCTGCCTGCATTCTCCAATTACTGCACTTAACTGCAAGCCACGTTACATATACTTTACACTTCATCTTTATCTGTTCCATTTCGGTGATGTGATATTAGGCAAACATCTTAAACTTACAGCACTGAGCTGTAAGGCACTGACATCTTAGATTTATTTTCCCCAAAGCTTTCAGTTTTAGCAGGAGCTCAAATGGAACACTGAGAAAGCAGAGCAGGGAGCCGTAGCCACAAATGTGGAGACAGTTTAGCAAGTGGAAATATTCTTAAAAGGCAAGGCAAAAAGGGGCAAAAATCTGGAATAGCAGTTCTGACTTGTGAAGGAGATCACAAAACTGAAAGTTGAAATGAAAGCTGTACCAGAAGATAATCTAAATCAAAAAGGAGAAATGTGTAAAGCAAGAGGTCTAATTAACCTAAGTTAAAAGAAATCAATAGAAGGGAATACACTAGCTGGAAATATTTATTACTGTTGTTATTTCTACTTAAAAAATTCTTAAAAAAAAAAGCCTGCTTACATAGTGAGCCAGAAATATCCATTTCCTGCATTAAACAGTTTTATCTGATTTAGGTTTGCCCTGCAGTACCACTGTTTGAAATGTCATGCATCATTCAGGGATATAACAGCCAACCCGTAGATTGCTCATGAAAGGAATGTGGTTAATACTTAATATCCAAAATAAAACCTTTTTGTTCATTCTAATTTGTCACATGAGCTTTAAACTTGCTTCTGTGTGCTGATAAAACAAATCCATAACAAAGTGGCTTCTGCTTCCATTGATTACACATTTTAAGCACCAGTCATTGCTTCTTACAAATGCTTACTGATATTTTGCTCAGTTTGCTTTTTCTCTGAACTCTTTTCTGCTTCAAAACTGAAGGAACAGGTTTGCAATGAAATAAAAATTTCATTAAAGACAAGTGAAACAAATTTATCACAGCCAGCATGTGTAGAAAATTCACATATCAATAAAGGGAAAATAGTAAGAAACTCAGCAATAACCACAAAATGAATGAACTATTAAACTGCTTTTCTGATGTTTTTATATTAAAATGCACATTTAATAAGAAATAATAATGGACACATTGAAAATGCTGTCTAAAGAAAGTGGAGGTGTCCACATAGCTTTAGAGTGGTCTTAATCCTTATGTTTTCAGGGTAAGGGTTTAGGCCCAGACAGGTGTTCAAGGAGGGCTAGAACCCTAAATACCTCTTTGGAGTCAGGCTACAGTCAGAACTGGGTCTCTGAGAAAGACTTTACAGGTACAAAACACACCAATTAAAAAACATCTTTAGGTTACTGACAGAGGTCTGAAGTTGCGTCAGAGGAAGTTTAGGTTGGATATTAAGAAAAATTTCTTCACTGAAAGGGTTGTCAGATAATGGAACAGGCTGCTCAGGGAGGTGGCTGAGTTACCATCCTTGGAGGTGTTTAAAAGAAGAGTAGATGTTGTACATGGTGACATGGTCTAGTGTTGGACCTGGTAGGGCTGGATAGACGGTTGGACTCGGTGATCTTGAAGGTCTTTTCCAACCGTAATCATTCTATGATTCTATGATGAACTTGACCTTACCTACATGCTGACTGAAAAAAACATGCATTCTTGAGAGGGTACCATCAGCACTGATGGTTGCTTAGCAGCTCTGTAAATCGTATTTTTCCTGGAGGTCACCCTATTCAAAATTAAAGGCATGAAATTTTAAGATATCAAGTCCAAGTCACACACACATACCCCACCCATCTGTACATAAAACTAAATCATATAAATTCATGGAGTGCCTTGCCCAATAAGGCCATATAAACACACTCCATTATTCACAATTTAAGGGAAAAAAAACCCTCTCTAGATAGTTACATTAATCATTGATTGGAACTTTGCAGATTTCAGAGGTAGAAACCCAAAACCTGCCTCAAATTAGAAAAAAATGGATGTGGTAGTAGTTAATGTTAAGGTGGAATTCTTCTGATTGAACAATTTATCTGGTAGTGTTTCAGATAATTAAAATAAGCTCTGAGTAATATGAAAGGGTATAGTTATGGTCAGTTTTTATCTTCTAGCACTGCAGGGCTGTTGGGACTCGAAAATTATATGCAGGCAGGTTTGGAATGGATCCAAGGTAGACCACACCGGACTAAATAACATCTGGTGTATAGGGCTTAGGTTTTTTAGAAGTGTGTCTGGACAACTGTAAAATAGAAATTACATACATCTCTGACTAAAGCTGTATGTAAAGTTGGCAGCGAGTGAATTGTATGTTATCTGGAAAGGCACTGTTCTGGTCTGAAAGCTGGGTACAACCATCCTGGAATATGTGCAAAGACATTCCAGTTACGCCGTAAGGAATTTATTTAACATGAGTGAATGAGAAATACTTGTAAAACCTTCATCTTTGACTAGCATTTCTCCCGCCTCTCTTTCATACTTAAGTAGTCAGAAAAAAACCCACCTCAAAACCATTCTAAGACCATGGTCTGGCCCCGGGATGTTACTGACACAGACAATATACAGATAGCTTCAGAAACCGTTAATGTGGTATGAAGTGCTGATACATATTAATATAGTCAATGCCAAATTTAAACAGTTATTTTTTTAAAGCTTTCAGACAAGAAAAACTCTCCTGTAAATTATAATGTACGAACAATATCTGACTTACGTTGTCTTTCCACTTTTCTCCACACCAGTGTTTAGACATGATAGGACTCTCACCTGTGAATCCACAAACGTGCCTTCCTGGAGATTAGAGATGCCCTCGCACCCCTGCCCTGGGCACACACTGGAGGGGGCAGCTGCCAACGGTGGAAGGGCAGCAGCAGAGACTAAAGTTTGTCACCATCTGTTTCAGGCCAACTGCAGAGCCGAAATATGTATCTGAGCATTGTCTAAAAACAGAAGCACAGCAGCTCCAAGTGATTATAATCACTCTTGGAAACAACGGCTGATGCCCACCTGTGTGTTTATCACCATCAACCTGCTCTCCTTTCCCCTCTCCAAATGTTTGTTGCCTTTCCCCGGTGCGTGCTGTCTTCAATAGAAATGCCCCTGGGACAGGTCACGTATCACAGCATACATCCGCAGAGCACCTTCGCTGTCCAGCACCTCTGATCTTTACTGCAGTGATACTGTGTAGGCAGGAAAGAGCATCTGACCTGGCATAAGGAAAATTCCCAGAAAGGTTTCTCCTTTTGGAAAGAGGTGGAGGGAAGAAAAAAGAAGCACCCCAAAAAATTAAAGAGCTGATGTATTTGATCACAGTCAGATTTTTTTTTTTTGTTTTTTTTTGGAAAAAAGAGAACAATACCTAAATCCCATTTTTGTAAATTCAAAAAATTATCAGCAATGATTTGCTGTCGTTTGAAAGGCTGGTTTCTGGTGACAATAAAAAGGGGTGAGAAAACAAGAGTTGCACAGAAAGAAATCCATCTTAATAAAACCCCTATCTTATCAAATAAAAGGCAGAAAAGCAATCATGTCTTTAAAAGAAGATATTTACTTGGGTCACTGCAGATGTGTATATGGCCAGATTTACCGTTCCTCACGGAGAGTGAGCTGTTCCCGGGAGTGACTACAAGACATAGACAGCATTAAGGGGTAGCCAAGACAGCTTCCACCTCGCAGCTACGTGTGCCGCAGATTCAGAGCACACAACTGAGTGGTAGGCCCTGTGGGGTTTTTTTAACAGAGGCAGTTGAAATGTCTATTAATCAAATTTAAATCAAATCTGCCTTGTCCGTACCAAGATGGAGTGGAGTGACAGCAAAACCTCTGGTGGTCTCTCACAGAGGAGCTCTCACTCCAACAAAATTCAGTGTTTTCAGTACAGTTCACACTGAGGGCTCTGTCTCTTCATTCAGAGAGAGATGGAAAGAGGAGGAGAGAGTTTCATCTTAATCAGAATCACCATGAAAAGGATGCTGCTTCTTTTTAATGAAGCTCACAGCTGACCTAAATGCATGTCTGAGACAGCAACAATAATATATTGCATGATAAATATATTACAAAAAAAAATCTGAGGCAGTAACAACTCTTTAAACCTCCAATATGTAAACCATTCTCTCTTACTCATCGCCTAAGAGGCCCACACACTGCTGCTGAGAGCAAACCTCTCCCAGCTAACCACTGGTTTGGGTGCCCAGCTAAGTGTCAGTTGTAATTAAGTGCAGTGAATACTTCAGAATCACAGAATGACGTGGTTGGAAAAGACCTTTGAGATCATAAATTCCAACTGTACCTGTCCTCTACTAAACCATATCCATAAGCACCTCATCTATCCATCTTTTAAATATATCCAGGGTTGGTGACTCAACCACCTCCCTGGGCAGCCTGTTCCAGTGCCTGACAACCCTTTCGGTGAAGATTTTTTCCTAATGTCTAATCTGAACCTGCCCTGGTGCAGCTTGAGGCCATTCCCCCTTGTCCTGTCACCTCTTGCTTGGACGAAGAGACTATTGCCCATCTTTCTATGATCTCCTTGTATGTAATTAGGTGATAAGGTCTCCCCTCAGCCTCCTCTTCTCCAGGCTTAACAACCCCAGTTCCCTCAGCCGCTCCTCCTAAGGTTTGCTCTCCAGCCCCTTCACCAACATGTTTGCCCTTCTCTGGACACACTCCAGGACCTCGATGTCTTTTTTGCAGTGAGGGACCCAAAACTGCACACAGTACTTGAGGTGCGGCCTCACCAATGTCGAGTACAGGGGCACAATCACTTTCCTGGACCTCCTGACGATGCTGTTTTCTGATACAAGCCAAGATACCGTTGGCCTTCCTGGCCACCCGGGCACACTGCCGGCTCATATTCAGTCTGCAGTCAACCAACACTCCCAGATCTGTCTCTGCCAGGCAGCTTTCTAGCCAGTTTCCCCCACAGGGTTGCTACGTCCCAAGTGTAGGACTATGCAATTGGCCTTGTGGCACCTCATCCCATTAAGACTGTGCAACATGTCCAGTCATGTCTCCTTGAGACTGCAAGACCTGAATCCTTTTTTCTTCTGCTTTGTGTGAAATACAACACTTCTTTTTCCCAAAGGAACGTGTATGTGCTGTTGCCCACTGCGGCCAGTGACCCACTGGCCTGTGTCCCCTCATGAGGTAAGCTGTACACACGCACACCAGCAGCCACGGCTGTGCACTCCTGGCTGGCTGGAAGCCCTGGATGAAGGTTTGTGAAGTGTTGCTTTCAGAAATGGTCATACTGCAAAACTCTGACAGACACCCCAGGACGAAGCACCTGCAAAATACACTTACTCCAGAAATATTTCTTTTCATTTAACAGCATCTGAAATGAGTAAGTGAGCAAATAATAGTGTTCTTGGAAGTGGAAAGAAACAAGCCAAACCTTTTTCCTTCCAAAGGCTGAAATGCAATTCCTGGGCTGTGAACATTGCCAATTTTTATCCCGCAATTACATTTCTGATGGTTTTAAATCTCAATCTATCGCAAACTCCGATGGAGATTTTACAGCGTGTCAGCTCTGTATTTAAAACTCAATCACTAATTCCAATGCAGCAGATTCTTGACAGTGGGCAAAACAGACCTTTAACAACAAGAAGAATGCTCATTGCAAAGGTAAAGCAGGGAGAAGTTAAAATGCAGGAGCTAGAAATAGTACGGTTTTGTCTTCAGAGCAGAATATTGTCTATGGAAAGACATCACTGCCCAGTAAAACTTGTCAGGTGACCAGGGTAAAGGATGAGCAAAAACGCCACTGTTAAGAAATGAGACTTGGTAAGAGATGCTGACATGACAGCCTCCACCTTATACTCACCATCTGTCTCGGAGATGAAGAAATGCAGGGAGGTGAAGGACTCTCTTCTTCAGCTTGGAGAAGAGAAGGCTCCAGGGGGACCTTATAGCAGCCTTCCAGTAAGAAGTAAGAAAGCTGGGGAAGAACTGTTCAAAAGGACACGAAGCAATAGGATGAGGGGCAATGGTTTTAAACTGGAAAAGGGGAGATTTAGGTTGGGTATTAGGAAAAAAATCTTCAATATGAGGGTGAGAGATCACCTCAACAGGTTGCCCACGGAGGTAGCGGAGGCCCCATCCCTGGAGATATTCAAGGTCAGGCTTGATGGGGCTCTGAGCGACCTGACCTAGTAATGATGTCCCTGCTTACTGCAGGGGTTGGACTAGATGACCTCCCTTCTAACCTAATGCATCCTATGAGTCTAAGATTCTATGATTGTATGATTCTATGACTGTATGACTGAAGAGGTGAAAGTCTTGGCACAGAGAACTTTCTGTACAACAGTGTCACTGCTGTCTTTCTCTTCAAAACTGCCTCAGTTGTTTGAAGCAATGCTCCTGCTTTATGAAGTGGCTGCAGCCATTTCAGTGTAGGAGATACTAACACCACAGCCCCGTAGCAGTGTGCAGTGACAGGCTGAAATGCAGATGATCCTCTTGCTTCACCATCTTGCACTGTGCACTTATGCTGGACATACTTTACTTCTCCATCTGAAAATATTCTTTCTGATTTGAAATATAGGGAGTGTGGAAGAAGTCCAGATACAACCTGAAATTCAGACCAGCTTCTAATTAACACCATGGCCAGGGGTGGCTTCAGCCTGAAACTGTAATTCAAGAAAAGCTTAATCACTTTTAATGAGGCTCAGAAGGTTGAGAAGAAGGCAAACACACTTGCTATAATAAATTTTGGAAGGAGCAAAATTAATGACATAAAATCACATCCTGGGGTGACCTGTAAGTGGATTCATAGAATGGTTTTAGTTGGAAAAAACCTTCAAGATGACTGAGTCCAACTGTCTATTCAGCCCTACTAGGTCCAACACTACACCATGTCACCAATTACAACATCTACTTTTCTTTCAAGCACCTCCAGGGATGGTGACTCAACCACATCCCTGAGCAGCCTGTTCCATTATCTGACAACCCTTTCAGTAAAGAAGTTTTTCCTAATATCCAACCCAAACTTCCCCTGATTCAACTTCAGACCATTTCCCCTTGTTATGTCACTAGCTACCAGAGAGAAGAGACTGACAACCACCCCACTATAACCACCTTTTAGGTAGTTGTAGAGAGTGATGAGGTCTCCCCTCAGTCTCCTTTTCTCTAAGCTAAACAATCCCAGCTCCCTCAGCTGCTCCTCATAAGATTTGTCTCCTAAACCCTTCACCAGCTTTGTAGCCCTTGGACACACTCAAGCATCTCAATGTCGTTCTTGTAATGAGGGCTCCAAAACTGAGCACAGTACGCCAGGTTTGGCCTCACCAGCACCGAGTACAGTGGAAGGATCACTCCCCTGATTCTGCTGGCCACACTGTTTCTGATGCAGGCTTCTTGGTCACCTGGGCACACTGCCGGCTCATGTTCAGGCGGCTGTTGATCAACACCCTCCAGACAGTTCCTGAGCCACTGCTTTTCAAGCCTGTAGCTTTGCATGGGATTGTTGTGACCGAAGTGCAGGACATGGATCCCTTTCATTTGCTGCCCGTGGTTAGTGATGTTTTAGATCATATCTTTAACCAGCTTGCATGGAGTAACTGTTTTCATGTCATGGTGTCTTTTCTAGCTACCTTCCTGAGAGCACTTCTCATCCCAGTGCTGTCCTTGCTCAGCCTGGCCACACCTGGGCTCCTCTCACTGTCCTACAGAGGAGAATACCAAACCCATTCCTCCTGGCTGCTGACCTCGCCAGAGCAATACAGCATTGCCCCTTCCCAAAAGATGGGGGTGGCTTTTGCTACTCCCTACAAGAATGGTCATAAGTTTCACTTGCAGAAAGTTACACTCACATGTAACAGCTACTGCTCTGGAGTGTACCTCCAGCCATGCTCTATGCTCAACCAAAACCTGTTTCAAGTCAACATAAACTGAGCTGAAGCCCATGTGGTAGTTTACCCAGGGTAATTACAGCGGATTAGGTTTAATTTCCCATTTAGCTTACTGTGGCGAGTGCTCAGCACCACCGTGACATCCTCCACCCATGAACAAAGCACCTCACCGTTGGTTCTTCTCCCGGAGTAGATGCCCGTGTGCACAGCTGTGGTTGGTGATTTCCATGGCTGACCTGGCTACTGTCTGACCTATCTGACTGGATTACCAGGGTAATTAGTGTCCTAGCTTCATCCATACATCCAGTGGGTAATATCTGCACTTAAATAGAAGTCTTCCATGTGAGATTTCTAAAAGCCTTTACTCCCTGCAAACCTGAATACCATGTTTTCAAACTAGTCCCATGGAAAAAACATGCAGAAAGCGACACAGTAAGAACCCAGCAACATCTCTGAATGGCTTTTGCAGAAAAACTCTCTCCTTGGACCTAAAGCCTGCTATTCAATTCCTGCTAAAGCAATATCCCACTAAAAAAAAAGCATAGGATATGAGGAGGAAGGTAATACGGCACCAGCAATAATGCGCTGGAGAAGTTTATGGTTGCAGCCATAATTGTACAACCTTCACAAACAGGTGATGAGGCTTAGCCCATTCTTAGCTTAAAAAGTGTTAGGCCTTCGCTACACTCCCACTGAACCCTTCCAGCTCCCAGTGAATCCTTTGAGACGCCACAAACCATCAGGGAGAAACATCTGCAGCCTGGTGTGCAGTGTTCCACGTACTCAGCCGGGCACCTCTGGGACAAATTCCTTGCTGGGTTTGGTTTTGGATGTAGCAGAAGGCTGGCATTCAAATGCATCCTGGGCCACTGAGCTTCAGGAGCCCATGTGGGATTTTTACTCCAGACAAGAATCTTCTGCACAGCTTGGCTCCGGGGAGGGCTCTCTCACAATGAACAAGCACAGCCAGCTCTGATATACTATACCTCATCAAGTAGATGGTTTATCAGGACTTAAACCTCACTATACCTCATAAACATGTCCTTTCAAAGAGCCACTCATAAACTGGAAACAACACATCCTGCAAAGGGGAAAGTGTGGCCTACAGTTAACTTATTTATTCCTATATAACATACTACAGACGTCCTGATTTTTACAGCATTACATGTTTTGAACCTTTTCGGTAAAGTGGAGGTTTCTCATTTCAGCCTAACTGCTGTTAATCTGTTCCAAATGTTAACATTGCAAATAAGGTCTGGTTACCATCTCTGCCCCAAGTCGATAATAGGAGCGGAGCTGATCAGCATCTGGTTTAGTTCAGAGTACAACTTGCTGCCTAATACTGCAGAATTTGGGTTGGAAGATCGTTGCATTTCATGAACACCACAAAAAAAAATTAAACTAACAACACTCACATACAGTCATGTGTCATTATTTATTGCTCTATAGGCTTGCTAAAGATGGAATATCGCATTACTAATTTTGGCAAATTCCAGCACACATAAACAGGCCAAAACCTCTTAACATAAATTATACCAGAGCTGCCTAATGATAATTAAAAAAATTCAGTCGCTTACTTTCCAGACTTGTGATGGAAAAAGCAGTTTAAAAATAAGAGAAAATTTTAAATCAGCTTCTTATTTTGTCTTGCACTTTGATCAGTTGAATTGTTATGTGTCTGATTCACCGCAAGGTACTTGGCCATGCAGCACTGTCAGCGTATAGAAAACTACGGTTATAAGCTGAAATGGTCTAAAAAAGATTTATAAAATACAAATTAGTATTTTAATGGAATAAAATCTTTGACCTAAAACTCACACCAACAAGTTCACATTTAGATCAAAATATAACCCCCGTTCGGTTAAATCAGAGCTGAATCCAACTCCTGGTACACAGAACAATCCATCTCGGGATTAGCTGTGACCCTGCGAGCATTCAGACACACTTCTCCCTTTTTCCTGCAAGCACATTTTTATACTTTAGCCCAAATTCCTTTATTGTGTGATCTATCGTTTTTCAGTTGATCATACAAAAATTCTGCAGGCAACGTATTTCAATTACATTTATTTTCTTAATGTAGTTGGCAGATTGTCCTTTACAAAATCAATGAAGGCTACAGGATCAAAGCTCTTGACATGTATAGAAAATAAAACAATGAATAATTAATGAAAGTTTTAGTTTAGCAAGACATGTTAAATTATATCCATTAATAATATAATAGTCATAATGAAATTCAGTTTGAACAAAAAAATTAAATAGCCACCTCAAATATTAAAAGACCATTTTTTAAAACAAATGCGTAGAATGCTTAAAACATCTGGAGCCTGTATAAAACATGCGTGAATTCTGCCAAATTTACCCTACACTTCCCGGTCACCTGAAGCACTGAGTGGGGTGACACACATGACATAACTTTCTTGTTCCCTGTGAGAAACGACTGGACACAGAAATTACTCCTTTCCCCGGACAGACCCAGCTGGTTGATCAGCGAACTGGCAATATCATCTTTATGACATTAAGTAGGATAAAACTGATAAGCGCCGTATTAATTTCGTGGTGACACCTCTGAACAGTAATTTTTTGGGCACAACCGATTCCCTTGGTCCTGCTCTGGATTTGAGAAGCAGCCTGAATTGGCTGCATCACGTCACGCTGCAGAGCCGAGTCAGCAGCAAAGCTCACAAAGCTGCTTCATGCAAGTCACAGAACTGTGCCGTTGCCTGTGGTTTACCTTGTCATCACAGAGTAACTTCCCTTGCGATTCACAAAGGGAAAAATAATTAATCAAAGATAATTTCCAGCAAACTTCTCTGTTTTCTGCATACAGAAACCAGAGATATTTCATCAGGGAGGTTCTAATCTTCTGAAGGGGGGAGGGGAAAGAAGCCCACAGACTGAATGACTGGGGAGATAAGACACCCTGCCAGTAACACAAAGATCAGCATAAGGCAAACTCAACCCAGCTATGACCACCCACCAACCTCAAGCAGGTATGAGAAACAAAGAAATGTTTTAATACCTGTGGTTGCTGAAATGGCACACATCTTCCTCACCGGCACAAACAACACGCATTTGCCCTCTGAGCCAAGCGACAAAACAAGTAAGGTGCCAAGTTGGTTGTAAGGAAGCGAACATGCATCCGTATCCCTGAAAGAGAATTCCCTTTATTTGAGCTCAGTTACCACCTCAGAATTTTGCTGAAATTCTCCATGAAAGAAAGGCAAGGTGTCTAAGCAAGGTTTCTTCTCCTTTCAAACTGCCAAGAGAAGGAAGACTTACAAGGCTGGCCTGTGTCTCCAGCTCCCGCTCAATCGTACAGAAGCAAGTATCCCCCTTCTCACCTTTCTCTTCCTTTATACTCCTGAGAAATAATTTTCCATATGTTGTTTGCACAACACAGAACTTTAAATTTTCAGAACCAACAAAATAATCTTTTTCATTATGTTCCTCCTTAAAATACTGATCTCCACCAGGCCAATATTATCATGGCATCTCCTTTTTTCATGGCTGTTACCTGAGCTGCAGCCTGCCCCTGCAGATGTCCAGGTCTGCGGTGACTTTCTAGGGTGACCATCAATGGACGAAGATGGGAACTGGGCTCTGCAGACAACAAGGATTTCAGAAGTTTCCTCACCTGGTTTCTCTGCACTTGAGGAAACCAGGATGATTCTGGTCCCCATAAGTAGCTTAGTCCCTACCATCTTCGCTCAGGTTTTTACTTGGGACTGTCTTCACTCGCTCTTCAGGGCAGAAGTAGTTCTGCACAAGGTTCCTCTCACCAGCTGCCACTCTGTCCTGCCTCCACCTTGCCTCAACTCTGAAGAAAGAAGCAATGCTTCCCCTCCTGCCTCCTCCCAAAAGTAGCCACAACTCAGGACGTGTTTCTTCCTCCAGAGAGGAAAAGAAGGTGGCTGGGATGAGCAGCCGGTTGCTGCTCTTACAGCAAGGTAGAAAGAAGGGGGAAGGCTACAGGGAACAGAGATGCTGAAACCCACACATGAACCCTGCCCATTCCCGAACTAGATTCTGTTGGAACAGAAAGCTGTGCAGAGAAGGTAGACAGGCTGCTCAAATAGCCTGGCTTCGCCTTCAGACACAAGCAGAGCTCCATAACAGTGCCCATTCTGCACAGCTGCCCACGCTGCCTGCTGTCTTGAGCTGCCCTGAATCTCAGAGAACCCATTCCCACCCAAACAACAAGCAAAGAAGGGGATCAAACACTGGGAGCGGATTTGAATTTTCCTTTCCTGCCAAAGTTTGATTTGTTACCAAAAGAGATAGAAGTTACTGGATCATTTTTAACGCCCCTGAGCCACTGTAGATGAAATGAGTGGTAAGGTCTGTGTCCTGGTTGTGAAAGATCACAATTAATAGTGTAGCCAGTAGGACCCATCAAGGCCAGAAGCTTTCCACAGAAAAGCATTTGTTTCACTGGAGCTTTCTCAGGGTTGGGTTTATTTTAGTGAGAGAGAAACCCAACCTATCAAAGGTAATTGGCCAAACTTGCCTATTGAGTCCTCTCATTTTCCAGCTGTCCGCGGGCCAGAGACTGACTCAGCAAGATGATGGTCAGGTCACTTGCCGGGAATACGAGAAACTGGAGTTGAAAGTCTTTCCCCTAATCAGGTAGACAACTTAACTTAAACCTCTGTCTTCTACAACCCAGGGAAATGACTCAGTCATTAGGTTACTGGGAATCCAGTGTGTGTTCAACCTCATCGGCATGGCTATTTCAGCAGTGAAAAGGTTTCTGGTTGCTTTTTTTTAATATGGAACAAATCCAGAAGTCAAACCTCAATTTCATTGTAAAATGAAATTCTTGCATTCTGGCCAATCCCCAGTAATATCCCTTCCCGTTGAAATAGTCCTCTTCATTCAGGGTGTTTGTGCTCCCCTCCCTCCCCACCCCAAGTGGCACGGAAGGGTTGGTTCCACAGCTTTCTTCAGATCAGAGGGACATCCTTCCAACACCTCCTGCTCTTCCATTTTATTTACCTGAAGCGATCAGAAATAGGTGAGCACAGCCAAGATCTGGCAGCCTTCTGGCTGTTTTTTGTTCACCGCCAAAGCACACACTGGTACTTCTCACTCATCACTGAAAAGGAAACAGGACAAAACAACAGTCTGTGACCAGACGCCATCCCTCAGTTCTCACGCACGTCCTGGTTGGCCACAGCATAACAGACAGAGCCCTGCCCCAAAGAACTGCCCCAAAAGATGGTGGGACATAGTAGGCAAGAGACTGCAGGGACAGACGGAGCATGAAGAAAGACTGTGGCTCCAGAGCCCAGCAAAACATGGGCTTTATCATATTCTCTCTACTTCAAGTGGACTTTCACCTCACCAACTTCTATCATTTCCAGCCTCTGCAACCTTTCCTGCACTAATTTTGCTTAGAATGTTGTTCTTCCTGCATTACTCAGCAGTCACTTTTGTTGCTTTCTTCCTGTGATTTTACACATGGATGGCCCCACAGGAAAAGGCACTTCTCAATTCCTTACAAATGCACAGCGATTTAGACAACTATTTACTCTGCTTCCACTTAGGAGCCTGGCAAATGAAGGACTTAACAAAGCAAAACAAAGCAAAGAAGTCAGTGCCTAAATTTAAGAATCAAACCCATGTCTAAGCACTTAAGCACTTAAATATGTGGTCTGATTTAAAAAAAAATAAAAAGTTTGGAATCGAAAAAGTGCCAGCCAGGCCAAATGGGAGCCAGTGTCTTGGAGAATTCCATCCCTTATTTTGTTGCCTAAATAGCAATCCAGGAATAGGGCCCAGGAGCTCATTTTAAACAAAATATTTGCATGGATTCTGGCTAGAGCTGGAGGGAATAAATCGGGTCGTTGGTCCCCTCTGAACTGGCAAATCACTGGAAATGTTTAAAAAAGCACTATTCGTATTATACAGGCATTCGGACAACTGAACGCAACAGCTGGGCATTGGAAGGACATGGGAAATGTTCTTGTGATGGATGCTGGAGGTGGGTGAGAGCCCACTGCCCTGGCTGAGAAGGCCAACCTGGGACCCACCTACGACACTGCTCTGGCACTAACCTCCACCACCACCAGCCCGTTCGGCTCCCACCCCTCAAAATTCACTTTCTGTTACGTTGTTAGACAGCTGAAGCATGGGTATCAGCCAAGCTAAATGAACTGTCCTCAGCAAACTTTACATAAAATCCAAGGCCTAAGGAAAACCAGGGTCTAAGGAAAACCAGGTGTAAATCCCTTGCTAGGCTGCTGCAGCCAGTTCCCTCCCAACGTGATGGTGCCGCGTATCAATTTGCTCTCAACGTTTGCTCCCCAATGCCTGCACCCACATCTCTGCTTTCCCAAGGAGATGGTTTGTACGTGAGAATGCCTTCACGTTCCTTGAAACTACTCTGGTAAGATGGTGAATCTGTTTCTTTCATAATCAGGCTCAGAATTACCTAAATGGGGGAGCTTCCCAAGAGGAGTAAATTACCTGTAATACCAAAGGCTCTGTTCTGAGCCTGGGCAGTGCCTACACTTAACTAAATCAAAGTTTACTTAAAAGCTTCTTAGAGCTCCATACAGACATCACATTTCTGGGAAGTTTTGATCAAGAAGCTTGGCATGGCTACAATTACAATATTGTTACAAGTCACTAAATGTTATTGGTATGTTAAACCAGAAATTCTGTGTTCATTTTATATACAGTTTATCCCAAATGCAGTCAGAAAGACCAAGGTATTTATGGGCTTTTCAGAACTTCCATCCAGAACCTTCAGATCTTTCAGGCATATTTCCAGCTGACAATACAGCCTGCAAACAATGCCCAAGCAGCCCATACAATAACCATTCAATAACAAAAAACCCCCAACCCAAACCAGTAAGGGAATAACAATGATGGTTACAGAATTAAAAGGACGCAGCAGCTAATGACTTTTAAAAAATCTATTAATAATTTTTCATGGTATTCATTCCTGATCCTAAGTCAAACAGAACAAACTGCAGCAGCCATCTGGGGAAAGACACCAGTTTACTGGGCAGTCTTCTTACGCCGCTGCCCACATCACGATCCATCCACATTTCCACGATTTCCAAAACCTAAACTGAAACAAATATTCTCCGACGGCCAGTGACAGCTTTGGGTGTCATATCTGTATTTAATGGAATAAAAAACACAAACCAACATGTCAGACACAGCGCCGTGTCAAGCTCAATTACCTAAATAAACAGAAGTAATGGTTAATTTTACTTGC
Source organism: Gallinula chloropus (assembly GCF_964237585.1). NCBI lineage: Eukaryota > Metazoa > Chordata > Aves > Gruiformes > Rallidae > Gallinula > Gallinula chloropus. Next base: position 19,937,975 of record NC_140086.1, read on the forward strand.
TGCTCACTTTTCTGAAACTGCCTCAGTGTTGATTTTTGCAGCCTCTTCCCCAGAGAATTACATCTGCCTGGTTTAAGGTTTCACTTCCAAACAACATATCCAAAAGCTAAAAGCTTGCTACAGAAAAACTGTATGAATTTGGGAAAAGATCCTTCAGTCTTTTGGGAAAATTATCCTTGATCCCAAGAGGAATCTTACTCAAGCAAGCACCATCCACGGGATACGCAGTGCTTCTACTGCCGATGCAAACAGGTCGTGACCTGCCACGATGGAAGCCCAGCAGGAACTTTTCCCATGTGAGCAGTCCCTCTAAATGTGTCTTTCTCCTCTGGCAGCCCTGAGGCAGATGCCTACGTGCTGGCCAAACGGCACGAGGAACCCTGACTGCAATGGGGTCACGTTGAAAGCAGTTAAAGTACGTAGGGATGAGGAGAAAAATATCTTTGTGCTACATTTTCAAATATTTATTTCTTTTCGGAGCCGCACACCTCTCATTGAGTACATAGTGCAAACCGAGCATGTTTTGTCATCCTCTACAGCAAAGGAAACTACTGGACCTACAGCAACTCGTGCGTGCTGAAAAGGTGGCTCTGCCTCCCTCCAGCCATCCCTTTGACCTTGGACAACAGGCCTCCCATCTGGAAGCATTTACTCCAAGCTATCCCCTCTGTGCTCACACACACACACACACACACACACACACACACATACACAGACACGCACCAAAAAAGGCCCAGTGACTGGAGAACTAAACTGCTGTCACTACCACACCGTGAATAACAAACTTTTCTGTATGTTTTCACGTCGCTCAGCATGGATAAAACCAACCCTCTTACACTTTGTCCAGTGACCACAAACGAGCACAGCAGCCTGCAGATGTACAAGGGAACCGGCCTGTCTGCTGAGGTCCTTTGAGTCCCAGGCAAAGGTTGGGGCCTTTAGGTGTGGGCTGGTAACTGAGGGCACTGAAGCTAAGAACATGCAAAACCTTCCCAAGTCCAGGATGAATCCAGCAAATTGTACCCTCACCTCTGTGCCTAGCTCCAGGGAAACTCAGGTAGGGCACCACATCGGCAGGAATCTTCTGCAAGATTCCTGATGTGCAGAGGCCAAGGGGAGGAAAGTGAAGCCCAGCGGGCAGTCCCCAGGAGGGGCAGAAGCCTGGGAACAGATGCATGCCCACACGCAGCCCTACACTGTGCCATGCTGGGTCTTGCAGCACATGTATCCCAGCACCTGCTGTGCAGGCTCGGGGCTGTGCTGCTGCCTTTTCAGTTGCAATGGTGCCAGCACAGGAGTGCTCACCTCTGGGATGCCAAGTGCAGAAGAGGGACCTCTTCTTTGTGACATGTCATAGAATGTCCTGCTATGGGATAGGGGCTGAACAGGCCTTCAAACTACTCTCCAGCCTTCCTTCCTTCTAGAAAGGCATTAAAAGGATCACACTTCTTGATATAGGGGATTTTCTCATCACAGAACTAAATAAATTAATGACCATTTATTTCTGAAAATTAGTCTCTGGGTTTTCTCCAATGACCAGGTGGTGCCTGTCAAGCAGACACAGATCTGTGAGGATGTGTTCCAGGTAAGACCAATGACTAATGTCAAGCATTTTGTTCTCCATGTAGACACACTCAAGTATCTGTAGTTAAGCAGCAGTTAGTTCTACAATTCTACTGGTGCGCTAGGCAATGCAAGGAATAAGTGGTATTTTGAGAGATATTAAAGCATGTTACTTTGCCACACAGAATCACACTGAAGAATTGTTCTAATGCTCCTCTGCTCTGACACAGACACAGTGAAGGAGGGTGGGAGAAGCGTCCTCTCCCTCATACCAGGGTACCTGCATGGTACTTGGTGCCATTTCACTGGAATCTGTGTGGCTTATATCTTAATGGAGTGTTGGGTTTAGGGCTCAATATAGTTATAGCTCTCTTGAGTTACAAGAAGAATTATTATTGCAAACCTGACTACAACTCCAGTTGGTGTTCTTGGAAGACGAGGGTGCAAGTAACAAGAAGCTAACAAATTCATGCCAGTAAGTCAAGTTTAATTTGCTTTCCTTTTTCCTTCCCCTCCCTTCTAAAGCTGGATGAAATACAGGTTCCACTGTAAATGCAGTGACTAGCAAACATGGATGCCATCACAAATACAGCGCTGCCAAGAGGAAGTCCTCCGCTGACTAATAACAGAGTTTCCAATAGCAACGGCAAGATATTCTGGGCACTGAACTGAAAAGATTTAGGGATATATTCTAAACAAGATGTACTTTTTGCAACTACAGAATAGGAATCGTCTAACATTTGGACAAAAGGTCTTTACGAAGTCACCAGTACCATATATTACAAAGGCAGAATCGGAGGCTTTGCTGGCTCTTCAGTTCAACAGGTTAACACTAAGCTCTCTTTGTCAAGCCTACTATCAAAGTGTAGCTGCAAAAAATAAAGACACAAGTCCTTGGTACACAGCTTGGCACTGCAAAGGTCTCAAAATTTTGCTGCCAACTGAAACAATATGAGAAGATAGCCTTTTGTTTTCTAAAGAGGAGACTGCATGCTCGATAATAATATTTTTTGTGTAGCATCTGTCACTGTCAGAGCACAATACAGAACATAATCAAGTTCATTTGTTACATAACCCATTCTTTGAAAATCTATTCCTTAATGCAAGACAGTGTCAGTAACGTATTACAAGATCATTTACTAGAACTGGAAAATTACTTTATAAAGATCACATTATATCACAGCTTCTCCTCTGCACCCTTTGCTTGCCAAGAGTGCAGGGCATTTCACACAGTTACTCCTCCTGCAGACACAGGATTTTGATCATTCCCCCCCGCCCCATGTAAATAGGGGAAAACCCCTGAGTTTCCACTGCTGCAATTCAATAGTTCTATCAAGGACTGTCCTGGCATTTTCACAGGAGTAACTGACTTTACCTTTGAAGTAAATACAAATTTGTCAGGAATATTTTCTAAGTCAATTTGTGAGCTCCACTATGTGGGAATTATGCCAAAATATAAGCACAAATCAGAGTGCTAACCAGTAATTTCAAAAAGCTGCTAAGCAGTAGCGAAAACCGGAACATTGAAAGCAGCCAAATGAAATGAGATTTATCATCAAGTCACAGAAAACAAGAAACAGAACGAACTTCCTTACAGAGGACCCGATATTCTATGTGCCCAAGTCTGACATTGTTACGTTAGAAGTTGCCTCTGAATAAAACATTCTATAGGACGCTTTCCAGCAGCATAGATGCCTGCTGCACAACACTCCCTCACTGGTGTTTAACACCTTGGAGCTGTAACATTATGCACCGCTACGTCACTTTGTAGTACAGCTTCCCACCATTTTTACTTTTGGAATGCAACCGGGTTACGTGAGATGTAGGTAAAGTAAGACCTAAAAAAAAGATGAGGGTTTACAACTCTAGGTGGCACACTCACACAGTACAAGACAGTACATCTGAACACAAACACATGGCTTCACCTATGGTATTTTCTTGGTTTTCCACCTGAGACATACATCATCTACCTGCAAATGCCGCTCTGAGGCCAGTTTGTAAATTGCCACTATAAAAGGATCTGCACTATTTCCAAGTTAGAATTGGGCGATTTAATAGAATACTGTGCTGCATTTGCAGGTTTGTGTTTCAGCAGGACTGAATTCAGTTACGATTCTACACACAATTAGTTTGCACAGCATAGCACCCATCCTGTCACGCTATCCTACTCCAACCTACTCCTGGGATTATGGGAATTTGATTTTACATGTTTATAAAGGCACAGTTTCATGCAACAACCAGCATGTTGTTTACATGTTACACACATTTTCAAGCTCTGAACTCACAAGGGAAGTTTTTGTTGCTGCTTTGTTTTTAAGCAGGAGCTCAGCTTTGCTTTAGTACATCAAGTCCAGGGTGATAAAAAAAGGACATTTTAACACACAGCCTTTAACCTACCCGTCTGTACAGAGGAGGCAGTATAAAATCTCAAACTCAGCTCAGCTTGAAGGACGGTAACAGTCATGGAAATGGCACTGCAGTATTTTTATTAGTATTTGCCAAGGGTACATTGCTGCTGTTATGCAGTTGTACAGAAGCCATGATAAGTGAAATGACAGCTATGTGCCTGAACTGCCACTGTACACAGCTGAACACCACCCAGAATGATCAAACTGCAAAATCCACGAATTCAGGTGTTTGACTAATTCTCTGAGTAAACAAACAAGTGCCTAAAGGCAAACACGATATATAGGTACAGTGTGCTACTGCTTTATGCTAATGGTGTAAATACACTCCTATCCTTCAGTAAGGACTGAGCAATCTGCCTCATCCTCGCAGTCCTCTAACACTTGCGGAGGAGCTCCTTTGACTGTGGAGAAGCTACTACACCACAGGTTACAACTCAGCGGAGGGGCACCCATATGCAGGTACAAAATCAGCACAGACCAGCACGCAGCCTTGCATTTGGAAGGTTTTGAAATTCCTGGTGTGGAACATACCGTACAACAAAGGACACACAAAATATAAAATGAAGTGCATATGCGTGTACTGATTGGGGAACCACGTGGACACGGAAACATCTGCCCACAAAGCCACAGAGAAGTCTATCTTTGGCCGTAAGCCAGCGCAAGAGCCTCTCTGAAGCAAAGTACACAGTTAAGTTTTCTCCATCTCCTCAGCCCTGGATATATCAATTCCATAATAAAAACATTAGCATCACCTTTTTTTCTCTAATAAAATATATATTCCTAATCACTCCTTGTTGTATGGGAAATGTTTACCAGAAAGTGTACATCTGTAGCATGCTTGTACTCTTAAATATGCAAATAAGATAAAAATTTCTAACATATGTTATTCGCCTACATATATAGATTTGCAATTTCCATTTGCAAGTCAAATAAATCAGTCTTTTTCTTTTAATCATTTAACAAGTTTATTTCACAAATTATGGCTTAAAAGTGGGTCCTGTTGATACAAAAATCTGAAGAGACTGATATGCAGCCTATGTCATTTCTTTCTGTTGCCTTTGTGGGTAAGTTACTCCTTTCAGTGAGTATTCATCACATTTCTCATAGCAGCAATAAATAGGTGTTTTTCTTTTCATAAAACATTATTTCAGATAGCACGTTAATCAATACAAAATTAACTTTTAATAGCACTAATGTAACCCATGGGCCATGACAGGTTGATCATGGAATTGGAAAATTCAGTACTAGATCTCTACGCCAACCTAGGACTGTGTGATCTGCAGGGTCTCCAACATGTCTTCTACTGCCTTCAAAGAGTATTTAGTTTCTTTCTTGCTGCGACCTGCGAACTAAACAACAACAAAAAATGACCGTTACTTGTCATACATCAGAAATTCTGTGCAGATCCTCTACAAACAGCAGTTCTAAAGATTAAGAACCAAAAATTTACTCTAATTGGTATAAAACCTAAAGCACAGGCCCTTCCTTATTACACTGAAACTCAGCATTTTTGTTAGAATACAGGCTGTACCACTCTTCCCCTAACAAAAGAACTCCTTGGTTTCACTCATGTGCTCTGAATTCGAATATTCAGCACTAAAAAATGCTCCACTTTGAAACGTAACATTTCTCTGAATAGAGATCTTCCTGTTGGTCTGTTTGCTCTGTAAATTTGAACATAATTTTTATTCCAGACTTGAATTTTGTATGTGATCCAAATTAGATTATATTCATAATTTAAATAGTAGCAAGACTTGGACCTGTTCTTTAAGCTAATCTGTTTTCTATTTTTGTTATAGCGAGCCAATCTACTATAAAATAATTCAGTCATCATATAATTATATTTTATGATTCAAAGTAACTGTGAGTAATGACCTTGTATTCGACTGTAACCTACTATTACAAGAGCAACTGCAGAGAGCATTTGAAATAAAGCCTGTCTTGATAACAAAGAAAAATACAGCTTAATAAATACTACTTATGGATTTAGATTCCCTAAGCCACATGCAGCCAAGTTTGGGAAAGGAAGAGGTAGAAGGGTTGGAGACGTTCATCACCCCATGCTGACCTCAAAAGGGGTTTTCTAACTGTACTGATGATTCCCATCACTCATCAGCAATATTTAACCCAGTGGATTTACTAAGTTGGTCTTCAGTGAAATGAAACTCTCAACCATTTTTAATCCACCTGCACTAAAAAGTTTTGCATTTTGGGTTGGGAGGGGTGTTAAAGAAACTATAGTAGGAACTATAACTTGCTGCTAGTAAAGCTGCCTTTTCCATGCCTAAATGTTAACATCTAAACACTCAATAAATTTCGATGTAATGTTTTTTATTTCAAATACCACTGGTGTCTTGCATAGTTAGTCCTTGATTTATAATGTGTCCCTTTTCTCTTGTAATTAACTTAATTTAGCAAACTCTTCATGACCTGTTAAGAAAGATTAAGTCATCAAACCCAGGTAATATCACACCAGGAACAAGCTGCAGGACCTGTTAACCTGCTTTTGACCCCCAGGCTACAATCTAACACTGTGATTCCCAATCAGTACTGGGTTCTGAAAAAAAAAAAAAAGTTTTGGCACTGTAAATGAAACACTATTTCAAATTAAATAGTTAGGAGAATGAAATATCATTATTGTGACAGCACTTTACAGTTAAGAGACATACTGATAACACTGTATTTTCGTATTTCATATTCAGTGGTGAACTGATATGCCACATTTTGACTCTAGCAGTGTGTATAAACCCATTCTTCAGGTTGTGCAGTTTCTATAATGACCTGATAATAGTCAGCTTCAGAGGAGAATCAAACTTTTGCTTGGATCTGACTTCACGCAATATCCTCTTTTTATTCACGCTAAACATGAGTCCCAAACAGAAATCTGGGGAGTCCACACCCCTTTATATAAAAACCAAACAGAAAATGAAAAAATAGAACTTGAAATCCTCGACTGAAATGGTTTTTTTCAATTCAAAGCATTTGGTGATTTCAGTAAAAAGTGCAGAAGCTTGAAGACACTGTGGTCAAAAAGCACGCCTGGCAACACACACGGAAAGCATGCAGAGGAAAGCTTCAAAATAAGAAGAATTTTACTTATTTTACTTCTCTTCAGGGACACCGAAAGCAAAACTGACATAAGACATTAGTTTAAAAAATGTTACTTGCTAATTTCAAGAGTAGCTGCCTTCACAGGACTGACGTGTGCTTTAAGCTGAACAAATAAAACCAAACTCTGCGTCATAACAAACAGAAGTATACTTGGAAATGTAATCACTTCAAATTTGCCCTGACGAACAATTATTTTGTCTATTCTGCCATTACACAGCAATTTGACTGATTGAGCCGGAATCCATTGCTTAAAATCATGATTTAATTTTCTGTTTCCCAAATGGTTTGTAACAAAATCACCTCTCCAAACCTAAATAACACGCGGACCGCTAACACAGAAGAATTTAGCAATGGGCCCAAGAAGCATGGATCTGGAAAATCACTGCGAGGAGGATCGCATTAAAGATTTTTCTGAGCATTAATCAAACTAGCCTGCCTCTGCTGAAACCCTTCTGCCAGAGGACATGCTAAACCAATTACCTAATTGAAGGGCGCTAGGTAGCCATATTTTGTTTCGGTGTTAAAATAACTGTGACTCATGTCCTCAGTCTCAACAGAAACGTTCTTCGCAGGGTCTGCACAGAAAGAATAATCCAGTTTCCCAGTGATAAGCAAAAGTAAGCTTATCACAATATTAAATTTACAATAATTCTTTGAATAATTAGTTACTTCAGTAACATCTAGAATAAAAGATTAATTTTATTGGGGTTTTTTTCTCCACTCAGTCAATTAAATTTAAGTGGCCTGGAGAATAACGACCTTTCTTTTTTTTTTTCAGAGCATGTGTTAGCAGCCAGGAATTCCAGCTCCATGCAGCAGCCCTAGCCACAAAACCTTTCTGTCTTTCTCTGAAAGTTTACCTTTCTCCTAGATGGGGCACAGTTGAGAAGTACTAATCACCACAGAGGGTTACATCTTTAATATCAAATAAGTATTTTAACCAGAAAAATACATGCCTGTATTTTTCACATAATTATTTAACTATTCTTTAGCACCATATTTTCTTGTAAAGAAACTGCTGTGCAGTCTAACCAACACTGGTGAAAGCAAGGTTTTCTTTTTACACCCAAAGGTTATTTTCTTAAAATGAGAATAAACTGAAAAGCTCGTCTGCTTCCATACAGGAATGCACAGGAAAAGCAAAAGTCTAGAGCCAAAGCTAACTGCCTAGATGGGAGAGTAAATTGAAAGAAGGGGACCAGTAAAAATATTTCAAGTAAATTGCATATAAAATTAAAAAATGCAACTATAGCCAGCGCTGAATTTGAAAAATAAAGGTAGTTTTCTAAAATTACTGAGCAAACTGCTGGCAATTCAAGTTCAAACCAAACTGACAATGCAGAAATATCTCACAGTAACATAATTGCTCAAAAAGAAACTTTTTAATTTATAACTTCATATTTTAAAGTCACAAATTCATGTAATTTGTTTAGGCACCCAAGTCAGGATTCTAAATGCACCTTATTCTCTAGACCGGAATAACTGCATTTAATAGTGTAGTCCAACTAATAAAACATGTCAATGCCAAGCTCAACAAGCTCTTAAGGCTCTTATTACACTTTGAAAAGCGCTTTGGATACTGCAAGGAAAGTGGGGAGGATTTATAGAGATAATATAAGTATCTAGTTAAAACCTGGCTAGACAACCCTGCAACAGCAGAATGCTGTAAGGGCTTCCACTGGCAAAACCAACCCAGGTTTTATCCGTAGGTCCAAAAGACAACAATTTCCAAACCTCAATGCACTAATGGAGCAACAAATCAATACTGACTCATAGGGGAAACTGCCACCTACTACATCACCAAACACCCTGTGCTGTAGCGCTCGGATGTTGTAAGTCTCTGACAAACACCGGAGTGGCCAAACCCTTCTGCAGTCATGTAACAAGCTCAGCAGGGTTGGGCTGGAGCAGTCCTGTCCAGCTGTGGTCACTAGAGCTTCTTGTGGCACTCATGTGAAGAGGAAGGGGGTCTTCACACCGTTTGCTTGCCAAAACCTAGCTTCAGTGCTTACATTCTCTATATAGCTCAATTCCCCCTGCAATCCCAGCGAGATACAGTGTGCATCACTCTGTGTCTCAAACAGCTAAAAAGCAGCTGAAGTACGCGATGTGTTACAAAAGTATGAAGTCACAAAGAAGTTACGACATGTGTTTTAAATATACCTTAGTTGTGTTAACATGATCTCTTCTGGTAAGCATCAACCACAAATGCTTAATGTAGGTTGCAGAAGTTTCACAGTAACAGTGGAATTGCACTTTCCAGTAAGTACCGGGTTTGCGTGGTAAGGTTTTGGCAGATGGGGGGCTGCAGCGGTGGCTTCTGTGAGAAGCTGCTAGGAGCTTCCCCCTTCTGACAGAGCCAATGTCAGCTGTCTCAAAGATGGACTCACTGCTGGCCAAGGCTGAGACCATCAGCAGTGGTGGCACCATCTCTGGAATAACAGGGGATAAGAAGGGGAAAACAACAGTAATTGCAGCTGGACAGAGGAGTGAGACTATGCGAGACAAACAACTTTGCAGACACCAAGGTCAGTGAAGAAGGAAGGGGAGCAGATGTTCCAAATGCTGGAGCAGAGATTTCCCCTGTGCTGGAGCTGGTTCCTGGTAGGACCACTGGCCCCACAGAAAGAGGAGCCCACGTTGGAGCAGGTTTGCTGGTAGGACTTGTCGGGGAGCCATGCAGGAGCAGTCTGGGCCTGAAGGTCTGCACCCCATGGAAGGGGCCCCATGCTGGAGCAGTTGGTGAAGAAACTGCAGCCCATAGAAAAGATTCATGTTTGAAAAGTTTGTGGAGGACTGTGACCCTGTGTTTGAGCAGGGGAAAAGTGTGCAGAGTCTGCCTCTTCAGGAGGAAGGAGCAGCAGAGACAATGTGTAGAACTGAATCCTAACCCCCATTCCCCATCCCTGTGCTGCTGGCAGAGGAGGGAGAGAAATGGGAAGTGAAATTGAGCCCAGGAAGAAGGGAGAGGTGGAGGGAGGTGTTTTAAGATTTGAGTTTATTTCTCATTACTCTACTTCAATTTGTTTGGTTATATATTAAACTAATTTTCCCAATTTGAGTATATTTTACCCATAATGGTAATTGGTGAATGATCTCCCTGTCCTTATCTCGACCCATGAGTCTTTCATTATATTTTCTGTCCCCTGTCCAGTTGGGGATGGACACAGACAGAGGAGCTTGGGTGGGTACCTGGCCTTCAGTCAGGGTCAACCCATCATACAGTAAAACCACCAAACCAACCCCACCTCCCCGCAAAATACCACCACTATTCCAAATACAATTTATATTTTGTTAGAGACAATGTGATGTTAACAGAAAACCATGTGGAGAGAAAAAAAGGAAAAAAAAAAACCCAAACAAAGACAAGCTTATCTAGCTGTGAGTCAAGCATCTACAGACTTCACAATTAAACTTGCATTACATATATAACCAGGAGATGCCTATTTCTAAGTCTTAATTTTGGTATGCCACCACTCCATAGCCAACACTGGTTTTACATTTCCATCCTGATGCACCCTGAAAGGGGTGGGTGTTCCCCAAAAGTGTTAACAGGTTTCTAATGGTGCTCTGAACTATATACCTATGTCACAGTATTTGCTTAAAATGTTTTTAACACCCCTCTAATCTAAGCAGTTTGCTTTTTAAAGATGCAAAACATGGAATAGTAATTTTCACTCAAAATACACACATCTATTAAAACCCGTTTTGTTCTACCAATGGCAAATCCATGGTGTACTCTCGTATTTAAGGGGTTTTTTCTGAGGGTTTCTTGTCTGGTTGGTTTTTAAGTCCTGCAATACTTGAGTTTTCCATCAATATTGTGCTTACAGGATGTCAGATGTACTGAAGGCAAGAAAAGTCCTGCTTATTTATGGGAAATCAAACAAAATTGTTAATTCATATACACCTCGCTGTCACAGGCACATAAACCATTAATTAAAGAAAAGCAGGGAGTCATTTAAGTAGAAAAACAGAGAAGTAAACTTCTAGGCACACAAGTATAAAATGCTTAATTATGTCCTCAGGGATACAGTATTCTTTGCTGTAAAGCACAGTCAGATGCTGCAAGGCCAATCAAGGGAAATGGAGAATACTTCAAAGTTGTAATACATCAAAGCTACATCAGCCAAGAGGAGCTGCACTCTTGGCAATGAAATCACATACAGGGGACTAAGAAAACTGCATTGGCCACAGAAGAAAATCCTAACTTAATTCCATAATAGATGGAGCTGGTCAAAAGGCTATTTAGAAAAATGAACTGAAACAGCAACAGCAAGAGAAAAATCAAATACTGTGTTCTGACACTGAAATATCACAGAGAAAAAGGAGTATTGCGTGTATAAAGTCTTCACATTTAATACCAACTTTTTTTCTCAGAAAAAGTTCTGGGGAGAACTGGACAGTATGATGTTGATGTTCTGGATTACTTATACATAAACTTTAATTGGTAGATCATTAATAATAGCTACAAGGGAGTCAAACAGACACACCATGTTTGGCATGCACAGGCAGCAGACAGAACCTATGAGCTAAAACATGTTTTCATTCATAGTTTTGAAAAAAATATAGAGGCTTATAATACAAAAGTAAATATAGATGTTTATGCATAACTTTTCAAATAGCTGAAAAGATTCCTACTGACTTCATTAAGCTTTGACTGTGGCCCACAAAGACTATCAACCTTGCTTCCAGGAAATCAAGCAGAATCCAAGCAAATTACATGTCCCAGCTAACCTCTTGAACAGCAGTTGATAAAAATGCAGAGAACTACCGAGCATGTTAAGTGTGTAACAAAACAATGATGTACTAACCTGGTATGCTCTATTTATTTGGTTAGCTGCCCAGCTGGCATATTTCATATTATCTTTCTTCATTTTTGCACTTGCTTTTGGATTGGAAGCAATATGGCTGGCAGACTAGGAATACAAAAATAAAAATCAGTTTTACAAACTGAGAGATTCAGCATCTTTGCATTCAAAGCCCCACACACAGTGATGGAGTGAAAAAGACAAAAAATAATAAAACCCCTTACTGGTAAACAGCATTCAATTAAGAATCAGTTAAACTTTCCAGACAATTGTTTGTTCTAACTAAAGCTGAACTAGACTTCAGTTCAGCTGTGTGCTGAGTTAGGAACACACCATGGATACGACCAGTTAATCCAATCTGCTTTCCCTACAGCAAGAGTTATGAATTAGTTTTCCCCATTTAATTGTCACCAGAGACAATATAAAATAGAACACTTGTGTGTCCAAACCACCATTAAAAACATTACATTCTCCCCTGGGGCACCAGAAAAAACATTTTAAAAGCAAGTCATAAACATTTTAAAAGAACTCATGGGCATACATAAACTAAGCCCATCTTCACCTGAAAAAAAAAAAAAAAGATTACTTAAGAACCAAACAATTTGCAAGGAATCATTGGTACTCTCTCCCAGAACATCTTTCTATGAAGCAGCTGAATGGAAAGAACCATAGAACGCTACTCTCACCCATAGTATCATAGAATGGCCTGGGTTGGAAGGGACCCCAAGGACCATAGAGCTCCAACCCCCCTGCCACAGGCAGGGACACCAACCTCCAGGCCTGGATCTACACAAGGCTGCCCAGGGCCCCATCCAACCTGGCCTTGAACACCTTCAGGGACGGGGCATCCACTACTTCTCTGGGCAGCCCGTTCCAGCACCTCACCACTCTCTCTGTAAAAAACCTCCCCCTAATATCTAATCTAAACCTTCCTTCCTTTAGTTTTAATCCATTCCCCCTTGTCCTGCCATTGTCTATCCTTTTAAAAATCTCCTCCTGCTTATAAGCTCCCTTCAGGTACTGGAAGGCTGTAATGATTCTATGATTCTATGAATCAATGAAGAATACTCACAGAAGATTTTAAAAAGGAGCACAGAAGCAAATGCCTACTTGAATACCACATTTCAAACTCAGTAATGTTCCCTTACAGCTATTTCTCTGAAACTACCTCCAGGAATGGGAGAGGAGCAGCTTTGTCAAAGCAGCAGCCTCCTCAAACTCAGGAACATTTTCTCTGATGCCATGCCTGCATGAATTGAATTGGTGACCTGTCAGGGTCCTAAGATGAGGCATCATTCTGGTTTCTGGAATTCATCGAAGTACTGACCAGTTTCCTCAGAAGACATGGCTGAAAGCCTTTGGGAAGAATTTACTAGGTCATTCTCTGGAAACTGCAAACACTGGGCATTTCTGTCAAGTACAAAAGCAGCAGCCACAGCAAAAATAGATCTTAAAGCCTGGAAAAAACTGAAGAACTGAAACAGAGCATACACACATTTTCTGCAGTAACAAGCTTGTAATATGCAAATTGGGGCTTAGGTGTATGAATTTCAGGCACAGACAAAACAAATAGTTTCTCAAACGCTTCGGTCACATTAGCCAAAGTTGCTAGCCAGATCATCACAGATTATAGGTTCTAAACCTACTTTACAGACTGAAAGTAACAGGCAGGATGTAAGATCTGACAGAGTATAAGCCAAAACTGGCCACAATAAACCCCAAATCCTGTTCCAAAATCAGGTTAGGCCAAAGAACAGATTTGCTGCAAAACTTACTCTTAAAAAGCTAAATGACATAAGGACCAGGAAGAGGTCAGTCTTCTTGAATATAAAATCACAAACCCAAGAACCCCTGCAGATAGGCTGAGATTAGGTCCATGTTTCTTTAAGTCTTAAAGGTGATGCCCTACAAGTCCTTGAAAGGAATCTCCTATTGCCTGGTATTTATAGGAAGCCTCAAAGTTATCTGATATGTTTCTGTAAACTATCCCCCTTCCCAAGAGACAAAGGATGGCTTAGAATTATTATTTTTTTAAAAATAAAATATATGGAGAACATTTCTGGGTTTGTCCTTAAAAAGATCTTTTAAAAGATCTAAGATCTAAAGTAAGATCTTCAATAGAGGCCTTAGTATCTTTGGACAAACTGAAGAACTGGTGCCAGTACATTCTACCCACAGTTACTGTAGTCATGGCAGTGCTCAAGCCAACAGTGCTGTGCAAGCTAAAGACTCCTGTTGAAATTGAAAGTAGAAAGATTGTATTTAGAAACGGGGGTGGTGGTACTATCAAGCAGTCACCATCCTGTATGAGGAATATGGCTTTAAATCATTTTTTAAGAATTTACCTTCACACGCCAATAATTACAATCTTTTTGAAAACATGGGCAAGATTTAAAGGTTAAGACGACATAAAACTGTCCATACTAAGTATTTAAAACCAGAGTCTTGGTTATTACATTAAACCAAAAGGGAGAAAAAAAAAAATCACAACTCCCCCCCCCAGCAAATGGTAAAGGATATTATACGTGCATAAAACCACATTCAAAATGATAATATAGAAAATATATAATCATGCTTACCATGTAAAGTCCAAACAAAGCCCTCATATTTCTGTTGTTGAGCTTCAGTGCTTGTGCAAAATATTTTCTTGATAGCTCAAGGTTTTCAAGCCCCCCTTGAGTGTATTTAACCTGTAAAAAATATAAGGTCCTGAAACTTGCCCGTCATCCATACATCAGGCATTCACTCCTGAAACAAAGGTACTGTGAAACTTGAGTTTTGTTTCACATGATATTTCAAATCAGGTTAAGTCCTATCAAAGGCCAAATACTGGCTCAGGAGAAATCTGAGCTCTTTTCAATATAAAACTGGTAAAATATTTAACTATAGGAGAAAAAAAAAAAAAAGCACCAACATTAATTAATTTACTGCTACAAGAATAAAAAGTTACTATTTTGCACTTGCACATACTTACAACCTTGGGTTAGTCTCTGCTGAGAAGCAGCACAAAGTTTTAAATGCTGAAGCTAAATCCTGACTGCTGTAAATCCATCCTAACTCTATATTCCTTCCACACAGCATTACACCAGCACACAAACCTACAGAATGCCTGTCATTACATATTCAGCTGCAAAACAGCTCACACAGTTTAGAAGATTACTCCATTGTTTTTATAACCGTGTTGCCTGTTAAGCTGACTGACAAAAAGAGGGATAAATACAAGAAGACATGCTTCAGTCTGTCTACCAGAAAGTTATTTGGATTTTCAAGTTTTAATATTAACCAATTCTTATCACATTAAAAAAAACCTAATTAAAACAATTCTAAGCAATTAACAATGTAATGTATAATGTAGCAAAACAATAATACACATCTGAAAAAAAGAGTGCAAATGGCTAAAATCTTGAGCTAAGGGCCTTTCTCCCCTAGAGCTCTTTCAGGCAAAATTTCCTACGTGGCTTCCAAGATCTGGCTCCACAATAACAGGCAATATATCACAACCTTTGAGGCAGCGTTGCTGGGGAAAAATTTAACTTCTCATGCACTTAATTTGAAAAGTGCATAAACACTTCAACAAGAATAGCTCATTTAAAATGAATTGTTATCTTTAATAATTTCTGCTCTTACTCTTAAATTTAGCTTGGTCACACTGAGTAAGAAAACACAGTTTTCTTAACATGTTAAGTTCTAGAAGAAGTTAATGTTCTTTGTGTACTCTCTTAAATCTCCCAGGGAAAAATTAAAGAAACATTTTTATTCCATTTTCACCACTTCAGTAACATAAAAACAGAATATGTATTCAAACATAATTGATTTTTCTGAAAATACTTACTTCAGCATATTGCTGACAGTATAAGTGGTTGTGTGGATTAGTCATCATAAGCTCCTCTAAGCAGAAGGCTGCTTTTGCATAGCTGAGGAATATAAAAAACAGCGACAAAATGAAACAGTGTGCAGTTCTCTGCTTCAGATTCTTTACAGCACAATAAAGAAGTTTTACTTTTCCCCCTATAATTTTATGTAATTCACAATTAAGAAAAAATACTTGTTATTACACAATGGTTGAAACCGCAAGTTACTACTTGTGTGAAAAATATACAAAATCTAATAGTCCAGGAACATGGAACAGCTCATGGAATGCATTTAATATACTCTTTAATTAGTGCCATTTCTGATCACTAAGAGTGAGCAGAAACAGACAGTAAGTACTATAAAACATTAGAACTCAGGCTGCAAAATAGTTCACATTTTTGTACAGGAAAATTTAGCTACTGGAGGATTCAGAAACTCAGCTACAGACCAGAGCACTTCACTGCCAGTTACTTTTACCTGCTCACAGTCAAACACAGAAGTGAGATTCAAAAATATGAAAAAAATGTGAAAATAGCACTGTACCAATATAAATGAGCAGCAACTTATTGCAAAAAAAAAAAAAAAAGGCTGCTATTTGTTTGTTAAAAGAAAGCTTTCAGGAAGCATTAAGTCATCAAGCTAAAATGTATGTAGGCTTATTTAATTATAAAAATATTAGCTTCATAATCTTTCAGGTAATAGAGTTATCTGCAGAATATGCATCTTCTACAGATATGTGATAGCACTGTTACACAGAGTTTATATGATAGGGTTCCAAAATTCAGAGCCGCAGTGTTTATAATGACAGTGTGGGTAGATATTTAATATCAGAGTCAAAGCAATTCAGCAATTATGAGACAGTATTAAGCCATATAATCTGTAAAATCTTGTTTCTTAAAATGAACGTATTGTGGTTTTCTCCTGTGCACATGATAGTCGTGTAAGTATTTCAAATATTAATTTGGGATAAAAGGAGAATCACCTCATTCTCCACAAGCAAAAGCCACAGACCCCGTAAGAGAACAGAGGGTAGAAGTGAGGGCAGTGTAAAGCTTGTACATCTATGTGTTTACAAACAACGGTAACAGCACGGTGATTCACAAGCCAGACCGAATTTGTGACACTGATAAAACATGTATGAATTGTTTCCTTTTTTAATAATTAATTTTTAGTTGCTTTTTAGCCAAAAATCCATTCTCCCTCCTTCCATTTAATCATCAAAATAACAACAAAACCACAAAAATACGGTGAGCAGAGTAAATTTTTTCAATGAACTGGAGAAAGTTCTACATACTATTTTGGAATTACAGACCAAGGCAAATACAAGCAAGCCCAGGTTCTTTCTCAGGTTTTATTACAAAACTTTGTAATAAAGATTATAGTAAACCCCCACAAAACTCCAGTAGTAGAATATGTAAGTTTGCACCACTCACTTTTATACTGACAGATTTGACATGTTTCATTATTTTTTTCTATTTTATTTTATTTTTTAAGTAGCTATTTTCTTGGAAAAATGGCTGGTGAATTTCTCTGAACAAATAGTAATCTGAATACCAAAATTCTAGATTATTCCTTAAGTCAGCATTTGAAAGAGTTTAATAATTATTTTCTTTAAAAATGGGTCGGAAGGAAAAGCGAAGGGGAACAATCTTTTCACATCATAGTGAGAATGGCTGTTTCTTCCTTGAGAATTTGATTCTTTTACTACTCTCTAGAAAGGAAGGAAGGAAACAATATGATATAATTTAGGCTGGGTTAAAGAACTAAAAAGGAGGAGGAAAAAATTATGCCTTTGGGTGGAGGTTAGAATTAATGCTGTGATATTAGAAAACTTGCACTAAGGCTTTGACCTAATCCTCTCACACTGGGATTTCCTCCTGTCACCACAATGATAAAAAAAAAAGCTAACAAAACCATTAAATATCCAATAAGCAAGTTACTACAACATTCAGCATTCTTGATTGCTTTGGGTTTTGTACCCAGGTGACCGGATGCCTCTAACTCTGGATTGACGTTTTGTTTTTTAACGGTTACTAAAGGTTTTTGCAGAGACAGGCTCAAAGAAAATCAGCAAATCAGTTCTGATCAATTGACTTTAGAAGCAAAGAATTAAAACTATAGTAAAAAATGCACTTGAATGAAAAAAATTATGGGAAATAAGTGCTGTCCCTTGGTACATTCAAACATCCTCTTATTTTAAAATATAATTTTTTTAAATACTGAAACATAATGATAATTAAGAAAACTGTTTCAGTTTTATAATCAAATGCCTTCTTAAAGCATTTGGTAGTCAGATAAGGTTGGAATTATTTCCTGCTGATGCCTGTTATATTGGAATGAGACAATCTAACACTAGTTTGTCAAAACAACACTGAGGTCTTTGACTTCCGCAGATTAGGTTTCATTTTAACAGTTTTTACGTGGACTTAGCAAACAACTTACTCATGTTCATTGATGTAAAGTTCTGCAAGTTCATGCCAAGCTTCTTGGTCACCAACAAATCTGTACAGATAAGACATGAGAGGAAAAAGGGAAAATAAAAAAAAGAATGCACAAGGGATTCTGTAAATGACCAGCATGGAAGCAAAAGCGTAAATCAAATGCAAATTCCATTTTAATTAAAAAGTTTTATCAGAATAGCAAAACACAATCCGTATTCTTGTAAGACACTCACTGTTCCAGATACTCATTCAGCTCTCGGATGGCCTCAAGATTTTTCCCTTGGGCTTTTCGAATGGCAATCTTACGCTTTCTTGCTGCCTATGGGTTGACATTAATAAAGGATTAGGGTCTCATAATTCCCTGGGTTTTTGTAAAGAAAGCAATTTGACTGAGCAAATTATTATCTCAATACCAGCAGAATTCCACTGCAGAGCAACTGCTAGGTTGAAGTTTATAAACATACCCTAGGACATCCCACTGAGAGACTGAAAACCTCTTCTGACAATCACATTATGTATGCTTTTCTTTGGAGGCACAAACTGTATGCATTATTTCATTCAAATAAATGATTGTCCAGATTCTGATAATTACAAAACAGCAGGGGATGCTAATCTTCAGCCATTCCAAAGACCCCCACCTTGTCATTCACAGGATCCATGACTATAGGGGAGAGACGGTGACTGAGTCTTAGAGAATCCCACAGATGGATCTTGGTTGTCACTGTGTAAACATGGCTTTCAGCCATTTTTAGACTCTTGTTGGAGTGCTGAATGTCTTCTTTAATTAATATTGACTACACACCAAATTCATAAACAAGTTTCTCATCATTCTTGGAGCACAAAGTACCCCTCAACGAAAAGGGAAGACAAAACAGCCAGTTCAACAGCAAAACCGAGCAGTACTTCAGTATGTGGGTGGAAAATGTATTTCAACATAAACAATATAAAAACGATTTATAAGAATTGTAATTATTTAAATTTTGAACTCAATAGAAGTTGTTACAGACCACCGGGAATAAAGATACACAGAATTTTAACAGTTGATGATTCTGTACTTTAATCCAATATTCCAGTTTCTCAAGTATGTTGTTTACAGTTCTCTAAAAACTGTGTTCAGGCCCCTAGGAGCCGTGAATCAAGGCACCCTTGAGGTGTAACACAAAACAACGGACATCTTCCCAGAAGTCTGACAGTTTGGAGCAAACAGCATTACACCTCAGCCAGCCTGAAAGTCATCCCATCGGGAATCTGACAGAAGGAAACTAAACCCAAGTTCCAGCACAACGTGCCTCAATGGATGAACGCCATCAACCTCCTGCCTTGCCTATGACCCGTTCTCCCGGGTGCTCACAGCCGCTGCAGTCAGACCCAAGAAGACAGATGGTCTGGTGCGCGTGACGTGCCTGCATGTACACACATACTTACATGACATTTCTCTATAATATTAATGGAAAAGAAAAAAAAACCCAAAACGCAGTGCACACTTTTCCAGTAGTGAACTCCCACTGCTTATTTCCCTCAGAGATCTCATCGTTTCAGATCTTATACAGCTGGGTATCACCTCACAGAAGCCTTGAGAGCCCAGGATCAGACAACTCTTCGACAAAACCTTAAATGAGTTTAATCTCTGAATTTAAGAAATGAGCTTGTTCAAGAGATACCTTCCTAAGATAACAGCCACATATACCCTGAAAGAGTTCTTGTATTTTTACAGTAAACATCACCATTCTCTTAAATAATTTCTTAGACTTTCATTGTCATTTGAACAAATGTATTGCTTCCAGAAGAAAGAAGAGTGTAGCATTTAAATAACCCAGTTCAAGATACCAAACCAGCAGGTTTATTCTTTCATTAGAGTTCATTCCCTTCACCTCTCACACAAACGTATGAAAAAACCACAAAAACTCCGTGAAAACGACTCAAGTGAGGAAAAAAATATTTCACTCTTCTGTGTAAACACAAGGCACAGGCAGAGAAAAAAATCATCAGAACGATCAAGAGGCAGCGTGGTGGATTTACCCATAGAGTCATTTTGTTTTCCACGGCTGCTTTGTCAAACTGCAACCTGCGAAGTTACATTCATCATTCTACTTTTACTGGGAGACATTTGGCTAAAAGCCATAACCGAGACTGGAAATTTTAACAGCTGACCACGTTTATCACTGTAACAATAATACATGCTGTTTATTTTATTTTTGGGTTTCTAAAATAAAGATAACAGTGTAATTTTTTTTGTTTTTAAATATGACGAGAATAATCCCAGATGCTTATCATACCGCTACTGTCACTAAATAAACCAGCCAATGAACCAAGCAACACCATTGCTCTCTATCTCGTTTTAAGAGGTCTCAAAACATTTCATAAAGCAGGTCAGCACCCTTGCTATGGTGGGAACACCAGGGCAGTGTCAAACTCACTACCCACGGCTGATATTATTTATACACAGCCCAGTGACCTGCTCACTGAGCCCGAAAACTGAAAGAAGAGAAAGCGGGGATAACAGCGTGCACAGCCAAAGGAGCGTATCATGCAATTATGGCTTATGAAGACAAGGGGGGGTTTAGCAGGTTACAGACTATCTACTTTAAAATGTAGCTTTTGGATTAAAAATCCTATTGTTATTTCTGAAATTTAAAGAGAAAACAATCAAGAGACTGAATTGATCAAAACTAAGTTGCTTGAGATCTGAAATCATTCGTTTAATAAAATAAAATCAATCAATGCCTCTGATAATTTAATTTGCAACAGCAAACGGGAACTGACTATATAAGTCACCAGCTCTTTTCCTTTCTAATACGATTCTTTCAATCATATGTAAGTCAGTCCTCCACAAGTCCAGAAACAGATTTTCTCCACGGTTGTTTTATTTCTACACCACAGCACTCCCAAATAACATAAATCACTGCAACCTCGAGACATGGATTTATGAAACACTGAAAATATTTCGAGTCACAAATATGAAGCAGCAGTTACCTATAACGGGCAAGTCAGATAGTGCAATCAAATAATGAGGATTTTTTAATAACGAGTGGGATTTTTAAAGCAATTATGAACATTTTTCAATCACATAAATTAAATTAAAACACACATATTCTGAATGCATTGCCAAGAGACATACACACAGGTGTTCAGTAGATAATGAAGTATTCAGGTCTCCGATTCCTAGGAGTGATTAAGACAGACTGAAAAATAAAGAAATTAAACAAACCACTATTGCTTTTGTCTTATTCACAGACTATCCTCCCATCTGATTTTTTAGCTTTTCTTTGATTCAAAAATAGTATCAGTTAGTTGTTGGGGTTTTTTTTTTAATAAAAATTGAAATTCATTATGACTCCATTAGTCAATGCTTTAGGAAAAAATGTATATGAAAAGGCCTGCACTAAAACCAGGACATGGGACACACTGTGTGCTGTAAACTTCTAATCCTTCTTCTGATTTATATTGTCTCAGAACCCCTATCTAGCTCCCTGTATGTATCAGCTTCCACCTCTGTGACTGCGGGCTCACACTATGTATGCTTACTGAGCATGAAACTTTACACACACAGCACCAATTTTTCTTTCTTTCCATCAAATATTTTAGCACACAGAACCACTGCCAACACTAACAACCACTTTATCAGACAGAAATAATTATTTTACAAAAACAGGCTGACTCCCACCAATTCTACAGAAGCTTTGCCTGGCATTTATTTCATACATATGATTTATTACCTGCCTTAGTATCAGCTAAGGTAAGAAACCCAGGCCATTTCATGTTTTATTATGTTTCAGGGCTTTGTGTAGTCAAAATCTCATGTTTCAAAATATAAGCTCATTGCAGGACACTAAAAAACTGCAGAATGCAGAGTACAAATCTGTTCAATCATTAATTTTCAAGTCCATTAGGAATGGTCAGGAAAAACCTATTTTTAACTACAAGATTTGAGATTATTTTGAAACCTATGAAGCATCCTACAATAGTTGTAATAATTCTATTAACAAAGACAGAAATGTAACGTTCAAGAGTTATATGTGAACTCTTTGCATTGCAACAGTAAGTTCTTTAAGAACAAGCCTGATGCAAAATGAACTCAATCTCCTTTCTCCTTCCACCTTAAATCAAAAGGAAACAAAAAAACAAAAAAACTAGTGCTGCAACAAGATCTGCAGTGTCTGACCATGCAGAACGAGCGACACAAGGAATTCCCCTCATCAGTTTTCCTGAGTTTAGAAGAAAACACTGGAATGGTTATTGGCAGATTCTGTAAATCCAGCATTCTTGATGGAAAAGTTACATATGCCATGCTAAATTAACACTTACAGCGTTAAAAGTATCATATGGACTAAGGTGCTTCGGTATATAACGTATTTATTAAACAGTGAGGCTTTCCAAGCTATTTCTTTTAAAGATTAACAATCCCCAATCTGGCACAAGAACTAATTATCCATTTTTCATGATTCTTTTTAATTAGCATTTGACTAGAAGTGAAGTGAGGATTTGAACATTTATCAACTTCTGCATTTGATTAGTAAAACATTTTGAGAGAGTCTAAGATTTTTCTAAATTTCATGGTTGCAAAGAAAGTATTAGGAGGAGAATTTCCAGGAACTGACACCTCTAAGGAAGGAACAATTTTGCATCGTTATAGCTGCGGCAGCAAATTTTATTTTACATCTTAGAACAAATTTCTTCAATTTTTGAAGTTTGCTTTTAGTGAAGATTTAACATTTTTGAAGAAGTGCATTTGGTCTAAGCATCCAACACACTAATTTCCTTCAAATTCCAACAGGCAAATCAAAACAGAATTGTAAACAACTACAACAGGAAGGAATTACACAGACATCAAAAAATGCCATACAATCTGAACGGCCACAAAAAGGATGTACTCTTACCAAGTGTAGAATTGTTCCATTGTTAACAATGGAAGAAAGTTAGATCAGGCCAGATCTCAAAAATTAATCTATGCAGACGCAGAGCTGCTGAGTTAAAGCTGCTCCTTTAGGGCTAACTTCAAAGCAGAAGTGTAGCAATGGTGAATATAACTCTTTACAGGGTTCTAGGGGGAATCCAATAAACAATAGCCTGTAAAGTCTAACACCAGCTCACAGAAAATTGGTAGAAACTATAAAGGCTAAAAATCTAAAGGCTGGAATCGGAAAACACTATATACCAAAGAAGAATAAGAACAGTTTATGCAGAGGAAAGTAAGGCTTCCCAGATCTGCTGGATTTCTTTGAAGGAGTCACTAAAGAGTGTGGATGAATAAAGATATATGTAAAAGTCAACTTCAAAAATAATTTCAAAAAGATCTCTCACTCCAAAGCCAAAAGCTCTGAAGGAAACTAAGCTGACACAGGGTAGGAGAGGAATGTCTTTGCATGAATAAATAAATTAGCCAAAATATATGAAATGGAAGAGAAAAACCAGTTCTTTGCTGCTATCAAGTTCTCTGCACTGAGAATACCAGTCACCTGTACTAAAAACTACTGCTCAGCATAATCATAACTGATCCCACACGGGAATTAACAGCAAAGTGCTAAAGTTAATTGATGATAATGAGCTATTTAAGTATAAAGAACAAAAGTGAACTACAGTAACAGCATTCACAATAGTGATTGTCAGCATGATAAAACAGCCCCCGAAATTTAATCTAGATAAAGGGTTGCACATAGGGTAAAACAATACTAATGTAACATACACAGCAAAGTGCTCTGAATTTCCCTGTTAGGAAGGAGTGGCTGGAGTTGCAAGACAGTTCTATAAAATGTCGGCTCAATGTTCAGAGGAGACCTTAATAAACAAACCAAACCCAACAAGACAGTGATGCTGGAATTATGAGGTAAGAATACAGAAAAGAACCCATCAGTGGCATAATTTTGCCATTGTATAATTCTGAAATTATCCTGCATTTAAAACTGTGGTTCTGCCCTTTCCTTCCTCGTCCAAACATAAGAAATAAAAAAAGCAAACCAGAGAGGACACTCAGAAGTAATTTTCCTTCTTTAAACCTAAAGCATCCTGTAGATAAATCTGCAAGAAGTTAACAGGAGATCTCTTATCTGTTCAAAATGAATGCACAGATACTGAAGGAGTTTAAAAGAAGTATCACTGTTCAGATGATAAATAGATATCCAATGCTCAGACTCAGTGCTCATTATTCTCATCTCATTTGGCAGAGACAAGGAGCTGAGAAAGAAAGTCAAGACAGTAGTAATAGCACAATGATAGAAAGAGATGCTAGTAATAATGAACTCATACATTCATCATACATAATTGCTGCCTATTTACATGACACTAAGTACTAAGATTTTCCTTCAAATTCTTTTAGTTCTGGATTCCCATATGTCTTCAACTACCTCCTGTGCCTTTTCTGAAACATGTCCAGCTTGGCTAGAAAAAGAATCTCAAAACAGTACAGGGAAGTGTAACTTCATGTGGCCGTGCTGCTGACTGCACACTTGCTCCTGCCCACTCCCAGAAATGACAAGAGTTGTTAGTGAAGTATTATGAACCCTGAAAGACAACAGCTTCACCTAGAACACTACCTTCTTCTGAAAAGTCTATTTTTACATCTTTGTTAACAGTTATATTACTAGACACATTAAGTTAATGAGATTATCCACGTGCCCAAAGCTAAGCAAGCATATACAACATCTTCTTGTATTAAAAGCTTAGTTGAAAAGGTGGCAAGAAGAACAGCAGAATTATCCCAATAAAGATATCAGGTTTTCTGTGAATTAGAATTAAGGCAGAACTTTGTGCCTTATCTTCCCCAGTGTTGACCAAGTGATCTGCAATCTCCTTGATGGTTGAGTTGAATCATGAGAAGCTGCAGGTGCACTAGGATGACAGTGGGACGGGTTAGACACCAGCATGTGTCTTGAACACATTAACTTAATTTGCTTTCTCATCATCAATCTTCTCTGCACTCCTGGAGATGCCACCTCGAGAAAGGCCCAACTGACAAAAATATTTAGCTAATTAAAATATATCAGTCTACATCCAAATTGATCCCCCAAAGCAGAATCTTTGCCAGGGTAAAATAATGCAAAAAGGCATTCAATTTAATCTGATACAGACATGCACATACAGTCTAAAAACTCCTCATTTAATATTCATTACAAAATTGAAATCAATAGCAAAATCAGGGAGCCAACTTTCTGCTTAGGAACTGAGTCCTAAATAATCTTACAGAGCTGGGCTTTCATCTGCTCTCCATATGTAAAATGTCAGTACTATTTCATCTCACATGGCTGCTGTGGGACAAACGAACAAAAATACCCACTCAAGACAATGCTTCCATTTGGAAGGTTCTTCTGGTAAGAGTCCCATTGCCAGAAACGAGAACTTGTATTTCTAATAGAAAAATCACCAAGCCCATGCAAATTTCCTACCAAATTTCACACAAGTATCCAGACCACTAATAAAGATGCCGAGATCAACTTAAGATTTAAAAATGCCCAGAGATCGAATGTGGCGTTGCATTTCCTATCACAAAGCTACACCATTGTATCACATGAGTTTACAAAGGATACTGCTAAAGAGTAACTGCTTACTTCAAAAGACTACCAATCATTTTAAGGGTGGGCAGATTCAGGCATCTTATAAGTAGCATGGTTGGGCATTCAGCCTTATCTCCAGAAGGCACACAGTGTACCTGGGGTTTTTTTTGGTGAGAGAACAGAAATTCTATCTTGCAGAAGCACAGGTTTGGTTCCTTGCAGCGTTCAAATGGTATATGCCTCCACTGTTAGAGCTAAAACAGTTACTGACAGAACCAATACACACCAGGTACCACAGGGAGTAAGAGACATTTCACCAGGAGGCCTCAAAGCTATTTACTGACAGCAGAAAATATAGTGCCTCAAGGCAAAATGTGATTTAATTTTTTTTCTTAAGGGAAGAACAAAAAAAGTGCCCAAGACTTAAATGTTAATACAAACCCCTCTGTTCTCATCTCCTAGGCACCAGTCGAGCCATCTGTTCCCCTACATCTGACCTGTTAACTAGCCACATAATCTTCCATTACCTGGCCTTCTCCCTTGTGGTCCTTGGAGCTCCGCTTCCTTCTCTTTTTACTCAGTTCCTTCTGGGTGGTTTTGGGTATTTTTTCCCTTCTTCTGCTCACCACTTGGGCGCAGCTCAGAAATGAAAGGAGTCTCCCTACTTTCTGCCCCTTCCCACAGCCCTACAGCCATGAGGAGCAACTGCAAGAAAGCCCTGCTTAGTCTCTGTAGGCTGGAACAGATCATGCTCAATACAAATGGGATTTTAAGAAGATGTATTTAATAAAAATTCCACCAGTCTCTACTGAGAACACGAAGTGAAGTTTTTCAAATGCCTGTAACTTAGCCAGTTTGGGTGTTTTTCTCATAGCATAATAAAAGCTGCATTCTACTGAGAGCTCTTTTCCTGTTGGTATCTAAGGCTTCCCTCCAAAGCAGCACAGGATGAGGATTTCTTAATGAAATATATTAACAGCAAACAAAAAAAAGTCTTTTCTACCAACTCTGCTTAAAAAAACCCCAATGCTCCTTACTTTGTTCTGAGGAACAGACTAAATATTGTATTTGAAGATCTGCAAACAACTCAGCCACTGTTCAGCACCAGTAGAAAGATTTTTCAACTGGATACTGCATTAAATTTTAATTAATAAAAAGGCCCTACAATGGAAAATGTTATGCAGGCTTAATAACAGGGTAATGTGCCAGCTACAGCTCTAATTAAAGCCTTCACTTCAACCAAAATGGACAAGAATGTCCTATTAAAATACATACAAGTTGTGCTTTTCACAGTAATCACATTTCATTCATTAATGTTATACTCTTTTAGAGAAGACACAGACTTTTATTCAATGCCTACATGCTTTGAAAAAATGAAACACGATCCCTGAAGTGACAACATTAACATTATTCTACTGTCAAATGAGTAATTTTTTTTCAGCAAGCAAGCTCAGAGAAACATTGAAAGATGGTCATCTTTTAAAAACAAAGATTACTGTGAATTCTATCCCAAGAAATGAAATAAAACAATTACTGTTATCTTAATTTCAGAGTTTTGCATGCAACAAAAACTCATCTGAAAGTGTAAATGGCCATTACATAATCTGAGTAAAAAGTTCACTTTTCACAATGGAAAAGGTAAGTAATTTTCTGAAAAAGCTTTTTCCATGCTTCTATTTGAAACTGTCAGTCGATGCAAAGTATGATTTTACATGATTCGTGTGAACAAATGTCTATGTTTCACTTACAGCACTTGCCAAAACATTTAACGTACATAAGTAACTCCATGTGTCAGCAGAGCAGAAGAAATTGCTATAAGGGAAGGTGAGTGCCAAGACAAACTCAGCAACAGTTTCTTTTTTAAAATCTTGAAATATTTATTTTCCTACAGCAGCCACATGTGTGTATGGAAATAACAGGTAAAAGACACAAAGAAAACTGCACATGACAATTTATCAAAACTTTCTATTTAACTTTCACTCTTCACATGCGAGGCTCAGCCAGCCTATTCTCTCTGGTTACGTAGCAAGGAGCCTTTGCTTTGCATTTAACACTCCAGTACTGTTCTTAGATCTTAAGAAATCCAATAGATCATGCAGCAGTTCTAATATTTACATCTTATGCTTCTAAATATCAGCATTTTATGGATGTTCATGATTTTTTTAGTGAGGAAATCCAAACTGGGTAACCGTCATGCATAATATTTATTTTAAAGTGTACCTTTGCTTTACAGACCACTATGGATGATGTTAGCCATGTTGAGACAGCTCAAGTGGAACAGCCAAGAATGCACACTTCCAAGATCTGTGGTCCACAGAAGTAGTTGTAATATGGTGCTCCATTATTCGCTGAATTGAGCAAAAGGTCATAAAATGTGCACCAAGGTGACCTGCTCTTGTGGCTTCCCTCTTGATGGGTTCCATCTTGTTTTAACATGACCCTGAAACTCTTTGGGCCATACACTGATAAAATCCATCAACATTTACTGCACACAGTTATCCACCCTGTGCTCAAACTTCTACTCAAAAACACTATA
Source organism: Gallinula chloropus (assembly GCF_964237585.1). NCBI lineage: Eukaryota > Metazoa > Chordata > Aves > Gruiformes > Rallidae > Gallinula > Gallinula chloropus. Next base: position 19,966,184 of record NC_140086.1, read on the forward strand.
GACTTTCAAAGTTCAACTGCAGATCACCTAACATTTGTCCCATAGAACATAGTTCAAGTAGCACTGCTTGAAAGAGAGAGAAAACAGTGAAGAACTGAAACAGTTCTTACCCTTGCACAAACAATAGGGGTCCTCTCACTGCTAAAAGGCACAGACTTTAACCTCCCAACTGTCACCAAGTGCTTAACTTGGTATTAATGTTTCCAGATGGATAGCCTTGAAAATACTTTTCTGCTTTGGTGACTTTGAGTGGGTTTTGGTTGTTGGGTTGTTTAGGTTTTGGCTCTTTGGTTGTTTTTAATATTTAAAGTGATGGCACTTTATTGATATGCAGCTTCCTGATTAGCACCCTTTATCTGTGTTTCTGTAGGTTTTCCCCTCCTGAACAGCAAACCACAACGAATAAGCTGACTGAAGAAAGATAGAGGTTCCAAATGCACCAAGGAAGGTTTACATGAGCCTGCCAGAACATCTGCAATAGCCCAAGTATTACATATACATAGAAGTTCACCCAATAAAGAGAACCAGTTCTTTGAAACCAAGCAACACAAACATATACCTTCAAACGCACAATAATTAATAATAATTAACTGACTTTGCAATATGTGATATAAAAATTTGAAACTCAGTATTTTCTTTGTATTTCTAGTTTTATCCTTGTGGGAAAAATACATGAAAATATATTGCTACAAATTTCCCTAGACATCAATTTTGGCAGCTAATAGCTTAAGGAGGCTTACCCAACAAGGATGCAAAATATGCTTAAAAATACAGCCTGTCTCAGGTTTTGTTTTATACGGCTGGCAAGCTTTCTGGCTTTCTGATTCAAAAGCTACCCAAGCCCTACTTGAGTTTATTCATGCCCAATCTTTAAGTAAGATTAAGCACGAGGAAGACAGAAGACACACAGCAGACTGTATTGGTCCTTTGCATAATAGTCAGGGAAATGGAAAAATATGAAAGGACCCACCTAAACCCTTCTAAGACTGCTGGAAAAGTTGCTAGTTAAAATCCTGTTTTCTACATTCAGTGTTTAAGCAGGTATTCATTCCATCACACCTTCCCCTCATGAAACAAATCTCACTTGTTCTTATAAAGGCAACTAGGGGTATAGAAAGGAAATTAGTTAGAATACAAAAGGAAACAAATACAGCGATACAGACATTTGTCCACAGTGAAACCCACAAAATGTTATGACCATTTCAAACAACAAAACAATGCAGTTCAGAAAAGTCTTTTAAACTTACTGTATTTGTTGAATCTTCTTGTAAAATTCTATCGTATAACTGGATAGCATCGTCATACCTGTTCAAAGAAATCATTTGCATTTATTTTTGCTAAGACAGATCTGACTTTTTGACTGCCATTGCAATAGATAATAAACCTCCTGCATGTTTTATATTTCAAGAAACTACTCTTATACAAAATTTTTGAGTGCTGAATATGAACAGCAAGATCTTTATGTCTCCAAGTTAAAAAAATTCATGGTAATTGCTCCATGGAATACTGCTTCAGCGATAACTTGTATATTTTACACCCAATTTCTTATTCTTGTATCTGTTCTCTGCTTTTATATACCCAATAGGTCAAATCATCACATCCCAACTCTCCCTTCTACCTCTCCTGACAGAAACTCCCGAATTTGAAAGCCCATCCAAAATAATGACTGTTCACTTCTGTATGTTTCTTCTGTTAATATTTTATAAACTATAACCAACCACATACAGTAAACTCGGGGGATTCAAACAGGAGTCCACCTCTAGACTGTACCATAAATCTTGAAAGAAAGTAATTTCCACTATCACTACACAGTTTCTTATTAATTAATTTTGGTATTTGATCATGTTTGAAACAGGTTACTCTAGCTTCTATAAATGATTTACATCTTTTAGGAAGCAGGTCTGTGCATACAGAGTGCTGAGAACAGAACCCAAACTGGACAACTTAAATAATTCAAACCACATTTGATTACACAGCTGCTGTCCTGTCACCACAGAATTAGGCCATATTTTGTGTCTTCATATATAGTTTGACAGGTAGTTTTTCAGAAGTACTACTGACTGATTTTGATGGTACGCATCCCCTTCTTGGACACCCATTTGTGTACTCTCACTGCTCCCTAAGCACTGCTGTATTTTGCACAGCTCAGCTGTCCAGTCCAGTTACTGTCAGGTATGAGAGCCAATGTGGAAGGCAGCAGAAAAGCAAAACCAAGCAGAAGGTGACTGCTACTGAATTGAGCAGACATGCTGCACAATTCTGTATTAATGTTCCCTGTTAGTTGCTGCTTTAACCAATGTATTATACAAGATGTAACGTAATAGCCATAATCCCAGCTTTAAGAGATGAAGTTTCAGTATATTATCCTTTTGATTTGCCAATGTCTACAGGGATGTTCCTCACTGTTTCCTCTTGCTCCTGGGGAAGGCAGGATCTTATCAACTCCTGGAAGTCACTGAGAATTTAACAAGAAGCTTCCTTCTTCAGTTGAACATGTGCTCACTCCAGCCTAAGTCTCCCTAGGTTCTCCAAAGCACCTACAGATGGGTTCTTGTTCAAGATAACCCAGGCCTGAAAACTCTTTTTCTTCTCTGAGTTCAGAAGATGAAACCTCAGCTTTTGTTAGCACTTCTGCTCCTCTGATACTCCAATCTCAAGGATCTAACCTGATGGATAACATTTTGTCTATCATTTTTATGAGCACTTTCTGCAAACCTCTGGCTCAATCTCACTTTACTGCTGAAGCAACACGTGATGTTTCAACAGCAGCCATCTTCCACAAAGACCTGTTGCCATGCAATAACTAACATCTTCAATTTACTCATATCAGCCTGAACAGAATTACCATCTTTTGCACTTCTGAATAGGTTTTGGGAAGGGTGAAAAATCTGCTGCCATTCTCTTGCTGTCTTCCTGCCCTACATCAAATGAAGACAGAAAGAGAGCTAAATTCAATGGAAATTATCTATTTGATATAAAGTCGGCATGAAATGCGGAACATCTAGATGCTCTTGAGACTGCTCCTGGGGTTGTGGAGCCAGTCCAGTTAGCCACCCTTTTCGGTCCAAGCAACAGATATTCATTAGTGGCTCATCAAGTAACATTTTGCAAATTAATTTTGCAAGAATACAATGGATTAAGAACACCTGCTAAATAAACAAATAAATTACATGAAAAAGCATTTAGGGATTTACTTGTAAAGTCTAATTCCATCGTACCAAGACAGCACAAAGGTTCCAAATCTCAACAACTCTGAATGGAAAATGTGGCAGAGAACACATCTGCTAACATTCAAAGGCACTGGAAGCTGTAGGTGCTTTATAACGGAGTGCTGATGTCAAGGACATATCCAAAGGAGAAAGGTGGACAATAAAGCTTAGCCTCAGGTCATTCATCTTGGAAAGCCAAAAAGTGTTAAGCTGTTCATTATTTTAATAATTCCTGTTAATCTTATTAGGTTATAGATCTTCTATAGGATATTTGAAATATGACAATCTGATTTTTAGGTTCTGCCATTCTAGTCCATATGTTTCACGAGTTGTTTCTATAACAATCTCTATAGATGTAATACTTACTAAGTTCTACTGGATTTATACCTGCTCAGAAAACCAGGGCAAGGAGCTACATCCTGCATTCATCAGGAGCACAGGAGAACAATGAAGGAAACCAAATGCTGACACTGATTTTCATATGCCGCTGTAGCTGTGAGATGAAATGTATACCTCACAGAATTCGCCAAAAAAGTGCCTAGTGTTTTATTATATAATGACTTATGCTGTCAAGTAACAGATCTTTTAAACCTATGAAGTCTGAAGGGAAGATTGCAAAAATGTAACACTGCATAATACATGTAAAAATGCAATAAAAATGTCTAAACATTATAGTATGATTGTGCACACCATTATTCTCTATACAGAAGTTGCCCAGCATTGCTTTGCCATGGTTTTATAGTGCCTCACTGCCTTTTTAAGAAATAGCAAGCACCTTTCCAGAAAGTTGGGGTTTTGTCAGTTCAGGTTTTACCTTTCCATAGCTTCAAATCTCATTCCAGTTAATCGTTTAACTCTGTGACTCCCAGGAAACTGCCGTCGTAGTTCCTGAAGACAAAACTATACAAATAAAACCAAAAATAATTAGCTACACAGAAGCTGGAAGAAAAAAAAACCAAAAAGAAACAGTCCTTGACTGATGAATTCCACAACCTGACCTGTCACGTCTTATTAACAGCAAATAGCCATTTTAGAAGTAAGCAATAAAATGTATTGATAAAAAGAAGCTCAAAAACTGAAACTTTGTCTGTGAGAAGACTAATTCTAAGAAATATCATTCATACATGTCATTAGATTGTCAGGCCTTCTTGGAAACAGTTATTTGCCTAGGAAATTAAACTCACCTATTAAAACAGTTCTGATACTATTAAAACTTGAGGTTTCCTGAGCTGCCTCATAATAACATAAGACAGGAAAAAAACCAAAATAAAGACAGTAAGAGCTTATGTGATACTTCTTTAATAAATGGATATCTCACAATGGAACAAACTATGTTAATACTATGCTTTCTGTTTATTTTTAAAATAAAACTTTGACATCCAAAGAAAATGTTTGTCACTGGCATGGGTTGAGCCTGCTGGCACAAAAGGCATAGCTTCAACTCCTGAAATCAATGAGACACCTGGGCTGGATAAAAGGAATTCATCACAGGCAGATTTCTCTGGATTAGCAAAAAAGGACGTTTGGTAGAGTGACTGAGTCACAACTTCCTCAGAGCAAACTAACTCTAACTGTATCATGCATGTGGCTAGATAGCATTGCAAAGTTTGTGGCTCACTCATTATGGTGGGAGGCAGGACAGTGCCCAGGCTCTCAAAATCACATTAAACATCTTACACAGAACCCTCCATTTTCAGGCATCTATTCATACAACTCAGCCTATGAACTTCTTTTTCAGCTCTAAGGTTCCAGCAGAGACCAATCTACATAATCCAATCCATCTCATCACATCCACTTGTAAAAGGAAAAGAACAGAAGCGATTCAGTAAAAAGCAGTAGGTTCCCTCTCTGTTTCAGTGGGTAAGGGGCTAGAGCACAGCAAAGAAATAATCACATTTCTCTCAGATACAAAAAAAAAAAAAGCAAAAAAAGACTGAAAGAAAACTAATCTAAGTGGTATTGCTTAGCCTCAAGTAAGCACAGGGTATTTTCATCATTATCACGTGAGTTTCCAATGAACCAAGACCTCAGCAATAACATTCCACATAGCAAGATTCAGGCTTAGAGAGAAAGTTTACTGGCACTCTGAGTGATGTCTATGGTGAACTGCTGCTGATCTGGACAACAAATTGCCATGAAAACCTCCACATACTTAGCAGCACATTATGTGACATCTGAACGAATCTGTGAAGATTCTTAAGAGACAGGAAAACTTACATAGCATTTCAGGAAAGTAGCTTCACATTTTTACAATACAAACAATCTCTTACATTTTAAAAACAACTTCTGCAGACAAAAAAAATCCACTGTGTGGCCCAGTGATCTGGGAATCTGAAGGACAGTGGCTTTCAATATAAAAACATAAAATTTTTAAATATCAAAAAATCTAACATTTGCAATAATGTTAAACTCCACAACCTGCAGATGGACTTCTACATCTAGAAAAACCCCACTGACAATATAAAATCAGTCGATGAAGCAGCACTCAAGTGCAGAAGTACTACAAGACCAAAATTGTTCAATTAGCTCTGACTACATGATCATTATTCAACCAAGCACAGCAGGCACCAGGCCAAAATAGACTCCTGTCGATTAAGACATCAAGCACAATAAAGTCACATGAAGAATTGACAGTCATGAACAACACACTATAACACTTTTGAAAACAATAGGGCATGAATAAGCTATGATAGGTGTATCTTCAAAACACCCTGGACTCAGCAGTCCTGAATGTCTCCTCTTTAAATTTACCCTGTAACCTCCACTTCAATTTAAGTTATTGAGGACTGGTTCTGCAATATGTCAATAATCTACTTTCAAGATTCTCTCAGAAACTCAGCAGTTACAATGGTAAATCTCAGTTGTAAGTGAAACTTTTATTTGCAGTTAATTTGCTTACTGATTTTTTTAGTCACGTTGGGTTTTAATTTTAAAGGTCTGACAAAGGCAAACAAGAAACCTGGACTTCAGGGTGTAAAACACTGGCAGTGCAAGTGCCTGCCTGACAGCAGAATGTGATTTCACTGGCTGACTGCAGCCAGGGAACGTGTTACGCAGAGTCACTTTGTGCAGGACAGACAAGACAACAGTAATAAAAAGTGGAAAGAACAAGAAAAAAACGTAGATAAATGACTCTGAAAACTGTTTTGCCTCCTCATTTGGAGCAGATGAGGCCTATCTCCCCCTAAGCAAAATCCAACACAGCTGTCTCACTGCTAAAAAACAAAAGTTCCAAAGCTGTTTGTCTACTTCAGGGCTGTAGCAAAAAGCCACATATGATGTTGACTTGTTTGAAATAACTGCTTCTTTACTATAAATCAAACTTTTAAAAAGCAAATTTTAAAAGCAACTAAGTTTTGGTTTTCTTCTAAGCTTTTAAGCTCCTTTCTGAGCTGCATATAAAATGTTGCACTCCCTCATCTCAAGCAGTATTCCTTAGAGGGCACAGAAACTGAAATTTAAAATCCCTGCCAGGGTTAGTAAAAATAAATAGTGTTTCACAACTGATCTTTCAACACTGGCTTCCTCAACAATTTTGTGAAAGTCTTCCTAAAAAGACCCTGAAAATAAAGACCAAAACTGGTTTTGATATACATCAGAAAACAGAAATACATTTATTTTAACAGCAAGTCTACTTGTTTTTGTTTAAACAGATAGCTACACTAAACCAGTATTTTCTTCCCAGGAACAAAGGAAAGGGAAGTTCAGTGGGTTCATGTCAAGTTCGGCGTGTTGTGCTGCATTTTCCAGCGTACCCCACTTCACCACATACATATGGGATGCAAGATAAACCTGTCTGGCTCTGCCTACTTTCAAATTGCCCTTCTCCCAGCTACATCCTCTAGTCTGACCCCTTGTACATTACAGACCATTAAGTTTCACCCAAACGACATCACATGCAGCTCAAAGACTTTATGGGGCATTTTGCAATCTGACAGAGAACAAGACTCCGGAAGAGTAATCTCCATGAAAGACACAGACTCCTGAAAATATCTTTCTTTTTACTCAGAATAAGCTCAAACTTTCTGGCTTTCAGGGCACAAGACAAGCTCATGTTTTTTTCCCCCTGGTCTTTTTGTAAAGGAGGGATAAAAAAATTATTAAGATTTGCCTGCAAAACATACTTTTGCTTTTCCAGTAGCTGCCTTTAAAGGATTGCCTATCTATGTAATATGAGATAGGGAGCTGCTTTGGTAGGGGGGTTGGACCCGATGATCTCTCGAGGTCCCTTCCAACCCCTACGATTCTGTGATTTGTTGGAGTGGTTTTGTTTGCTTCAGTGTTTTTAAATTTTTATTCTAATGAACAGGTGCTACAGTTCTAAATAAACTCATTTTATGAGTTTATCTATATTGTTATTAGTATAATTCAAATAAATTTGCATATAAATTGACTAAACTCACGCATCCATTAACAGTATTTTTTATTAAAAAAGACTGAATAATTTGGATTGCAAGGGACCTTTGGAGGTCACCTGCTCCAAATCCCTACTCAAAACAAACCCAGCTCCTACGTGAGTGCACTTGCACTCTGAGCATCTCCAAAGGAGATTCCACATCTTCTCTGTGCCACCTGCTCAGAGGGTTCACTAACCCCGCTGTTAATAACTTTTTCCTAGTATCTAATTGTCACTTCCTTAGTGGCAGCTTATGTCTCTCACTCTTGTCTTTTGCTGTACACCTAAAAAAAAAAATCCGTCTCCACCTTCTTTATACCCTCCCATTAGTACATATTCAAAGGTAACACTAAAATCCTGTCTTAGCATTCTCAGGACTTAACAAACACAGATCTCTTAGCCTTTCCTTATACATTATGCAGTCCAACTGCTTATTCATCTTGAAGACTTACCCCAATATATCAATGCCTTTCTTTGATGATAGCCAACATGACATATAATATGATATGCATGACAGGCTCTTTTTCCTCAAAACATTCAAAAAAACAATATAATTTGAGAGTTTTTCAATAAACAAACCCTGTCTGTACTGTTTGGCAACTGCAGTATTATTCTTGACATTTAGCCCATGCCAGAGTAGCTGTAAATATTTTCATGGCTATTGGAAGAGACATGATCTGTCTAAACAAAAGTCACACATTAGAGAAGGTGGGTGGAGGTGGTTTCTTCCCAGCAGTGTATTTCTCGACAGATATTCTACCACTCTGAGCTATGGAGTACAGAACATCCTGTAACTGTCCAAAGAACTATCTAGAAGAGATACCCAGGAAGAAAACTTGAGGTTTGAGGGAAAAGTCAACTTGAAAACTTACCAACGCCAAATCATCTCGACTGCAGTCCAGGGCAGCAATCATCACCTGTTCGTATATTATCCAAACTGAACAGAAGAGAGACATTAAATGCAGATAATTGATTTTCTTTTTAAAGGTAATGGGAAACACCTACAATTTAAATAAGATTAATGAATTCTGTCTGTAGATTTTTCTCCCTCTACTGCTGTGATCACTACTGAAACAGGGACATTTTAAGAAACTGCTGGACTTAATTAAAAGAGCATTTAAGCAATTCTATTGCTTTTAGTAACTAAGTACCTTTTGACATCTTGAAAGGCAAAAAAGCTCTTAATTCTCTGCTTTTCCTAACATTATAGCTGTAGTCTTCTAAGCAGATCCCCATTAGCACTTGCTCTCTGATCAGACCTGGAGAACAGCTGTTTGGGCTAGAAAAAAATCCAAACTTCCCTTAACCATTTCACTGCTTAAAGTCATAGAAATGGTGTCATCTTCCTGGATATGAATAACTACTCTAAATCAGTAACAGATTACATTACTTCTGTTCTAGGCCTACCAAGGTCTTAACATAAAGAACTTAACAGCAAAGCTACACAAGTTGCATATAAGAGAGGTTACAGTAGAAGGAAACATGCAATGCAAGTATTAGAAACACTGTTTTGAACTCATGTAAAGCAAATCAGATGTACCCTGTGTTTCACAGAACTGAAACAGAAGCAAATGTCTTCAAAATAAAAATATAAAAAATAAGAGAAAAATATAAAGATAACAAAAGCCCTCTCAATTTTATAAAGTTTCTGTTACATGATTTTCCCATTTAAAAAAAAAAAAAGTAAACTATTTTTTGCTAAGTATCCAAAAAAAGAGAAACCAACACAGTACATGTCTGTAACCCCTCTTTCCCCATTGGAACTACATGTAAGACTTATATTCTGGTTTTATTATAGCATATACCTTTTTCCCATTACTATAAAAATATATACAGACAAAATACAGATAACATATATCCATTATATAAATTATATATTGCCTTAAAAAAAATAATCTAGACACAAGATTAAGATACTTTTCTACTTTATGAAATTGGTCTCCCTGTGCAATCATACCTCGACTTCAGTGCTCTACCTCTAACAGAGGTTGCTGTCAGATATGAGGTAAGAGAACACTTGTAAGAGAATCAAGTATCCAGGTAGGAGGGATGTGTTTTTCTAACCTGCACTAGGGGTTTCTTGTTCAAGCCTAAAATAAAACAAACAAACCCCCCCAGAATTTTATTTCTCTATTTTGAAGTCCAACTCTATAGCTTTGGATTACTGATAGTCCCTAAGAAAATCACAACTTTTGATTAACATTATGATGTGGATGACACTATTCCTGCCCCTTGGATTGCACATTAAGTAACTTTTTTTGTTTGTTTTAAAAACAATAAAAATAATAAAAATCTTTTTTTTCCTCCAATTACATTGGCTGTCTTCTGCCTGCAGAAACCAAGTTACAGAGATACCCAAATAATCTATCCCACTGCATTCATTATTTTCCCTTCTACATGGATTCTGAAATTAACCATTGTAATATCCAGGTATTTTCTGAAAACACATGAAGCAGCAAGACTAACATCCATCTTAAGACAACTGATTCACCTTCCATAGCTACCCAAGAAAGAATTTTAGGTCTCCTATATGTTTCCAGGGGTCATTCCTGGCTTTTATTTGTTTTAAACCCACATAGAGTTACCACTCTGTTACTACTTTAAAAAAATCCAAACAACAACAACTAAGAAACAGAATGCAAATATATAAATAAATTTCTGATATTTCTACGGATTCCCTAAGAACCTCAGGGACATTGCAGCTACCTTACTTCATGAATTCTGAAGGCTGAGTTTATGAAAGAATAAAACAAATATATCTTGAAAAGAAGGACAAACTCAACACTGACAAGAAAGGAATGATCCAGCCTGTATTACTGAAAGATGTTTCAGAAAGACATCAGATCTGAGAGGGGTATCAAGCTCAAAAATTTCTTACTAGCAACATGGTAAGAAGAAAGTAAAATCAAGGTTAGTTATCAAAATTCCTCTGAAGCAGGGGAAACCTATGACAACTTTCTTGCAGGTGGCTGTATTAAGCTTATCCATCCAGTCTAAAAACAAGCAAGTTCCTCACAGCTACAGTGCAAGACTCCCTGACAGTGCAGTATCTTCTTCAGACACTGAATCTCCAAACGTGCTTCATGACTCACTGCTATATGCAGCAGTGACTTCAATACATGATACCTGGGGTAGATTATCCATGTACTTATATCCAAAAAAGTATATTTGCAGTTTCAAAGAACTCAAGAACAGAATTAGAGCTCAGAGGGTGAAAGACAAAACCAGAGCAAAGCAGCAATATAAAGCAAATCCGATCTGAAGGACCCCAAACATAATACTGAAAGATTCATCACCTTATAAGAAAGGGAGGCAAAGTGTCTTTCTGAAATGACTGTGGATTTTAATTCCTGAAACACTGTGTGAAGTTAGGCATTTGAAATGAAAGTCAACTTCCTAAACTAAGTGAACAAATTAACTAATTGAGCAAGTTCATTATACTGTAACTTTTATTAGTAGATACACTGCACTACTGTGGCTGCTGAAATCTGCTTGTGACTGTATTACAGCTGTTAGTTACATGGAACAACTACAAGAGAAATGCATTAAAGAGTGTCTATATTAAATTACCTGAATTATAAAGAAGGGGAAAAAAGAGAGAAGAACAAGCATTAAAATAAAAACCTGTGTGATATTAATACACAAGCATATACAATCTCTATAGAAGATACTTTGGTTATACTATGGCTTATTTTATACTTAGAGAGCAATAAAGAGTGCTGTTGTATTGTGACATGCTTGTAAACAATTCTTTTTTAGTATGAAATGTTATATCCAAGCTTCTGTCTACTGAAATCAGTATAGTAGTTAAAATTCTCTGAAAATAATAATTGTAATAATTTCATGAATAGTGGAAACTTCAATTGACCTTCAATTATAACACCACAAATGCAATGCTATTATAAAAGCAGCCTTAAAATTAATTCCTGCAGTATGTAAGAGTTGCTTAAGGAATGCCTTTATCTGTTACAAAAAGATACTTTACAATTTTAGCTGCAGTGCTAAAATCAATCCAAGAACAGCTCTAACACAGTTTCACACTAAATTTTCACATAATTGGCCTAACTACTAATCTAGCAAACAGTTCTAATAGGTAATTTTTCCATCTGTTTTCACTGCAGCCCATATTTGGGAAAAGAAATAAAATCCAGGAATTCTGTCAGTCTAATAGACTAAGAAAGCAATATATATTTAATCAACATCAGCAGATACAGAAAGGCAATACAGAAGTACAAAGTGGAGACTGAAAAGAGAAAACAAAATCAGATAATGGAAGTTTTAAAAATAAGGATTGTTTACTTACTGTCATCTCCAAGTTTAGATGCATATTCATTAATTAACTCTTCTCCAACATCCACTATCTGTTCACTGTTTCGGTAGTTTTCTTCCCTCCATTTCCTCATTTTATCGCGCATATCTGGGGGCCAAGGGGAAGGAAAAAATAAAACAACTGAGATTTCCAGACAGCAACTGAATTTTAATTTTATTTCTGAAAAATATACATGGGAAGAATGGGTTTGGAGAGCAAGAGATCTAAAAAAAGTGACTTCTGGCAAAATTAGAAAATTCCTAGAGAACAGATAGGTGTATCAGACCGCTGAAACCATACCACTCAAACTGTGCTCACACTGTAACATAATCGGTTCCATTTCTAAGTTTGGGGTCTCTCAGGTTAGTAATGTATGCAGTAAAGACCCTTTATACCAAGTTATCCAATAAATAATAAAGTTTAACAGACATTACCCATGGTCAGGAAAAGCAGGCTACATGAGATTTCTCCCAATTAGTTTCACACACTTACAAACAGTACTAAATTTGCATTTCTGCTCCAGGTGAACAAATTTTCACTTGAAGGATTAGAAAAACTATGAGAACTCAATCACTGCTCACATTTACCAGTGTAAGCAAAATGCTGCTAACTTCCACTTTAAAAAGAATTTGCACACTCCTATGGAAAGGAGCCTCAAGAAGGGCAGCAATGGAAGTGAAGGCTTTCTACACCAGGGAAGTGCCCAGAAGTATAAAACCGATCATGGTTTACCTAGGTAACATTGAAGAGAGTTTATTTTAGCTTTTTGGTTGTTGTTATTTCAAAAGTACATTTACTATGAATCAGATCTTCAAAAGAGCACACATACTTAGGAACTCAGCTAGAGAGCACTACCTAGACAAAGTTTTAGTTATCCTCTGGATCAAGAAACTGCTAAGAATGTGCTTTTATATGCACACATAAATTAATATACATGTTGAGATTCCATATACAGGAACAAATTTTGAGGAACCTTACAGAAAACAGCTTCCCTTAATAGATACTGGCTTTACTAATATGAAGGTACCATGACAACTGTTGCCAGTATTTTTTTTTGAAACTTTACAGCAGTTGGAAAAGCAGACACAACGGCAGAGCTAAACACTGTCAGTTTTTCTTGCACTTCAAAATGCACAGTTAATATAACTGACAGTGAAAATTAAACACCAAATTTTCTTCCATCTACCTGAAGCAATCTCAGATCGCTCATAACACTGCTATTGTGCTACATTTTTCTACTTTGAAATGAAACCAAAACCACTGCAGGGTTACATTTCATATGCACGGGTAAAGTTAAACGGCTCTAGACACATGATGGTCCTTGGAAATTCAAAGTTAGACAGCAAGAATGTTTGAGAACACAAACATTCACAAAAGCTGACAAGCTAAACCCATAAAAATAAATAAGCTGTCTGACTTCTACCTCCTCATTTACTTGGAAATTATCAATGCTTCCATTCCAGTGTGATTCCAAGTGGAAGAGTGTCTGAATTATGTGTAGCAGAAGGCACATCTACCATTCATCACCCACTACGGCATTTACAGCAAAGGAAAAAATACTGCAGGACAGAGAATAGTCAGATGATGACCAAAAACCCCAGGTAAAAATAAATGTTCTCATTCATGTGAAACTACCAAAAGGCTAGATAGTTTCAGGAATACTGAGTTTTATGTAAAAGGTAGAAGGATGAAAATGTTAAAAACGGCAGGGAAATTTATGCAAGGCTTTTGACAACACTGTAAAACTTTATGAATTTTTTATTATGAAACTATCAAGAGTCAGCCAATAAATCTTGGAAGCAAATCTACATCTAGCATGTAATACAAAGTTGGGTTGTAGCAAATGGGAATATTAGGGGAGAAAAATTGTTGAAGAAATGTCTAGTTTAAACTACAATTACCGTCACACATATAGGCTGGTCCTGAGCAACTGATACACTTGTTTCAGCCTTAAATTCTTACAGTAGCAAGCTCTGCACATAAAACTCAGAACATTACAAGTTCAAAGGCACAGAGGCACTTGCCACAGTGTGGCTGTTCTGTAAAAACATGCAAGCAGACTGCAGGAAGCTGAAGGAAGTAACCTGATTTATTTTTGTGGCTGTTAAGGTGTCAGTTAACTTAGCCTACGCAACCAGACATGAAGTAACCCTCTTATAATTACTTATGCTTTGATTGTTTAGTTGGATCACAGATTTCAAGTCATGGGTATCTAGAAGCATCGGTTCAAATTAAGTTACTCCTACTAGTAGAGACATACATTGCATACTCCAAAATATTATCTTGACATGTAATAACTACTACCACCAGCAGTCACGCAGGGACCCCAAAACATTATTTCTAGATCTCATCTGTATATCATTCTGCTGCAGGCACCAAATCTTCCACCATGCCTCAGCTCCACCCACTCTCATCTTAGAGAATAAGAATCAAACCAGAAAACCTCACAAATCCACCAATTCAACCAGCTTACCTAAACACACAGGGTGTGTGGTGACCTGGCGACTGTTTCCAGATCCCTGGCATTACCCAGGCACCTGACTGGGCCTTTGCTGGTGCAGGCAGAGGCAAAAGTGGCTCAGCTGGGCACTGTGGATGCTGCCTCCAATCTTAACAACTTTCAGCTTTCGAAGCGGCCTCAACAACAATCCCAGCATCTCGCCTTTGCCTGCTGTAATCCCTTAGAATCACATCTAAAACCCTGAGTAAACTGATCTGTCTCTTTAATTACTAAAAATTAGGAATAGCTAAAAGCAAGCAAGCATAGTATGGAACACAACAAAACCATCACACCAACATTTAATCGCACACTGATTATGATAGACATAATACGTTCAACTGTGTTCTATTTCCTAGTGTCCTCCCATACAAAGTAAATGTGAATTCCATTTCCAGCTCACAGGTAGGAGCTAATTTTGTCATCTGAAGTGGACTCTAACTAGAGATACTAAAGACAAAAGTGCTCAATTTAAAAATTCATGTGGGATTGTCTTTGTTGTATGTGATGTCCCCAGATACACATATTTGCAAGGACCAGATATGTATATTTGCAAGAAAATGGCCTTGCATATAGACTCTGTTGCATTTAATCGTATAATAATTTCATGATATTTCAAAAAAATACAAAGAATTCCTTGAGAAAAACCTCACATGAACATGTGAAAAAAACTTGTAGCGTGCTACTGCTTAAGCAGTGTGATGTGTAATATAGAAAATAGCAATTATTAATCTAATGATCCAGAAAACAAGTAACTTCAGCAACAGTCGTTGTGAGCTATTCAAAATCTTCCAAAACATTCTTTTCACTTTTTTTCAATTTATATTAAAAGAAAGATAGTTTAGAGAATATTCCCTTTCTCGTTTTGGTTTTGATATCCAGTGAAGAATTATTGACTAGAATAAGAATTGCTATGAAGGCATTCAAAGGTTTCCAGAAATCCCGCCTATCAGTAGCCAAGAATCACTGCTTCATCCAAGCTGGGTTTGAGATGTTAATGCTACTCCTGTGCAAGGCAGAGAAAGAAAACATGGTTTACTTTGTCCAGTTCTGACAATATGTCAAATGAGTTTTCTGTGACAGCCAATTGCCATTTTTAGTTGTTGACTACCATGACTGCTTCTTATTTGCAGATCACGCTAGTTCTGCACATACAAGCTACCCTGTGTGCTACAAAAACTGCTCCTAAAAATAAGTTAGAGGTGTATTTTTCTTTTTTTACCTTAAATGTTTCCACTCATAGGTCAAATTAATCTTTAATATATCACTGAAACCGTGTTAAATATTTATGAACAATCTCCATAAAGTTCTACATGGCTTAAGAGGCTGCACATCCCCAGTTACAACTGATGTGCTAAGTGACTACATCACGCTTCCTTGCCAGACTTGCAATTCTTGGCTCCCTGTCACTCCACAAAGTCTCTAATTCTTGAAAATACAAAGGAAGCAGGACACAGCATGCCATTTTCTACAGGAAAATTAGCAACAGTGGCAAAAATAATAGAAGAACATACCACCTGAAGACTCAAGTAAGTAAACTGTAACATATATGATGCACATCCATATGCAACCATTACTTTTAATATACAATGGCACCCTGAAGCCATGTTTGGATCACCTAAGTCCACTGATCAAAATCCAGAAGTTAAAGGAGATGTTTTCCTGCTCCACAGGTTTAAAAACACTCTTTAGAGCTCAAGAAACAGCTGCAGACAAAGGAAGAAAAAAATAGCATCTCAAGGTGGAAATCAGAGCTGGTTTCAGTTATCTTCCCTAATCAGCTGCGCAATGCACTTACCTAACACACAATTTATTAACTGTTAAACTCCCACCCTTGTCCTAAAGAACCTGAGTGAAAAGTGAAACAAGGAACAAACTGTATTTCATCTGCCTCAAGTTTCTCTTCTTCCCTAATCTCCAATCAGTTTTGTCTTTGAGCAATATATAAGAACACCTTGTTTAGAAACACCTTGTTTAGAAAGGACTGAGCTGATAAAGAACATATTTTGAGGTTACTGTCAACCATAAACTTGGTTTCACAGAAATTAAGCAT
Organism: Gallinula chloropus; assembly: GCF_964237585.1. Lineage (NCBI taxonomy): Eukaryota > Metazoa > Chordata > Aves > Gruiformes > Rallidae > Gallinula > Gallinula chloropus. Next base: position 19,982,648 of record NC_140086.1, read on the forward strand.
TTTCGACAAATTCAAGATGAACTACACTCAATTTCTAGAGCTTTGTACAAATTCTTTCCTAGAGACTAGGTCACAACACTGCTGGGGTCACCCCACTCATGAAAACCCTCACTGCACCAGGGATAGAGAGAACAGCCACCTTCTGGAGAAGAGCCTTTCCACCGTCTGCTGCAGGGATCAGCTCATCTTTACACTACTTTGCATCTCTTAAAATAGAAGAAAAAAGTATTTTTCAATTGCGGGCTTCTAAAGGACAGGAAGCTGCCTGTATCAATGCAGGTATTCCATTATGCTGCAAGACTTTAACTGGGATGTTAACTGATAGATACCAACCAAGAAGTTCATATGACAAAACTCACTTGCTGGTCCCCCAAAATTTCACATTCAACACACCCAAATGCAAAACCATACACCTAGCACAATGCCTCAAATGTCAATCAAAATTCCTGGAAACAGAGTATGGAGGTTATTTCTAAGAGCAGGATGCTCACCTCAGTATGAAATAGCCAAGTCCAAAAGCAGTACGCTTGAGCCTTTATACGTTAGAGGATAAAGACTTCATCTCTAAAATACTCTCACCCAAAACAATCTAGGATTAAACATACAGAAACATATCCACAATGCACATTACCTATCCTTGGAAAGAAAAATGAGATTTTTCACATCACTGACACCTGAGAACCACAGTAAGAAAAAAACCCTAAATCTCTGGACTTCATAAAAGATGGGCAAGTTACTGGCATCTGCTAAAATACATCCCAAGCAATCAGAATCACAGAACGTTAGAAGTTGAAAGGGACCTTGAAAAATTATCTAGTCCAGCTGCCCTGCCAGAGCAGGATCACCTAGACTATATTGCACAGGAACGCATATGGGAGGGTTATGAATGTCTCCACAGAAGGAGACTCTGGGCCGTCTGTAAACGTTCCTCCTCTTATCCCCAAACCAAACTAACTGATAATCTGTGCCTGGGGAATTATTCTACTGCTCAATTTTTCTTCACAGACCAAAAACCAAAAGAACACACAGCTTCTGCCTGCTTTGTCCTCTCTACTATATCATATTTGTAATGTATTAGACCACCTAGGCAAAGATTCCCCCTTTATGGCCAGAACTATGGAGAAGTGTTATTCTACTCCTGACAGAAGACTGTAATGGGCCTGAGCACTGTACGAACTCACATTTGAACAAGTACTGCTTATGAGAGAAGAACCATTGAGAAGGTCAGGTAATAACAAAATATTCATTACAACCAACCAAACGTGCAAGGTACAGAGACCTCTGGAACAGGATTTTCAAAATCTTTTATGTCCCTTCAGAGCTACCGGGAGCTAATGCTCATGATCAGGAAAACACCAAGTAATTGTCATGCCCTCCAAAATCTGAACTGAGACAGAAACTGCTGATCCAACCAAGAGCCCATATACTCTTGCATGCGCTGTGTCTGCATTTTTGGGGGCTGGGTGTGTGTGTGTGTGGGGGGGTGGTGTCGAAAATCAGGGTAGCAGGAACGCTCCTCCACTGATCTCCGCGGAAGCACAAAGCAGGGCAGCGGCTGACGGCGCCCGCCCATATCCGCGCTTGGAGAGGGGAGGGCAGCGTAGCAGCGAAGCTTCCCCCGCAGCGCACCGGGAGCAAGCTCGGGGCCCTCTCCGGGCGCGTTACAAGCCGGCGGACCCGGGGTCACCGACGGGCTGGGCACAGGTCGCGAGCTACCTTCTCCGACAACGCCGCCCCGCTTATGCCGGCCAGCCGGCCGCCCCACGGCTCGAGGAGCCCGGCAACGGCCGCAATCGGAGCCCTGACCTCTTGAAGCCGCCCCGGCCCCGCCCGGGTACCGCCACCGCCCGGCACCGGCTGCCGGGGCGCAGGCGCCGGCCTGCCCCGGGCCCGCCGCGCAACGAGGCTTCGGGGGCACCGCGCAGGTGCGGGCACCGCCGTCCCCACCCCGCGCCCGGGGCTCGGACAGCCCGGGCGTGGCCCCGGCCCCAGGCGGGAGGCCGCCGGCCGGCCGCGGCGTTACCTTCCCAAGTCACGTCGTACATCTCCGACACCTTCGCCATCTTGGCGGCCGCCCGCGTGACGCGCCGCTGTGACGGTCCCGGCCGTCATTGGCGGGCGAACGGGCGGCGTCCCGCGGCGGGCAGGCCCGGCCCGGCGCAGGGCCCGGCGGGGCGCGGGTCCGTCTGACGCGCCCGCCCCAGCTGAGCGCCACCCGCCTGCGCAATCCCGCCGAGGGGCTGCAGCCGTCCTCTCACTCCTTTTCCGTGGCACCGTGTTTGTCCTGCATGTGGCTGGAGAGGCCTGGCTTAGCTGAATAAAACCGTGTCCGCTGCTGGGTTACTCTGAACTGGACATGGCGCTAAGGGCTGCACGTTAATGTCAGTTATTTTATAATCCACGTAAACCTTATGCAGCCACTTCCCATGGTACAGAGCTTTACACCTCAGATCACAGAGTCACAGAACGTTAGGAGCTGGGAGGGACCTTGAAAGATCATCTAGTCCAACCTCCTGCCAGGGCAGGATCACCTAGACTAAACCAAACAGGACCGTGTCCAGGCAGGTTTTGAATGTCTGGAGACTCCACATCCTCTGGGCAGCCTGTCCCAGTGCTCTGTCACCCTCACAGTAAAAAAGTTCCTCCTTATATTTGCATGGAACTTCCTCTGCTCCAGCTTGTACCTGTTGCCCCTTGTCCTGTTGCTGGCCATCACGGAGAAGAGCCTGGCTCCATCCTACTGACTCTTGCCTTTTACATATTTATAAATATTAATAAGGTCACCCCTCAGTCTCTTCCAAGCTCAAGAGGCCCAGCTCCCTCAGCCTTTCCTCACTCATAAGGAAGGTGTTCCACTCCCTTAATCATCTTGGTGGCCCTGTGCTGTGCGTATGGTGACAGTACGCATGGGGAGACACCCAGTGTGGTTTCTTTTGAGAAGGTGAACTGGCAGCGTATTTGATGCCCTTGGCTCCTGGAGACAAGGATGAAGATTCTGCATGTCTGCATTTGCCCCAGCCACCCCCTGTGCAGTGAACCACCCCAGCAACTCATTTCTGTCTGAGTGGGAGAAGCCCTGAGGAGGCCCCCCAGCTGCGAGTGGGGCCTGGGGCCACTGGCTGTGCCCACCTCTGTCTGCTCTCCCACGTTTATTTTCTGATGCTGTGGCTTCTGCTGAGCACCGGGCATGGTGATGATGGGTTTCTCAGTAAAGAAACCTCTCGATTTCAATGCTGTGTTGTTGTTAGGAAATAAATATATCTTTGCTGAAGATGTTTAAAAAAACGACAATGGATTTTTAACTTTGTGTATGCCAAAGGAACTAGTTTTTAGAAAACATCACTGGAAATGTACTTGTCTGACATTCAACTCTGATGATTTCTTCTGTGAAATTCTTTAGACTCCAAACTCAAAATTAATCCCCTAGATCCATCAACAAATGTACTCTAATATAAAGAAAACTCTTTCTGTATTTATTGTGTTGCTTCCTCTGAACTAGAACAAACTACTAATTTTTAATGCAATCTATAATGCAATTAGATGTAAGGACTTTAACAGCTAAAAGGGCTCAACTGTAATTCAAATGGTGGTCTAGAAGGACAGTGTATGCCTAATTTTTCTTCCCTTGAAAGTGGGTTTTGAACTTCTAAGTCACGGAGTTGTTTAGACATTGTATAGCACAGCCATATATCCAGCTAATTTTACAATGTCAGTATCTATTATATGAACACTTCTAAAGCATTTATGTATTTATTCTCATGGTATTCCTTGGGTAGGGAACTACTATTCCTGTTTTACAGGTGACTGAGTGAGTGCAGAAAGGTTACGTGCTAGACCTGTAAAGGATTTAGCACACACCTGCTTGGCGCATTACAGGGTAGCACTGGAATATCTGAGGTAAAATGAGAAATTTTCTTGCAGAGTTCAGTGCTGCTGGATTAGTGAGCTGGCTGTAATGCCTAATGTGGGATGCAGACAGAACTTTTAAACATATACATTCAAAATTTTAATCCTTTTAAAAGTTCTGTCAGCTCCCACTGACTGCTGAAGGAACTGAAATTTGATAAATGTGCGTTCTGAGGTGTTTGGGAGGGGTTCAGACTTCCAGGTCCCCAGACATCCAGCTCTGTGCTTCTGCAACTTTCTGTCTCAGCAGGAGGCAGGAGACGGTACCTCACAGGCGCTTGGTCCAGTTACAGTTCTCAGCGATAACTGATCTCTGCTAGCTAGATTTAGACAGCTCCCCGGTTATGCTGGATTACCTCCTAAAACGTGCAGCCTTCCACCTGCACTGTAAGAGGAGACTTGATCCTCAAGTTATGTACTCTAAGTGTTGCCTGCTGCCTTTTTTGGATGTAGTCTTGAACAACTTGCCTAAAATCACACACGCCCTGTTCTGCAGAGCTCAAAACCGACCCTTCCACTGCATTCCTCTGCTCTTACTGTGGAAGAGAAAACCATCCACACTCACCAAGAGCTGGGAATTATTGTTACAATATCCCGTTATGCCAGATACTGTTATAGTTAAAAACAGAAATGGTTTTGGTATTAAGCTTTTTCTTCTTGGAAACTAAAACAGTTGTTTCAAAAGCTCTTTTATAATGCCAAGGACTCCATCACTTCATTCAAAGTTTAAAGCGTTTTGCTAATAAAACTAAAAAGGCAATAACCATATGAAGTCTCTTTTCTGAATCTGTCATGTTCTGCTCTTGTGCCAATTCTGCAGGAACCAACCAGGAAGGTAGTGATACAAATCTCACATAGTGGTAAATACAAGGTGTTTTCAGGGGACTATTTACAAATGCAGAAAACTCACTGTAAGCTTTCTGCAGGTACCACAGCTAGCTCTACATCCTACCAAATTCAAATGAAATTCAAAAGTTGCCAAATACCCTTCTTGGCTCAGTTTCCTGTTAAAAGTCCTTTCTCTTCTATTATGAAGCCCATCAGTCAGTTCAATAATAAGTCATTCAGAATGACAGTTCAGAGAAGTGACACTTACCAAGGAAGCAGAATGCTTTTACAGCTTACTAGTACAGCAAAGCATGGATGTCTGTCTTCTGTGCATGACATATAGGGCATATAGAGAGATTTGGGCTCATCGCCTAGTAGGATCTAGAACTTGTTTTAGAGAGGAGAACGATTTAACATGCTTCTAAGTTTTATCACAGCATCATCACAAATAAGAGAAGACAAGCAGAAATTTTGTAAGTCATCTTGAAAAGTTTGGATGTTTTTTCCTTATCATTTTGACTAGCCCAAACTGTTATATATTGGAACATATGTAGCAAAGCAGTAACATTTTGAATTTATAATTCAGCGTTAGGATTTACAGTCAATTTAAAATTAATTCCCTCTTTCTGACTCCTAAACTAAAGAACAAAAGGAGACCATAGCCAGAGGAGTTTTTTATCCTTAAGCTATAAATCTTCTTGCTATTGACACTCACAAATGTAGAACACTTCCAGAATTACATCATTCAGCATGCCACGAGTAAAAGCAAAGAGGAGACACTTTTGGAAAGCTGGGGAAAACAAGAAATATAAATCAACTTGATGAATTGACAATGTTAACAATCCTTAAGCAGGTGGAGAAGCACTTCCTCTACAGCATGATATTCTGTATCCTGAGAGCTTCCCAAGATTGATTTTAAAAGGGCAGGAAAGTGAACAAATGCCAAAGATCCAAGTTTCCAAGTTTCTGAGTTCATATGATACGCTAATATGTGTTTAATTTTTTGAATTTTCAAACTGAGTACATATAAGCTTGACATATCTGTCCCAAAGACAGCTCTCTGTATGCTTCATTAAGAATTTTTGTACAGTCTTAACTAGATCCTGTGGGCACTAATTAAATATCAGAATCCATTAATAGTAATATGTTGCAGAAGCTTAAATTTAGCATTGGAAGCTGTCATTTCCTATAGCTAAAGTGAACAAATTTGCAGTAAGGAGTAGCCTTTTCCAAGGCAAGTGGGGAGGTAGGGAGGGCGCATCAGGCATAGCTGGAAGCCAGCATGGGCTGCCCTCCTTTTCTTCCTGGTGGGTGCCAAGAACAGGGTCAGCTCAGCTGGGAGATGTCAGAGTCAGGCCCTGCTACCCCAGCCCTCCTTGCCAGCAGTGCCGGGTACAGGAGGGAGCAATGCATTCAAACTACCCACCCACCTAATGCTGTGGTTTCCATCCAATTTCTCTTTTGCTCCCCATTCAGCACGAATGTGCTGCTCTCTTAAGCAGGCCTGCAGGGCTCTGCAGCCTTGTGCTTGCCGGTAGCAAGCATTGCTACCCCACTAAGGGCAGAGTGGCACTAAATGCCTTGCCTGCATGCCTGCTGGAATGAGTACATTTCCCTTGCACAAGAAACAAGGATGAGAAGCAGGACTGGAGAGAGCCCCTTGCCTGGGGCAGCAGACGTGCCAGCGCTCCCCAGCCAGCGGCTGTAGGGGAAGTGGATGGGGAGGAGGCAGCAGGAGGGCTGGGGGCCAGTGTCTGCAGCTGAGCAGGTCCCATGGACTTCCTTAGAGGGTGGTGGGGGCCACCACAGGCAGCTGTATGCCTCTAGGCCTGTGGCCCAGAGGGTCGGATGTTCCCTCCTGCATGCACCTCTCCAGCTCCCAGCCCAGTTACTCATCTCCTCATAGCTTCAGTAGTGTGTCATATACATTTGGGGTCATTTTTGACTGACTTGAAATAAATTGTACTGAAGTTAAGGGAGTTAGAGCACTCTCTCTGGGCTGAAGTCTGCTCTCAGAATGTTTTTTTAACACCCTCCTGACATCCTGATCATTTAAAAATCTTCTCATTTCTAAACCTCATGTCTGTCTCACAAAGAATTCTCCTGTGCTTTCCCCCAATCCTTATTTATTAATTTTGTTCCTTTTTCCAGGTTTTCTCCTTGTGTTCATCTCATTATTTTTGTGATGTTTCTGAGGTGCTTTTTTCAGGACAATCACTGGATTTGGATGGGAAATTATGTCTTTGTGAGGCAGCATGTTTCATTCATGGATACATTCGTTCGTGTTTCTATCCTTAAAAAGAAGGTCAGACCGGAGTGGAAACAGGGACTGCTTATCATACCTGCCAATGCAAAATGATGATGGTACCTTGTCAGTTATAATTAATCCATTCTCGCTTCAGCAGAGGCAGAAATTACTTCCATTTCTGGAGTGATATGGAATAGGTGTTCTCTGTCTATATCCTTCCAAACTCATAGATAGGTGTAAAGAACTCAGCATTAGAGATGAGAAAATCAAAATATAGGAAGCTTATGTAGTTTCCTAAACTTCTGAAGTGAAACAGACTCCCATTGTGCTCCCATTCGTGCACAATCTAATTGGCCAACTTGAAAGACCTTATTCCTGTTTTGAACCATTTCACTATAAAGATGGTTCAGTATTCACACGTGTGTTTCATGTGCTGCTTACAACTGCAAGCTGCCAGTTCCTGCTGTGCCTAGGGTAGGTTTGTGAGGTTCAAAACTTCCATATTAATTCTTCTAGGTATTCCGTCATTTCTTCTTACCTGACTTTTTAGAAGCTCAGTGGCAATGTATACTTTATTATTTGTCATTTAACCCCTCATTTTCCTTACAAACTGTTTCAGGTTGCTTGGCCAACCTTTATGAGACACAATACTGCTAGCTAGCTGCTGCTTTACCAGTCCAACCAATTACTCTCACGCTCTGAGCCCCTGTTCGAAAAGTAGTGTCCTTATCAAAAGAATGGCAGAGCTACAGTGAACATCAGCAATGCAGTCAGAGCAGTAGTAACACACATCAGTATTAGCAGCAGCCTCCTCAGCTGATTTTTATTCTACCAGAGCCATGAACACACCAAACATGAAACAGCTCAACTGGGAATCAAAAGAAATTCATTAGAAGACCAAGAATGCTGTGACTACATAACCTTCTACAAGAAACTCTATTAGATACCTGCCAGTACTCTGAATGCTAATCTGCTCATTGCTTCATTTAGTTCTTCAGCATGAGGCTTCTTTTCAGAGGCAGAAGCAGACGGTAAAAGAGCAGTGGTAGAACACGGGCACTGCAATAGCAGCAGCTGTCCCTTGGCAAGTGCAGAACCATGTGCTCTGAACCTGCTCCACAGGATGGCCTGGGATGGTTCTCTGCAGATGCTTTTGGTAAAGTGTCCTCAAGCACACTCCAAGATATTGGGCAGTATTTTTTTTTTTCTTGATTTTGGAAGAAAAAATTCAAGGACAGGAGGAAGTTTTCTCATGGATCAATAAAACAGAATTTCACAGATTGATAATGAAAAGAGAGTTAACTAGGATTCTGACTTTCCTGGGTGTCACTAGCTTTGATTTGGGGTAGAAACTTTAGTGTATAATTTGCACATCTCCCCTGCTTTGCCACATCCTTGGCAGTATGACTGCCAAATGAGAGAATTAACATTTTAAAAGCACAAGCCAAGCAGAAAATGCATCATGATAATCTAAACTGCAATTCTAATTACCATGACATTGTTACACACTAGAGCTGTTACATAAGATTTAAAAAGAATATACAATACATCATTACAATCTGCGTGAGTGAGTGTTAATGGACTGCAGCTTCAGAAAAAAAGAAGTTAATCAAAACAAGGCTGTGATTTTGCCTGCAAATAATATGACTCCTTCCATGGGAACTGTTCATGTTAGAAGTCAGCAGCAGAAGTGTTCATCGCCCTTCACTTTAAATGCATACAGTCTAGTTGCCTATACACAAGCCGTTTATCTCAAGTTCAGTTTATAGTCAGTGGAACAAATAATGCATTTGTGGAGTGCATCTCATCCTAAAAGGGGTGTCCAAGGCATAAGCTAAATCACAACCTACAGGCAACTCTTTCTTTCCATTAACTGTAAAGGGAATCGAGAGGACTAGCTCAGCTCAGCTGCAGATGTCTTCATTGCCAATGTCTATGTTTAGTTGATGAATTCTCCCAAGAGGAGTATCTCCTGTCCTTGCTTGAGCCTTGCTACAGCAACTGAAAATGGGAAAGAGAAAACAATGCTCTAGAAAATATCTCTCTCCTAGGGAATGAGTCATTAAAGTTCTCAACACAAAGCTCCTGAGAGCCTTCTTTCTTCTCTCCAGTGATGTTCTTCTTTTCACCACTGTAAAGAAGTGACATTTGCAAGTTTTTATACATCTACTAATTGTTGTATTAAGGAAACATTCATTCTTATTTGTTCATGTATGTACTTTGCGGACAGAAGGCTTGTAAAAGAGAGTCTTTGAAGAAAGTTCTTCACTGGTTAAGTGCCAGCATGCTTTTCCAGCCAGGAACCTGTGAAATATTTATATTCCTAACAAGATGATCAGCTTGAAAGAGAGCAAGGGAGCCCTAGCTAGTGAAAGAGATCTTCTGTATCAGTCATAACCCTGTCCTGTTTACAGGGAAATTGCTATCCACCAAGACAGGACACCAAGCAAGAATTGGTAAAGGTAAGTAAATGCTGTAAATGACTGCTTGGGCAGACTGTACCCCTGGGTGGATCCCATTTGGCCCCATGGACTTTCAACAGTCCAGGTGGAATGGTAGGTCTCCAACTGATTAACCCAAAAAGAGCTTTTAAAAAAGAAGGAACATTTGCTCCAACTCAGGGCAGGAATCTAGTCTCTTGGTTACGTTAACCATATGGAAGGAACAATACACTGTGGCCAAGGACAGCAAAAAATGGGTAAGGATTTCCTTACAGCTGGAATGATGAATCCCTTCTGTTATGGAACTGCAGCTGGATGGTGTGACTGTTCTGCTCTTGAACTTTAATTTTACACACACTTCAGTTTCAGAATTATTCTGCATTTTAGTTTTGCCGAGCTTCATTTGCACATTATTTTAGCATTTAAAAGAAAACACTTGTTTGCTTTTGGCACAGCTTACTCTGGGCTTGTTTAGCTTTCCTTATCACATATTTTGCCAGTTTAATAAAATTCAGTGTTTGCTGAACAATTTATTGCTGTAAATGCAATTGCAATGAAACAGAAAGCCTCAAGACATTACTGAAATAATACAAACCACCAAGGAATATGTACTAGCCTCAGAAATAGTGTTCCATGTTCTCAAAATTACAGGCAGAAAAAACTCCAATTAAATCAATACTTAAATCAGCAGAAAAAAATAAAAATCAATGTTTTATACACTACCAGACTTAGAATTTATCAGGGATAACATCTGCCCTACAGATCAGGATCTTCTTCAGTGCAGTACTGCAACAGTAGGAGCGCTTCCAGTCTGTAGAATAGCACATGAGTTAGCAGGTGACTTCTTGAAAGGATAACTATGTGTGGCATGAATGTGAACACATACGTACATACTCAGAGTGCCATATGGGCTATATTTATTTGCTGTATATATGTAGAGGAGAAAGAAGTATATGTGTTAGATTTCATATAATAAAACAGGTGTTGTTGCTTTTTGTAAAACACTTTGTCCTTCTCATGCTTTTCTGTGAAGGCAGAAAAAGTAAATAGGAAAAAAAAAAAAAAAGGGAAGAATTTCAATAACAAAGGTGCTATAAAAACACTATTGACCATAAAGTGATCCTGAAAAATTTGTAATTGTTACACACTAAAGTTCCATTGTGACTTTCCTAATTTCCCTAGTCTCTTGAACTAAGACCTGCATTACCTTTGGGAGCCCTTTCCAGATTTTCAGATCAGCTAATGAGTTCATCAGTATCCACATATTATTCTAATAATAAAACCCCCTCAAATTTCCCATGTGTTGCAAAAAGGTCATCATCATAGGTATAGTTTTTATAATATTGGCATTCGAGTGACTCTGGAAACCATGCGTTCTTGCCTCCAGCTTTCCCACTGAATAATCCGCCACCATTCTGCAATGATTACAGGCTGTAAGAGTATGCACTGGGTGGATGCACTTTGTGTATATTTACCTTCTTAAGTCCTGGCAGGAGAAGCTAGATGGAATTCATCAAAATAACAGGAGGCACCTGCACCCGATTGAGAATGTTATTAATGGGAGACAGTAAAGATCTCAGCTTGTCCAAGGGTCTGCGTGTCTTATCTGCTCCAAACACAGATGTCATGTATCTTGCCAATGCCTCCCAGACTGGTGCTCTTAAGCTTGCTCTATGGTCCTCAGGGCTCTTAAAGAACATCTTAGGTTCATTTATTCACTGGTTCCTTTGGTAAAAGGGCAAATACTGAGTATGTTTGTACCATCTGTGACCTCAGTGCAGTTTTTAAGCCCCATTCTCTGAAAGCCAGACTCCAGGATTTATCGCTCAGGGTTCAGCAACTTTTAAAGTAGCATCACAAAACTCTGCTAGTACGACTAAGAGTTTTCAAAGAACAGATACTAGTCTTGAGGGGCTTTCAGGTCATGTTCTTCTGCTGACATGAGCCCTCTTATTTGTGTGCCTCAATAGTAGAGTGATAGGTAGACTTTGTAGGTTGACTGAAGAATAAGAGATCATTTGGGACCACGTGTTTTCCAAATTTGTCCTGTTTTGTCACTGTGCTCCAGATCTTCTGGCCTTGAACATCTTGGAAAATTTACCAAAGTCATTCAGCTTCTCTCTGACCATCTGTCTGCCTCACAAACTGCCGCTAGGAAGTTCTGATGGATCTGTGGTTGTTGCCTCATACCACATGACTAGTTTATGTCCTTTGATTTACAGCACTTCTGTGAATATTTTCTTTAAGATGTTACAGTCATTTGACATCTATTGTAACAGGAATTTTGCCATGGCATTCAACCTAAAGTGAAGAATGGGTTGTGGACTTTTGTGGTCCCACAGGGATCCTTTTGCCTGCTGGCCTACTCTTCCAAGACTTGAAACTAACACTGTGCATACCTTTCTGTTCTACCCTTCTGCTCTGCCATTGCACATCTATTAGTCTTTAATAAGTGCTCCTCTGTAAGGCAGACATGTCTTTTCTTAGGGTGGATCTTAAATCTCATTTTTTCTATTCTCCCAATTTACTGAGTATCATTCTGCCTGTTGTTCTTTCTGATGCTTTAAATATCATTTTTTGTGTAAGCTGTGACCATGTTCACCATATTTCTTCTCTTCTTCCTGATCCAGAATATCCTTTTCCATGCTTTGGTTCTTCTTTCCATTCTCATATAAAACAAATACACAATAATTCTCCTTTTCCTTTTGTGTTGTCCTTCTGGTTATATCATGGGTTACTGTTACCATTTGCACATTAATTTTTCAGGTCTTATCATCATTATGTATCTGAAAATCTTGGTTTTCCCCTCTTTTCCATTATGTTTTTCTCCTGACTTCCCTATGGACTTTAAATATTTGAATTTTCTCTTCTCAGGGTCTGTCAGATGACCTGATATGTCTCAAACTGCTGTGGAATGCTCAAGGATAACATTGAACCCACAACTGTTGTGTACAGATAATCTTCATTATGTCTGCAATTTTCCAGATCTCCTCCACTTCTGTAGTAGCAACTGTCTTCCCTTCTCTTACTTTTGCCAAAAAAAGGGAATAAAAAGAAAAAAAAAACCTGCCATAACATCCACCAAAGACCAGACCTGCCCTCCCTGCCCCCAACCTTTCCTTGAGCTGTCTGCCTGCAGTTGTCCTTCATTAAAGGACTCTCAGATATTGGCAAATTAAAGCTTTAAGTTTTCTCGGTTCAAAATAAATGTTTTTCTTTGGAAATAAAACATTTGACAATAACAAATCTAAAAGTGGCAGAGGTTTTCCTGCCACAGAAGCACTAACAATGATACACATACCACTTCAGAATGAAAATGAACCACTGATAATCTGAATTTTCTTCCTGTTCTATGTTGAGTCCCTAGCTTTACAAGATAGGGGCTTCCATCTGTGAAGGTCCACTCAAGTGTCCATCAGAGAGTTTGCCAACATCAAATCCTCAGGGCAGTTGATGAATCCCCTACTCACCTGTGGTGGAGATCCTATACGCTTCCGAGTGCAGCCCGGATTGATTGCCATGTGTGAACAGTCAGATATGAGACGTGTCTGCCCTCTTTACACTTCTCACCATGATTAAGCAGTCCCAGCTTTGTAACAGCTCAGTTGCAATAATAACAGACTGCATGAGGTGCTGATACAATGCACTTTAGTATAACCTCCTTTGCAAACTACTGTTGAAATCAATGTGTTGGTTTTGGGTTTTTTTTTTTTCATTTTCCATATAGACACTGATAAGTATGAGGAAGTATTTCCTAAATTCCCTAACAAGCTACTTTTTATTCTAAAATAACACCTGCAAACACTTCTTGGATCTATTGTCAAACACTTCTTGGATCTTTTGTCACATCTTGCTAGCTTTTTGGTAAAGGCCAGTAGCACAGAGTTGAAGTGAATACTATGCTGTTCCAAAACTACATAAACCTACCTCCAGCTTTCTTGGAAATTTAAGGGCATACTCTCTGACGAGATATTCTTACACATCTGCCGCTCTTGTTTGGTCTTGTAGTGTAATAACATATTAGTTACATTAATACCATTGTGAGAAGATTGAGCAAATACACAACCAAGGCCTACCTAGGTTTTAATGAGATTGTGCTGGAAACATGAGTTAAAAAATGCATTGTACTTCCTTCAAGTCCAGTGATGAATTCTATTGTCTTTTGTTAAAACTAAATATTTCTTTTGCGTTTGTTTTTTTTTTTTAATTACTTATTTGCTATTCCATGGAACAGCAATTTTGGCAAAAGGCAGCAGTGAATGTAAAAATGCCTGTTGTGTCCTTAGAGATGGATAAGTAGGACACTGGTCCTGTAGGATCTGTAAGAATTAGCATCGTTGAAGGACATAAAAATAATTTGCATATGGAATTTTTTTTTAATTTCTGCTTCACTCATCTCCAGGTCTTAAATCTTAATATCACCATATGAATGCAAGTGGGCATGCATCCGGACTTACCAGGGAACTCCAAACACTGCTATAACCACATAAAATAATCAACTGCCTTTTGTCTAACTACAACTTTTCTCAGAAGGACCAAAGTATAAGGGAAGTTTGAATCTCAAGCTGCACTCCAGATCTGCCTCAAACTCAACTTTGACGTCAACAGCTGTTCCTTGCATAACTGCTCCTCTTCCAGCCTCTGAAAGTTAAGCCACAGATGGAAACTTTGACCAGAAAACACAGTGTATGTGCTGAAATTACTTATTGTGGAAACCCAAATAAGCCATGTGTATGTCTTTTGGCTAGTTTCACAGGCAAGAGGAAAAAAATGGTGAGTATATTCATTTTAGGGGGTGGCCTCTGCCCTCGTGAGGCCCCATCTGGAGTACTGTGTCCAGGTCTGGGGTCACCAATACAAGAAAGATGTAGAACTACTGGAGAGAGTTCAGAGGAGCCACAAAGATGATTAGAGGGCTGGAGCACCTGCCCTACAAAGAGAGTCTGAGGGAGCTGGGCTTGTTCAGCCTGGAGAAGAGAAGGCTGCGGGGGGACCTCATTGCAGCCTTCCAGTCGCTGAAGGGAGCTTATAAGCAGGAGGGGATTCAACTTTTTAAAAGAGCAGATAATGGCAGGACAAGGGGGAATGGACTAAAGCTAAAGGAGGGAAGGTTTAGATTAGATATTAGGGGGAAGTTTTTTACAGAAAGAGCGGTGAGGTGCTGGAACAGGCTGCCCAGAGAAGTAGTAGATTCCCCGTCCCTAGAGGTGTTCAAGGCCAGGTTGGATGGGGCCCTGGGCAACCTTGTGTAGATCCAGGCTGGAGGTTGGTGGCCCTGCCTGTGGCAGGGGGATTGGAGCTTTATGATCCCTGGGATCCCTTCCAACCCAGGCCATTCTATGATTCTATGATTCTATGATTCTATGATTCTAACAGTCCCTCTCAAGCATAAGAAACCATACTGTGTTGGCACGTACACTCCTGCATCTATTGAAGAACTAGCATCATAGAAACAAGTGAGAGATGATGGCAAGATCACACCTAACTATAACAACAATCTTCTGGAGGTTAGAAGAGAAAAATCTCCACGATACTCCTACAATGGAGTGGCCTGTAGTGAATGAATCACAGGACCTGAATTCAAAACCAGATCCCAGGGTGCAAGGGCTTTCTGGTGAAAGACACCTTCCAGTGAGAACTGAGAGGGTTACTGAAATGTCACGTGCTTCTCTGCTAATACAAAAAAGTTGACACTTGTGGGTGATGCTGTTTGGACTGTCATACTCTGTACTCTGAAGTTCCTGATGGAAGAACTACATTTACCATGGGTGAGGTCTCAGAGGCCATGCTCTGATGGGGTCCTCACTGGCTATGCCCATACAAGTAAATCCATTGTCTCAGGATCATTCTTTGGTACTAGGGCAAACTGGCATTGAATGGTCAGCATCTGTTAACATGCTGTTAAACTCTATTGTCCTCCAAAATATGTTGGCCGTTTCCATGCTGGATCTCCAACCTGTGCCTCTTCCTGAATTGCATTCTGGAATTACTTGAGAGATTGCTAGCTACCCTTGGACATGGCCATCCCAGGGACTATTTTGGCAATTTAACAGTAGAGGCAGTGGATTTCCTGCTCCTGGGAACAGTGCTTGATTTATTAACCTAGATGTAGCCATTGGATACCATTGAGAAGAGGGAATGAGACCACCAGCATGTGTAAACTGAGAGATATGGCAGAGATCAAATGAAAGGCACTCAGTTACTGAGCTCAGATTCTGACCAGTGACTGGAAGTGAGTTTTTGACATTCATGCTTTTAGATAATAAAATTGATTGTCACCGTTATATCTCGTGAATTCTTTTGAGTATTCATAGTTTTAATATTTTCTCTGCCTGTACAAGCATGCTATAAATCTAAGGAAAAAAATCTTCACTTTCAGTAAATGTTTTTTTTTACTCTGTGACTGATCCTACAAATGTTATTTCCAGGGTATGTTCATACTCAATGGGTAGAAAAGTAGAAAAACATGTTCTTCAATGTTTAGAAGAATGAATTGGCTATGCTTGCACTCTCAGTTCTCCTAGATGCATCAAGGAGAGCTTTGATTGCAAAAGGCAAGCAGAATCTGGACCAGTACATGTGTAACAAATTATTTAGTCATCAGCACTTTGCTTTGCAAAGAGATGACTGCTAAAAATAATAGTTGTTACTGTCTTCCCCTCAATTGCACAGTAGTTCTACAATGAGTACCAGAGATGCATTAGTACAGCAGTTGAAACTTTCAACCACAATGTTCTTCTCAAAGGTATCACTGGTAGGAACCCCAGGGCCATTAAGTGGAAAGGAACAAGAACTTATTCCACTACATGAACCACAAACTCTTTCTGAAATAAAAATGTGCAAAAGTTGTCAAAAAAGTAGCTACTGTGAACCACACCATACATAAAGTGTTGTAACTGGATCACTTCTCGGCTGAGTAGTTCAGGCTGCGGCTTGAAAAATATTTTACTGAAAATGAAAAGGAAAGAAAAGGTCTCTACTGATGAAGAGAGTTTATCATTAGCTTCACTATCTTTTCTTTTACTCAGCATTTATTTTAGTTCACATTCACTGACAGTTTAGGTAAAATGTTTTACAACCTGATGACAAACTAGTAAGTATGATCTCATGAAATAGTTGATGTTCACCAGTGTATTGAAGAGGCCCACAGATAATGTGTGGGATTTATTTGGCCATTAATTTACTGGACTTGATCCTACACGTAATAGTATAAATGGCAAGAGTTTGCAATACACTGTAATATATTTTCCTAGTAAATCAAAAGCAAGAACCAACATGGAACACTGCTTAAAGTGTTAATATTAAGTAATCTAAAGCTGTACAGTGTGCTCTTCTTACCTCTCAGACAATTTCTATTCCATATTTTTGTTACAGAAAGAAAACATGTTTGATTACCAACACAGTTTCTGAGGTCATCCTACGGGTCACACTTTGGTCTGCTGTGATCCTGATGCATCAAGCACAGTTTACATACTAATAAAACAATGGAACCATATATTTAGGCATTTGCAGACATTAAAAAGGTCCAACTGGTATTAAAGTGGCAAATTTTTAGATACTTCCTGCTAGTAAAAAAGAAAATTAACTTTTTCATAACTGTAAAATCAAGGAATTTCTAAATTCCTTAGAAATTACAGTTAGGGTGCTAGAGGTGGTATGAGAGCTGTTTGTAACTCTTAGTTTGTAATTTGTGTGGATTTATTGCTAGCATTTTTACCTACAGTTAATGATATGAGTTCTTAGCAAATGTAACTGAAACTTTCATAATCTAGGTCAAACTCACTATGCAGGGATATTCTACCACTGCCTTTTTACTGCTCTCATTTTCCATCTTTATTCAGTAGCACAAATGCCTTTTGTTTCTGTAGGACAGGATCTGCCCAAAATCCTTTGGAGAACTAAAAGAGTACTGACGTCCCATGCATGCCAAAAGAAGTTGTATCTAAATGCTGCTAATACTTCTAAGCAAAGATGTTAGGATTTGTGCCATACTTACTTTAATTTTACATTCCTCTTTTCAAATTATTAAAATGTCTTGACTTTATTCCCTTCTCTGGTTGAGAGACATCTCCTTTTAGTTTTCTGAGAGTGAAAAATGGTGTTGAAGTAATTTTAAGCAGAGAAAAAGAGCTCTTTTGTCCTGTTAGGAAGTTCTAACTGAAGTTCTCTAGTCACAGCTATGAGAAAATTTGGCTGAAGTTTGAAAAGTGAGATGCCACTGCTAAATTGACTAGACAGCTATAACGGTTACATTTGACTGAAAAATTACTTCTGAATATACTCACTGGACATCTGTCAAGAAGCACCTCCTCGCTCATGATCTCACATAGGAAATGGGAAGGGCATGTATTATTTATCTGCTGAGTCTGATAAAGCTGGGGCTGAAAAAGCAATTGTGTAAAGAAGACTGCAAATGCCTTGTTGCTATGTTCAGAACAATTTCTCCCCAAAACCATTGCCTTATCCAGAGGGAGAGGGTGGAACATCCTGCAGGAGCTAAATGCCGTCAGTGAGATGCTGGGCTACATTTTCCAAGGTCAGTATGCACAAGAAGCAGTGCGGTCACAGTGCCACCTCAGCCTCCTTCCTCTGCCTGCGTGTTCCACGTGAGCAGTGTGTGCAGAGCACGTGCCAGAAAATCAGCACTGCAGTGGAGGTGGGGGGAATGGCCAGGCCTTGTTTTCAGCTTCATTTTCTCCATGTTTGCCATGAATGTGCTTTTGCAGTGCTTCATTGGTAGGGAACAGATTTACTCTGTGTTTTTCTGAGATTTTTTTGGTTTCATTTTGAATTCTACATGCCAGTAACTTAGTGCAGAAATTCAGTATCTACAGCGTACTGCATCTGTAAATACTCTGCATTTAATAGTTCCAGTTCCCAAAATTAACGTCATCACTTGAATGGTCAATGCAACCAGTAAGTCAGCCCAAGAAGCTGCTGCCACAGGTACGATACAAGGGGATGACTTTGCCTGCAGGTTTAGGTTCCTAGGTTTGAAAACCTGGGATAGCTGGTTTATAATGAATGGTTAGTAAAAACCTTTACCCTACAAAACCCAAAGGTTTCATACACATTTTCTTTTCATTGGAAACTGTTATGAACTTGTGACTGCCCTGCAGTTGATATGTATGTGCTTGGCTGAACAGCACAGCCTGCCAAAGGAAAAGGGACCACTGTAGTCACTGGAAGCTTTCACGATCCTCTGTGAGGAGGCAAAACTCCTTGGGGAAACCACAAAGGTAATCCTCCATGCGTTCCACAGCTGTTGTTCTGAAGGAAATGAGTACATCTTGTGGGTACTGTGAATTATAAAGATAAACTTGGACAACCACAAAAAAGCATTAAAAATTAAATGCAGCCTGACTCCTGTTTCATTTTCCCTTCGGAGGTGCACAGCTCACTGTCTGTGTTGGTGTTACCTAACCACAAATAGCCTTCTCATCTTCTGCAAGCTGCACTGCTGTCAAATGATAGTGATGACCCAGTCACTCTGTCTAAAGATGTCAGGGGAAGAGGAAAACCAGACTACTACAAGCGACATGGCGAATACTCCTTTCCTGTTACAAATTCCACATTAAATCTAAGTAATTACTTGGCTGCAGTGATACTTGGTCTACAGGACAATGCATTTACAGGCATTTAGGAACAGCAGTTTACAATAATGCTTGCATATGGATTTGATATCTTGTGTTGTTAAAACAAATCAGCAAGTCTAGACTGTAATTTGCTGAAGCAATTTATGGTTATTTCATGGCTTTTTTCTCTAAGTAGAGGTGAATACATTTGACTGTCCTAAGAGGAGGGATGGTAGTGCACATTCTTTTCATTTTAACTGTTGAGGCTGATCTGAAACAGAAGCATTAACATTCTGATTTTCATACCGCATACAAACTGCTCCAAACTATTAGTGCTTTATTCCACTATGGTGTTCAAATATTTTGCAAACTGCTGATTAATCATGAAAAAAAAAAAACCACTGCAAGTTGGTCAACACTGCTGCTGCAGCCATTCCCTCACAGATGAGTACACTGAGCCTGTCAATACAGTAGCAGAGCAGGGAGCAAGGACCCATCTGGGAAACCCACAGCTGCATTGTATTGTTACTGAAGGCACTGGAGCATAACAGCTGACAGTAGTCGAGGGTTCTCCTATAGCTCTTCACATCTGGGCTCCCTCTCCAGTAGCAAGGCAAAATGGTTTGGGTATTTCTGGAAATGTTGCCAGAGCTTTTCTTAGAGGTGAGCAAACCCTCACAGGTATTTTTCTCACCCTTTCTATCTTATTGCAAGTCTCACACAACATGAAGATCTATACAACACAAAAAGACATGATGATTATTCTGCTTAGAAGGGATTGTGTTTCTGAAGACTGTGACTCCATATACAGTTAAATAGGCCTAAAAGAGAAAGGGCTCTCCAGAGCGAAATACTTTCCCAGTGAGAGCTGGATGTCCTTGTACCATTCAGCCAGGAAAAGGAGCCCCTGGTCCCACACAGCTAGTGCCTGGCTCCCTGCTATGGTACACCCCAAAGTCATGTCCCTGCATGGATAAAATTGTTTCCAGACCAAAAACCCAGAGGGGCTCTGAAATTTGCTGTGAACCTTCGTGGGGATGGCTCCCAGTTCAAAGCTGCCCATCCTCCAAAAAGGGAGCTTCCCTGAACAACATGGATGATTGATAGATTCAGGGCACTCACCAGCAAAAGAATTCACTTGGCACTGGCAGAACAGAAAATGGATTTACATGAACTAGCCATTAGCAGCCTACTAATCAGAAGAAGAGTTAGGCTGTATCTTTTTCATAAAATTTTGTAAAAAAGTGCAGCAATTTAGCCAACAGAGACCTTTTCATTTGCACAGACCTCAGTACTTTATAATGAAGATTCTCATGGACTTGATGAGTCTTTGTACTCTTCAACTTTCTGTTTTCCTTTATTTTTTCTAATGTTCATGTAGATTTATATGAATTCAATTCTAACAACACACTGTTCAGATTATTTTGTGTGTGTGTACTGTGATTGTCATACTACTGACAAAAACACTGAAAAATCAAGCGCATTTATTTCTCCTAGCAATCATCACATTTTGAATTTACAAGGAAGTGTGTGTTTTTATTAAGAAGGGAGAATGGCCATCATCCTCTATTGGCACAAAGTGGCATAAGTCTACTGATGTTAATGATTTGCTTGTTCTCATGGAAAGTGGAGGCATGCTATGAAAGATAAAACTATATACTCATTGCTTGTTGACCATAATTAATACCCAAATTCCTAGATCATACACAGAATCACAGAGTGTTAGGGATTGGAAAGGACCTCTAAAGATCATCTAGTCCAACCCCACCCACCAGAGCAGGATCACCTAGATTAGGTCACACAGGAACACGTCCAGGCAGGTTTTGAATGTCTCCAGAGAAGGAGACTGTACAACCTGGGGGAAGTCTGTCCCAGTGCTCCGTCACCCTCACAGTGAAAAAGTTTCTCCTTATGTTCACATGGAACCTCCTCAGCTCCAGCTTGTACCCATTGCCCTTTGTTCTACCATTGGACATCACTGAGAAGAACCTGGCTCTGTTCTCCTGACACTCACCCTTTTACATATTTATAAATATTAATGAGGTCACCCCTCAGTCTCCTCCAGGCTATAGAGGCCCAGCTCCCTCAGACTCTCCTCATAAGGCAGATGTTTCACTTCCTTAATCATCTTGGTGGCCCTGCACTGGACTCTTTCAATGAGTTCTATGTCCTTCTTGAACTGAGGGTCCCAGAACTGGACACAATATTCCAAGTGCCGTCTCACCAGGGCAGAGTAGAGGGGGAGAAGGACCTCTCTTGACCTACTAACCACACCCCTTCTAATACACCCCAGGATGCCATTGACCTTCTTAGCCACATGGGCACATTGCTCGCTCATGGTCATCCTGCTGCCCACCGGAACCCCCAGGTTCATTTTCCCTATGCTGCTCTCCAACAGATCCATCTCCAACCTATACTGGTACCTGGGGTTGTTCTTCCCCAGATGCAAGACTCTACACTTGCTGTTGTTAAATCTCATTAAACTTCTCCCAGCTTAACTCTCCAACCTGTCCAGGTCTTGGTGGATGGCAGCACAGCCTTCTGATGTGTCGGTCACTCCTCCCAGTTTGGTGTCATCAGCAAACTTGCTGACTGTACACTCTATTCCCTCATCTAGGTCACTGATGAGTATACTGAATAGTACTGGTCCCAGTACCAATCCATGAGGGACTTCACTAGATACAGACCTCCAGATAGACTCTGTCCCGTTGATCAAAACTCTCTGACTTCTTTCCTTCAATCAGTTTACAGTCCACCTCACTACCCAACCCTCCAGACCACACTTCCTCAGTTTAGCCACTAGGATGCTGTGGGAAACAGTGTCAAATATTGTCTGTCTCACCTTTGCAACTGGCACCTAATTTCTATGCTTCAGTCAAGCATTAATTCATTGTTTTGTGACAGAAAATTAAATGTGGTGGTTGTTTTTGCAAAACACTACCTGAGGATCTCGCAGCATTGTAAGGAGCACAGTTAATCAAGCCTCAAACCTTCCAGGGCTGGGGAGAAAGAAATCGGATTGGACTTCTGTTCCACACAGGCTGCAGTTTGTAACAAGCCACCTCATTTCAAATTATTGCTCTTCTGATATTATTACACTGTGAGCTGTGTTTGGTTTTACTTACTTTGTGCTGCCCATATGGAGTGCAGCTTTTCTGTAACTTAATCCTTAAACCGTCAGTTCTAAGAAAGGATCCTCCTTCATGTAAGAGAGATGTGCATGTCTATCAAGGTTATCAGACTGTCACTTAGAATTCTTTCAGTGGGTAAAAAAGCCTGTTTAGAAGATCTAAAAAGGCTGCAGAAAGATAGGCCTGAAAGTATCCGATCGTACTGGGGCAAATGTGGTGGATGCCCCTTCCCTGGCAGTGTTCAAGGCCAGGTTGGATGGAGCCTTAAGCAGCCTGGTCTGGTGAGAGGTGTCCCTGCCCATGGCAGGGGGTTGGAACTTAAGGTCCCTTCCAGCTCTAAGTATTCTATGATTCTATGACAATCTGCAAGTAATAGCTGAATATCTGTCCCTAGTTGTTCAGAGAGATGTGCTGGGTTATTAAATTAACAATCATAAGTGAAAAATGTTCTGGAGCTCACACTGGGGTTTGCAGGAGGCCTCTGCCCCTGTGAATGATGTTTTTCAAATTTCCACGCGCCATTCCAGGATGTGTGTCATGGCCTCTTCTGAGAAACATGAAGTCACTTGGCCTTTGGCCTTGTGACTTCCAGTACACCCCAGGAAAGGCTCATCAGGAGCCACAGCCTGTGATGTCGACTTCTTTAATTACCATTCTAGCTGTGCCAAACTATATTAACCCTCACTAAGCGCATATGCTGCCGTGATCCCTGAGATGCTCGGGAGTGTTCGAGGAAGCTTACTGCAGTAGCTCTACCTGTTGGAACAGGTATCCCAGCATGAGTGATTTCAGTCTCCCCAGTAAATAGTTCATGCACAGAATCTGATTTGCTCTTTTGCTTTTCAGCATCTTTTCTCTAACATGGGAAGATTCAAAATGAGATAAAGAACAACCAAATAGGAAGTCCCTTCAGTTAAGTCAGACATACAATCCTGTCATACTTCTTTCTCCTGTGACTTCTGTGACCAGTTTGCTCTTTGAGTGCAGGATGACAACACTGGAATGTGATCATGACACCACAACCACTGACAGTCTGATCAGACCACAACTGTTACTGTCACAGAAGAGAGTAGATCTGGCCTTAGCAGAGAGAAGCATTTAACCACTTTGATCCTTGTGCCAGACAGGAAGGTGAGACTATCAGTGCTGTCACCCCAGTGTGCTCCAAGCAAGCACATTTCTGTGTGCTCGAACAGTCACTATAGTGGGCAAGAAGCACTCAATTTAAACAACTATTAAATTCTACCATAAATAAGTGACACTGATGTAAATACAAAACCACTATAATGAAAATAAGTTCCTGCTGATTTTCACCAATGTGGAAACATGAATGGCCAGGCCTTTTCTCAGGGCCTTTACCTATCATCTGGCAATTCAACCATTTCTCCACATGTGATGATGTTTGACTAATGGCAGGAAACCAGGGTCAGAAAAACAGCATATAACATACCCCATACAATGCACATAGCAGTCAATCAAGACTAAGGCATTATGGCAACCATACTATTTATCATTGCTTAAAATCTTTTCTCAGGGCGGGGTGGAAATGACAAAGAAATCTAAATTTTTTCACAGTAGGCCTAACTTGGAAAACAATTAATTGCAGAAGGTGTTTTAAAGCACTTTTCTAGTGTGGGTTCATTTCATCTGATGCTGCTGTTCGTCCTCACCCTGAGGTTTCGGGGTGAGGAGTTTTATGGTCCATAGCCCTCAGCTGAGAATGTCCTTCTCTCTCCTCACAAACCACATCAACAGTGCATCAGCTGCAGTACAACTATCTTAGACATGTTTTTTTCCAAGTAAATACAACCAGCAATCATAAAGTAGCAACTGCCCTTTGCAGTTGTAACAGAACAGCATTATATTATATTATATTATATTATATTATATTATATTATATTATATTATATTATATTATATTATATTATATTATATTATATTATATTATATTATATTCACAGAATCACAAGGTTGGAAAAGACCTCTGAAGATCATCAAGTCCAACCATTCCCATCCTAAGCTAAACCATATCCTCAAGTACCTCATCTACCCTTTTTTTGAACACATCCAGGGAAGGTGACTCAACCACATCCCTAGGCAGCCTGTTCCAGGCCCTGACAACTCTTTCAGTAATTTTTTTTTTGGTAAAAATTCTATTCCATTCTATTCCTATTCTATTCTATTCTATTCTATTCTATTCTATTCTATTCTATTCTATTCTATTCTATTCTATTCTATTCTATTCTATTCTATTCTATTCTAAAGGATCAGACCTTCCTGGGCACAGCAGCCACACAGAGCTCTACTGGGCCATAAACTAGCCTGTCCATCCCAAAAATCATACTAAACAATATTGGAAACTGGTCAATGGGTAATTCAGAACCCGTTGCTGCTTCAGTCATGAGAATATTGCTGGAGAAAAGGATGTCTAGTAGAGAAGCTGGAACTGATCATACAAGACATTCTCATTCCCTCTTTACAAATAGATGGTTGGTCCTTCCATTGAGAATAGTATTTTCCTTGTTCCTAAGAGTTTTACTGGGAAGCCATCACTTGACCCACCTCTGCCCACTTGAGCCGTGATGAACTGCTGAGAACCACCAGCAGCTCCTGCACCTCCGGGTTAGGGTCTGGCTCCCCAAAGGGTGAGCCCCGGGCTGGCATGGGTAACTGACAAATCTAAGCTGTTAGCCTCAGTCTCTGCCTCAAGGGGTGCTCAGACAAACTGAAGTACATTAAAATGGCATTGTACAGATCTGTACAAACTTCACCCTGAATGGTGTGCACACAGCAAAGAGCCAGTGGGGGAAGGCAAAGGGGAGGTGAGCAACAGGCAGTGCCATCTGACAGGCATTGTAGATAAAAAATATCAACTCTGGCATGTGAAGGGGAAGAATTTTTTTGTATTACTTTCTGTGGTTGTAAAACAAGATGTTCTTTAAATTCTTTGGCAGAGCCTTTAAGCCTGACTGGAGAAAGGCAGGCACTGGGCCTCTTGGAGGGAGTACCTTGTTATTCTGGTACTCGCCAAAGTAACTTCGAACTGAAGGAGGATGGACCAGCCATCTGACTTCTGATTGACACCGAAAGAGTGATGAGAGGGAGAGGGACAACAGACTGAAAGCAGACTACCCACAACACATAAGAAACATGAAGCAGGAGGACTAGAGAAAGCTGTATGAGTGGCTGCTCTCTGGAGGAGTTTAATTACTAGCATGATCACCACCAGATTGTTGGTTTATATTTCCATAGTCTGAGATTACCAAAGAATTTTCAATTTACATAATGTAGGATTTGCAGGATATTCAGTAAAACATCCTAGGGCCCGTCCTACAGTATCTGTGTAGGTATGACACAAGTGCAGCCTTTCAGTATAGACTCTAGCTGTTAAGTTTGGCTGGTGAGCTCTATGTTTGATACGTTAGTCCATACTCAGATGCTTAACAGAAATAAACTGTTCCCTGAAGATAGATTTTGCTCCTGTATAGGTAGGAATAATGCAGAAACAGCAAACATGCTTCAAAGAAGCCTCCTGTTCAGTAGCTAAACCTATGTTAGACCTGAATTGGCTCTTTGCTTCCACTTCTGTGAGCAGGCTGTTCTGGAACTTCACTTCATTGATAGTAAATGTCTTCCTCCAGATGTGTAACAAAACATGCCAGGTGATCTTAATGTTAGTTTTGACCAATGAGACAAGTTTCTGTGGAGGCAGAAAGAAGATGATTTTAGTAGTTGATTGAAGAAATTATGCTACCTTGGATAAGATTTCTGCAACAGGAATTGAAAGAATAAACATAATCTGATACTAGAATTGAGAGAAAGGGAGTATATACCACTACCAAAATTATACAGGGACGAGAAAGACATTCGTGGGAAAGATAGTCCTAGACATGAGTACTTCAGTTGAGGTGGTAAATGGAAAAGAGAAGATGCCTACAATCTGGTTTACTGTTCCATCAATCCATTAGATATTTCTGTAGCACTGTGTGCCATTATTCCTTTAGTATGAGGGAGCCACTTGTCTGTCATATGAAATACCATTTGAATGCCAGGGCAAGTTTGATTCTGGCCCACACTGCTGACAGCTGTTTGAGAACATGAATATTATGTGTCCTACATCTGCTGAGGTTGGAGTGGAAAAGTACAGTGGAAAAGTACAATTTCTCTTTTGGGACTGCTGGGAATGACTTAAAGAATCTAAGTCCCTCATTCAGTAAAGGCACTTTAGATACCCATACAGATACTCTTGAAAAATCAGAGCCAAAGATTGATTCAAGTATTTCTGCAAAGCTGGTCTGTTCTCTGTAACTAGGAAGAATAACATAGAACACTAAAGAAGAGAGATGCTTGAATGGGTGAATGAGTTAAATCGGTGACTCTAAAAATATTTTTCATTAATTTTGATGACACAGATGTGGCCATGCCAAGCAAGGCATCATCTGTACTCCAGCCTAATAAAGTCTAATACCTATGACTCAGTGGCAAAAGTGGCAGCTGGCCTCTTGGAAGCTCCAGTGAATAATCAGGGGATTGTTGGTTTTGGGCTAACTTTGTAGGCAGTACTGACCGAGCAAAAGAGTGTAAAAGCACAAATGATATGCTTTAGAACATTTGGAACATAACAGCCAGGTGAACCATGTTGTCTCTGATAACTCCAGCCCTGACTATTCTTAACAGGTGATTTTGATCTGTGTACATGTGCAAATGTGGGCGATCTGGGTACCTGCACTGATCTACTGTTCTCCTGGTCTTGTGGTTTTACAAGAGAAAAGTCATCCTTAGACAGAAAGACTAAACTAGCAAGAGAAGAAGACTGACTTGGAACCTATGAAAGGATGTGTTTCCTTTTTCCTTTTATTTTAAACAGAGTGGAGGTGTCAGAATATGGTCAAACACAGTGAAGGTGTGTCAAGCACAGTGAAGGTATTCTGGGTTCCTGACCTGATTCAAAATGATCAATCAAATCTGAGAACTTCAATGTAGGTGGGTGCTCAGCACTCAGAAGATGTACCCTCAGTATTTATGGGAATCTAATGAGGAACTTGGGAAATCATGAGGTCATCTATTAATTCAGACAAAAATTTTCCTTTCAAATTAAGGTTAAAATGGCAGGTTTTTCACAAGCTTTGTAATTCAGTTTGACTTAATTGTGGTACACGTAGGACTGTAAGAGCAACTGAGAGTGCTGAAAATAATCCAGACAGGAGAATTAGGTTGGGTTTCTTTTTTTCAGTTGTACTCCAGTCATTTGGTTTCATGAGTAAGCAAATAAGCACATCCACGTTGACAAAAAATCCAGATAATATTGATTTGGTTTTTATTCCTTTTTCCTCCCTCTAGAAAAGAAGGCATAAGGCAAAACCAAGGAATGCCTATAGAAGATAGTAACATCTAGTGAGAGCAGTCTGTTTTAAAGCTATACCTGACCCAGAAGTGTGTAATCTTTAAAAAATTTAGAATACAGTTGTCTCTTTCTGCTTCAGTGTACCATTTGCCTACGAAATTCTCAGAGCCTTTATTTTTCAACTTGCTGCACAATAGTCTATGAGGAGAGGAGAGGAGGGGAAGAGAGGGGAAGGGAGGGGAAGGGAGGGGAGGGGAGGGGAGGGGAGGGGAGGGGAGGGGAGGGGAGGGGAGGAGAGGAGAGGCGAGGCGAGGAGAGGAGAGGAGAGGAGAGGAGAGGAGAGGAGAGGAGAGGAGAGGAGAGGAGAGGAGAGGAGAGGAGAGGAGAGGAGAGGAGAGGAGAGGAGAGGAGAGGAGAGGAGAGGAGAGGAGAGGAGAGGAGAGGAGAGGAGAGGAGCTGTAGACATCAACATTTCCAAATCAGCTATTTTAATTTCAGAGACAGAATGCACAGCAGCAGAGGAAACATGCAGCTTCCCCCTCCCCTCTGCTTGTCCTCTCCAGTCCTTTCCAACCTAAACCAAGGAATCCTTGGAGGTGTGAGATGTAGACTTGATGTAAGTAGGCGGGCCCAGATCTGAACTTAGGTCTCCCACTTGCAAGACAAGTATTCCAAACTTGCAATTATTATATGCAAAAATGGCATTTTTTTCCTGCAGTGTGACAGCAAAATGTTTGTCAGAACCTAAGGGATGCCTTACTAGGTGTGCTTGGACTGAGATTCTCCTCAGAGCAGTGAAGTAGACAAGCGAGTCTGGGAGACAGGAAAAACCTCAGATCCATCTTGGCTCTGGAGTTTCTCATTGGCTTTTCTGTTCATTTTCCTGATTGCTATGAATCCTTTCCTAGGCTCCTGATGCTTTTGTGTATTATACTGAGGTAAGACAGATGGCATGGTTAGGATTGATGATACTACAGTCAATCTAATTTTCTAAAAGTGTGGCCAACACAGCTGTCTAACTTAGACAAATGGCTAGGTGAGATAGAGAGTGAAATGTATCTTGGCCAGAGTCATTCACCATGCAAGATTCCATTGCAATTCACTAATTTTTGCTACCAGATATATGAAACCAAACCAGAATAGAAAACTATTTCTCTGTCATTGTTCCTGTATAGAAAAAGAAGTATAGAAAAGAAGTACATAGAAGAGAAGTAACAGCATGTTAAATGCCAACAGTATCACGTAGAAAGAAATCCTTGAATGTTTTTGAAACTTTGAGTCCCTAAGACAGTAAAGCCTCTGGCCACTGGGGCCTCCTGGAACTGCATATTTCCAAGCAAACATAACTGGCAGTTCAGTTCTAAATAAGTATTTAGCTTTTTCTTCGCAGTCTGCCTCCCATCTTTTTAATTGTCATGTAATTCAGATAAACTTGGGCAACACAAAGCTAAGATGTATGGAATATATAGCTGTAGTGGAATGCTTAAAACCAACCAACCACTGCGAGGGCCCATTGTTAGTAAACAGTAAAGGACAAAAGATTTACTTACTTTCCTATAGGGACTCAGGGGGTCCATGTGTACCTCCATGATGAATAAGCAATTGTTTTGAAATCATCTGGTTGCCACAAATGAGTGTATCCATTTATGAGTGCATAAGGTATAAATAATTAAAACTGTACACTGTGAAATTTTAAATGTCAAGGAAATTATAATTCAGGCTTTCATTATATCATTATACCATGCTGAA
Organism: Gallinula chloropus; assembly: GCF_964237585.1. Taxonomy (NCBI): domain Eukaryota; kingdom Metazoa; phylum Chordata; class Aves; order Gruiformes; family Rallidae; genus Gallinula; species Gallinula chloropus. The sequence continues at coordinate 20,011,870 of NC_140086.1, forward strand.
GCTAACAGTTTTCCATTACTCCTTGAATAATATATAATAATGATTTAATGTTCAGAACAAAAATTGGAAATATCCAAATTCAACCACAGAAGTTCTGGAAACCATATAACATCTGGGTGCTGAGAAAACTGAAGACCACCCAACCGTCATTTGGCCTTTGGTTCTGCAGGTTAAACCTCACTAGCTTCTAGCAGTGGTATTTAGTCTTCCAAAGCTTTTCTGGGTGTAGAAAAACAGAAAATGAACATGTCAGAAAGGTAAAAAAGTAATTTTGAACTATCCCTGATATTTATGTAGATAAGCACCGAGGTTTCCTAAAAATCACCTATCAGGAATACACGGGGTTCTCATTTAACAAACAGTATCTTATTTATGATAGCAAGGTTTCTCTTCTTAAAATATGCAGCGAATGGAGCTGACTGACTAGCTTTGAGATTTTCTCAACTTCGTTTTCCAAACAGCAGCTTTAACTTAATGTGAAATCACTCTGTGGCTGACACTCAAATCCTTTAAATATGTACTTTCCCCCAAACTGAAGTCAAGTTCTTTTGCTATTTCTTTAATACAGATTGATTAGCCTGAGTGTCACAACTCAATTAAGACCATCTGATGATGGAGCTTGCCTGGGGAAACCAAGAACATCAACAGAAACACTAATATTTTATTTCAGATGGAGAAAGTCTTTCTGTTGAGGTTGCACATTTCTGTGTACTGGAACGATTGAGATAGAATTTCACACTGAAAGTCTGAACACTCGTATTCTGTACTTCTATGTGCTACGGGGCCTTCAACAAGGAGTTGTGGTGCTGTCAGGCTATCCTAGGCTGTACTGAATTTTTTTGAAATATGACCAGAGTGGAATTTTATTTTGATGACCACCTTATTCTTAGCTGGCTGATTTTGGCAAGGATTCCTGCATTTCCATGAAACAATGCCACCGGCTTCAAGTGAAAATACAGCCTTGAAATTGGAAGTGAACAATGAGTACGATGAAAGTCCTGAATATGCTCTTAGGCAGTCACAGAATGAAGTACTCAGGAGGAATCACGAGGGCAAAGACAAGTCTGGATTTTCTATAACAGCCATCACTAAAGCATCTAAGTGCATCCAAACTGCATCCCAAATCAGCTTTGTCAAATATTCTGTTCTTCCTTCCTTTTCTTCTGGTGAAGACACTAGTGGGCACTGAACAGATGCTTGAGAAGAAAGGGGCATCTTGACACCTTACCAGTTCCTCCACTACAAAGGGGATTTGTGGAACTGGGGAGAGCTGGAGAATGCTCCATCAGGCTCCTAATAATGTCATACTCAGTCAACAAACTGTTGCTATGAGGAACAACACAGCCTTGAAGAGTGATATAGTGTGGACATGAGAGATTCTCAGCTCCTCAGTAACCTTACCTTTGTTTCAGAGATGTGTCCAGTATTCATGGCTGGTGCTCAATTCATTGGAAGCATCATGTCTTAAAAAGCCAGAAGGATGAAAAGGCTTGTGAAGCCTTAGAAAAAAAATGCAGAAAATACCAATAACCAAACCAATCCAATCACCTTCCCAGCCAATCCTGTCACCTTCTTACGCATTATAAAATACCCAGGATACTCTTATTTTAGGAGGAACATTCTGGATTGATAAGTAGAAACCTGAAATATTTGGAAAGTACTACTCCTAGGAATAAGTGTTGCAGGAGGAAAGCCTACAGTTCCAAAAACGCATCACTCTTTGAATGCTACAGTGTGTAGTACAACTTGGCCAGCTTAAGTGTATAAAGTAAATTTCTTAACTTTAAAAATTAAGCAAAATCAACTATGTATTTATAAGGTACTTCTGTATCAAGTATTGCTAAAGCCCCTAAAAACTGAAGAGTTCTTCCAACCTTAAGGATGTACTTTGTATGTTTTTTGTATTCACAAGTGCGTGAATTAAGTTTCTGACTGGACAGGATATGTCTCTTTTCAGAGAACAAAAATGTCAACAGACCAAGTTTAAAGAAATAACTAGCTAACCCTCTTCTCTACCAGTCCCCCATTTTAAGAGACACTGCATCTTCATTAATTTGGTTTGATTTTCTTGAGATTGATAGCACTACCACTTTAGCAATTCTCCCATCATTCATTATGTCTGCTATGAAGTTTAGATCCAACCTTACAATAAGGAAACAAAACTTAAAATTTTGAAGAAATTCAGACAGATTACATAGCGTTTGGCTGTTATTTCAGGATAATATAGGCAATGTCCATGAGTCCCCTAATTGAATATTTAGCTTGTTTTTAACTTATTTTGTAGTATCCCATAATGTGCCATAGAGTCTTTGGCTTTGATTTTGCAAAGGCATCTGCCTGAGTAGATCCTTATGGAGTCCCCTTCCTGAATGAGAGCTTAGATATTGTAAATCTATCCCAGTCATCCCTAAAGAGAAATTGGACTTTTCCACTGTCTGCACTCAAACTTCAGCACCTCCAGATGTAGCACGCATCGCAGCCTTCACTTCAAAACAGCTGTCAAGAATGTGTGCCAGACCTTCAACTGTCATGCCATACAGGCAGGATCCCACACGACATACAAATGGCAAAATAGAATTAAATAATGGTACATGATACGAGATGAAAAATGCAATAGAGGTACAGAATGGTAGTGGTCATGCTCACTGACTTTACAAAACTCAAAACTTCTCTGCTGGAGTTGGTTTAATACCAGGCAGTCCTAAAAATCACGAGGTTAAGCCATAGCAGCGTCTGGTGAGAGAACTCTACCTGCCTAATGTATTTTAAGAAAAAGTATTCCAAAATGTATCTGGACCCTAAAGTACTCATTCTATTTAATTTGGCAGTTATTTACTGTGTATATAAAGCTCTTCTGTTCATAAGTGATGAGGCATAGCATATAACTAGCGTCCTTCACGTTGTGGTGTAAAAAAAACCCCTCAAACTGTTTCTATACAGAATTTGGAATCATTTCAAATTTCATCAATTACTAACACTCTTCCTAAACATAAGTAGGATTTTAGTTAGTAGAGCATTTGACGAGGCATATTAAGCTGACAACTTTCATTAGTCAGACATTCAACCATTGTAAAAATCTTCCAAACCAAAAGGTTAGTCTTAAGAAACTAGACACTGATGTTGGCTGGTTCGGGGATATTTTTTCAACTTTATACAACGGTTCATCTGTGCCATTATAAATGACTCTGAAAGTAATATACTGAAATATATTCTGATGGCCTGACACTGAAAGAGGCCAAAGAATAGGGAAAACTTAGATGTTCCCGATCAAATGGTTTTATTTGTCAGATGCTACGACACCAAAAGGTAACAACTTGAACTGAAACTCAGGTAAAATGAGGAATTCAGTTTTTCATTGGGTTTTGAAATAAACTCCATGTTAAAAATGGGTATTTGAGAAATGTGTTGTGAGAATTATTTCACTGGAGATCTACATGATAAAGCATTTCATTTCGTGTAATAGCACTATATGTTATTAGTTACAAAGAATCAAATAAATTGAGGAAAAGCCATCTCAGAGGACTCTCTAGACGTTGCTTTTATACAAGATCAAGTCAGGCCAGATGATCTAATAGTCCCTTATGACAATAACATTTATAAATTTATGAAAAGTTTTAATAAAATATAAGACCAAAGATGTTCTTGTATTTCTTAGTTTTTTAAGCTTTAACATTCCTCCCCGCTATTTTGTGTTTATCTCAAAGTAATTCAGCTTTTTGTTTCAGCTTTTCTTGTTATATTTAAGTACACAGGTTGCACTGGTTGCTCACTTTCTGTGTTATTTCTGAATTCAGTAACCTACCAGTCACATTTTCTACTACGGTGGTGGTCTAAGTATTTAAGCTTCTTATATATATACTATTTGCAAACTTAAGTAAAAGGTTTAAAACAAAGTATTGGATCACCACAATCAATCAAAAATGTATTTTAAATTAATAGTGTATAAATTTTCCCTACCTCCTCATTGCACAATTTGCATGTTATCTTAACAAGATAATTATTCTTAAAAGAATGCCATTATTTCCTCATGGACATAATGCCCTGACAGGTTAGCTCTAAGCAAGGAGATAATTTGATTATTATAGTGTTTTAGGTATGCCCTGCTAACCAATAAATGTAAATGTAGACACCAAAACTCATGATATTAATTGCTCACTGTTAATGTAGCCTGTCTTTTTATTCCTGCCAAATGGCACTCATCTACTAGCTCAGAATGAGAACTTTCTATGCTCCAGTCAACTACTATTTCTTGAGTGTCACTCAAATAATATTTCACTATTTCTGGTTTTATTGAGTATCCCTCGTGTTGGTAGAGGAATTCCAAACAGGTTTTCCTATTAAAATAGCAGCATTTTCATTGTATGCCATCTAAAACTAACAATATATTTGCAGGGTAGTGTTGCTTTTTTATCTGGTTTTGAAAGACTGACCACATAAAGCTAATACAAAGTTTGGAGCATTTGTTTAGGGTGTTTTTTTAATAAATTCAGGAAATATTCCACACTAATAAGAAAATTTGTATGTTCATACTCCACTAATGAGTATCAGCTTGAGAATCTACATAAAGAAATTAATTAGACTTGTTTCATTTTGCTTTGTAGCCATTTGAGAGCCACAGGAAGCATTCAAAGGAAACCATACTTACTTCACTTTTGCATACCAGTTTCGCAGACCCAAAGAACTGTGCTCAAGTCAGTGAGCTGACAAACCTGGGGTTGGTACCAGCATGAGAGCTCCCAGTTTATCCCAGCAGCTGGCCTGCTGCTGCCATTCTAAGACACCCTTGCTATATGACCACGATTCCTCAAGAATAAGATTTCACAAGTCACTGTGACATACCCACCTTTTCCAAAGTGTAAGCCTCTCAGGTCAAATGTGCCTGGAATACTGAAGACTACAAAGTACTCCAGTATTCACCTGAGTTTCTTCCTGGGCTTGTAATCTCCAAGAGGTATTGGAATCCCTAACCTTTTACGTGTATCTGTATCTAAATTGACAGCATCCACTGTAGCCTGACACTATCCCAACGGGTTTCCAGCAGAATGCATGCCAGTGGGCACAGTCTGGGTCTGATTTGGAGGATGGCGATGGAAATGGGGATTGTTAAAAACACCCCATTATCATATGGTCTGGTAGTTGGCTACAGTGCTGTTCTACAAACATGATTTAGTACAGATGTTTCATTTAAACTCTAGGTTTATAAAGGTACACATTTTTTTGGTTTACTCTGATTATAACCACAGTCTACTCCTCCCCAGTAATCAACTGCTAGAATTTGTCAAATGTTGTCATTTAATATGTGGGTCACTTCCAGTGCTGTGTTTGTTGCATGGAATGCTCCACTTCCATAGAAACAGATGTTTTAACTTAACAGCAAAAAGAGCTAAACAAGTGCATGTGAAGGCGCAGTGCAAATAACGTGTTTCATTTCTGTTATTTATAGCTGTCCTCAGCTATCATAATTTTTTTATTTGAAAATTATTAAATCAATTACAAGAAGTTTATTTGCAGATACTGCCAAGAATGATGTATGCTAGGCGACTGCTTCTGGGGAGAAGTGTCTTCTTCTGGGCCATCACGGAGCAGTTTAAGTGAAGTCAATGCATTTCTGAAAGACGACAGCAGGACGGGGTCGATACTCCTAGCCTTGCAGTGCACACAGAAAAATTACCCATTTTAAGCTTCCTAACCTTTCTGGCAGATATTGCAGGTGTCAAGGGTGGCAGAACTTGTGTTTACTTAATTCCTCAGTGTATTTGAACAGCGCAAGGCCAGCTGGGGCAGTGGTTAGAAGGAACACTCCAGGAAGGAGGCTCTGTCTGGGAAAGGGCTGGGCTGAGAGATAGGTATGTTCTTTCTTCCAGTTTGACTTGCCTGAAATACTTCCCACCCAAACTAGGAATTATGGTTGCACTAAAAACTAGTAAGACTTATCTAGAACACAAGGGGTGAATATCTTTTTGAAACGCAGGACTCTACACACACTGCAATGAGGCACCAAATCTGTGACACTCTTGCTCGTTTAAATCCTACCTGACTAGTTTCAGGTCCCTGTAGGAACCACTGATTTTTATAAAAAAAGTGATGCTTGAAAATAAGCCATAGCACATACTTTCCAAAACACACAGGCAGCATAATTCGTAACAGTGCTGTAATATTCCACATCCAGGGGTGGATCACGTAGAGTGAGCTGTGTGCAACCAAGGTAAGGGCTGATAGCTGCTGTTGCCTAACATCATTTCCCAAACAAATCTGGTCATTTCTACACTTGAACTGTGGGCCAGGCTGAAAGTACAGTCCAGGTTATTCCAAAAGTTCACTGTGTTCCCCTTCACGGCCCACCCAAACACCCTGGACGTGTACTCCACCCACCTTTACTGGGGTTTCTGTGCAGAAGACAGAGCCAGACCAGATGAGAGAAATATCTATGTTTGGAAAGCTTCTTCAAATGTGGGACACAAAAGCAGTAAACAAATCAAATGGCATGTCAGACCAAATGTGTTCCACATTTGCAAAAATAACAAGTTGAGTCAGGAAGAAAGGTTTATGTGTCTTCTCCTCGCACAATCCTTCCCAAGGTACTTTCTTTCAATCCCCCCGAAATTAAACCCAGCACAGACAGCAGCAATACTTGTGAGTAAGCAGCATCGCCCAAACGCATGGCAAAGTCACTGAGAGCTCAGCGTGGCTTGGCACGAAACACCACTTCATCCCATGGTCCTCCTCCGTGGCCAGGATGCTCTTTAGGCCACGCGCGTGGCGCTGCACGGCCCCGCAGGGAGCAGGTGTTTGCACCTCATCTGCCGCTTGCATTCGGCCCAAGCACATGAGTCAGGCTGGCAGTGTCATCCCAGCAGACTCTCAAATTTCTGTCCCTGCTGTCACATAAAGGGTGTGAGCCTGAAGTGTGGCTGAGAGAGGCCCTCCTGTTGAGTCATGAGGGTCAGAAAGGACCCCCTGCTCTCTAAACTCCTCAGAGTGGAGCCTAGGTGCATCTAGGTCCAGTCTTAGTCCCAGACTTGCTCAGTGGTTTATGTCTGAAGGACTCTACATATAGGCACATGTCAGAGCCAGAGTTTACCTGTCAGAGCCCCTGAAGGACTTTCACCAAATCAGGTTCACAAAGCTGAAGTTTACAGACAGTTTATTAAAGCGACAGACAGAAAGAGTTTGGGATTGATGTTGATAAATGCACCCACTGCAATAGCACTAATACATGATGGGTATAATTAAAATGCCAGCAAAATACTGGCCTGGGTATTCTCACCAGAAGGGTGAAATGGCAGTTGCTTACCAAGAAGGCATCCCTGTCTGGGGTGGAGGAGAAGGAGCACAGCCTGTCCACTGCCTCTTTGGGGTCTTCGATTTCTTCTCTCCCTCTCCCCCACCAGCTTCAACACTCTTTATACCTCAATGTCAGCTGTCCCATCCCAGGGGTGAGGTTTAACATGATTTGGTGGAGAGTCAAGTACTGTGGTCATCCATGTTTAGTATGTACTGCTCTTTGCTTATTAGCATATTCAGGAGTGTTAACTTTAATATTAATTTCACAGTTAATGAAGCAAAAGGTCTCACTCTGGGCACTGTGTTTTTCAGAATTTTGTGTAGAAACCATCAATTTCTCTAGCCATGAGAAGCACCTAGGGAAGACTGCTTCTGTTCACGTTGGTGACTGAAAGACTCATCAAACATCTTTCTGAGGAACTTGCCAAACCATGGGAACATACATGCCTTTCCTAGACTGGTTACACAGCATCAAGTAGCTCCACGACTTGGTGTCCAGTAACTATGCTACAACAATAGGAAGTAAGATGGAACTGAAAAGAGTATGGGCAGTATAGCATACAACTGCAGCTCAACATCAAATTTACATTAAACATTGAATGTAAAAAATAGCAATTGCTGAAAAGTTTGTCTGAAGTTTCTATTAATTAATTTTGTAATGAAAATATTGCTGTGACAAAAAAAATCACTCAGGGCTATTCATGAAGGGTCTGCTTTACCACGTCCTTAATGAGAGATGGGAATTTTTGAAAGTTGGGAAATCTGGAAAGCTCTTACAGCTCCTTTCAGAGTATTCAAACTGAATATTTAATGTCTGCACATAACTGAGCACAGTCCAGCCCATCCCTGCAATAGAGAAAAATAATATCAGCTGATATTTTAAAATTCTACTCTCTACACTAATATAAGTCATTGTGATTGTTTGGCAGCAGATCAATGTACCTTGCACTAATGTATTATGTATTAAGGGGTATGGATATATTATTTATTCAATAAAGTCAGCCCTTTTCCCTGACTGCAAGTTTTCTACAGAGCCCATGCTATAAATTTATTTTTAATTCATTTTTGTCTTACAATTAAATAGTCAATTTATGAAACAATTTACATGAATGAGGGTAGTAATTTAATACCTGAAATTTAGAATTTCATTTCAACCTGAGTCAGCTATCATTATTTTTAGTCTTTGTTGGATACCATAAATTTTATAAAGTAGGCAGAAGTGCTTCATTAATTTACTGGCACTTTCATTCATTCGGAAGTTTAGTTAAAGAAAGAAGACATATTACACCAGCACTGGATGAGCAGATTAAAGGAATACTAGGGAAATACATATTTATATTGCTTTTGTAAATAATAAAATAATTATTTTCATATATATATATATATATGGTCTTCATATTTAATATATGCTCTCCTCCCAAACAAACAAACCCAAAAAACCACTGCAATAAACCTCACTTGATTTACTAGACCTCAAAAGCCAGAATCATTTTTATACATTGGATATGGAGTTTTGCCTGCTTATTTTCCTACCCTTGATATAATTCCTTGCCATTCAGTCAAAGTCTTGAGCAAAGATTTGAGTATCCAACTTGAAATGTGAATGAGCAAAAAGTCTTACTCAGCAATGGTAGGCATGAACTCTTCCTGCTCTTCCTGTTACACCTATTTTCTATTCACTAGGTAACTAATCCTCAGGACAAACCTAAAAAGTAAGGAAAACGTCTTAACAAACTTACAGGCTGTCTTCTGTTCCTGGCACCATAGTCATGTGTCTTCTACCAGGTCTTTTCATGTACAACTCCTTTACTTGCTGCAAAACGGAGTAGAAGAAAGTATTCTCCTACCAAATTTCTGGCCTTCTTAGGGATTTCAGTGCTGAATATCCAGGGGCTCAAGGGCGCCTCTAGCTATGCCCTCCTTCTCCTTTCACTCCTCTGACATGCATGCCCATGCCTTGAAGGCAGAAGCCTTTCAAGCAGGTCTTTGCTCACTCACTCAAGTTTTTATTATTTTACCTACATTTATATTCTTCTTCTGAGTTATGTAAATTTAATAATCTATGCATCTTCTTGATCTGAAAGACAGCTATACAAAAAACAAGCAAAAAGAGGCAAAAGTATTGTTGCAGTTTTGTGAGGCTGTGCTGCTGAGATGGTTTCTTTAAGCAGCAGTTAGAGTTTTCTGCCAGCCTAAACTATAAACAACGAGCAATTCAAGGCCAAAGTTGTGGCCCGAGAGATAGTCGAGCACCTCTGAGAATCACATACAGGAGAAAACAACACGGAAGCAGCTGCATTTTGCCACCGGAGAAGGGAGCGAGAAGATGTAACGAGCTGTGCAGACACCAAGGCCAGGAAAGGGTGGGGGAGGAGGCGGCCCCGGTGCCAGAGATAAAGATGCCCCTGCAGCCCATGAAGAAACCCATGGAAAAGGCCGAGACCCCACCTGCAGCCCGTGGAGGGGCTCCACGCAGGATGGAGCAGGTGGAGACATAGGGAAGATGCTGTGACCCTACATTGGAACAAACCCCTGCCAGCACTTGCAGCCCATGGAGAGAAACAGAGACATAGAGATGAAGGAGAGAGAGATTTGCACCGGAACAGGTTTGCTGGGGGAGGCTGGTGACCCCACAGAGGACTGGGACTGAGAAACATTGTGATTTATGACTGCCCGCCATAGCAGTGACCCACGCCAGGGCAGCTGGTGAATAGATAAAGCCCTGGGGAAAGGATTCAAGTTGGAGAAGTTCATGGAGGACTATCTCCTGTGGGTGAGACCCCACGGTGCAGCAGGGGGAGGGAAACCAACTTGCAAGGGACTGACCAAAGACCCCATCTCCCAGTCCCTGCCCCCCTGTGCTGCAATCGGGGGGAAGAAGGGAGTGAGATCATGACTAGAGTGAAGTCTGCTAAGAAGGGAGGTGGGGGGGGAGGTTAGAGGTGTTTTAAGATCTGAAAGAGGAAAACAGTTCACGAAGAAGTAACCGAGAACCCCATTTTTTCCCAGTCCCTGCCCCCCTGTACTGTGAACAGGGGAAAGAAGGGAGCTAGATCATGGCTAAAGGGAAGTCTGCTTAGAATGGAGGGGTGGGGGAAAGGTGCTATCGAGAACCCCATTTTCCCCAGTCCCTGCCCCCCCTGTACTGCATGATTTCTGAAGTCAAAATACCTTGTGTTTGATAATAAAACAGTTGTTATTGCATGCAATAATATACATTACCATTACTATACCTGAATAAAGCAGAAGTGAAAATTATACAAAATAGAAAATTTATACAATACAAAAATATTTTTAGAATTTAAATTAAATTTTATTAACCTTCAGAATTCTTTTCATTTAAAAAGGGCAATGTAATCCAAAGCAATATTTTAATAAAAAATTATTCTGAGAAAAATTTCTACTCACTTATATCGGGAGTAGTCAGGAAATGAGATTAACTATTAATCCCAAGACTTAGGAGATAGAAGCATCCACTTCTCTTTCATTGCTTATCTGGAAATATGAATTCCTGTAAATTGATGTTATTTGCTTATACTTTTTAAAGACAATATAAAATGACAAAATATGTAAAAATTAAAAGTGTTATAAGATAAAACTGAAGGAATTATCCCAATTTACTAAAATTGTATTTGAAGGATCTTTGATTTCCACCCTCCTGAGGAACTGAGACTTCCGTGCCAATCACTCATCTCCCTGTCTCATTTTACAGACGTGCAACGAAACATTGATTCCTTTATGCATTTTCTGAATGTCATTGCAAATATTGCCAGCACTGTAACTCCAGAGGAACCCCTGCCTATTGCCTTTCTGGCCTCGCAGGGTGGCTTCTGCTCAAGGCGCTTTGTAGGCTCCAGGCTGGAGCCTGGGCTGTGCTGCATGAGGAAAACCGTGAGATTAAAAGATTATGGACGTAATCACGAGTGGTCAGATCAAAAAAACAGGGTGAGAGAAGCATTTATTCCACTTCTTTAAAAGAATAAAAGGTTTCTCTGCAGCCATGGAAATGAAGACAAGGATCAGATTAAGACCTGAACGTTACCATCCTAAGCTAAAATGCATAAAGGAATCAATGTTTCATTCAAAAAGGCATTTTATGGGCAACTCACAGAGTTACAGTGAGCATGTGCTTAACACAGGCTCTGCTCAGGATTTCCCACAGAGAAGTACATTCAGCCGTGTTACCCATGCAAGACACATCAACGTGTTTCCCCAACAGCACTCGGAACCGCAGCTCAGCTGCTGCTGGTTTTCCCCACAGATACTGTCTCCTCTATGGTACATCTGTTCCAGTTGCATCCTTCTTGCAATGCTGACAAGAGGGCTGGGCTCATTTCAAATCCAAAAGAATAAAGTCAATGAAGATAAGTGGTTTAGTGGTTTAGGAATATATCACGCCACATCGATAAACCAAGTATTTGATGAAAAATGGAAAAAAAAAAGAAAAGATAGGAAGAACTCATGGATGCAAAATAACTTCACTTACCAAGCCATCACCCTGAAATAAAGCTGAAAGGAACCCAGTAGGATTCTCCTAAACTAATTAATTTTAGATTAGGCCAAATTAAGTATGTGACAGAAGTTCTTCATGCTCACTGCAGAGCGATTCCTACTCTTTATTTTTCCCAGGAAAAAAAAAAAATTGGTTTATCTTTGCCAACTCACAAGACATCTAGTGACACTGAGTTCAGAGGGTGAGGAGACAGCAGGTCTGCAAGCCAAGTGCATCCCAGTGCACCCGTCAATGGTCCAGGGACAGGGACAGCCAGGAAAACTGTTCCCACTATGAAAAGAGAAACCACAATGTCACTTTGCTCACTACAGAAACATGGTCACTGTCTCTTCTGTCTTTCTAAAATAAAGAGATGCAGGGGTTTCTCACAGAGCACAGCAGCTGCTGCAGGTTTCCAGGGAGAAGCATCAATATCATGTCAGGGAACTACTTGAAATAGTCCAGCACAGAGCCACTGAGATGATTAAAGGAGTGGAACACCTTCCTGATGAGGAGAGAATGAGTGAGCTGGGCCTCTTTGGCTTGGAGAAGAGGAGACTGGAGGGTGACCTCATTAATGTTTATAAATATTTAAAAGGTGAGTGTCAGGAGGACAGAACCAGGCTCTTCTCAGTGATGTCCAAGGACAGGACAAGGGGCAGTGAGTGCAAGCTGGAGCAGAGGAGGTTCCATGGGAATATAAGGAGAAACTTTTTCACTGTGAGTGTGACAGAGCACTGGGACAGGCTGCTCAGAGAGGTTGTGGAGTCTCCTTCTCTGGAGAAATTCAAAACCCTCCTGAACATGTTCTTGTGTGACATAATCTAGGTGATCCTGCTCTGGCAGGGAGGGGTGGAATTGGACTAGATGATCTTTTGAGGTCCCTTCCAAGCCCTAACATTCTGTGATTCTGTGTGTGAAAAATGTTATTATCTGTTCTGAAAGTTATAATTATGTTTAAACCTGAAATTTGGGCTGCTAATGTATTCTGGCTTCACAATTTTTCTTAATTCCTATGCAAAAATGCACTTGGAGTAGCTGGAATTACTCCACCGTGCAGCTGCAGACAATGGCAGTTTCCAACCAGTCAGTCCCAACGCTTGACTCTCGTTTTTATCTGGTTTGGGGGAGTTACATCATGAGCTGGTGGCCCCTGTGCAGACATGTGGGCTTCCCTTGCTTTGGTGGATCATTGCACGCAGAACCCAGTTAAATTCCCCAGCCAGTTCAGACCTCCTTTGGAGAAATCAGTGGGGAAAGTCATCTTTTGATGAGTCATTGACTCATTCTTTGTGGACTATTATTATAAATGTGAGGCTCTTCTGTCCCACAGCAGAAACCAGGGAGGCACTGCTGACTCTACACGGCCTTTTGTAACATTCAGCGGCTGTCACAAGAGTTTGGAAGAGAAATGAGAGTCTTTCACTTAACACAGAAATATGATTACTCAGAAATCAATCCTTTGCTTGGATTTCATAACTGGAACCAAACTCCCTACTGAGTGTGACAGAACTTCTGCTTCAATCAATCTGTAAGCTTGTGCCTTAGCACTTCCTTAAATTAGGGCTTAGGCAGAGGAAGGCAGCATCTGTGAGCCCTTCTTTGGGATAACAATCCAAAGGGCTTCAAATTGGGTTAGCAGCCCCTTACATCTCTTATACCTTTCCCTAAATCAGAACTATCATCTGCAGAAAAGGAGAAACGGTGGGAATTCCTCATGCTGGGAACTGTTTCCAAGCTGTGCTTTTCTTGAGCAAGATTCTAAAGCTGTACATTACACCTAAAGTTAAGTTTTAAATGTTTTAGACTGTAAGGAGTCTAAATGTCGCCGGTGTGCTTAGCCCACCACTCCTGCAATGCCTGTGGCCTCCAAATTGTTTATTGCAAGTGTAGTTCCTAAAGATTTTGGTTTTGCTTCTTATATATTGAAATCCATGGCTGCTCCTTCTATTTTTTCCTTTTCCTTTTTGTGATCTTAAACATATTTATGTGGGAACCCCCTTGAATGTTTATAAGCTCTATCTCTTCTTTAGCTGTCGTCATCCCGTCTTAATGGGAGACATCATAAAAGTACAATTTTTCATCAAATTTGTCTCTCTCCCCCAGTCTTGTGCCCCTAGCTCTGCATCTAAACTGCAGCTTTCCATCATGTCTTGGAACAAATGCTTACAATAACAGCACTTGGATCTTCCCTACAGGCATGCAGAGTCAGCCCAAGGCCGGGGGTTTAGTCGTGCACATAGACTTTATGCAGATGGATAAATTTCACCCGAAATAAAAGGTTATCATCTGCTCATCTGTGTATTCCTTTGTACACCATCGGCTTGTCTGAGCTCAGGAGATGGAAGCACGTGTATTTCGATTAACACCTGTGATTTACTGGTGGGTAAAACATGCTAACTAACATTTCATGTCTTCATTCACACTAAAACCCCCCGTGCTCTGTAACACACTGCTGGGGGACAGGTTGTGTTTGCAGGGAGACGTGTCATTTCTCAGTGAGCCTTTACATTCCAACACCCTTTTCTTCGTGGTCTAAGCACAAACTGTTAATTTCCCTGGGGAGTCAAAGGTTATGACATTTGGGCCCAGGCTCCTGCGAAGAACGGGCTTTGCACACAAGGACTGGGACACCACGAGGTGCTGAACCACCACCAGCTTCCCCTCAGTGGAGAGCAACTTGCAGCAGTGTTGCTGGAGAGCTGATCACACCCCATAATAATGTTGTGCATAATAACGCTGGTTTTTGAGAAATTATGAACTTTTAAATCTGCGTGACATATAGATGAGAGAAGAAATGTTCACAGGCCCACTGTACTGTATGAACATGTGGTACACAGATGTTACATGGGATTTTTCTTCCCTTTACTATTGAAACTTCAGATTACATTTTCTCTCCTCTCTCGTGTTCAAACTCTGTACTTGACGCTTTATTAGATGCCTCAACAGGGTAAACGGATGATTAATAATTGTTGATGACAGAAATTTGGTTTCTAAAAGCTGTGGAGTGAAAGATAAATATGATGGGAACAGTCCTACCTATAAATGACAGCTTAGCTTCTTTAAGACTGTCTGTGTTAGGGTTACCCATGATTTATGGGGATGTCACCACTGTCTCTAGGTATGGAAAATCTCTTGCAATTTCTCTTATTGTTATCATCACTTTTTCTTCAGATGCCTGGGGGAAAATTATCCCCCCAGAAAAGAATAGAAAGGAAGAAAAAAAGTTAACTTTTTCAACGCCAGGAAATATTCCATAAAATCTTTGTGCTGCCATCTTTGAATTGGTCCAGAGAACAAACCGGGAAAATGAGACCATGGGGGATGTGTGTGTGTGTGTCTGAGTGTGTGTGTGTGTGTGTGTGTGTGTGTGTGTGTGTGTGTGTGTGTCCCCACTAGGATCCAGCGCTTAACCATGGGTCACCACAGACTCTAGTCCCCACTACACTGTGTGAGGAAAATCAAAAGACAGTTCTGAATCCCTCCGGAGCAGGGATGAGCCATGCTGTCCTGATCTGGATCCTGGACAACTATAAACCAAGGTAAGGTTTTGCATTGAGACCATTTCTTCTGTAATGAGAAGTGTCTGGCCAGAGCATGTTAAATGAATTTTCCAGTCCTTTAAATTCAAGGAAGACATTTGAATGGATTGGGTAGGTCAATTGACAGGAATAACTCAAAGCAGTTGGCAAGCTGAAAGCCTCCCCTCATTTTGAAGTCTATCATACACTAAAACACAGAATCCTCATTTCAGAAATACATCCCTTCTGTCTTTCTACTAATTATTCTGAAATAGATGTCTCTTTTGATATGGAAGCAACTGATGATGATACTTTTCTCACTCAAAACTCTTGTTCTTAAAAAATAAGAAATTTTTTGGAAGATCTTGTTTCTCCTGAAATTAAATAGTTTGAAAACCACTACAAATTTCTCTCACTCTGACTGTTACAGTGTCATCTCCCTCTGTGTCTGTAGGAGGGCAGAAAACTCCCTGCTTTTCTGCATCTTTCCTCTCATCTCCATGAAATTCATCTGCCATGAGTTAAATTTGCATGTAGAAAGAGCACGACTCCTTCATACATCTGGGAAATGTACTGATACAAAAGCATATCTGTTTAAGAGCCACACACAAACTGTATTTCTATAAATTATTCTTCCTAATTAGTAATTATGTATACTGATAACAACCTCATCCAAGTTCTGTTTCAAGGGATTACTCAGCCTGATGAAGGTTTTTTTTGAAAGTTAGGAGTCCACTTTCTCTTTGTGAAAGAAATATCCATTATGTTGAGGTTTGGCCCTTCCACTGTTGCTTTGAGTCCCAGGTCCATGTATACTTGAAAACCCAATGCAAGACTGAAGGAAATCAAAGTTAGTTTGAAGATACGGGAAGGGACTGGGTGCTGCCAGGGGCTCAAATACTCTGCATCGACATACTGGCCTCCTTCTTCTCCCAGACTTGAGAAAAAAATAGCACATTTATATTCTTCTGTCTGCTACTTTGATCTGAGCTGCTGGGAAAGTATTCATCCACAGTATATATTACCTAAATCAATAGAATAGTCTCATTGATTTTAATTAGGATAGGAACAACTTATTTTAAACATCCCTAAATCAGCTTTGATTTTGATCACAACTAAATTGTGGGTTGAAGGGGTGGAAAACTTAGAGATAGGGAGCCTGTGCCAAGTATTCCTCTGAACTGTCAGAACTGGTCCCATTACAAAACCCCACTCCATCACACCGAAGCAAAACGACAGCTCTTAATCACTTGAGCAGACAGCGGAGGTACAGCAGAGGTACAGCACCACTCACGCAGGGGCTCCGTGGCTGGCAGGAGGCATGTCAGGGACGCCCAAAACTGCTGCTTCCCAGTAGAGACTCTGAGAAAAATGAGTAGGGAAATATTCTGGGCTAAAAATGGGATGTAAAGCTCTTTTAACCTGTTCTCACTTGCTGCTGAGGGTTCAGAGGGTCCCAACAGCGTGTAAAGAGGGTGCTGCACTTCCCACCAGCTGTGGCAGCCCCTCCACAGCCTCTCCTGATGACGGTGAATGCCTCCTCATGTGAGTATATGGGATAGTCGCTGTTGTGATGTCAGTTTTGAACTGGGCTCTCCCGACCTGAGATGACTGTTAGTTTTAGCTCTGCCACAGCAGCCCGTGTCTCATCTCTGCCCTCCCCTTGGCACAGAGGGTTACAACAAGCTCCTCTAGGAAAAGAAGTTAATTTCTTACAGGTGGGAACAACTGTTTTAATTCAGGGATGTTTCTCTCCAGAGGAAAGCTCTCGTTTAACAGTCTGATGCAGAATGTGCCTCTTTGCTTTTCCACACTGGACGAGGGGAGCACCAGACCCAACCCAACCCGACCCAACCCAACCCAACAGTCCTCCAGCATTTTACGGGTATTGGAGCTTGTATCTGTCAGGTTCAACAGTGGGAGCAGATGGACCAAACCTTTTGAGTTTCTCCAGCTTCCAAAAAAAACTCAAACTGGCACATTCTCAGGCACACAGAATAGGATCTCCTATTGTCCCAGAGCACTGAGCAGACCTTACCTTAGTTTAAGATTATCAGTAGTTTTCAAGCCAGTGCAAAACAACAGAGACAGCCCCCTCCCCATCCCCCATTTTAGCTGTTCTCAAATTCGTGTGCTGCCCACAAGGCAAAGCTGGATGTTCACATTAATTCTAGGACAGCAGTGTTGAAAACAGTAAATAAGTAGATTGGATAGGTTTGGCATCTTACCACCTGTGGTAGCTTCTTGCCACCTCTGAATTGCATTACCTCACTGCCTAGTCACAGGCATTATTTTATAGCCTTTACCTTATACTCCAGGTCTACAGGATAGTTACTGGAGAAATGTACTGGAGGGAACTCACACCACCGTGAATGTCCCAAGTCAGCCGTGCAATGTACAATATAGATGTGCACAGGAACTCATTTCTGCTGTTGCACACCTCATTGCTACCAGTCACACTGATGCAAAATACCTGTTGTCTTTACATTCTGTATCCATTCTATATCCTGGACTGAGATGTAGAGGAGGAGCTGGTAGTGTCACATTTAGGTACAAATCTCACTCACAGTTGCTGCTTTTGGTCATCTCCAAAATCCTCAGGTTAGTAGCAGACTGTGAGGTGTGAAAGAAAGCAGAACATGCATTTTATAACTGCTAGGAATAATTGAGCCCTTATTACATTATATCAAAGGATTCATGCATAACTTTCAAGTATTTCTGCTTTGTTACACTTCAAATATGCTGCTCTGTGCTGCTGTGAGGGAAAAGGGGGACAAGCTTTCTCCTTTCCCCAGTCGATCTGAGCTGGGTGCCAAACCGAGGCTCTAAAAAGTCTAACTGGTTCCAGCTGGATCCTACAGAGCTTATGAAAGACTAGTTCCTCTTAGGTAGATTAGAGGAATGTAAATTCTTCTTATGTCATGACAGCGACAGGCACTCAAAGGCCCTACCACTGGGAAAAGTTGTGGAGGGCAATACAAGAGCATGTAACAGAGAATAGAAGAATTCTCCGAAGGGGGAAAAAATAATCCACACACGAGATTGTAATAACTGGAGGCACACAAAAGTGAACTTCACCGGGAAAGCAGAGAGCATCATATCCCATGAGTTATTAAAAAGTGGGCAAAGTAATGCAAAATACGCTGTATTGAACAATCTTTCATTAGGAGCAGGAAGGACACAGTGAACTATCATGTAATTTTTCTTAATAAGTATGTCTTTTATTGCTTTTGAAAAAAACCGGGTTTGCCAGACAGGTCTGTGCTGTGGGACAGAAGAGCCTCACATTTATAATAATAGTCCACAAAGAATGAGTCAATGGGGAACCCTCTGTGAAGCGCATCTCTGACAACTCTTTGGAGGTTGAAACATAAGCAAGCATGAATCCAAGCGGGAACTTTTCATGGCATGCACGTTGTGCATAACTGGAGCAGTTTCTTGGAAATACGTGAATGGGCTTAAACAAAGGAGCTGAGGCAGACTTACCACAGCGAGTGGCAAACATAAAGATCAGTGTAAGCCCGAGTTAAACTGGAGCGTGCTCTTGCAACATACACCTACTGGGACTTGGTTTAAAAGTGTTTTGAAATATTTCTTTCTCTAATATTTATTTAAATGGAAACTTTCCCAACTGTTGATGGAGGATATCACATGCTTGCGGTGATAACAAAAAAGGCAAATTTTCTGTTCCTGTGGAATGTCTCATTTTAACTGCTTGCAAAGAAACACCATATTGTAAAGCTGAACTGGAAGCCTGTCAGTGACATGAAAATATGGAAGAAATTTAATTTTTTCCATAATTCCTTACTTGAGTTAAATAAATCTACTCAAGACTTGTATCTCCTAAAAACCTGAAAAAGCTGCAGATGTTATAAACAGTTTGTGGTTCTCTCGATAGCAAATCTCATTAAACGTGAACTGACGGGGTTTACACAAACATACAAGATACGAAAGAGTAGGATCTTTTAATTTAACTCTGATAACAGCTTCCAAATATCATCTGTAAATATTTAAGCAAGGACAAAAGGTACTGTCTTTTACAGACCTCTATACAGCATTTCATTAAAACCAAACCCAATAACCTAGTACATTCAATTATAATATAATGCTGGCAATGACTGCTGCTCCATCCAATATTTTCTTACAATGTCTGTTACTTTCTCCCATTTTGTGATTGCTCTGAATTTCTCCTCTTATTTTATCAAAACCAGGCCCGAATCAGTTTGGTTTATTTCTTTCTTCAGACCAAGGAAGAAAAGGTACTGTAATTCCCACTAAATCTTGGAATACACTTTCTTTAGTACTCACAAGTATTTTCTTTTTCTAAAAATACACCACTTTATCCATCGTTAAAGCTTGTTGTAAAACAGAACCGAACTGGCAACACTGCGTAAAACCACATATCCAAACCCATTCCTTTACATCTGCTTTTATTTCTTGGCCTTCTTCAACCTTGCTCAGATTTCAGCTCCATGTACCAAGTAAGCAAGAATTTTGCAAGGGATAAAACTATCAACCTGCAGGAATAGGAAGAGTTCATTGGGAAGGCTCCAACCGTACTGCCTGAGAGGTCAACACGGACATGATGAGTTCCTCCCCGAGCGTGCTGTCATGGAAGCCATCCTAGCACAACGCCTGTGTGAAGCCACTGTGAAAAGGCAGTTGCTCTGTACTGAGTTTACTTTAACAGGTATTACTTGACTAGCATTGCTGACAGGTAGCTAGTCTTTTACTAACTGTATCCCAATGAGATGAAGCATGTTATATACTTTATGTCTGGATGAACTCCTCTGATGCGTCTGAGGAAAGAAGTATCTTTACTTGCACAAAAGTACGACCCAATTACCTGAACCCATCAAAAAGAGGTGTACCAACTATAGACCTGACCGCGACTGGCCTTTGTACACATGGTGGGCTGCAGAAAGGCAGCTGAACCACAGATAAGCACTGTGGTCCCAGGACACCGGACTAGAGAAGAGGGACGACCATGCCTGGCACACAGTACAGATTGTCCAAGAAACAGTGGGAAGAATTAGACCAGAGACAGAATTCCTCCTTAAACCAGTAATGCATGTGCTCATCACACTCGATGTGTGATGGACATAAATCCTTTATCCAACTCAGAGAAAACCAGAAATTGATTTTTCAGAGGAACTACATTTCAGATATTAACTTTAGAGTCTCACTTTTCTGCTTTGTTCTCCTCTAGTCAATTAAACAGAGATGTAGAAGAACCAAGGAGAGAAATATGAGCAGATGAAAAAGAAAAGTGCTGTCATGATTGTACAATAGGTTTCTGGCATTTACAAAATTCCGTGTAGTCAGATTCAACATTTTCCATATGAAGATCATCACTTAATATTAACACTGAAGCTGTTTGGAGGATAGGGCCCCTCTTCCAATAAATAATCTGCAGATACAAGGACAAGTACAATCCCTGCCCTGAGGAGCTTGGAAATAATATCCTGCTTGTATAAGCTGAAATAGAAAGGTGTTTATTTTTACTACAGTAAGTGCTTAACAAGCAATAACTAAACCAAAACTATTATTTCAAAAGGATTTAGAATAATATTTTAATTATACCAATGTTTATGAAGTTGAAAAAGCAGGAACTTTTAGCTACTAATAAGTAGAGTTTCAAATACTCTTATATTTGCTTTGGAAAATCCAGGGGCTGTTATAACGACATGCACTTGTAAAACAGAAAGCAGTTGGACAGATGAGCTCTTCCATTACAGGATTTGGCTTACAGGAGTGTAAACAAACCAGCATTCTCTTCAGGGCAATTTACACCTATTGGCCTCCAGAAATTTAAATTATTGAGGAACTTCGGGAGTTTTCCCATGCCAAGTCAGAAAACACTGTGAGTTTTTTACGAGACCAGCAAAGAAACAGTAACCACATAAAAGTGCATAAAATACTTCATTCAGGTTATGTAAGAATACAGAATATAAAAAGTAACATGGAAAAACAGTAAGACACAGGAAATAAAAGTGTTGTGGGAACTTGCATACTCTTTTTAGATAATACAAGAGAAGCACCCACAGAATACCCATGAATGAGGACCTATGGGTATGATGTATGTCACCACCCCTCTGTAACAGAGACCAACGGGAAGAGAGCGCATCAAGGAACAGATTCAAGTGCACGTACACAAAGAAAAAGATAATGCTG
Source organism: Gallinula chloropus (assembly GCF_964237585.1). Taxonomy (NCBI): domain Eukaryota; kingdom Metazoa; phylum Chordata; class Aves; order Gruiformes; family Rallidae; genus Gallinula; species Gallinula chloropus. Next base: position 20,033,341 of record NC_140086.1, read on the forward strand.
CAACATGGCCAGTGCAAGACAAGTCCAGAGGGGAGACAGCACTGGTCCCACAGGTGCCATGTGGGGAGCTGCTGGGCTCCCCAGAACCCGACTCTTTTCCTCATAATGCTCCTCCTCTACCGCAAGCAGCACGAGTCTCAGCGTGCATGGGACCTACTCCTGTGCCTGTCCACCACGGCCTTACTGAAGTGTCCATCCTGCAGATCAGCTCCAGCAAAGATTGTATAAAAGAGGAAAAGACCCAGAAAAGACTCAGAAAAGACCCAGAAAAGAAAGGAGTAGAGAAAGGAGAGGAAATCACTGCTTTAATCTACACCACATGTACAACACGGCTGAGCTACAAGCTCTAGGGAGTCATAACTCTGAATGTCCTGACTTTTGTGTGTTTAAAATCTCAACTGTAGCATTACAATGTGGGGTCGGCTTTTTTTTTTTTTTTTTTGCATTTAACTTTTTTCTTTGGGGAAAAAGAAAGTATGCTTTACCATACAGTCAAAGAGAGCACATGACAGACAGTCAAATAAATATCATCCACACATCTATTTGCACGATTAAGCCATCAGACAGTCAAGTAAATGGAATGGAGTGCATTTATTTGAATAAACTTCAAGGTATTTTGGGGCTCATAAATAAAATGGGGACAGCAAGCCATAGCCCTTAATTCTGTCATTGTTTAAAACAATGCAAGTCTAGAGTAACCCCTCTGAAACAAAGGTAAAATCAATGCATGAGAAAAATTATACCCATCTGAAAACCTCTCTGCTTACCCCATCCTCACCCTACACAAAAAAAAAGCTGCTGATTTTAGTTCGTTGTGAAGGACAAGATACATTATAAGTGTCTAGACAATGTCCGGTGCTTCAGGGGTTAACCAGACATCTCACACGAGACGGTATAGTGCCCAGACATTCTCACTCTATAAGGAGATGAGGAAGCTAAAGCAACTTCTAAAGCAATAAAGAAGAAATGTGGACAAGTGGTTCTGCTGTTCTCACAGTCCCAAGATACTCTCTTCTTCAGAAGCAAGTAGTATCTGCATTGTGTGCTGTGGCTTCTACATCAACTGAAGACCAAGACAGAACCCACAGTGCACACATATTAAGGTGGATGTTTTACCTTTGGGTTTTTTACGGAATTCTGGACTAACTCTAGACTGGTACCACAGACTAAAAGCCCTATTGTGGCCAGAGGGCATTAGGTGTGTTCTGGGAGTCTATACTCCAGTTTAGATTAATCCAAAGGATACTAGCCCATACGCTTCAAAACTACCTGCCAATGAGAAGCAAAGCACAGTCAGCAGGGATAATCAGGAGTTTTGCTTCACATGTGCACTCCTAATTTATGCTAAAATGTCAACATATGCACACACGGCGAAGGAGAGGAAAGAGGACTGAAGAAGATGAGCTGTGCCTTGTACATTTTTTCTCAAAGTGAAGGAATAAACCTTAGAAAAAGCACCCACTTGTCCCTTCTCCCATGCTGTGGACAGATTAATGCACCTCTGGCTGGGAAAGCTTCAAGACAGAATTGTGGAAATGCTTCCAAGGAAGCGCTGCATGTGAATTCAGACATTACTTACAGTCCTTTATGACTCAGGCCTTGGTGCGCTGCTTAGTTATGAGTCCTGTGCTTAGGGAGTGATGACAGAAAGTGTTTTAGTATCCAGAAGCATCTAAATACCAAATGGATCTTATTTTTACCATCTGAAACAATAGTTCCATTCAACAATGGCGAGAAAAATGAACTGACTTTTGGTTTAAATCAATAGTGAAGGCAGTTCAGTACAATATTACAAATCATAAAAGTGGAAAAAGTGTGAAAATTACCCAAAGTGATGACTGTAAGCAAAAAGATGCTATAAAAAGATGTTAAATACATCTAGCTAAGGAAAATGTTCTTTAACTTTCTTATGCTGCCTTAAGCCATGCAGTATTTTCCTTACGGGTAGGCTTATGATCAAGGGCATGAAAACAGCAAAGGTCAAATCTTCTAGGCCTGGTGAAATCTGGTGATTTATAGTGGAAGCACCAACCACTTCAGAAAACTGCCCCAGGAGCTGGATATTCTGTTTCACATCATGCAATACCCCATAATGACATCCTATCTTCCAGCAGATCAACTATATCACTTGGAGACCACAGTGAACATGTCTACACTGTGCTTAGCTCCTTGACAAACTCCCAGGCAGTGGTCACCTGAGTACCCAAGCTGAATAAATACCTTACCCTCCAGCTTTTCTTTGGAGATAATCAGCTAGCTCCCTTCAAATCAAAACGCAAGGGCAGCTCAGTGGAGATTTCACTGGCAACAGTTCCCCAAACACAGCACGGTGTAGCCTGCACTCTGTTTGCCTCCTGCTTAGTGTAGTCCTCCAACACCACTGCAAATAAACCCACATTCCACTCTGCCATACCCTGGAGGCTGAGGCCTTAAGATTCATATAATGAAATCACCACTCTAGCAGACCGAAGCACAATACTTTGATCAGAAAAACACATAAAAATTAGCAATCTCTAGGGCCACCATATGAGGCTTAGAAAAAACAAATTCTATGGACATGATCAGTCTGTTTCAAAGTGCAGTAGCCTGGAAAAAACATGGAGGTGACCATTCTGTCACAGATGGTCTATGGGCCAGGCATCGTGGTCTACAGCAGACACATTTAACAACATTGATGTACTCAGAGCATCTTAGGCAGGTAAGCTACATGGCAGGGCAGTGATTGTGGCACCTGGTAGCTATACATTTCCATCTCTGGCAACAGGGTGCCAGCTTGGAAGCTGGTCAATACAGAGTGAGGAATGCACTTTCCCATGGCAGGTGGGAAGCCTGCATCCCTCAGGTTCCCTGGCACCTGTTGGGTGACAATGTCTTACATGTTTAAACTCTGACAGAATAAATGGTTTAATAAAGAGATGTATTCAAATATTTATATCTGCATTCCTTCTGAGAACTAAGACTAAAACCACTATAATGAATAATAAAAGTGTAATCCTGAAATGAGTAGGACTTCTGCATAAGTAAAGATTGATTCCAAGCTACCATGCACTTTTAAAGATAAAAATGGCAGCTGCTGTGAAAATAAAAGTGTTCTTTGGCAAGAAATGCACTTAAAACATATTGAAAATATTTTCTTATACTTTATACATATTTATGAAAATATATATAGAATCAGAGAACCACAGAATGGTTTGAGATGGAAGGGACCTCAAAGCTCATCTATTTCCACCCCTCTGCCATGGGCAGGGATGCCTTCCACTAGACCAGGTTGCCCCATTCAACCCGGCCTTGGGCACTGCCAGGGAGGGGGCATCCACAGCTTCTCTGGGCAACCTGTGCCAGGGCCTCACCACCCTGATAGGGAAGAATTTCTTCCTCAAATCTAATCTAAATCTGCCCTCTTTTAGATTAAACCCATTGTCCCTTTTTCTATCACTGCACCCTGATAAACAGTCCCTCTCCATATTTCGTGCAGCTCCTTCACATAGTGAAAGGCTGCTGTAAGGTCTCCCTTCTCTTCCCCAGGCTGAAGAAGCTCAACTGTCTCAGCCTGGAGAGGTGCTCCAGACCTCTGATCATCTTCATGGCCCACCTCTGGACCTGCTCCAACAGCTCCGTGTCTTTCTTGTGGCAATCACAAACATTGATTAATTTATCACATTACCAGGAGGGATTTTTTTAACCTCCCTCTGAAACAAATCATATCAGTCATCAAATAAAAGTTTTAATGACCAATGTAAAAATGAAAGCAAACCCAGCCATAATTTCTCCATTCTTCATAAATACTCAAAAAATACAACCTGCTAGTTACCTCTGAACTGTAAGCTTAATGTGTAGGTACTTTGAAAGTATCTGAAATTCAGTACATATCTATTCTCATGCAGTTTAAAAAAATCCTTCATAGCTTCTTTCTGAAGAAGAAACAAATTCAGCTGCCAAGAAGAAAAGTTAAGTGAGGGCCAACAGTAAAGAGAACAAAAACTTTTTCTGCAAAAACTCTGAAAATCAACGTTGTTCACTACAAAATTAAGGCTTTAGGTAGCCAGTACTTACATTCACTACTGTGAGCTTGCAATCAGTTACGCTGATTCCCTGTGGCAAGCTGCGACTAAGCTTTACTCAGTGGGGCACTGACTTGGGTCTCTCTCCTTTAGTATCAATTTTCATGAAATGTATAAGACCTTAATAGTTCTGAGACATCTAATCCTCAGTCAAATTTGGTTGAAATTGGCTACCAGGTTCAGAAATTACTAGAGGACTGCTAGGCAGCTGGATAGATGGAGAAACAGATGAGCAGTATAATCAAGTAATTTGTCTTTCGTCCTAAAAACAGTTTAAAAGAAAATGGGCACGTTGAAAGTAAGTAGTGAATCAAGAAAAAGGATCTTACTGATGTTCCTGTTTGATTATCAAGAGTCTTCCAAAGAAGGTGGTGGGTATGTCATTCTTAAAATCTTTCAAACATCACTTAACAAAGCATCTGTGAATATATAATAAATTACCCTGTAATCAAAGTGGTTTTATAGTGAACAACCACATATTTTCATATATTGTCATATCTTTCTTCATGTGAGCAAATATATATATGCATATGTATACACAGAAGTTTATAAAGATATAAAAGAGTTTATAAATCAAAATCTCCTTCAGTAAATCTTCTTAAGAGATGAAAAATGTCACTTTATCAGAATGGAAACCCATAAGGCTTACAAAGAACGCTGTAGGTGTGAGACCAAAAATTTGTCCCTGTTGGGGTGTTTATTAAACCACCATTTCAAAGAATTTATAAGAAAATCGGTTTTACTTAACATTTGTATCTGCATGGCTCATCCTCAAAGCCAACCTGAGTGTCTGGTTCTATGTCCTTTGTCATTAATCATTCTGAGGACAAACAATCTCAGCTATCTCCTCAAAGCACATATGGATAGCTGTATCAAACAGAATGCACCCTGGCAATTAATAAAAATCTCTTTACTTGTACAGCTGTCTGCCAGTGTGCAGTGCTTGAACATTTACAGAAAAGCAAGTACCTTTACTCAGTCTGTCAGTATGGAGCAAACTAATTTCCTTATGAAGAATCCAGTTCAAACTAGTTTCTCCTCAGCACCTTTACTGCTAAACATCACCTTTGCAGAAATTCCTCATCTAACATTTGGGGTTGTGTTTCATTTTATTTTACAGACCTAACTACAGCAGCCTTCAACTGCTCTGAGCCCCACAGCGCGCACGGACATATGGTGATGAGATTTAGTAACGTAGATGTAACATTCATTACAGGGTCACTGGCTGGGAGGTGGTGTTAAGATTTTGGGATCGCAAGAGCTAGAAGTATGATCATGTCGTTTATTGTAAAAAGACCCAGAAACATTCACTGGTATCTACACCCAAAGAGCCATAATACACACAGGTTACCTCAAACAAACATTACCTCTCTTTAAACATAAAGGCAAAATAATTTTGAATGCCAAATTCACAGAATCATAGAATTCATATTCATGTACCAGCTCAGATTTTCACTGAGTTTTATTTTTATATTCAACTTTTTCTTAACAGCAAGAAAGATGAAGTTTAAAAGTCTAAAACTGGTCTTAAATTCTTACCTAAGTTAGCAGATAAAAAAGGTTATCTTTTGAAAAGTGAACATTCAGTCAAGGTCCTACGGAAGTCAATGGGCATTGCACATTCTCAGTATCTTTAAAAACAATTGGAAACTTTTAAGTATAAGCCAATTACAGGCTCACAAGCAGAAGTCTAATCCTGCTCAAGTCAACAGTAGCCTCCTGCTTTCAAACCTGCCTGTGCACTGCAACACAATCAAGATTTCACCAGCAGATTTTGAAAGAAGCTTCACAAGTTACTGGAGCCATATCCTTCTGGGTTTGGCAAGCTCTCAACTCTACAAGTTGGTTTGATTTCAAAGCTTGAGAAAGCTGTGCAAAAACACAGACCTGTTACTGAGAGGAGGACGGAGGAGCCCTACCCGAGCAGCCCCGTCCCCCTGCACGGGTGTGCTTCTCCCACGGCTGCCTGCTTGGGCCAGCCGCCAGGGCCAACGGGCTTTTGTAGAGACTACAAGTAATTTCCTTCTCTCCCAGCAGCACCTCGTAAGAGCTAGCAACTGATGAGTGGACGACAGAAGGAATCCTGCTCCTGAACCATGCCAGACTTCTGACAACAATGTTTAACTACCCGTGTAAAGTAAAGTTGAGGGGATACGGAGACTTAGTTACAGTACATTGCAATGAATCTTTCTGTCCATGCTGCCTGTAGGACCATTAAAAAGAATTTGTTTTTTCAGTGCAGCTGATGAAAATTCACCAAAGTTTCCAGTCTTGCTATGTACATTTGGCAAACTGTTTTATGGGACTTGCAGCCCAAAATCTCTGAGAACTGCTTGGTTTTGCCAACTTTTCTCTTAGGGACAACTCATGGCAACATCACAGATTTCTCTCTTTCCAAACACAATCCTGCACAGATGTACTGACACCAGGAACTTATAAAAGAACTAAGATCTGCATCCCTAAGCCACAGGGGATGCAAGGATGATAGCATAATAACTGGAAAGATTAATGATTCTTCCTCAGAACAATAAAATGCAAAATGAAATGTAGATTAAAACAAAGGGGAAAATTAGGTAATTTTACTTGCAAAGCAAACTGAAAGCTGCCATTTCAGCCAGCTATGCTGCATGCTGCTTTTGTCTGTAGCTACCCAGTAATGGTTAAAACAATCTTTACCTGCATTCTCCACACTTCAGTCAATCAAATTACTCAACTTAATATTTATTTACAGAAATTTTATCATTATGTATCAGGAACATTTCTAAACATAAGCTGCTAAGGACTAGTTCCTTCAGTTTAAAGTCAAAGTTCTTACTGACGTCTGGAAAGATATGAAGGACTGGTGAATGAGGGCACCTGATCAGTCATTTGACGTTTTGTCCTACTGAAACAATTACCAAAGCTACAGTGAAAGTTGCGTTAACACAAATAGGCCTGGAATGAAATTTTCCTCCTGGCTCAATGGTAATATCAGAAAAAGACTGTCTAAAAATCTTGTTTTGAGAGAACTTAGACTTAAAGTGTCAGACTCAGGAGAATGCCATGGTACATTAAACTGGATTTCAGAGCCAACTTCTACTTCTGAAGTTCAGGAACCAAGGCCTTGTTGGAATTCAGTCATTTAGCATTCTTTTACTGCTAAAAGCCACCATGCCGATAGTGCCAACAACCCTGATAACTGCTAAGGTGATTACAGCACTTAAAACTCAGAAAGGATGGGTGATGAAATCTGATCCAAGATTATTCTCCTATATTTCCTTATGTAAATTGCATCTAAGTTGTACTTGAAGCTTGTAAATCCTATTTTGCTAAATTCAAAATCACATCTCCACAATCCCTGAGAAGGAGGCAGGTATTAATGCTGCTTTGGAAAAAGTTAACCCGTGCCAGGATATACACTGGCCTGAAACTCAGAAATACGCCACCTCTAAACACATGTGACAAGCAAAGTCAAAGACCTTCCAGAACTAGAGAGAAAAATTAATCTGTGAGGCCTTCTTTCTACTATTCCACTTCTGGTAGACTCTGCAGATGCCTGCCCTAAGCCCTGCACTAAAGGGCTGGTATCCTCTAGGAGATGAGATGCTCATAAGATGAAATGTTTTACAGGGTGTTAGAGTTAGCACATTATTTCTGAGCTCTGAAAAGCTTTGTGAAATACTGGTGAGTGCTTCTGACTCAAGTATTTCTGGTTTGGTTTTTTTTTTTTTTTACAGGAACTGTGGATTTCTAAATCAACAGCTTGGATAGATGAAATAAATCTGTATTTGTCATTCTGCATTTGTCACACTGCATTTTGATTTGGTATGTTTGCTTTCAATGGTAAAATCATATACAAGGTACATAAAAGCAAAAGGTGATCAATCAATAATCACACACAAGATGACAAGTTCTTACAAATAGGGTTACACCTTCTGACACAATCAAAGATATTTATGCATCTATGCAACTGGCAAACAATGTAAAATAATAGTCAGTAAAAAAGTATTTATTGGAGGAAAATCTTTTTGCATGCTCTCTTCTCTCAACCAATGAGACAATTCCCTTTCTTTTTCATGTGATCTGGGATGCATCAGGAACATTTTAATCTTAAATTGACATACCCTGAAGTTAGCTGTTCCTCTTTTGCAACACTGATAAAAAGATCTGCGGAAGTAGACAGATCTTCCTTGGTAATGAAAACTATCTGACTCGAGCTCACGTGCTGAAGCGTGCATTACTCGGTCTTCTTCACAGTTTCTCAGCGAATAGCTCCATTAAAATGAATGAACCAGCTCCTCTCTCAGCAAGGTTCTTGATACAGAGCCTAAACATGTTTCTCTCTCAATCTCAGTGTAACTAAATAGAAAATATACTGTGCTATGAGCAGTCAAATTTGAAATACAAATATACTGAACCATATTCCAAGCTAATTTGAACTCTGTATGATTAAAAACTGGAGAAGTAAACTTTTTTTTAGTGAACTGAATGGCATTTCTGTGCTTACAAGGTGGCATGTGGAACCATCCCTCCCTTCCAAACCATCAGTTTTCTGAGCAGCCAAGCAACATTTAACTGCAGTTCTGTTATCAAACCTTAGAAGCATACTGAATTATGAAGGGATGGAATAGTTAGCAGTATGCATGCAAACACGAAGACACCTTTTAAGAAAGACTATCAGTGTTTTGTGGTTTACAAGCTGAGGTGTATTGTAAACTCCAGGACACTACTATCTGCAAAATGTTCTGCTCTGGGATGTTTCACACGAGCTTCTGGTATCACGACAGGCAGCCAGTCATCTTACGGGCTTTTCTATGAAAAGCAGTTATGTCTCCATTTATTTCAGCATTGCATAAATCAGCTTGAACATTTTCATTAAGGGATATCATCAAACTATGTACCTACATACATGGATGAATGTTTCAAAATCAACATCCCGATATCCTCAGGCGGGGCAGAGCAACACGCAGATGAAAATAAATTTTAACTTCTACAGCAGCAATAGCTACAGCCAGTCAGTTTTTATTTGAGCTCAGAGTATACAGCTATTGAAGACATTTTCAGTGTTTGCAGTAACAGCTGTGATTCCTATACATATTTTGCCAATGGGAGGACAAGCATTTTCCTCTGAGTAACTACTTATGTATCCAAGAGGTTGCATTAGCAACATACACATCCTTTTAAGGAATGTCATTTTTGCTACAATCATGACCCAAGCCCAAAAGAGCAAGGCCCCTAGGGTCAGGATTTCAAACAGCACTACCCACACCTTTCCCCACAGTTGTGTATTAGACCTTTACTTCATCACTATGGGAAAAGAAGTATGAACCAGTGAACTTCTGCTTTCACATTTCTCCTGATTTCAGCAGTTCCAGAATTCTGATCTATAGAAAGGTCCTCTTAGAGACTGATTAGAGGCTGATTGCCAGAAAGATCAAATAAGATATTTTAAGCTTCATCAACCATATGGATGTGCCTTGGGTTTTCAGAGGATGTATTCTTCCCTGAAGACTTCCAGCATTTTAAAGTTCTACTATATTAAGCAGAATTTATAATAATTTCAAATAAATTTCAGATGACTGTGAGACTCAGCATGGAAGTTCACAGTTCTTTGATGTTAAATTTCTTTAACTTGTGAGATTATATTTTCAACTATAGATATATTAGATAGCACTTACTAACAAAACAGAGTTTAAGGGTTGTTGCACACTTGATGAGCTGAAATCCAGTATTTCTTGAAAAGCTGGTTTTCATGTCTGACCTGTACCACCAACACACACACTTACGGTTTGCAACTCTATCCTTCAAGTTCTCCTTATGTACCTGTATTTGTTTTCTGTTGGACAAGAGACATAACGCTCCACAACCCACAGCTAGACACATGCCCAACGGGTTGGCTAACATATAACTGCCAATCTTCTTGGCCACCAGGAAATCCAGCTGAAATTCAAGCCTCTTACCTTCTGGTAGATGAACAAACAGCTTCAGGAGCTGTCTTCAGCCCTCAAACTCCTGCAGAAGACTCTCCCTTCTGAGATCTCTACCCTATTTTTAAACTGTTCTACCTGGCCTGCAGGTTCAACAGCTGTTACAAAGGGACTAACTGAGGTACCTGTGGCATGACTGCAGCAACTTTACTTCCTCAGTGAACTGGTTTAAAAACCAACCTGCACCTGGTATCAGAAATTACTACAGAAAAAGTAATGGATGCTGAATGCAATAATTAAGCAGTAAAACTAAGGTTTTACCAGATCATGCTCACAGACTCACCTACTTGACTACCTCACAATTTCCACTATTTATTTCTGCTAAAGCCAGTGAAGCTCACTGCAAAGGTCTTCACAACAGGGTGCCAATTCAAATCTCCAGCAAAGAATAACCTTACACACTTGAAAATCCTCCTTCAAGTCCTTATCCATAATGGAAGGAAGAATGTGATGTACAGAACAGGATATTTATCCCTTGTACACTGTTACTGAAATTTGTAAATTGGTAATTTCTCCGAAAGTAGAAAATTGTCCTGAAAAATGTTGTCAATTTTAGGTAGAAAAATGGATAGTTAAATAACTATAATAATGTGTACCAGGTAATGATAAATGTTCCTTAAAAGAAAGCCTCCAAAGCCTCTAGGGAAAAATATGTATTAAGTGCATGAAGACATTCATCAAATTTAATTCTTCAAAATGTATGAGCATCAGAATGTCAAAAAGTGGGAGCAGAAGATACCAGTGCTACAGAGCATAGAATGTTATCTCCCAATAGTCTGCCCTAGACACAGCAGTTACTTGTAAATCCAACACTGTGCTCTTATTTGTGCCCCAGCTAAGATATATGCACTGCAACCATATAAAGGTCAGGAAGAACCTGCAGCTTCCACTGCTTCACAGCAACTTCAGAACACACAAACAGCACAGGATCAGTCCCACTGTCTTTACGTTCTTTAGCAATGTCATCATTAACAGTATCTTTTAAAGGAGTTTGGGCCTACCCGGCTTCATTTCAGTCCCTGAAGTTTTCCTGTGACTTCCAAGAAAGGTAGATATTTCTGTATGAATTATATTTTCCATATAGACTGATTTGCATTTTATGCCCTAGTAAAATAATACCAAAATCCCCAAGAGACATGAAATTTCCTAGAATCTACCTCTTGCCCTGCCTTTATTTCCCAAAAGCATTTGTGATACAAATGTAATGAACTAGGTTTTGGCAAGTTTTGCCCATCAGTTAAAAATTTATTATCTTTTAAAAAAGTAAAGCAAGTAAGCTTTACTGAAAACTGAAGCTTGGCAACATTTCTGGGAAGTTGGCTACTAAAAGCTTTACTACAGTAAGACCACCAAAAAAAGACAAAGAGTGCAAATGTCCCATTAATTCCACGACACAGACCGGTCACACCCAACACTCCAACACACAAGCAGTAACTGCTGATTTACTGCACGTTGCAAGCTTTTTGTAAAGAAACACAGAGAACATAATTTGCAAGCCAGTTAAACTTTTACTGAAGCATCAGCAAGACCGGGGTAACTCACTGGGCCTCAGGATTGTAGTCTGGCCCCATCAGCAATCCAGGATGCAGCACATGCACTGGAAGCAGCCATACATGTGCACAGCCTCCCCCATGCCACCTACTGCTGCATTAGGCATCAGGACAAAGCAAAGGGTGTTGGCAGAGGCAGAAATTCAAGAGGAAACCACAGCAGAGCAGAGATACCACTCCTAGAAATAAGTGCATTGGCACAGGCCATCCACAGCAGCAAATGTATGGTACAGAGCACACATGCATCGTGTATCCAGCAGATGCGAACCTCCTCCCACGCATGAATGTTAAAAACCTTCCAAATCCTTCTCCCACTTGTTCTGCTTTGTTCAGGGAGCTCATCCTTCTCTTAGCAGACAAAACTACAACCTAAAGCTCTACTTTGATACGATTTACTATAAAATACCTGAATGCACACTCCCCTCCCCCCTGTTTAATTACAGGAAGAAAACTGTGAGCATCATTTGCCCTCTCTTAAGTAACAGCACGTGTGAAGTATCTTTAACCTCCAAGATGACAGCTATGACAATTACATTTTATCTAAGTGTATGCCATTGCTTTTAGAGTTTGATGTGCTCATGGTATTTGAAATGTACTGTAAATATGCTATTGCTGTAGTGGTGCTGTGCTTCCTGGCCAAATTTCCTTAAAATGTGATGCACACACTGAGAAGACTTCCCCTTTCTTCTCCGGGGATATATTAAACATCTTGGGAACATGCTGCCCCAAGCAATGGGTTTATATACAAGAGCATGTCCCAGAGTTTTCACTATTCTCTGGATTTGTTCCCAGAATAATTTCAAGAAATTTTCAGGCCTTTCTGTACAAGTAGGGTTTTCTAAAATACTCCTTGGGAATAGACTCTAGAAACAGATGGATGACAAATACCACAGCCCAGCAGGAAGCAGATTATTAGCAAAGTCAGCATTTATACCCTTGTACTTCCTTTTTTGTCAAGAAGTGATAAGCTATCAGTGAAAAACTAACACCGTCCATTCTGGTCTTCTGAACAGTCCCTTAGTTACACGCATGGCATCCAGCTACATTGCTTACCCTCATGATGCTTCCTGAATTTGTTCTAGTGAAACAATACTCTGCCTCATTTAATTAAGAATTAAATTCCACATCGTATTCTTTTCAATGTCAGAACACCAAAATGACTCTTGAACAAAAATGCATCTGTCTTTTTGAAAGAACAGCCCTTAGTGATGTAGTGAGTGGGCTATTCCAGAAAATAAAGTGGCAAAAGAAATAGAACTCAGTGATTAATCTCAAGGCCTATTAATTCTGGTTCCCTTGAGAACTGTATCACGTTTTGCTTGACATAGTAAAAGGTGGGAATTATGCTCTACTGAAGGGGAATATGGAAACATATTAAAAAGCAGTATCATTTCAAGTGGATTTCCCACGTCCTGCCCTCTGAATCAAGTTTTCTTCTATCCCATATATATGCTTATCAAAACTTTTCAACACCAAAAAGGATAAAATGTATTCATATGAAAACAGACTGCCCAATATTTGGGAAATAGGTCTTTGATTCTTAGAATTTCTAAAAGGCTGTAACAAGAGGTGATTTTTGGAAGCTTTTTATATTAACATATTTATTTACTGTATTTGACTTAAACGTATTCTATAACCACAGTAACTTCATATTTACATCTGGCGTAACTATGGATCAACATGTATATGGAAACACTTGCTTGAACGTAGTAGCACTCGCAAACATTCTCTCCAGCTAAAACTTTTATCTCAGAGTACTCTGAGACAAACCATTGATGTACAGCTGAACAACCTGGCAGGCAGGAAAAGCTGTATCTCAACAATTTTCAACTTACTGTTGTCTCAGCACAAAAAAACCCCATATTCACTTTATGAAAAATATTACATCTCCAGGGTGTATAAAACAAATTGCTTTTAATGCAGCAGTTTTGGCTCACACTAAAAGCATGTGGAGATTAATTTCTCTCTTTTTGAAGGTAAAATGAGTTAACTCTGCCAACGCTTAGAGGAAAACTCCGGATGCTTTTAAGCACTCCATTCAGTGACAATGTAAGTGCCAAAGGAAACTACACATCTAATATTTAAAATTTATGTAACAGATTTTTTTTGCAAGTTTTCAGGTGTAAGCAAGAAATTTCATTTCTAATTTCATTCTAACTAAGACCTTTTCATGAACCAACATTATTTTTGGGATACAATCATCCAGTTTGATCTGATTTTGGAAACAAAGTGTCAATAAATACATGTATTTCTGTACTGTTTTGTAAATGAATAGTGAATAGAATACTGCCACCTTTTGGTTATGGTCCGGACTTAAAAATGAGACTTCTCTGTAAAGCTTCTAAAATCGTTTGACATATAATGATTATTCTAAAGAATTCAATATGTCAACAGGCTAATGTTATGCTTATCATTAACATTTTGTTGATGTAAGAATAAAACTTTTCATACTTAACTGCACAGTATTATCCTATTATTCCTCCATAATGAGCAAGCATTTTCACAAGGGCTTTTGTCTTTAGCAGAAAAGACAAGGCATAGCTTTGACATCAAGCTAATGGAATTACTACTTGACAATCATGGCAATTCCTCTGCTGCTTAGAGAAAAATAATAATACTTCTGTGTCATTCATACATTCGACTTCACAAAGTCTGATTCACTAACTGATCCTCAGAAAATTCTTACTGGAGAATCATTGAGCCTAATATTAACATATAAGCATTTTAAAACACAGGTGAAAGGCACATAAGGCTTTCAGAACCTCCAAAAGAAGGGCTCTAAAGTCTCTTACCATGAATAAATGATGCCACTAGAAAAAGCAGTGCAGAAGAATACAGGGCCTGGGATTTGGGGTTAATCCCTAGCAAGTGTTCCAAGTCATTGCAGAGAGATTCTCCCAACTGTGAGCTAAGCAGGTTTCAATTTAATTAATTTACGTTGAATAAATTAAAAAAGAGGATTTGATCCATCTTTGGGGAAGGGTTTACTGATTAAAAAGTTCAGGAAAACATGCACTCCCTTTTATGTTTCAGTATTTGTTTCATGAATTGGGGTGACTGGCTATCAAGCAACCTGGAGGGACCATCTCTTATCTCAGGGCTACTTTAAAAAAAGACCCTATAAGCCTACAACAAGTTTAATGTGAATTCAGGTATCTGAACTCTTTATTTCTGCACTGTCAGAAAAAAACTAATAACCAGATGAAAAATACAAATAAAGCCATAAACACTCCTCATTTAAAAGAAGAAAGGTTCTTACCCAACTCCCTGTAGAATGCTAACGCCATAGTTAAGTGGAATATGGTTTCCAACTGTAAGCATCTTCATGTTAAAAAGCAATTAACCACAACTCATTTTGCTCCTGCAAAGGCAGGGTTCTTCTACCAGCTTTTTTCCCAGTACTGCGAATAGTTTATATTGAAACTTTTTAAACTATGTAAGAGTTAAGTAGGGGGAATTCACTGGACTGGAAGCTTAATTTCCATCTACAAATATAACCTTTTGAAATATATACTGACAAGGATATTTTGGAATTACAAGGCATCATCTGTATTTAAAGAAGAAAAAACAGTAGGATACAAAATTCAAACACCTACCTATACACTAGCCTCCCCTCTTAAACCAATCATACTTCCCTCTTAAACCAACCCTACTTAAAATACCTGCATTTTCCCAAGTACTGGCTTTGGTACAGGGAGTTTTTACATACAGTCCATCTCATTTTCTGACTTAAACTGTGCAGGCTCAGCTTCAAAATACTTACACAGAAAAATCACTCTTCATAATTAAGCAAGTGTATAAACAATTTAACTTCAGATGCTTTTTCCCCATCTGTCCTATTCAAAACTATTTTTACCAAAATAATCTTCAAAGGACAACTAGTACTATTTACAAACCACCTGTATTTTGGAAACAAAAATTTAAGCAGCATTTAGCTTTGACAAATAGCCTTCACTAACCTTTACAAATTTGCCTGTAGGGATAAAATGACAAATGACCCTCACAATGGGGCTTATTAGGCTCCTAACATGGCCCTTCAGGAAATACGATTTCAGATTCTATCAACAGTTCCATTTTTCAGGGCCTAATAACTCAGCTTGAAAATAATAACCAACCAAAAAAACCCCACCATAAGACAAAACCTCTCACACACCTTCCCTGTGGGATGGAACTGAACACAGAACATGATGAACAAAAGTTGCTTCAACAACTTAAAATGTATCACAGTTTTGTAACAGCCTGTGGCTGCATGCAGCCTGTGTTGCTTGTTTCTGAAGCATAACGCTGTGAAACATCAGCATCGACAAGGGAAGTGTTTTCTGTGTTTTGGGAGGGGAAAGGAAAATTTGACCTCTTACATTTCTTTAAATACCTCGAGGTGATTTAGCATAGTGGGGAAAATGCTGTGCTGCTGCAGGCAGTAACATTAACTGTCCTGCTAATGCTCTGGTCCAAATCCTGTATCTGTTTCCGATCCTCTAAAATCCAATGAAATCAACTGATCCTTCCCACTGCCTTCAACAGGTTTGGATCAGACCCCTTAAGATTATATCATGCCACAAGAGACTGGTCTACGAGGATATGATACCAGCAGTCCAATAACACCAGACTTTTTACACAAGGAGGGAATAATTATTCAGACCCAAGCCATCATATTCTGTTAATTGAAAACAGTAATGTAAATTGTGCAGATCAATACTGTGTTAAATGTAAAAGAGTGAGAAAGGAAAGTCAGCTTTCCCTTCACCTTCCTTGCTGTGTCTGCATTTAGAGTGGGTATTCTGAGCCAGTTAGTACCGGGAAAGGCAATTACAGCATCTTAGTAGCTAACCTTTTACTGTCAAAGGGCAAAGAAGCCCACAACCACAAGGTGAATTTGATAATCGGACAGGAGTGCCTACACCATTCCTCCTCCCACTACTTGTTCCTGTATCAGCCAGTTGGGTCATCCTTTATTACAGTATCTGCTATACAGACTGATTTAGGTGGGCTCAGTAGATGGATGTCATTAACAAGTTAAAATCTTCACTTCAGATTCTCCTTTAGTAGTAACAATTTGTCCTCACTGCAGTCTGCATATTCAGGTTTTTTAATCCACTTCCTTAACTTTCTTACTATAAAATCTTTCAAGATGCTCTTGAAACTGAGTTAGCTGAGAGTTCAAACTGTCCAGGCCATAGAGTACAATTAACAGCAAGAACAGGAGTTGCAAAACTTGAGAATACCTGACTTTCAAAAACCTTAGCACAGAGACCCAGTAACAAATTCATAAAGGATGTCTTAAAAACAAACAAAAATACCCAAAACAAACTTTGCCAGCTCACTGCTGCCTATATCCCACAGCCTTTGGAAGTGTAGAAGTGTACCTCCTACCCACATGTGCTCTGCTCTGAATGCATACATTTCATCTTGTGTTTTGTAAGGCAGCAATCTCTCTACTCTTCCATCTTCCTCCCTCTTTGAATGTGTTGCAGCAATCTCTCTACTCTTCCATCTTCTTCCCTCTTTGAATGTGTCTGGACCACTCTGCAGGCTCTGCAGTGTCTGTCTGTCCCAGCCTTCCAAATATCCAGACTCTGCCTATAGAGCTGGCTTTCCTACCCAAAGGAAAAGATGAAATATCCTTCCAATATGGATAAAAGATGGCAGGGGGCATGGGGAGTACAGAGCTCTTCATGACCATAGGTAATTGGTGTCCTTCTCTATCCATGTGCTACTTACAGATAAGTTAAGGCAGAAGAAATATAGTAATACTTCAACTCATATCCTGTTATGTGATTTGTTCCAGGGAACGTTGTAGTTGCTGTTTCTCTTACCCGTTTTTATCCCTATTTGGATCTGCTCTACCATCTCCTACACTGTACCCCACAAAAATTGTCTTCAGCTTATTTTTGTGAGCTGCCTTTGCGCAATTTATTATCTCCATATGATCTTCTAGTAATACTCTTACACAACTTTATCTCATGTATCAATCATCCATTCTACATATTGTCCCACAATTATCACAATGAATGTAGGCTACTGCAGCTGTGGAAGAACAATGCCTTCAAAGACAGCTCTCAAACAAAGGAAGAGAAATGAACATCTTCACCACAGCCCCCACCCCCGTGAGAAATTCTGCTTTCCGCTCAGACTCATTACCAACTGGAGGCCCCTACAACAATTAAGTGCTGCAAGAGACCAGACTGAGGTCAGATCTTTTCCTCTCTCCTTGGTTCTGCCACCAATCTATTGTGCTAGCTCTGAGTAAGTCTTTATCATCTCCCTGCTTCAATTTTCCTCCTCAACAAATGCGCCTAAAATGTTATCCCTCCTAGAGAAGTTAATTTGAGATGAGTACAAGGAGAACTGCAAGACTGGAATGTTTTTCTTGTAGCTAACATGGTGACTCAGTCCACTTCCCATGGACAAAGCCTAGGAGCAGCCATGGTTTCTTTTTGTATTTTCAAGCACCTTTGGTGCCTTACTGTTGTAGGGAGAAAAAAAAAAAGAAAGAAAAAAAAAGAGGAAAAAAAAACTTTACCACTGGCAGGCAGCTGATAAGTAGGTCTGTACCTGTGTGAATGTCTGACACCGAACTTTTGAACTCTCAGGAAGACTGCTGCTTCCTACCAGCAACTAGTCCAGACTGGCTATACATTTTGATAAAAGCAACAGTAAAGAAATGCACATCCTGACTGCTCCAGAGACAGTAGGAAGCTGGCACGCATTCTGTTTCTCCACATAGACTACTTGTGAATACAAGAGGCTGAGGGCTTCAGAGAAGAGTTCCCTGAAAAGAAGACATGGCTTTGGAGAGAAAAAAGAGGCTTGGGAAGAAGGTGTTGAAGATCCCAACTGGAGGAAATATCTGGGGCATGTGTGGAAACGACTGCCAGGGGGTGCTCAGGGACCTCGGTCTGTAATGCCTGGGGCCAGTAACTGTGAGCAGCAGCACACCATCCAGCATGAGTTTGTCCCCAGTATTCCTGGATCAGCAGTGACCTCCATGCTGGGAAGGGAAGCCAAGACCTACTGAACATAATGCTGAGGGGGGAGCAAGAGCACGTGAGATAATCTAGTACAAAGTAAAAACTTTATTCTTTTTGGTTCTTGAATTAATCCAAGTACCCAGATCCAGCAGTCCTATTCTTTCTGAACACGTTGTCTGTCTCATGTTGATTTACAAGGCCATGGATGTATTAGATTAATTTGAATATAGCTTTCCTGTAGGACTTGCTATGGTGACTGTGACCATCATCACTCTGCAGCTGTACCTACATTACTTCTGAAGACAGGAACAACAAAGGCACCCAAAGGTGAAATATCCTGCCTGCATTTATACATGTTTATATGAAGTCACCAGGTGCCCTTAAATCAACACTACATTAGCCCAGAGGGCTCCCACATGAAAGGCATCTAGCACTACCTGCAAGTGTTCACCTCCACCCTTTCCCAAGCTACTCACTCCTATAAAGCTACTGAAAACAAGCAGAACTAGGCTTGCAAACCCCAGTCCTGTCCCGTAATAGAATGGGGAAGAATGGACATGTGACTGGGATCTCTGACAGACCATTCTCTCTGTTCCCGAGGCTAGTCTAGACCCCAACTAGCAGGGCAGGCTGACCGTAGTGATTAATGAACAATCCTAAGAAATGAAAAAATATTTCTTCAGTAAATGCAGGTAAACATGCAGCTGTCAGGGAATAATCTATTTAAAGAGTGTCTCTGTTTCTAATTGTAAGCTTTCCCCTCACCCAAAACCAATGTTCAGACTATTTGCTCACAGAACATTTATGGTTTGGACAGAGGAACATTCTCAACTTATTTGCTACATCTGCCTTGTCCCCTTGCCCAGATGACAAGCCTAAGTCTCTCTTCTCTTTAAATTTTGTCTTGCTGCAAGAGAATAACACCCCATCCTGGGAGGTGAAAGGAGTTATTTGACAATCAAGGCCAGGATGCACGGTGGTTTATGGGAAAAAAATGTAGTTGGGAAAACAATGAGAAGTGAAGGAGATAGAGCTCCCTTCCTCTTTATTCTGATTCTGAACTGTTTTCTGCTATGTTCTTCACCAGATCCAAGACCTTATTACAAATATATGGATTTTTAACCTAAAAAATATGAAACATGCATGACACATCATGCATCTCTTTTCCCCTGTTTTTTCCCTGAAACTCTTGGGCCAGCTTTATTGAGCAGTAATGTACTGTGGGACTGATCTATTTGTGCTCCAGTCAGCAGAGCTTTCGAGAAGTTTGTGCAGTGTTTATGTTAAGAGCAGCAGACCTCTGGGTCAGAGCTGACTGGTTCCTAATGAACCAAGAAAGCAAGCAGGGCATGCACAGTGTTTAAATTTGGGTACTGCTTTTGTTCAGGTATTTTAAAATCCTGTATTTAGGAGTCAAATTTAGGGTCGTGAAAGCTACGCATCTGCAGCCCTTATTAGAGCAATATGGTATCCATTATGTGCCGTAATTACTGAAAGGAAAATGACCAGTTTCATCAAAGTTGGATTTAAATAATGCAGAAACTAAATAAAGAAACAAATGCAGTACTAAGGCAGTAACAAAACATTTATGACATAATGAAAGAAGAAAACACAACAAAAATGAATTCATTGCAAGCTGGTAAACTTCTGGAGGCACTACCTAACACACACAACCATGACAAAAAAATTGGTTTACTCTCGCTTACTTGGAAAAAGGTCAAGAAATATTCCATTTCAAGAAACACACCCACTTGCAATACAATGCTTGCAGTTTGGAACCCTTACACTAAAGTCCTCCTGAAACAAACATTCTATTTTCTATGCAGTGAGATTTCAAAACATTTAAAAATGCTGAAACTTGGAGGTAAACAACTTAAGCTAGAATAGTTTCAAGCCCTGTTTCCTGAACGATGAAGAGAACTGCACATTTTTAAAGTCACACTTGAAAGATGTAACCGAGGCAACAAAGGGAACAGTGTCCATTAAACTCATGGCTACAACCAGGTTCATATCAAATTCCGATGCCTTTCAAATGAAGTTAAAAAGCCTGGAGACATAAATATTTCTATCACCTTCAACTCAGATTTTCACATGCCATCATTCCACAGATGTTTTGATTTCTCATAACTGAACCTAAACTGATCAAAGAGTCAAGGACAAAGAAAGAAGATAAAACAAGAGCTGCTTATTGTTCATCAGCACATAGAGTTCTTTGCATATACAAACTTTAAAAATAATATTCACTACAAGCTGTTTTACACTGACTGTATTGGTACATTTTCATAATAATAATGTTTCCCCAAATACTTCCTGGGGCTATAACATTTAAAAATATTTCCCACTGAGAAAATTTCCTTTACCTCCCCCCCACCTTTATTTCTCCCTCCTTTTTATTTTTTAATAAATCCAAGTAGCAATAGTCTTCCTAATGAATTTCAAGTCACTTAACACATAATTTATTGTACCCCTTGAAGTATACTGCTAGTTTGAAAGATAACTTGAAAATACATGTATTTTGAATAACCTCATTCGTTTCTCTGATCTTCAGTTCAGGTATTCTTGAACTCCATGTTTTTTCTCCAAATCTCTCTCCTATGAACAATCCGGGATTGGAAAGCAAAGCTGGTTTCTTTCATGCTCACCCATCATCACCAATAATAAAGATTTGAGATTAAATTATGCCCTCCGCACTGATTCCAATACTTTGGGATAAAAGGCTTTACTCACAATTTCCTTTGCCTTGTTTTGTATACTCCAAGTACACTATGTCATACTTACAGAGCCAAATTCATTTATTCCTAAGCAATCCAAGCTCACTGAAGACTTCTGTAATTCCCAGATCTATCTCTGCTTTTTCACAGACCTTTCAAATCTCTATTGAAAGCACAGAATTGGACAAGGTGGTGGCACTGAAGATGAAAAATATGTACCTTTCAAATTATACTCTCTTCTTCTTTTGTTTCCTTGACGAAAAATGAATCAAAATTGTATCACAGGGGTGGAAAGTTAAGCAATATTGATGTGCAAAATATTCACCCCCATTCCTCTGATATACTGCATTCTCAAAAAAAGCAAAGCAACAGACTAAGAGCAAACTCAAAGCCCTAAGTAATATGGATTTTGCTGCTTTTATAATTTTAACCCTATCATGTGTCAGTGTAATGCATGATGTGTCCTTTAAGAGGATGTAAGTCACCAGAGACATCTACATGTACAAGAAATTCAAATCTGAAGCCTGTATTCTGACAGATGTCCTATATTTGTAAGGCATGAGAAAGGGAATGTACACATAACAACCCTTTTCTTATGAAATAGTTATCTTTCTGCTTCCTCAGTTCTTCATCACCTTTGTGGGGAGAAAAATAAAAAGTTATCCATTTACCTGTTTTAGAAAAACTGATGTTTGGTTGAGAGAGAATATATTAGAACTGACTGGTACTCAAATATTCACTTGATTCAAATGTTCAGAGCTGAACCCTGCAACACAGTAAGAGTTCCATAAAATGTCTGGGGATTTTTACAGGAGAAATATTTCCAAAAATACAGGAAGTGTCACATTAAAAGATGAAGATAGAGCCTAACACCACCCATGGGAAAAAGTAGAGTCAGGTAAGCATTGCTATGCTCAACATTTTAATAAGGCCATCCTTTCAAGCAAGGAAAACCTGCTTACACAAGCTCCACTAGTATAAATGCAGAGTCACTCCACTGATTTAATTATCATTCCATTAGACAAGTCCTTTACTAATATACAAAAAAGTGTATCAAGTAATTACAAAGTTTTAACATGGTACTTCCATATCATACACCTGTTGTCTCATTTTTCTTCCAACATAGTCATCTTCTACTTCATGATGATACAGCTGAATTATGATATAATTTACTCTAAACCTGCTTATTATCCAGAAATAGTTGACAGCAATTACCTCTTCTAGATATCACATTCTTGATTTTAGGAATTTTTTTTTAAACAAGTGTAAAAATATTTATGAAATGCAAGAAATAAAATCTTTTTTTTAAGGTATAAACAAAGCTAAAAGCCAGAAATATTATTTATGAATTACAAATACCAGGACTAAAAAAGAAAAACAGTTACATAACATTTGAATCATATAGTCTTCTGTGCCAAAGGATGTAGAAGTTACTCAGTTCAATTTCCCTCTGATAATAAAGTGAAACAAAAGTAATTTACTTTTGTAATGATTATTTAATTCTAACAATTCAAAGAATGTTGGATTTCGCTGCTGTGTTAACAGTAAGACAAGTGACAACCAATTATGTAAATGCAATCCTTAGACAAAATATCCTAACTATTTAGAAACTATGAAAACATAAGGGCCAGTCCAAGCAATACACATTCCTGTTGATTTTCTTAAGATACTTTTCTAGATAACTCTAGGCAAATGGCTTTTGTTCCATGAATCAAGCTACCAATCAAGTACAGTGTACTGAATTTCCAGAAGGAAAGCACTAAAGCACCCAAGCTTTAAGTCTGACCTGTGTCAAAAATTGTAATTGGCCAAGAGGTTACTATGCCTCGTGTAATTCCTTGGTCAGGTGTAAACTCAAATTTACTGCTATTTAGTTAAGACTGGCAAAGACTGTTTATGTCAAAACTTAAATGTACTTTAGAACACCTTTCACCAAGGATACAACTAAATGATATTGCTGAAGCAAATGGTTCTTTTCCTGGAACAGCAGTTCCCAGGGCCCAGAGTATATTACACTTAGGGAATTCACAAGAGTTGTCCTGACAGTTCCTCTTGTCATAGTATTATTTTAAGTCTTTCTGCTAAAAGGCTCTCCCCAGCTAGTTCCTTACACCTTTTCACCCACTACTGTACTTGCTTCTTGCAGACAGTCACTCATGAAATAGAGTCGATCATTGCACAGTGCCTTAGATGCTTTAGCCTTCTGTAATGCTGAGGACCTTGACTGGCAACTCCTCAGTCTGCTTGCCACCAGCAGCTCTCTAACCTACCTGCTGCAAGCAGGACCAACCAACATCAAGTTTGACCAGGCCCAGGTGAAACCCACAGAGGTATTATGGGAAAAGTATTATAGAGGATAGCATTCATCCTTAGAGATGATGTATGTCACCAGTGACATGTAGGTACCGTATGGGTACCATTTAAAGCAAATGATATCTACAACTACTATGGAAAATATAAGGCTGTCTTGCAGTTAGACACTTTTTCACTGATGAAGTTCTGAGAATGTTACAATATACAGAACTACAGATGCCACACCTTTTATATAAAAGTGTTAATCACTCAGGTTGATGTGAAGAACTGTCTTAATTCATCCTGCATAAGTATTTTTTAACCGTACAGGACACCTTCCACCATTGTATCACTGAGCCACACTGAAGACCTACAGACTAGACTGTCACATCCTTAATCCTGCAGCCTTTACATCTTTCTATAAAGGCAGGGAGAACATCACTAGTACCCTGGAGAATAGCTTAGTAAATGCACTACCTACTTATTTCTCATTTCCCATTTACACCTAAAACAAGCCTGCCAACTTCCCAGGCTAAGGGGATTCTATTTGTTTTAGTATTGCACAGCCTTTTGTTAAAGACAAAGTTAAACAGTATTCTAGTTTTTTGAGTGCATCAAGCAAATTGCCACCAGCCAACTCTACAACTGCTGTGTACTACATTAACTCACTATTCAGCATGAACAGCTACTGCAGCCGCCACACAGTCTGCAGTTCCATGATTCAAATGATGTATGCCTCTGCTCAGGGAAGGCTAAGTTTCCTTGTAACAAGGGCTTGAGTCATACGTTACGTGAAGAGATGAAGCTTGACTCACTAGAATCAACTGTGTGTCCTGACAGAAATCAGCAGAAAACATGCTAAGTATAAAAGCAAGAAGTACCTTTTATATCTTTCAATGTTCTGGTGAGTTAGCATCATGGTGAACTTGGACTTCCTTATTCTGGCTACAAGAAATATCCAAGTTATCATCAGTATTAATGATGTCCCTGTTTCTGTTACTAAATTCAACAGTACATTTCCACACTTGCTTAGATCTCACTGTGTAAACCACTGTGCACCAGCTCCTCAGCCTCTGTACTGCATCTCATCAGCCATGCTCACACCAAGAGCTCTGAGCCATGGCTAACACGGATCAAACGCCTCACCTGATGCCAAAGACCCTTCTCCTTTACCAGATTAAATCAAGTTCCCGCAGCAGGCACAAAGTGCTGGGCCTGGACGCGCACCTCAAACCAACCCTACAATGCTTTCTGAAGAGATTCGCCACCTCGAAATCAAGCTCTATTAAGCCGATCCCACAAGAGACAAGCTCCCCGAGCTACACTAGCGCCTTGCCCCAGCCGAGGCGCAGCAGGGCCCGGGAGGCGCAGGCAGGGCCCTGCCTCCTCCCCACAGGGCCCGGCGCCGGCCCCACCACCCCGCGCACCCGTCCAGGCCCTGGCGCCGACTCAAGCAAAGGAGCAGAACCCAGCCCAGGAGTCGGCTCAGCCGCCCCCCGCATCCACACAGCCAAAGCCCCAAGCTCCTTGCGGAGCCCCATTCGCGTCCCTCTGTCAGACGATCACAGCCCCCCGCGCCCCGCACCCACAGCCACACGCAGCAACGACCGACCCACTGCGCAGGCGCCTACCGCCCCGCCCCGCCCCGGTTCCGGCCGCGGCCGTGCGGGGCACGCACGCGCAGGCGCCGCGCAGGCGCAGAGCCCATAAGAGCCGCGACCGCGGGTCGGCGGGCCCGGTCTCTCTCTCTTTTCTTTCCTGTCGCCAAGATGGCGGAGTACGATCTGACCACCAAGATCGCGCACTTCTTGGACCGGCATTTGGTGTTCCCGCTTCTGGAATTCCTCTCTGTCAAGGAGGTATGTGGCAGTCCCCGGGGCGGGAGTGTCAGCCCCGCGGCTGGGGAGGCGAAGCGGCAGGCGGTGCCGCCAGCTGTCCGTGCTTCTCGTGGGCCTGGGCGCACCGTGGCTGCTGCTGCCGTTTCCTCGCTCGGGCCCTGCGTGGCCTGGGCCTGGGCCCGGGCCCATCCAGCGAGGCGACTCGCTGCCTCAGGGAAGAACTTGGGGTTTCTCCACCGTGCGTGGAGAGGGCGAGGAAGAGGCGCGTGGGCCTTCCGGCGAGGGAGGCAGAGCTGGGCCGCGGCCCAAGAGGAGGCCTGTGGCAGCCGTGCCTCCCGCGGCGGAGTTCCCAGGGCCGCTGGATGCGCGGCGGAGGGGAGCTCCGCTTTTCCTGTACTTAGCTTTCCGCTCCCCTTTTTCGGGGGAGGGCGAAGCTAAAGCTGTTCCACGCAGCCGCGGTTTGTTTTCTGCCGGCTCTCCAGCAGGATGACACCGTCCTCGTTAGTCGCCTGCGGCTCTGGTCGCTCGTGTTGTCCCTCAGCAGCGGAGTCGCAGGGCGGCGTGTGGGATTGCTAACTATTGCTAACCAACTTTAAAGCCGTTGTCATCGCGAATTTGTGCTTAAACCCAGTGTAATTTCCTTTGCGTGCTCTCCTTTGTTGGGCTTGTTATATATGCTTCTTTAACTATGCTACAATAGAGAATCCGGTAATGCTGGATATTGACGAGCGTTTAGTCTAAATTATCTGAAGCGTTCATCAGGGCCATTTAAAAATGAAACAAAATGTGAAAAGTTTGAATTTAAAATAAATATGATTTTAGGTTTCTGAAATGAACTGGTTAAGCATGCATATGTAGAGACAACTTGACCTGCCTGGTCATGAACTTGCTTGATGCCTGTTATCTTGAATGTCTGTCTAGTATTCTGGCATTTTCTAATCAACACAAGTTAAATTAGAAGTATTTTGAGCGTTGTTCTTGGTCAACATGCTGTTCAGAGTTGAATTAATGTTGTGCAGGGCCTGTCAAGTGTGTCCATAAGTGTGGTGAATTGTAATACGGCCTTCACGCAAACGTGTTTTGGAGGTCTGCTTTTGTATAGGCCCCTATTGAATAGCTAACAGTGGTTTTCAACTCCTGGCTAAATTATGAGGTAGGAACTTTAAATAATTTGACAAGTTTAAAAGAACACCATGCAATTACACAAGGTAAACTAAACTTGCTTTTATGCATTAGACCTAATGATGTATTTTAAGTTTGTCAGTGTTACAATTAAATTACAAGTTTTATATTGAGTAGCTCTTCTGAGTTCCACTTGAAATTGACTACTCTGCGCTGTTCACTGTGTTATTTTGTGGGAAATTTTTTAAAAGAAAAATGTGACAATTTTTACAATTTTTTTTCAATATACATATACTTTTCAGAGATTTTTCACGTTGGATTTTTTCATGTAAATTATAATAGGAACTACTATTCCTGACTAAGAACTAGTAGTGTTGCTGTAACTCATCTTCCTATACTGATAAGCAGCAGGAGGTTGCTGGTACCTTGCCAAAACCAGAAACGTAAGGAGGCTGTACAGTAAGCACACTAACTGCCTGGCAAAGCTGTGAGGTCTTGCAAAGCTGTGAGAACTGGTGTTTAATACAATTTATTGGACAAAATTTCATAAATAAACTGTGCTGTAAACTTAACTGCATAATATGAATTAGAAACTATGTAATGATTCCTTTTTCAGATATACAATGAAAAAGAGCTACTCCAAGGAAAACTGGATCTCCTTAGTGATACCAACATGGTGGATTTTGCAATGGATGTGTACAAAAATCTCTATTCTGATGAAATCCCACACGGTAAGCTGTTCATTTAGAAGTAAAAATTTGTTTTACAATCTTTCTATCGAAAGTAGTAAATAGCTGGTGACAATTTCTTGTTGCACTCAAAAACTAGAATGCTGTTTAACTTTGACCTGACAGAAAGGTGTGCAATACTGAAATAAAAAGAATCCCCTAATCCTGGGAAGTCTGGGTTTGTTGGTCTATCAGGAACTTGGTCTTCGATGCCTGAAATTGCCAGTTTGGTCATTTTGAGCACATTAAGGATGCAGCCTAATAAAGTTACGCTTATTTTTTTTGTCTGTCAAATTAAACACTATTGCACAACAATTTGGGGTCACTAGGCTTTTTCTTTAAAGTATCTGGCTTATTAAGGCTAGATTTCAATTGTAAGCAATCCCATTAATACTCTGTGGCTGGTTTTTAGGTTTTAAGGAGATTGGTATGCTTTTGAAAATGCTTGTTTTCCTCCTGTCAGTGCATAAATTGCTGTTTTTCTAGGAGAAAAATGATAATTAATATTGTAATGAATATGAAATTTAATCTCTTCCTGTCTTCATGATTTTGTAAGCTTCCCTCTTATGTGGGATGGATTTTTTTGGGGGCTTTTCCTTCCTGACCCTAATCTTTCAAGATACACTGTCTTCCTATTTTTCCATAACTTTTTTTCTGTTTTGTGCAATTCATCACCCTCTAAACTAGTGGTAATAGAGCGTGTCTTGCCTGCAGCTTGGGAGGAAGACTTGTGTACTTTTGCAAGTATCTCTTTTTTTCAAATATCTGCTAAGCTTTTATGTCGTCAGTTTGGTTTATATGACAACTTGCTGCTTGATCTGTGGCATTTATTCAACAGTATGAAGTTAACTTAAGCAGAGGTAATATTTTCACACTGAGTCAGTTGCTCAGGGTGCTTGATTGTAAGTCTTTCTATGGAATGATCTTCACCTACTCTGACATCTTTCTGGTATGTGTCATCTTTATGCATCGACACTTAACAGAGTGTCTGTACAGACAGGTTCTCTTTATTTGTGGAATTGCTGGCTTCCATACAATTTTACACTTTTTTTTTTTAAGACCTCACACTAAGTACTCAAAGCTAAATTCACTTTGACTGTTGTACTTAGAAACATCTCTGCACAATTTGTAGTTGCTGTTGTCCTCTCCCAATTGCACATCCAGGACATGTCACAGGAAAACATTTTCATACTTATAGTATGTTCAGCTGAAGAGTTTTTCTTTATTTCCACTCCCTCTCTTATAATATCAAGATTCATCTGAAGTTGGAGGTAATTTCTCCTTGCTGGAACATTTCCTGTCAGGCAAGTCATTCTTAGATTTAGGCTGGGTCATCCTCACGGTGTTATCCACATTGGACCTCCTTCACACATACATATATGTATATTGTTAAATCACAAAAGAAATCTCTAGCAAGTTCACTGTGGCATTGAGTGTTCTGGTGTGTGGCTCACTTTCATGGCTTCCTGCACTGTTCTCTCTTGGGATTTGGTCTTGCCTTCTCTGGTCCCAGAGGTTTCTTGGCTTGTATAGCCCACCTCAGGTTACTACTCCTTATTTTTTTAAAGCACATATGCTTTTTTGAGTTGTACTTAAGCATTCAATTTATTGTGCTGGTAGCACTTGGTGAGGAAGCTTGGGTTCATGTAAAATAATAACCCTAAAGCTGTTTGTTCTGTTTCTTAGTGTTTTTTCATAAAAGGTTTAATGTTCTACTTAATACATGCATACATGCATAGTGTTCCAAGACATAATTTTGCAGATTAAGCTGCTTTAAATTCTTTCTGTTGATTTTTAGTTAAGTATTCTAAAAAAGTGTTTTCAGAATCTGGTCAGAGGAAAATCATTGGCATAACAGTGCTGTTCACTTATTCCAAATAAACTTTCTGAAAAGGTTGTATCTTCCTTAGTGGAAGCCCAAAGATACGTCATCTAATACAGATTCTACTCCAGCTATACCTGCTCTTTAGGGACTTGATAAGAACTCCACACAGGAGGAAAGGAACAAAATGAGAGAAGATCTAAAATTAGTTGATAGATGCCTCTGGTTTTGTGATTTGACTGGGGATAAGCGAGGTAGAAATTGGGAAGACATGCAAATGTGCTGTCAGTAATTAGATTGGCTTCTGTGGAAACTTAAGATATTACATTAAAACTTTTTTGTTTGTGCCTTTAGCTTTGCGTGAGAAGAGAACAACTGTTGTTGCACAGCTGAAGCAGCTCCAAGCTGAAACTGAACCAATTGTCAAGATGTTTGAGGATCCAGAGACTACAAGGCAGATGCAGTCCACTAGGTAATTTCTAGTAATTTCACATGACATCTTGTTGATCTCTTAGGTATTTACGACAAGAATGCTTTCTATGTAACAACTGCAAAGCTTTCCAACCAATATTTATGTAGTGATTGTGATTCGGTAATTAAAATTACTGGCTACAATTTACTGGGTTTTATAGCAGTTTTTACCTTCTGTACATAAAGTGTCTGTTTTTCTTAATGTTGATGAATCAGCTTGGGAAAAGTGACAGTTGTCACAGTCAAGATTAATTTTGGGGAGGCTGGGGTTTTTTTGTTTGCTTTTTGAGTGTGATGTTTTTTGGGGGGGGTGAGGTGAAAAGTGTTGTGAAACAATTCAGTTTCTCTTTTCTAAGAGATTCTCTACCCTCTCCCTTTTCTACCTTCCATAGAGAATTATGGAGTGCTCTCTTAGTTTTGGACGTCTGGTGGATGAGCATCCTTTCAGCCTCATAGCACGTACTTCTTTCAGGAGTTCTGTAGTTCCCCCTGCCCTTATTCTCTCCCCACCCCCCCAGACTGGTCAGTTTCTTGGTGTAAGATAGTGCTTGTCCAAGCTTTTTAAGATGTACCCAATTTCATCTCGCTTTGCTTATAGGAGTAATTAAGTTAGAATGAGTGCATCTGCTTTATGGACTGTGAGTTTACTTATGGTTAAGTCCAAGTTGGGCGCTGTAGGAAAGAGTTCAGCTGCAGTCATTGAGGAGGTGACTCTTCAATGAGGTAACTGTGCAGTTTCAACAGAGGGGCTAGTAGTTATTAGTTTAGTACAAATTCCTGCTTGTTATCCTTCATAGGAGGCATTACTGTTACTACTGTAAATGTGTCTAACCAACTGGAAAATTAATTAGATCACTTCTGCAGCCTTACTCAAAGATTTCAAATAGACCCACATACCTGTTGCTTGCCTTGAATTTGAAGGTGAAGCCTACACTTGGATTTGTTGTTGGCAAGCTTTATGTGTCTACTGATATGGAAGACTGTAGCATAATTAGAATTTTCTTACAGAAGCATTAAATGCACAGACTTTTTTTTTAGTCTGCCAAAGTCCTCTTGTTGAGGTGTACCTTTGTTTGGGAGCAAGCCCCCTGAAAAAAAATGAGTCCTGTAAGGGGAGGAACTAAATCAAAATCTGCTGTGTTTGAACTGCAGTTTATCATCCTTATTTCCTTTTCCCTTTCTTGCTGTACCTGCTGAGACACCTCATGAGCCCTTTTAGCCTGGGTTTTCTCCACTCTGCATATTGTTTTCAGAATTTGTTGTAGCCTAATTTAGAACACGGTCAGTGCGGGGATGGTGACATGGAATGTGTTGGTTCTCAATGTACATATATAACAAGACATTGGTAGAAACTGAAACCTGTTAGTTTTCCAGCACAATAGGAAAAAGCTGCTGTTTTCTGGCATTATCAGAACAGAAGTACTTAAGCTTCTACTGTGAAAAGTCTTGTTCGGATAAGTAAAACAGCTTTATATGCTAGTTCAGCATGGGTATTTATGTTAGATAGTTATGCTAAGAGAAGGAGTTGGATTTGCTTATGACTTTGGTTGCGCAAGGCCAGGACCCACTTGGTAGCAATTGGGCCTTTTACTTTGAGTTATACTTCAAAAGCTGTTACTTACCTGTCTTGAAGTATCAACTGCGACTATCTCAATTTTCAAGAAAAGACTTCTGATACTGGCACAACTCTATTCAAATCTAATTGAACTTCTGATCCATATGTAGCCATCTTAGTCAATTCTTGCTTTGCCTTTAGCCAGTTTTATAAAGAGTATTTGGCCTAGCGAAAGAATTGCCTTGTTGCAATTGTACATACTGGCATTTCTTGGGAAATGCATTCTGTTGCTTGACCTTTGATTCATGAAAGTTGGTCAGTACTACTTAACTCCAAATCAGAAACATTATTTGGAAGCAAGAGATAAAATCAAAAAATGCACAGACAATGTCAGAAAACTTTGCAGCTCAGGAATGCTGGGATTTGTTTGTGATTTGACAGACATTTTCATCCAAATTGTTGTTGGGATGATGCAGTAATGGTGAGAATACTGTTGAGAGGTCAATCTGTGTGCACCTGAGTAGGGTGCTTTAGACAGTAGAAAAAAGAAACCAAAAGTTTCCAACCTTTAAGATTTTTTAACTGTTTTAAGTTTCTGCTGGTGACTTGGAATCTGTATATTTAGAGTTGCTTATTATTAGGACTTTAGATCATGGCTTTTCATCCATGACAATGCTGTTTGGAACAACAAAGTCTGGGAAATGGTAGAAGATATGTAAAGGAGACTTAGCAAGTAGAAATTATTTCAGGAATAAGCTCAAACATTTCTCTTTCCTTTTTTTTCCCCATGCTATTCTTGGAGGATATTGACTATTCATCTTTAATTCTAAATTCAGCGTTTCTCATCTTTGAAGTATGTTACACTGGAAGAAACCCATCAGATAATTTAATTGTTTCCACAGGCATTACTAGGATTGTCAATCTTGGTTAACTTGTCAATGTGCCATCCCTGTGGAATCTTATACTATACATTCTGATTAAACCAACTGGCAGCTTTGCAGCTAGTTGGTTTCAGAGTAAATGGGGAAATCTTCATCTGTATCTATATTTACTGTATCTTTATCCTAAGAGGAGTTTATAGCTTGGTTCTTCCCACGTAAATCTTGGGTACGTGTTCTATCAGCTATGATAGTTCTGTGAATTGCCCAAGTCACCTTTACCACATGATTGAGTGCACAGTGTGAAGGCAGAGAAGAGGTGGAGTGGAGGGTAGCTGCTGATAGCGAAGCATCCTGGGTGGGGGATGACATGGAGCTGGAGATAAGAGAGAAGTCATTAGTTCTTTCTGTATTGTAGAAAGACAGTCAGTCCATACAATCAAAGTGTCATGCTGAAAGTACTTCCTCTTTAGGAATATGAATTCAGCTGTGGGTTTTGTTGCCAGATGAATGCAGCAGAGCTTGAATGGAATCCTTATTGCACTGAAAAGCTGGTGTGCTAAAATTTCACTCTAAGAGCTGCTAAAGATCCAGTAGAGATACTGGATTAAAAATTTGACTAAATTAGATACCTGTGGTATTTTTAAACAACAGCTAGTCCTGTAGTCATTAATATAAGGCTTATTGGTGGTAGATAATTTCATGCATGCTTACTGTAAGATCAAACTTGGATATAGGTAATGTTTCTTCCAATATCCATGTTAAATTAAAAAACTTTCAGAAATGTGATCATGTGTGAGTTGGATGGTTAAAACTTCAGTATGGTTATTGCTTGTACTTGTGCATTCTGCAGGCATTTCCTGTGGTAAAGGTATTACTGCTAACTAATGTGCCCCAGTGCCAATAGTGGGATAAGTTTTTAATTCTATTTTACTTTAGTCTTTGCCTTTTTTCCTGTCTCCTGTTAAATTCAACCTGCCTGGCTACAGCAACTGCTGTGGAATTAGAACATGAAACTGGGAAGAGCTTTAATCAGAGTTGTACTTTCATAACAAAAACTAAGAATGCCATAAAACTTAAATCAACCTCCCACCCTTTCTTAACTCGAGTTACTGTTGCAGGTGGCATTTTTTATTTATAATTATATTAATTTAAGATTTAGAAAGTAAATAGTAAGAAAAAACTTTTGTGATGCTTTAGGAATAGTTGGCTCACTATTTATCGAGTTGCTTTTGCCCAACGAAGTGGAGGAATAGTTGTGTGGTGTTGCATGGTGACAATCAGTTTGTTTTGTAAAAACAGCATTTTTTATCTTTTTATTATAGGGATGGTCGGATGCTGTTTGACTACTTAGCTGAGAAGCATGGTGTAAGTTTCTTAATTCTTCTGTGTGTTTGAATTCAGTTCTAAGTATCTCTCTGTTCACATGCTTCTTCCCCCCCCACCCGTAGCCAGCAGCTCTGAGCAACTACAGACTGGCCTGTCTCATGTCACTAGCTAAGAGGCAGAATTCCTAATACATAAATTTGAGTGCCTTAAACTTTTACACAAACTAAAATAAAGCTGGACCTTAATGTTACCTGCATCTTTGTAACTAAGATGTGTCTTTCTTACTTTGAAATACAGAATTTCACTCTTTCCAGTATTGGTTTAATCTTTAAATTGGTGGCGTGGATTATGAGTGTAATTTTCTATTGTCTTTCCTGTGTACAATGCTTTTCAAAGAACTTAAAGACTTCAAAGATTGCTATTGAAATGGACTTGTAACAGCATTTTTCCTAGTGAAGAAAAGTGGTTTTTTTATTCTTTTTCAGTTTAGGCAGGAGTACCTAGATACACTCTACAGGTACGCAAAGTTCCAGTACGAATGTGGTAATTACTCAGGAGCTGCAGAATATCTCTACTTTTTTAGGGTTCTGGTAAGTTTGGGGCATTTGGGTTTTGTTTTGTGGTGTATTTGTTTGGGTGTTTTTGTTTTTAATGGAATACTTAAACCAGCAAGTTGTCTGTATTAATTCTTAGAATACTTGTGAGCTTTTTGAGACAATTGGTGTGCACCAGATAAAAGTTGAAAGTAATTTTAATGTCCATCTCCAACTATTGTCTACTAGTCATTGTCATGCTGAATTCTGAACTGTCCTTTAGATTTGTATGTTTTGTAATGTGTAATTAAGGAATACATCTCTCTTCCTCACCGTAAATGTATCCTGGAAAAAATATTAGAGAAAATAAAACATAAAAAAAACCACCAGCAAAATGAATACATGGTTTTGTGCACAGATGTTATCAAAAGTAGTGAAAAGCTTGCAGGTGGATTGAATGTAATTGGTGGTAATGATGAACTGCCAGCTTCTTATCTGAACTCTCATCTGTCTTCTCTTCAATTTTGTGGTGGATTTAAGAGCAGAAGTCATCTGCCTAGGAAATGTAAACAGCTTAAATGAGAATTGTAGAACCAGATCCATCATCTCTGAACCAGCTCTTTTCATGTTGTTGTAATTCATATCACTTCTTAATGGTGGGAGTGAATCTTGAGAATGAAGATTTAGTGTCTTGTAAGAATCTGAACACAGTAAATTTATTGTTGGTGGTCAGTGAATGTGCCATTTTACTAACAAATGGAAATTTAAGGTAACTGCTTGAAAATCCAGATACTGTAGCTAGAACAGCTGCAGTAACTAAAGGCAGTTATGTGAATAGCTAACTGTAACTGTGTGATTTGGAACCTGCACAGTGCATGTGAACCCCATCAACTAAGATATCTGTGAAATTGGCACCTTGATTGCTTGGAAGATCATGATTTCTAAACTGTGTATCCCTCACTGACAGGTGGAGTGACTAATGTTATTCCTAATAGCTGCTTGTGTCTAAAAATATCCTAAGCTTTATGAAGTATTGCTAGAGCAGATAATTCCTGCAACTTACTTTAAAGAAGTAAAATTGGGAAGTATATCTTCAGTTTGCCTAGAGTTTAAACTTAAAAATTCAACTCAATCCTACTTTAATCTGAATGTGTAAGATGAAGCCGAGTTCTTTTGCATGGGTTTCAGTGTTATAGGTACATTCTATGTCCTGAGAGGGGAAATAGAAGTTACTTACGTAGGTTTGTGGGCATCTGTCCTTAATTCTAGGCTTAGAGTTCTATTCTTGTGTGTCAAATAACTTAATTTCAGAAAACGAAGTACTGTTTCTGTGCTGGCAATAGCTTGGTATAGAACTTTTACTAATTCTGGTGGGAGAAGATTTGTTTAAATTTCTGAGTCATGAAACGTAACCTATGAAAGAACTATTGTAATTGATCTGAGAACAGAATTTGACACTGTCAATGACCTAGTGTAATTCATTCCCATATAAAACTAACAGAGCTTGACCTTAGGACTACCCTTCCAGGAAATAGATTCGCTACTGTGAAGTTGCAGGCTTCTGGTCCTTTCTGTAAGAAGTACACTTTTTGGCACAGCATTGGCAGAAAGAACTTTAAGTACCAGCTTTTTTAATTATGGTGGCTACCTACTGTCATGAGTTCTTTAGGAACCTGCTTTGTAACAACCTTGTCTTAGTAGTTTAGAAGTGTTTTTATATGGTGTGGGGAAAAAAAACCAAAACAATAAAATTGGAACCTGTGTGTCACCTGGTGCTCAGTCTTTTTTTAAGCTTAAACTTCAGCAGTATGGAGCTTTGTGTTACAATGGCAGGATTTTCTAGTTTCTACTTAAGAAGTTTTACTGCTTACTTCCTTCTGTACCTGACTAGCTTATTTTTTAAGAAATATTTTATTTTGAAAGATTAGGACTGAGTAAATTTGATAGTTTATAAATTAAAAATACTGCCAGGAAATACTTTTCTTATTTTTTTAAAGTAATAATTTAAAAAAAAAAGATTACTAAGCGTATGACTTTGTTGATGTTGTTGAAAATAGGTTCCAGCAACAGACAGAAATGCTTTGAGTTCTCTGTGGGGCAAACTGGCATCTGAAATTCTGATGCAGAATTGGGAGGCAGCCATGGAAGATCTCACAAGATTGAAGGAGACAATAGATAATAACGTAAGTAAAATCTTGGTAATGTTTAGTAGGATGAGAGGTTAGAGGTATTAGTATTTTTTTAATCAGTCATTTACAGTCTTTTTTTAGGAGTAGCTTACCACTTTTTCACTAGATAATTTACTAATAGTGGGAGTGTTGTAGAGTGGTCATAAAGAAATAGTTAAGCTACAGTTTTCAGATTATTTGTTCCACTCTTACCATATTTGAGAGCTTCTGTGGCATTTCCAGTAAATAGAAAACCAAACTAGGCTCAAGGATGAGTTTGAGGGCAAGGTATCATTGTGTGAAATTTGATTGATTACTATTAACATTCTGTAAAGAATAAAATGTTTGTTGCTCACCTACAGTCTTTTCATGTGAAAAAGCTTCTTTTGACAGAAAATACAAGTCTGCTTGTTTCTGTAAATAAGTCTTCAGCCAATTCAACTTCCTCATCAGCTACTGGGTTCAGATGACCATAAAGGTCATGAAGGGAAAGAGTGGGGCTGAAGTACTACTTCAGAACAACTGAAGTAATGAATGACTTCTCAGTCTCTCTCAATGGGCATATCTGAAATGTGAATTTTATGCTCCTGAACCAGAACCTTGAAAAGGTGTTAGGTGTTTTGTTTTTGTGCTTGTCTTTTTTTTTCCTCCTAGAAAAAAATCTTCATCTTCTATGTGACAGATAAAGAGAATTTGTTAACATTAGTTAATTTTCTCATCTCTGTGAGCCTATATGATTATAATAGACTATTAAATTTAACTTACTTATTAGACTCCCAAGATTTTTGTAGCATGTTGCTTTGCAGACTATCTGAAGAGCTGCTGAAATTTGGAGCCAATATAGATACTTAATGCACAGATAAGGATTTAGCTCTCATCTGGTTTAAATGAAGGTACCTACGTTTTTGTTTCCTGGCTGATGGTGACTGCGGTGTTAGATCATTTTCTGAGAGCGTATGGCAAAAACATTCTTGTGAGGTTTTAGAGTAAGAAAAACTGAAAAGCTAGAGAAGCCCAGTAATTCCTCAGATTGTATTTGAAAAAATTCAGGATTGCAAAGGAAAGTAGTAAATTATATTAGTATGGTGGTCTTTGGAGAAAGGAAAACTATGCTCTTGCCATAACAAAATACAAATTCTGGCAAATTATTTGAATATAACACTAAAATCTATTTTGCTTATGAATTTCATCAGAGTTCTTTGAGAGATGACAGGTAAAATGCTGGATGTCAAACTTGGCCTGAGAGTGGTAACAGCTAAAAGGATACAGTTGAAAATCACAAAAATTTGAGCAATTACTGGTTTTCATGCAAACTTTCTGTGTTGTGACTTAAAACAATGTTGTGTTTTCTTTTAGTCTGTCAGCTCTCCACTGCAGTCTCTTCAGCAAAGAACGTGGCTTATCCACTGGTCTTTGTTCGTGTTCTTTAATCATCCCAAAGGGAGAGACAATATCATTGACCTTTTTCTCTATCAGCCACAGTAAGTTGTGTTGTGTTATGTTGGGGTCTTTAAAGCAAAATGAATATGTAAGCTTGTCAGACATTCTTCAGCCCAGAGCCTGAGGGTGTTCCAGAAGGTGTAATGATATTAACATTTTGGATATTTTTTCAAGCCTTTTTTAATTTTTATGCATAATCTGCCTTTCATCATGGCTGCAATTTCCCTTCAAGGAGAAAGAAGAGACAGGAAGAACGGGCACTTTTATTCTGGTGCTTGACAGGGGGAATGGAATAATTGGGTTTGCTATATTGCCAGCTCTTACCACATCTTTTAGGGCTAGAGTGGAGAAGATCCTGTTCTTTTGATTTTGCAAAACCTACTTAAGGGTTCTTGAGGAAAATCAGAGAATAAAAATGAAAATTGACATGCCAGCTACTCGAGAGAGGGCTGACAACTTATATGTAGATCTAAGAATCTAGAGCAGCTTAAGACTGAGAAGATAGTTTTAAGTTTTGCTGCCTTTCCAGTAGCTGGTTGGATATAATGTATTAGAGAAGGAGAATAGAGCAAAGAAAAGCAGTTTAATGTTTTGCATGATGATCCCAATAGATCTGGTAATTTGTAGTAGACTTTTTTTTGTCTCCTTTTTGTTTCACAGCCTATGTGATGGTTTGGGTTTTTTTTTTTAATTTGTGATTTCTACTTCTCACTTGAAAATGTGGGCTAATTTATTGGAGAGTTGAGCAGGAAAGCTGCAGGCACAGATGGAGGTATGAAAAAGGGCTTCCAGTGGCTCTGTGTGCCCATGTAAGCCTCTCCTATGAAAGCAGTGTAGCTCACTGCTTAGGTCTGTTTTGACCTGAATTTTGCATACAGACTATTCTTTTTGCAGCACTAGTGTCTTCTCTCCCTAGTGCACTGCTGTCTTCTTTCCATTCCCTCCCTCCTCTCCCTGTCCAAAAAAGATGATCACAAGATTAACAAAAAAACTAATCCTTCTATGTTTGAATAAATGTGCAGTCGTAAGTCCTAGTATTGTATTGCATAAAAGGTGGGTAAGTTGTTGTCCTGAATAATGTGTTGATGCATAATTGCTTTATCTGGATTTTTTTTTTCTAGGTATCTCAATGCAATTCAGACAATGTGCCCACATATCCTCAGATACCTGACTACTGCAGTCATAACAAACAAGGATGTTCGAAAACGCAGACAAGTGCTGAAAGATCTAGTCAAGGTTATTCAGCAGGTAAGTACTGAAATAGCTGGTATTTTCTGTCCGTCCTTTACTGAGACTACATAATAACTGTCTTTTTAATAATATGCCTGTTTTTTTTCCTTTTATGTCAACAAGCAATTGGTAAATATTTTGGGTTTATTTCTGTATGATTTACTGCAGAGAATTCAGTGAGGTGTGAAACAGTTTTGGATCTTGCTCTTTTTTAGCCATCCCTACAAGGAATTGTTATATGGATAGGGAACCTTGTTTGCATTTCAAAACCACTGAACTGTATGCATTATTTTATGTTCATGTTGCATTTCAGAAGCATGTGAAAATGCTTCTGTTACAGTTTTACGAGGATGCAGACAGACATGGGCAAAAGCAGTAAAGGAAATAGAACTTAAAGGGATTACAGTAAAGATTTTTATCTGGAATGAGCGTGCTTCCAAGACACATTATTCACAATGTGTTCTTATTAAGCTGATATGTACATGACAGTGTGGTTATTACAGGCTACAACTCCTTTATATGCACTTCAAGCATTGATGTAGCTACCTATGCAAAACATGGTCAGTGCAGGAATCAAATTTCAAATCTTTTTAAGCATGTGTTCACAAGAAGTAGTATAAGAAGCTATAGACTAGTTGATGTGTAAAGACTCATTTCTTAAGCTAAAACTTTACTTAGCATTAAAGATATAACCTAATATGAACTAATAATATTAGAACTAAAGTAATGTTTTACAACTTTGCTGCTTTTTTATCTTGTACAATTGGTAGGAATTAAAATGAAGGATTGTGAAGCTGTTCCTTTTGAAAACACTGACTCTGGCTTTGGCTTTGAAATACCTGATGAGATTTATTTTTTAAATACTCTTTTATTCTGTGTAGTTTGTTATATTAAATGGTGGAGGTTTTATAGATTTGGAAGCAGTTTGGATAGGATAACTAGTGACTTTTCTGCGTAGGAGAAACAAAGCATTGAATTAACTTATGTCAAATGTCATATATAACCTAAGTGCTTTACTAGCAGTTAGAGATTACTAATACTTGCAATACCTTTGCAAGTATTGAACTGCTAAGCAAGCATTTTGTTGTTCACATATGACGGTGATGGATCCAACTGTTTTACATTGTGGATGTTAATAACACGGTTAACAAGTACAATTTTGATATAAAAAACCCAACTCTGCTGTCAAACCCGAACTTTAAACTTAAATAGTATGAGTCTGTAAATACAGTTCCTGGGGAAGGAAAAATTACTGATCCAGAAAGAAAAAATTGCTTGTCTTTTTATATGCTGAAGCAGATACTGATCTGTACAGAACTAAGCTGTCTTAAAAAGTGCATTAGACAAAAATACAGGATTTTAGTAAGCCTAAATTAGCACACTTGTATATAGATCTAGTGTTGATCCTGCCTTGTAGTTAATGTTGAATCATTCCTATAATGCCAAAACAAGTTTGAGGATATTGTATATAGGAAATAGCATTGTTTGTGTTGTCAGTGTAAATCAAATGATCATTCAATTTGAATTACAAAGGATTTAGGGTTAGATTAGTCTTTGAAATCAGAATTTGTAAAGAATATATGTTCTGCCATGTTACATGATACTCTTTTTGATACAGAGCCAGCTTTAGTCTGACATTTTTGAAACCCAGAGATGAAGGTGAAACTGCACTTCTGGTTGTTTAAACATAGTATTGGGGGGGAGGGGTGGGGAAGCACACAACTTAGCTTTTAGGAGAGTAATTAGGAGATCTAACAATATATTATTTCAGATGATGTATGGACTGATTTCCAGTATTAAGTTTTGTTTAAGGATGTAAGCAATACTCAAGTAATCTTGTGGCCTTGATTTCTGATATTGTTCCTAACTTCTGACAGGAGTCCTACACGTACAGGGACCCTATAACAGAGTTTGTGGAATGCTTGTATGTTAACTTCGATTTCGATGGTGCACAGAAGAAGCTGAGAGAGTGTGAAACAGTAAGGATTTTCTTCCTTTAAAGAAGTCTCAAATTTGCAAGGAGAGACAGATAATTTGTTTGAAGTGGTGTTTGATTCCATTTAATTCATGAGTGTGTGGGGGTTTGGGAGTGTTTTTCGAGGGTGTTTTTTTTGTACAAATCACTTTGTAAAACTTTAACAAGACTTAATGGTAAGGATACAGCTTTAAAATTATATTTAAGCTGTTCTAGGACAATACATGAATACCTATCATGCATTTGGCTGAACTTCAGCTTTTCCATTAGCTGAGAAGTAGTGGAAGAAAAGCTTGGATTTGCCTTTTGTGAAATATACCGCATCCTGGAATTGTAATAGTGAGAAGTAATATGAAATAACATTTGGATAGTTGAATACATACTCTTGGGAAATTCTTAGTTAATCTACTATGAACAGTTGAAGATGCCTAATGCTTGAGTTTGTTAATGTAAAGGTTAGTATTTCTAACAGCTGTACATTGCTATCAATTTTTGTAGCATCTGATTGGACTTTTGTTAGTATTAGTCACCACATTGAGTGAATCAGAAGGCTTATCTTCACTACATAGGGCTGGTGGTCCTGTAATCTCAACTTCATAGGTACACTTGCACTACTAAGTAGGCTGGCTTGCATGAGAAAACAATCATATAGTATCAGGGGGGATTTAAATTTTGAGTGTTGATGGCATCCTCAGTAGAATTCTGACTACAGTAGACCTTGTTCTCAAGTTAGATCTCAGTGATTGTGTTAGCATGTGATTTACATTTGGCAAGCTGCAGAATAAGGAAAATTTCTAAACTTGTAGCTTTCTCTTTGCATCTTGGTATATTGAGAAATGGTTTTAACACTGTTCGCTAGTTTTGCTTATTGATGGTGCCTACCAGTAAATTACTGCTTCCATATTTGTTGTCAGTGTTCCCTTTCTCCTTAAACTTGCAGGTGCTTGTGAATGACTTCTTCCTAGTGGCATGCCTCGAGGACTTCATTGAGAATGCCCGTCTCTTCATATTTGAGACTTTCTGTCGCATCCATCAGTGTATCAGCATTGGGTAAGATTAACTTCTTAATGTGACAGGTCAGAAAAATCAGTTATAGCTGACAGTTGGACTAACAGTGTAAACTTCAGTAGTAAAAGACTTGG
The DNA here is from genome assembly GCF_964237585.1 of Gallinula chloropus. Taxonomy (NCBI): domain Eukaryota; kingdom Metazoa; phylum Chordata; class Aves; order Gruiformes; family Rallidae; genus Gallinula; species Gallinula chloropus. The sequence continues at coordinate 20,075,123 of NC_140086.1, forward strand.
TCATCAGATGAAATGAAAGTTAACTCAAATTTAATTAGATAGCTTTCTAATTTTATAGCTATAATGCGATAAATTACAATTAGACTTTCAAGTTGAGTTCTTGTGGTTAACCTTAAAACATGGTCTAACACCTGCATGCTCTTAAACAGTGCTTTCAAGCTAAGACTTTTTCACATGATCTCAAGTTGGATCTTAGCTAGATTTAATGGAAACTTTGATACCCACACTTACGCACACTTAAAATCCTTCTGTGTGGCCTTTGCTCCCATTCCCATATTTCCACATCTCTTAATTTCAAAATGGTGTAAGAACTTTGAATGCTATAAAAAAACCTCAGTGGTATAGAACAGTGCAGAGATCCTTCAGACAGCAGAAGTCAAAGCTGTTCAATTGATCAGGTTCAATGGAGTCCTGTCACCAGCTTGCATCCAGAGCAAACATATGTATCTGATCCTCTGAAAAAGTTGTTTAATGCTGTTTGAGCTCAAAAGAAAAGAGAGAAGATTGTCTTATAGTTTTGCAAGCTTATTGAAAGGATTACTTTTTACGGGTAGGTGTAGTTGAAGGAAGGATGAAGTTTCTTATTTTAATCCCTCCTCACTTCAGAGTCACGTGGACATTCCTACCATGTATCAAGTCAGATAATTGTATGTAGAATCAATCGTCACTAATGAGAATGTTTTTGGTAGGTCAGTTTGTGATGGACATAAGCCTTAAATTTCTGCACAAACTGTAACAATCATTAGATTTTGGCCTAAGTGGGGTGCATAAGGAGTTTCTTAAGGCATTTTCAGACTTGGATTTGGAGAAATTAACTAGTGAAAATGCTTTAATTAAACATTTGACTGAGGCGTAGCTCTTGGGTTTCTATGTCCACAAGTGATTTCTACTGCTGTTCCTGGAGTTTGAAACTAGTTGGTTGGACCACAGTGCTCAATAAGTGATATTTAATTAATTAATTATTCAGAATAAATTTGAAAACAGTTAGTGGGAAATCTGCTATTTCTTATGCTGAATTGAAAATAGGTAGCTCATGTAATGCTTTTTAAAAAATGCTTACACGTGTTTAACAGCTGACAGTTTTCCAAAGGATGTAGTTGCTTATCAGCTGTAACTTAAGTCACACATCCCAAATCATCCTGCAGTTAGCTTCCTATTTGAAATACATGTTTAATAGGAAGTAATAGGTGGAATTAATTCAGAATGTGTTTTGCTTAATTTGATATGCATGTATTAAATTGAACAGCTGAATATGCTTCATTCTTCTTTTCTATGTTTTTCTTCCGTGCAAAGCCTAAGATACGCCTGTTCATATATGATGATGTGCGGAGTCAGTAAACTTACCTTTTAAGCAGAGGAGAACTTAACATTTGCTCTAGCATGACCCAAATAAACAAATCTCCTTATAAAACAGAAGGAGAGAAATAAAGGTAGTTTCAAAAAGAAATCACCTGTAATTTGAAACGGTAGGCAGTGTTCCGCAAGAACTGTAATTCATTGTAATTTTTTTACTTTTATTTGATTATAGTGGGACTCTTTATAAACAATGATGAGCAAGAATGTAACTTTTCTTGCTTCCAGGCCTTAGTATTAATAGTGTTAATATGTAATGGTAAATCTGAATCTGTTGCTTCAACTGGTAAACGTTTACGGGGGTTAAGCTGTAGTTGGAATCTCTTGAGAGTATTTGATATCCATTTTAACAGTGTGTAGGAAAATAGTGGTGTTTGTTACGTAACTGTAATCAGGATAGACATTCAGTGCATTTGCTATGAAACTCTTTTTGATTATGTGCCTTATATCTATGTAAATCTCAAAGCTAGGAATTGAGATAAAACAGGGGTTTATATCCCTTCTTACCTTGTCACTTTCATTCTATGATTAGTATACTGCTGGGGTTTTTTTAAATGCACATGCAGGAAAAAATACCATACAGAGGTGTGCTATTTCTGTAGCTGTATATATGCTATATGTTCATGTGACATGTTTTAACTTCTGAAAAGCCTGCCTTTGAAGGAGCTGGGCTAGTAAAATTTAGATGTAGTAGGAAAGAGTGAAATTATCTGTGAGGTGATACAATGCACATTTATAGCTTCTGGCTTGGAATGACAAGTCCTGTGACCTTTTAACCTGAAGTTCTTGTGTACTTGAAGGGGAAGGGAAAAGCAAGATCTAGATGCTGTAGGTTGAAAGGGGCTTTTGGAGGTTTTCTGGTTCATTTCTGTGCACCCAATTTAAACTCCAAGCAGGACCCATTTCAATGATCTCTTACACTAAAGGCCTTATCTAGTTGATTCTTGACCGTTGTCGAAGATAACGGTTCTATGCAGTAATCGCAAAGGTGTGTTGCTTAATCCCCAGGGTAGTGGCAGTAGCTATTCCTACGATCATCTGGAAGAGGAGTTACTGTATCAGAATCCCATTGAATTGCCCTAACATGCATCTATCCCATCCATCACATGTTTGAAATGTCATTATTTCAGTTTAGCTTATCACTAAGTAGTAAAACAATTCGTAGCTTCTCCCTATTGAAATGTCTACCTTATTTTGTACCAATGACTGTGAATTCCACAAGAACTTATATTCCTGATATATTCTTTTGTCTGCCTTAACTGGCTGCAGTTGCTAAATCAACCACAGATTAACAGATGTAGTGAGACAGTAGCAGCTGTGGTTGGATTTTACTTTGCCTAACGAACTCCAGAAACTTTGCCTGTTTTTTTATGTCAGTGCAGTGAGTTCAGTGCAAATACAGTATTTTAAGTTACTTTGCTTTTTTTTATTCACCTCATTTCATGTGACTGAAAAAAATGGGGTTTGCTGTTACAGTTGGGAGGAGGGTGAAAGGTCAAGAATGTATAGGAGACGAGACTGCATAAAGAAGATACAGTTAGTCTAGCTGGGTAGACAAGGTAATAATTGATTCAAAGTATTTGGCAGTAATAATTGTCAAGAGAAATCACTCTTTCAGGTGGAGAAAAATATGTTTAGGCAAGATGCTGTGAAATGGTGAGAAATTGACCTCTTGTACAACTTGGTGCGGCCAGCTGGCTTTTTGGTCATGTCTGTAGCCCTTACCTCATGTTTGTTACCTCAGTCTGAAAGCTGATGAAAGAATGAGCGTTACAAATGTCCTGTATGAGCCAATTGCCAGCAGGAGACCAAAGGAGTTGGCTAAAAAGCTATGGGAAACACCATCAGAAGAAATTATTCCTGGACAAGAGTGCTTGTTTCACTAAGAATTTTCTCTCTTCCTCCTCCACCATCCCTCCTTGAAACTGGAAGATGTTTGGGCATAGTCTATTTGGACACTTTTTCTACCAAACTCTCTTGTTCCTCTTGTTCATGAAACTTCAGGGTGAAGTTTATTGCTCAATCAGCTACTGAGAGGCAGTTTCCTAGACTCATTCTCGTCTAAAGTTTCATGACTGACAGCTGGATATAAATAAGAATAAAATCAATTCAGTTGTTCTCTAGATAATGATGGTTGCTCTTTCGTGTTGTGAGAACTTAGTTGACAATATTCCAAAGAACACTTGTGTAGGCAGGGTTTAACAGGAATGTAGGAAAACTCTGCAGGTGAAGACTCAAATGCCAGATGTATCAGAATGACTTAACTGTATACTTCCCAGAAGTGAATTCTTTATTCCCAGTATAAAGTAATAATGTTGGGAGATGAGCAGGTGTACGTGTATGTAAAGTAATTTTGGCCAAATGAAAGTATGCTTCCTGTGTATGTGAATGCAAGTCTTGGCCTGTGCCAAACTTGGTGTTGAACTTACTAGAGTCTATGGTATACCAAGTTAAGTTTACTGACATCAGAGGGATTTTATTTCACGTTTTGATTGTCTGTTATCTTCTAGTATGTTGGCAGACAAACTAAATATGACTCCTGAAGAAGCAGAAAGATGGATTGTCAATCTAATTCGAAATGCGCGATTAGATGCCAAATTGGATTCAAAGCTGGTAAGACACTCTAGATGGATCCAAGTGAATTTGTTGAAATCCTCTTGAAACTTTTAATATTTCAGGAACAGCAAACTCTAATTTTGCTGGGTTTTTTTCTTTGCCTCTGAAGTGTGGTGGACTTCATTTATTCTTTTCTAAACCTTTATGTAAGATCTGTGAAGCCTCTGAAAGCCGAAAAATAAATTAAAAGGTGCGTGCATTCTAAGTGACAGTTAAATTTGCTGTATCTTTCTTGTGTTTTAGGGCCACGTGGTCATGGGCAACAATGCAGTCTCTCCTTATCAACAAGTGATTGAAAAAACCAAAAGCCTGTCTTTTCGTAGTCAAATGTTGGCTATGAACATTGAGAAGAAATTGAATCAGAGTGGGAGGTCTGAGGTTGGTATAAGCTATATTTTTCTGAAGTCCTGCTATCTGTTGAGACACATTTAAGTATAAATCTTAAGCTGTTCCTTAATTTATCCTTCTAGTTATGGCACTAGATACTAAATTGAAAAGGTTTTTTTTATAGTGAGCATTATAAAGTGATTCTCGTTTTCTTCTTGCCTCTCATCACTAGATTAGTATTCTTATTTGATTATTGTTGTGCAGCTAGATGTTTCATCTGTCATGTCTACTTCCTTTGAATGGTCTCTTTCACCACATGAAAATGGCAAGTTTTGAAGGGTGGCACTTAGGAGTAGTAACTCTTTTCAAGCAGGTTGTGCTTGAGAAGTATGAGAAGATGTATCTGGAGTATTGAGAGAAGAATGAATGATGCAGAAGGCTGGAACTTGGAGTGGTTCAACAACCCTAACTGCTAAACCCATTTCCTGAAATGGGGAATATAATTAGGTCAGCCAGAGGTTTAAGTAGAACCAGTGAAAATAAGGAAGGTGGCAAGATGATCTGGTTTTTGCCTCTGTCCACTTTACAGTATGGGAAGCTTTGTGAGGATGAAGAACAGCATAAGGCGGGTAATTCAGAGGTCCACTAAGGACCGGCACACATGTACATAAACCACAGGCTTTTGCTGTAAGTTTTACTGGGTATTGTTTCAGCTTGGCCAAAACACCTCGATGGGAGCTGTACAATCAATTAGTTTATTCCATTAAAGGGAAGTCACCTGAAACTTGTATGATGCTTTTTTCCTATTTGAAAATAGAGCTGCTGAATTATTTTTACGTTTATTTTAGAGTCTTCTAGAACGTTTCTTTTTGAAACAACTGAATTGGGGGACTCAGGCTCTACAACCTCATTACAGTGTCTATTTCTGCTATATTCACACTTGCTTTAAATTTTTAGGGTATCTTCCCTTAATTAACAATACTCCTTAGTCATATGTCAGTGTTTTTTAAAAATAATTTTTCATAAATTTCAGTAATCAGCAGATAATACAGTAATTTCCTTTCTACTGATCCTTATTTGTTTGTTTATTCTTTAGGCACCTAACTGGGCTACTCAGGACTCTGGCTTCTACTGAAATACTCTGCAGAGGGGGGAAAATCAGTTTTGATTTGACTAAAAAGCACATTAATGTGTAACTTTTTTGAAAAAAAAAAAAGGTAATTGTGTTCCGTCTAAAAGTATATGAATAAAATTGGCTACTTTTAACAGTCTGTGCATCTCTGACTTACAGATAGGTACTTTATTATAATGTCGTCTAGGAGCTTTTCAGTGCAATGGTGCTCTTAAGCATTTTGGATCACAGTTTGCAAAATTTAAAAATGTTAATTGTTATATTTGTTTGTACCAGAGGATGCTGTTGCTCTCTGAGGTGGCTGTTATAATTAGTTATTATCTATTGCAGATGTTACACACAAACCAGCTGGTACAAATGGTTCCCTACTGCACATTTGGCCAAACCAAATGCTCTTTCATGTCTTTGTTGCAGAAGAAGGTTGGTAGAGTGAAGGCCTGCATAGCCTACACATTTTATGGAACCTAACATATAATGCAGAACAATTTGGGTAGATCTCTGTTTATGCCTCAGATTTTTTATTATTCTAAATCTCATTTTTAGTCTTTCCCAGTCTTGGAAACTTTCTGGAGTGGAACTATTTGTTTCAGTGTGGAAAAAAGACTTTCAAAACGTCTGGCTAATGAGCTGGGTATGGTTTAAAGCTTCTGTTTTGAAGTCTGAAGCTTTTAAGATTCATGATGCAAACATGAAGCAACAAAACCCTGTTGTTCAGCTATTGTAATTTGAAGGGTTTTTTAAAGTTTCTGGGGATTTGGGGTGGTGGGGTGGTTTTTGGGTTGGTTTTTTGTCTTCCCTGGGTTACCTTTGCAGCTTTGCACTTCAGAATGTATTGCAGCACCTCTAAGCGAGAAAACATGAGATTATGTGAA